>NC_084488.1:118734665-119358415 GCF_030035675.1 Rhineura floridana
AAATTTATCAGCATAGTGCCAATTTGCCATACTATACACAGTTCTGTACGCCGTTCTCCCTAATATAATGCATTTTGTGTGTTATTTTCACTTATATGCATTTTATGCACTTTTTACCCTAGTCTGCATTTTTGTACCCATTATTTGGCTAGAGAATTGCACTGCAAAATTCGAAGAAGGGTGGATTTCAAAAGATGGCTGTGTTTTGGTTTGCATATTGGTTCGCAAATTATTGGGTTTGCAAATTATTGGGCAGGTTTGCCTTTAAATGTGAACTGAATTGAATTTCTTTCCCATCCCACACTGGGCAAAGTACCTATAAAGAGAAGACAACAGGGAGGCAGCATAATTCAGCATAATGAACTGTCTCTTTGATAAACTACACAAGAGTGAGAAATACTGGTACTGCAGGGTTTTAAAAAGCACTCAACTGCAATCCCTGGCAATGCTCTCAAGCCCAATCCAGTTTGACTGACCTACTGCTCGGAGAGTAAGAACAGCCAGTTATTCTGAGTTTCTACATAGATTTGTCCTGTCTAGGAATAGAGCATCTTGAAAGAAGGCATGGCCAGCTGGACCACTGAACAGGAATATTCCATGCTGCAACATTTTGTTCCAGGTTCCATGTGCCCTCTACACCTTGTGAGGCCATTCCTTTTATTGCCTATGGGTTATATGAAGATTCAAGTGGAGAAACGGTCTCGAGCAGGAAAACCTTCATAATGTTGCCTTAAGTGATGGCAGTGATGGCCACCAACTTGGATGGCTTTAGAAGAGGATTAGACAGATTCATGGAAGAGAAGGCTATCAATGGCAACTAGCTATAATGGCTACGCTCCCACTCCATAGTTGGAGGTAGTATGTTTCCAAATACCAGTTGCTGGAAACAGCAGGAGGGGAGAGTGCTCTTGTGCTTTCTCATATGCATCTAGTTGGCCACTGTGAGAACAGGATGCTAGATTAGATGGGCCAGTGGCTGATCCAGCAAGCTCGTCTTAAGATGAGATCCTGGTGATAAATGTGTGAGCTTCTAATATAAATGTGTCCATACAGAAATCCAGAGTTTCTTGTTCATTTTAGATGAGATTTAGCACACTTTGTACTGATCTGTAACAAGAAAATAAATACGGTTGGCATGCATGATATGGGTAAGAACATCTTGAAATGTTACTTTATTATTACTGAGGGATGGGTGCATGGGTCAGTTTTTTGGCTGGGAGATGTTTCTTTTTCAATTAAGCTGTATAAAAAAGTTACAATTGGATAACAAAATATCAAATGTCGTTCATTTGCTTCTTATGACTGAGAGCCACAGGAAATTAGATCCAAAATAAGTAGTTATTTATTCACAGCTTTAAACCCACTGATTGTACCGATAAATATTTTATAACATTGCTTTTATTTAAAAAGCATCTCATTATCTGGGGAAAGGAGAAAAAATGTTTTCCATCTGGAGAACAGAAAAAAGTAAACGCCCTTATCCAGCAATGGAGTTTCTTTCATACCAGAAAGCTGATAGGTGTGTGCAACAGGATACTGTCTCCATTGGCATTTGGGGAAGGGCTGTAGCTCACTGGGTACTGGCTAGATCATATGATTTGCATGCAGAAGGTCCCAGGTTCAACCCCTGGCATCTGCAGGTAGGGCTGGGAATGTCCCCTGCCTGAAATCCTGGAGAGTCGCTGCCAGTTAGTGTGCAGATAATACTGAGCTAGATGGACCAATAGCCCAACTCAGTATAAAGCAGCTTCCTATGTTTCTAATGGTGGCGGTGGTGGATCCATGTCAGTGAGGAAGTGGAATCCACTGTGGGTTTTAGTCTGAATTTCCAAGGAGCTGTTCAAGGTGCTGAACCTATGGTTTCAGCACCTTGGACAGCTCCTTGGAAGTTCAGACTAAACCGTGACTTCCGGGAAGGGTGACTTCGCTTGTGCCTGCTTTTGAGACGGGCTCCCGCCTCAAAAGAAGCTTATTCAGATATAAATCAGTCAGAACATTTTTTATTTTGACTGATGAAATTTCTCCCGGGCAGGGAGAAACGTAGAGATCAACCTCAAAAGCCTGTTTTTGTTGGGAGGACTGGATTTCATTAATTTATGAGAAAAGGTCCAGCCAGCAATGCCGGACGGACTTCCGAACAAGCTCTATCTGTTTAATGCGATACGTTTATCTTTTCTTCAAAGAGAAAACAGACTAACAGGCAAGCACCCTTCTTTCTATTATTTTTTTTACTTGGTTTAAATTGTTGCAGCAAAAAGAGATTTGTCAATTTAATCAGCTTTAAAGAGCTTCTGGGTGAGCTATAACTCTTCTCTGTTATTCACGAAATTAATAGCTTATCTCTGTTTCTATTGCAAAAAGCTGTCCTGGAAGTGCATTCTAAAGATATACACAGAAGAGGGATTTCTATTCCGAGGAACATTATATTGTCTGGGACTATTCTCTTTTTGGTCTATTTTATTTTGACGAATCTGCTTCTTCACGACGCCGCTAACTGTTTTGATGCTGGGAACTAAATTTGTTTTGTATTCTTGAACATAGAGAGATAAGGCAGGCTGCTCTGTTTATACTGTGATGTCATCAAGCCTGGAATATTAACCCAATTGTTGCTGAAATAAGAAGTGGTTCTTCTTTATTTTTGTTTTGCTTTGTTTTCGTGGTTTTAAAAATGGCAATCAAGAAAGTGGCTGAGAATCTGGAAGTAATTATGTTTCAGAAAATGACCCCCCCCTTAATAGATCCAATGTCTACAATTTATTTTCTTTCTAGATTCATTTATCCCCCAGTTCCTTAACAGTGCAGTCCAGAAGTGATTGTTTTCAATAGGTCTTACTCCAAGCCAGTCTCACATATACTTCCTGTTGATGCTGATACTGGCATTCCTGTGGAGTCTATGTGTGTGGAAACAAGCAATGGTTTAGCCTACTAATCCGCTAAGTGGATGAACAAAAGAGACAGGACCTTTTCAGTGATGGTACCATGACTGTGGAACATGCTTCCAAGGATGGCCCTTCTGACCCAATGAATGGCTTGCCTTCCAGTGAGCAGCAGGGAAAAAATATTGTTCAGGAAGACTTTGGGAGTCAGGACGCTATTGCTAATTCCAGAGGAGGAGAGTGGAAACACCTGCTGCTAATTGACTGCGCCCAGCCCAGATGAGCTATGAAGGTTGCTGCAATGCAGAACTTTTGGGGTCTCCATGAGGGCATCACCCCCTTTAATATTGTACCATTGAATGTATTATCCAGTAGAGAGAGAGAGAGTGTGATGTTGTATTATTGGTTTATAGTTGAATTGTGCATGTGCGGCCCAGAGTGGGTTGTCATGTTTTTGTATGCTTCAGAGATGCCCAATACCACTTAGTATGAGAAACTGAACTGGTATTGAGTATGGCCTTACCTGGGTGAGAGACGGGGAGGGAGTGGTTGCGTTGGATGCTATGTATTTTTGTAGCCTAAGTGTTTGTTCCTTATGGTGGTTTGGCTGGAGAAAAGTTATCTGTATGGTTTGTGGGAATGAATCAGAGTGGGATTTAGACATGGAGGACTGTTGACATTTGGGAGGGATTATTGGGGGGGTGTAGCTCCTAGTATAGTTGTTTTAATTAATTAACTAATGATGCTGTTTTGGGAGTTTGTATTTTGTATTTGATTCTTAACTCATAATGTTTATGTTTAAGAGAATACTTTTATTTTTCTGATAATTATGCTGTTTTGAATGTGTTTTTTATATTTGGCTTGAATTTGTAATGTTTTCTTTTAATATTTTGTGATGTTTTGTTCAATGTTTTAATCTAGGTTGTAAACCGCTTTGAGATTTGTTTTCCAAATAATATAAAGTGGTATAGAAATGACATAAATAAAATAAAGAAAATAATGGATGAGATTGAGATAACGAAACAAACCCTGCGACAGGGCAGTAAGGAGCTGAAAATTGAACTGAGCAAAATGACGCAGGAGCTTAAAGAAATAGGGGATCCTGTGAGAGAGGAGAATGAGATCAGAGATGAGAAAAGAAAAAATAAAGGGAAGATACAAGCCCTGGAGATTGGAACAAATGTGGAATTGGAAAAAGATCTGGAGTTTATGGATATTAGAAATAAAATCTACTGTTTGGAATTTAACGTTATCTCTGAAGAAATTAATGAAGATATTAGAGATAAAGTTATCAATGGCTTGGATAATCTTCTGGACTGGAATGACGTGATGGAGCTTGATATAGAGAAAATCTATGGAATTAACTGCAGCCATGTGACAATGGAAAAACTCTCAAGAGATGAGCCAGTGCATTTTGTAAAAAAGAAGAACAGAGATATGACTTTACAACAATATTTCAGCAACTTATTCAGAATCGATGGCAAGAAAATATTTGGGATAGAGGAAATTCCCATCAGACTCTTATTATATGACTATGGCTATGACAGCAAGATTATTATGGAATACTGATAATGGAAGATTGGACACTGAAATTACTGGACTTAACAGGACTATTGAAGATGGAAGATGGAATTAATATGGATAATGGAATAATGGCTATTGAAATTATTGGACCTAACAGATTTTGATGAGATGGATTAATCGATATGTTTATTTGGACTATGGTTATGACAATAAGATTATTATTATTATTAATGAGATGGATTAATCAACATGTTTATTTGGAGAAAAATTGATAGATATATTTCTTAAAGAATTGAAACCTCTCTTTGACTTTTTGTGGAAAGAATAAAGTAATGTTTATGAGATTTGATGATTAATTAAGATAACTACTGGAGGAAAGTGATTTTATAATATAATTTAAGAGACAGGATTGTTATATATTGTAGACCTGTAACTGATTTGATCTAAGACAAATGGGAAGTCAACATTTTATTTTTTTGTTTAATCATTTTTGTTTTGTTTTGTTTTTGTCTTTGAATGTTTTATGATTTTGTTTTGTTTGTTTTATGAAAATTTGAATAAAAATTATTGTAAAAAAAAAAAGGAAGTTCAGACTAAACCTCGGAGAGGATTCCTCTGCCCCACTGACATGGAGCCACCACTTTTTTCTAATGAACTTGATGGATCCATCTGTTTAGCCATATTCAGGTATTCCGAATAGGGGCTTCAAACAGAAACACTTGAGGAGCAAACAGTATGCACAAACGCACAACCTCCACCACCGCCCCATCCTCATCACTGCCATGCAGATGTCCTAGGATGACTGCATTGGCAAAGCCGCCTCTATTCATGGAGGCTTCTGCATGTTCTGAAACCCTGGGAAAATTAGGTTTCCAAAACACACTCAAACCTCCTTGTGGCATGTAGAGGAGGCTCCCCCGCAGTAGACTGTTGTTCTGGAACATACTGAGGGCAACGAAGATCAGAAGGCGGCAGAGCTAGCATGCTCTCTTTCCCTGCATTTTGCTTTAAGGCCCAATTCAGAATGCCTGAGTAAGGCGTTAGTGTGGACGTGGAACTGCATTTCCTCTGGAGACAGCACATGAGACTCAAGGTAGACCTCAGGAGGAGAGGAGCTGTTGGTTCCGTTACAGAAAGCTTTGGTGGAATTAGGAATGGATCCATCTAGCTCTGCCACAACTCTGTTGCAGGGCTGGTGTCAGGCATGACAACTCTTTGGAGGGCTGCTTATAAGTGTGAAGGAGGCTACAGTTGCAGTCTATGCTTGGAGTGTGAGCTTCATTTCCTAACTGCCTCTTGCACTGGAAGGAAGCTGGTCATTCAAATATAATTGCCTTTTAGCTTGTTTCCCCCACCCCACTTTATCTTTCTTCCCCTCTCTCCTTCATAATTATAAAGTTATAATTAAGGATTAGTAATAGATTTTTGCCTAGATCTTGCTAGGTGGGTGCCTCCCATTAAGCTCCTCACCCGATGTGCCTGATCTTCTTCTTCTTCTTCTACTTCTCCTCCTTCTTCTTCTTCTTCTTCTTCTTCCTCTTCTTCTTCTTCTTCTTCCTCTTCTTTTTCTTCTTCCTCTTCTTCTTCCTCTTCTTCTTCTTCTTCTTCTTCCTCTTCTTCTTCTTCTTCCTCTTCTTCTTCCTCTTCTTCTTCTTCTTCTTCTTCTTCTTCTTCTTCTTCTTCCTCTTCTTCTTCTTCTTCTCCTTCTTCTTCTTCTTCTTCTTCTTCTTCTTCTTCTTCTTCTTCTTCTTCTTCCTACTACTACTACTACTATTATTATTATTATTATTATTATTATTATTATTATTATTATGGGCTAGTGTTGAATTTTTGATTATCTGCATTGCTCCAGTAATAGATGCAGTAAGCCAAACAGACTCCAGATTAGGGATAATGTAAAATGGAGATTAGGATAAATTTTCCTGACTGTGCACTTGGGTGTTAAAAATATTCAACCGAGCAATTATATGAGTGCTCGGATCTCTGTGCAGAATGCTAGCTGGGCTCAACAGCAGTTTGTGAAAGACAAGCCACAGCATTATCTCTGGGCTGATGGTTTGGTTTCCACATCACTAGAAAGAAACCAACTTCTCCATGATTAATTAATGGATTTTTGTTTGTTCGTTCTGGATGCTAGAAAATCAGCTTCTTGTTAAGGTTGATTATAGTCCAGGGCCATCAACTGATCATAACAAACCCACTAACGATCAGATATGTTATACTGATAGTTGGGAATCTCTAGCTTCTGCAATGTAATATTCATCAGAATTTGGGAATGTTTAGTTCTTTAAGGATTTATACCATACTTTCCAATTAAAAATAATCAAAGTGGCTTACAACACAATAATGCCACACACAATAAAACCAATAACCCAATTTACACTATCAATTTAAAATTGTATGTTACTGATCATCACAATAAATAAAAAATGCAGAACAACAGAATAAAACAATGAATTTAGGAAGACTTTTCTCTGTATTTATACTGCTTATCTGGATAAATGTGTATATTTATACTAATGTGTTTACTTATTTATATCTATGTATGCATACATATTGTGTAGTTTTATATATTCTGTGTCTTACTGTCGCGGGCTCGGGCGCTGCCTTATCAACATTGTTATTACGATCCTGCGCCCGAGTTGCTGTCGCTCTTCCTGAGACTGCTGCGGGTCTGGGTGTCTCTTGGCCGCTGTTCTATCTGATGGCTCGGTTTGCTCTGGGAAGCGTTGCTGCCGCTGTTGCCTGGTCCTTGCGGCTTCTATGGTCGCTGTTACCGTCGCGTTGTATGACTGGGGGCATTACCATTGTATTGTTTTGGGCCCTTGCCGGTACGCCCCTGCCGGCTGCTGAGACATCGTTGCTGCTGTTGTGCTGCTTGGTTGTATGAATGGCTTGTAAGAGTGAGTGTGTGATTGTTTATAGATTGAGAGTTTGTTTGCTTTTTATTTTTTTCCTTTTTATTATGTGCCTGGGCAAGAGGATAGGGGATTGGGAGGGAGGACCAGAGGGGGCCCCTGTCAGTGTAGTGACAGGTAATGGGAGGTATGGCATTGTGAGGAGGACTTGCCAGTTGAGGGGAACTCGGCCCAGACAATTGGTAGCTGTGCCATGTTCCGGTCCTCCTCACACCCACAGGATTGCTGGTAGTTCTATCAGCCAACTCTCGGATCTGCAGATGCTGCTTTTTAATGCCAGATCGGTAAATAATAAAACCTCCCTCATCCATGATTTAATTGTGGATGAGGTGGCCAATCTGGCATGCATTACCGAAACCTGGGTGAGCGATCTGGGAGGCATTAATCTCTCCCAGCTGTGTCCACCTGGGTATTCGGTCCAGCATCTGGGTAGATCCGAGGGTCGGGGAGGGGGAATCGCTGTGGTCTATAGAAATTCTATCCCTCTGGTTAGGCACCCTATCCAGGTGGCTAATGGTCTGGAGTGTCTGCACATTACGTTGGGTCAGCGAGACAGACTGGGATTACTGTTGGTGTACCGTCCACCCTGCTGCCCAACAGCCTCCCTAACTGAGCTGACAGAGGTGGTCTCGGATTTGTTGTTGCAATCCCCCAAACTTTTGGTGTTGGGGGACCTCAACATTCATGCCGAGACCACTTTATCTGGAGCAGCTCAGGACTTCATGACCTCCATGACAGCCATGGGGCTGTCTCAATTTGCTACTGGCCCTACACATGTGTCGGGACACACTCTAGACTTGATTTTTGCCACTGGATTAGGGGATGGTGATCTGGGAGTGAGGAATTTTACATCTATTCCTTTGTCATGGACAGATCACCGCCTATTGAGGTTTAGACTCACATTGCTTTCTTCCCTCTGCAAGGGTGGAGAACCAATTAAGATGGTCTGTCCCCGGAGACTAATGGATCCTGAGGGTTTTCAAAAGGTTCTGGGGAATTTTCCGGCTGATAAAACTGACGATCCTGTCGAAACCCTGGTCACTCTGTGGAATACGGAAATGGCCCGGGCAGTTGACATGATCGCCCCGATGCGCCCTCTCCTGTGCAGAGCTCAATTGGCTCCCTGGTTTACCTCGGAGCTAAGAGTGATGAAGCAAGAAAGAAGAAGGCTTGAGTGCAAATGGAGGCGAACTCCCGACGGCTGTAATTATGCACCTGTGAAGGTCTCTACTAAGCTCTATGTGAAGGCGGTGAGGGCAGCGAAGAAGCAATACTTTGCTGCCTCTATTCAGTCATCTTGTAACCGCCCAGCGGAGCTTTATAAAGTCGTCCGGGGACTTCTATATTCTGGTCCTCAGGACGTAATAATACCGTCTACAGCCCGCTGCAATGAGTTTGCGAGGCACTTCCAAGATAAGATCACTAACATCCGCCGGGACCTTGACTCCAATATTGTAGCAGTTGAACCTAATGAGGTATCCAGAGCACAGTCATGTCCTGTTTTATTGGATGAGTTTCAGTTGGTGCAGCTCGAGGATGTGGACAAGGTGCTTGGCCAGGTACGGGCGACCACCTCTGTTCTGGATCCTTGCCCCTCGTGGCTAATAAAAGCTAGCAGGAATGGAACAGCCGGCTGGGCCAAGGAGGTGATTAATGCCTCTCTATGAGAGGGAGTGGTCCCACCCTGCCTGAAACAGGCGGTGGTGAGACCGCTCCTAAAAAAACCCTCCTTGGACCCTGATAATTTTAACAACTATAGGCCGGTAGCAAATGTTCCATTCCTGGGCAAGGTTCTAGAGCGAGTGGTCGCTTGCCAACTCCAGGCTCTCTTGGATGAAACTGATTATCCTGACCCATTTCAATTGGGCTTTCGGCCGGGGTTTGGTACAGAAACGGCCTTGGTCGCCCTGTACGATGACCTCTGTCGGGAGAAAGACAGAGGGAATGTAACTCTGTTGGTTCTCCTTGATCTCTCAGTGGCTTTTGATACCATCGACCATGGTATCCTTCTGGAGCGACTCACAGAATTGGGAGTTGGAGGCACTGTGTGGCAGTGGCTGCGATCCTATCTCGGGAATCGTCTCCAGAAGGTGATGCTTGGGGAGCATTGCTTGAGTCCTTGGGTGCTCCAATATGGGGTTCCGCAGGGCTCAGTTCTGTCCCCCATGCTCTTTAATATCTATATGAAGCCGCTGGGTGAGGTCATTAGGAGTTTTGGAGTGCGTTTCCAGCAATATGCTGATGATACGCAGCTCTGCTTCTCCTTTCATCTAATTCAGGTGAGGCTGTTAATGTACTAAACCGCTGCCTGGACGCAATAATGGGCTGGATGAGGGCTAATAAACTGAAACGCAATCCTGACAAGACTGAGATGCTGTTGGTGGGGGGGCTTTCTGCCCAGATGGTTGATGTTTGACCTGCCCTTGATGGGGTTACACTCCCCCTAAAGGAGCAGGTCCGTAGTTTGGGGATCTTATTAGATCCGCTCCTGTCACTTGAGGCTCAGGTAGCCTCGGTGGCATGGAATGCGTTCTACCAGCTTCGGCTGGTAGCCCAGCTACGACCCTATCTGGACAGAGAGAACCTCGCCTCAGTTATTCATGCTCTGGTAACCTGTAGATTGGACTACTGTAATGCACTCTACGTTGGGTTACCTCTGAAGACGGTTCGGAAACTTCAGCTAGTGCAGAATGCTGTGGCCAGAGTTCTTACGTGGAGAAGAAAATTTGACCACATAACACCTATTCTGGCCCAACTGCACTGGCTACCAATATGTTTCCGGGCCAGATTCAAAGTGTTGGTTCTTACCTATAAAGCCCTGAACGGCATTGGACCGCAATATCTGATGGAACGCCTCTCCCGCTATGTACCTACCCGTTCACTGCGCTCGACATCCAAGGCCCTTCTCCAGGTCCCAACTCACAGAGAGGCCCGGAGAACAGCAATGAGATGTAGGGCCTTTTCAGTAGTGGCCCCCGAACTTTGGAATGCCCTCCCAGACGAGATACGCCTGGCGCCTTCTTTGATATCGTTTCGGCGCCAGGTGAAAACCTACCTCTTTGCCCAGGCATTTTAAGCTTAATTTTAATTTTAAATCTAACTGCAATCTGTAAATTTTTATTGTTATTGTATTTTAACTTTGTACTGTGTTAACCACACTTACTCGGATTTTAAATGTGGTTTTAATATGTTGTACACCGCCCTGAGAGCTTGTTGCTATAGGGCGGTTTATAAATCTAATTAAATAAATAAAAATAAAAATTTAAAGCAATAAAAAGTGTTACATGCAAAAATAAGAGAACAAACAGCAAACCAAATATCAATAAAAACACAAATCACAACCTAGCAAACCTCTACTGAGAGGAGTTCCATTACTTTGGTGCCACCACCAATAAGGCCTTGGAAGAGACACAGAGAAACAGTTTGGAGACACTACTGGTGTTTGGATTCATAGAGAACCAGACAGAGAACAGGGAGCTCTTAGCAATTTGTCTTGGGGTGCACGATCTCTCTCTGTGAATCTGATGAAGCATTAGTTTCAACTTTCTCCAAGGTGAGTCCAGATGTTTTAGACTACATCTCCCATTGCCCCTGCCTGACCATTGCCTATGCTAGCTGTGGCTGATGGGAGTTGGAGTCCAAACATTTAGAGGTATGGAGAACAAGTCTTATGAGGAAAGGTTGAAGGAACTTGGCATGTTCAGTCTGGTGAAGAGAAGGCTGAGGGGTGACATGATTGCACTCTTTAAGTACCTGAAGGGCTGTCACATACAGGAGGGTACAGATTTGTTCACTGTGGCCCCAGAGGGTAGGACTAGGTCTAATGGTTTTAAGTTGCAGGAGCGCAGATTCAGATTGGACATTAGAAGGAACTTCTTGACAGTAAGAGCAGTTCGACAATGGAACCGACTGCCTAGGGAGGTGGTGGGATCCCCTTCACTGGATGTCTTCAAGCAGAGGCTGGATAGCTATCTGCGGGAGATGCTCTAGCTATGGATTTCCTGCTGTGAGCAGGGGGTTGGACTCGATGGCCTACAAGGCCCCTTCCAACTCTATGATTCTACGATTCTATGATTCTAGGGCACCACAATGGGGAAGGCTTATCAACATATTTGCTGCCTGCTGTAAGAGTGGCTGTAACCTTCCACTTATGTTCTGTATTCAGATTTGTAAATAAAATCTTTTATAGGGCTAGATTTAACTGTCTTCCTCTTGTTGTACTAGATGGGTTTTTTCTTCTGTTTCATACAATGAATGGCTTTGCCCCTGCAGGGATGGAGCAATACAAACATTAATGCATGTTCTTTCTGTATGCAGCTTCGACAAAGATGAGCAAAACAGATTTTTTTACTCCTATCACGTTAAAATACCCAGAGAGTTAGAGGACCCTCTGGAGCAGATTTTGAGTGTGCATGAGATGACAGGAAATGGTTGTCCCATTACACCAGTTGAAATACGTGCATGGAGAGCATTGGATACACCCTGAAGTTAATATTGCACTGAAATAATTAAATCCTTAGTGCTTTCTAGTTCCAAGAATATAAAATTCTGTAGTGCTGCCCCTTGAACGTCTCCCCTCTTTGGAAAGTGTTGAGTGCTTAGCCACATTACTTACCTTCTCAGATTACGTTGGAGCCCCGATGACCAATTAGCTCCCCAACACCATGACCAATGTGGCTTTGCATAGCCCTCCTTTCAAAAATGATCACACGCTTTACTTCCAAAATGAACTCTCCTTCTGTCTCTGTGCTATCTCGCAGTTGCAAGGAGATACCCAAGAAAGGATGCCACAAGTCAGCACTCTCAACAATAAAAGAGCTCACAGGCAGTATACCAGAAGTCTGCATTTATCTGTGAGCATGTGCACGTGAAGGAAATAACCATTCTGAAATGAAAAGACACACACAGAGGCAATAGATGTAGATGACCCCCCACACACACACTTCCCAAGAAATATGACTAGTCTAATCAAATCTCTTTTTGCTTTCTCTGAGATTCTATAGGAGTTCCTCCTGAGTAGGAAAATACAAATGTACCTCTTTGATATATGTGAAATTTGGTGGCAACTGTTGTGTTAACAAGGGGGTGATGTCTCCATACCACCCACCCAATAATTGTTGGTAGCATGCTAAAATTTGTTCCATAGTTGAAACAAGCTCTAAACTCAGAACTTATTTGAATGCAAGGAAAAGCAAGGGGATTGTGATATAATCAATGCATATTTGTGGCACCCAGCGTGTAGAATTGTGATCCTGAATCAAAAGATTTGAAATGGAATAAAAACTAGAGATGTGCATGGGCCTCAAGATTTGTCTTGCATCTGTACTTTTTTTTTTTAATCCAGTATGATTCTCAATCATTCCATGCTCTGTTCACTTCAATCTGTCATTTGGGTTCCAAATTGCTAAATGAAGCTCTGTGTTACCTATTCACTCTTACGGAGGAAGCTAAAAATAGCTGTAGCTTTTTTCCTTTTTGGCAGAAGCCAGTGAACTTTTCAGGCACTAGAGCCCCTCCAGAGTGCAGAAGGTTTGCCATACTGCAGGTCCAGAGACTTTCCTCCACAATCCATATTAGGAATTAGGCAATCAACACTCCAAAATCCATATTAGTTTCCTTAGTTTCCTATTTGGGGGATGGAGATTATCTCTTGCTCATTCTTACCTTAAAATAATGAAGAGGTGGCCAAGTGGTGTATATTCTTGCTTGTACATTTTTAAAAGAACATTAGGAGCTTCACACCAGGTGGCTTAGCTTTCTTGGTGCTTTTTTGTGTCAGTAGGATCATCCTCTAATAGGCATTACAAAGTGAGGCTTTCTTAAATACTGCCTGTAAAGCACTGCCTGAAAAGCTCTAGAGGATTTCTCCCTCCCATCCCCACCCCCATGCAGAGCAGTGGAAGATTTTTTTTTAAAAAAAAAGTTAAATGAAGCTTGTAATTAAAAAAAAAAAAGTAAATCCCCCATTGCTTCGATTTAATACCAGCACACAGCAAAAACCATCCAGAGCTCTTCAGTGTTCCACAGGCAGAATTTAGGCAGCCTTACCTATCGCAAAGCCCTTGGACCTAGAGTAGAGAGACAAAGGCACACAGAAAAACATATAGTGGATAGAAAAGTAGAGAGTACAGAAAACCGGAGCAATGTGAGGCTTTGCAGGAGCCCTTATCTGACTCAGGATGCTTTGTTGCTATCACAGTCTGAGCTGGGGTAAAATCACTCCACGTCACCTGGATTTGCCTCATTATTTGGCTCCAGCACAGAGTTATTGCACACCCCTAGTAAACACTAAGCTGTTGGGCCTGATCTTTGGTTTTTGGGCAGCTCTGAGTTCCAAGCTTTTTGCTTTGCTTTGAACCCCAAATGAGTCGGGTGTCACATGAAGAAAGCTGAAATTGGTGAGAAGATTTTTCTAAAGAAACATTAAGCATAGTTCAGTTGCAGATTAAATTCTGAGATATCAGCCATCATGACCTTGACCAAATGGGATTATGGCCCCAGGACTGGAAAGTTTTTGAGAACTGATGTTGAAGTGCCCTAGGCAGATAATTTTAGCGTATGTTATTTTAAACTCTTGCAATGAAGAAAAAGGGTGAAAGAAACAAGAATGCATGTTAACAAATGATCTCTTAAAAACAGCTTCCCTTCTTTGTCCTGGTTTTCATTATCACTGGACACTGATGCCACATTAAGGGCTGGAACAAAGACTGTTATTAAATATCCCAGCAATCAGATGTGAATAGGAATATATTAAAAGGAATGTGAGGAATGTATAACTTTGGGGTTGTATCCAGCTAAGGCCACATCTGCACCTTACATTGAAAGCAGTGATGCACCATTTTAACAGCCATGGCTTCCCCCAAAGAATCATAGGTTTGTTAAGGGTGCTAAGAGTTGTTCAGAGACCTCTATTCCTGTCCCAGTGCTACAATTCCCAGAGTGGTTTAATAATCCATCCTTCTTCCCAGGGAATCCTGGGATCTGTAGCTCTGTGAGGGCAACAGGGGGCCTCCTAACAACTCTCAGGGTCCATAACAATCTACAGTTCCCAGAATTCTTTGGGGGAAGCCATGGCTGTTTCAAGTGGTATGATACTGGTTTAAATGTAGGGCGTAGATGTGGCCTATTCATACTAGTCCCACTGAAATTAATGGGTATAAATTAATCCTGTCTGTTAATTTCAGTGGGTCTGCTCCAAATGGGACTAGCATGAGATACAACCTTTTATTATTTAGTTCCCCACTTTTTTGACATTCCACCATGCAGCCCATCTGTAGGCTGAAGTCCTAGAACCAAGACAGAGATGTGACCACTCAGTGTGAACTAAATTGTTCTTAGGGCTGGACAAGTGAGAAACTGAAACGATTAAAAAAAAAGAGCACAGAAATTGACAGATGTGTCTATCCCTAGATTGCAGGAATGGCACTTGCCTCTGCTTTGCAAGTAAGATAACAGCCCACATACACATTCCAGTGGGGAAGGTCCCGGTGGTGATTGATGGTAGTCTCCATCCCCTCCAAGCCCCTTTCCCACCTGGAACACTTCTCAGAACTACACCATGACATAGCACCATTACCTAGTTCTCAACTCTTACATAAAAACACACCAACGACCCCTGCTTTCCACTCTTTTGTGCATTGTTCATGCCTAGTTACACCCAGGAGAAGCGGGAATATACCCCCGTTGCTGAAACTGCAGGGTTGACCCTTCCCCCTTAGTGGGATGCACAATCAAGCATGCATTCCACTAAATATAATGCACATCTAGGATGCACTTTTGAATGTGGACTTGAATGCACATCTTAAATGTGGATGTTAGTCCTCTTCACTGCATTGCTTTCAGTGGGTGCCCTTTCTATTCTCATTGTACTTTGAGAGACTGGTTGCCTCAGCAGTGGAAACATGTTTTCTCCCCCACCTTTGCAAACAGTTTTGTATGCTCTTACACACAAAAAAAGGGGGGGGAGATAATTATATAAAGACTGTGTACACGCTAGGATTGCCAGGTTCAGGGCCTGATCCTGTATCTTTAGGAGAAGAGAAAGTCAGTTAAGTGCAGGTGTTCTTGCAACACTGTAATGGGAAAAAACACAAGGTGCAATTCTCCCTTCCCCCTGCACAACTTTTAAAGATACAGAAGACCTCTTGGTTGCCGGGCCCAGCCTCCACAAGGTCTTCTGTATCTTTAAAAGTTGTGCAGGGGGAAGGGAGAATTCCACCTTGTGGTTTTTCCCATTACAGTGTTGCAAGAACACCTGCACTTGGCTGACTTTCTCTTCTCCTAAAGATACAGGATCAGTCTCAGGCCAAGAACCTGGCAACCCTAGTACACACCATACATTTAAAACACATTCCCCGCCCTCCCCCCAAGAATCTTTGGGGCTGTAGTTCACCCCTCACAGAGCTACAATTCCCAGTAACCTTAACAAACTACAGTTCCTAGATTTCATTAGGGAAAGATATGTACTTCAAATGTGCTTCAAATATATGGGTTGTACGCCACCAGAGGCAAAAATGTTTGCAAAATGTGCCTCTACCTTTTGAGGCTTTGTGCTAGTTTGACCATAGTCAACAACAACAACAGCAAAAGGAGGCTGGAGATATGAGATTGTCATTCTTAGATATGCCAAATGGATTCTCTCTCCCCCTCCCCCCCCAATCTACTTGCCAGACTGTTTATTAGACAGGCTACTTGAACGCAGCATAGCAGCATTAGCATAAGATATTCTCACACTAAAATCTGAGCTTGACGCCTGCCTTTTCGCAGTATGTGCGTGAGAGAGCCGGTTCTCTGTGTGGGTGCAAATGTGTGTATTTTATCAGGCAGCCCTAATTAATGTCAATGCAATAAGCAGGCAGTTAATTCCGATTACATTATCCTCCAGAGCAGGCAGATCCGATTCACTGTGCGGGGGCAAAAGCAGCATCACACCCTCTCTGCAAGTTGTGCATTGCTCAGCAGCTGTTGTCAGTGTTATATGATGAAGGGCTTTGCAGGAGTACCTGAGGAGAGGGGGAAATTGAGGCTTCTAGGCAAGTGTACATCGGCATAACTGGCTGCCTGCCTGCACTGTCCTTGCTGCTTTAAATGCCAAAGCTGTTGACATTAAGCTCACAGTGGATCACAGTGTTTGTGCTGGCATGTACAGAACACAGGAAGATGATACAAGAGAAGAACTGGTAGGAAGGTTGATTTTTTTTTATAACAGTAGACAATTTCAGAAATGGAACAGAAGGCTTATAACTAAAACCAAGAGCTTAGAAAAGCAAGTATATCCTGTGGTATGATTATTTGTTTTTTTATTATTTATTTCAATTATGAATCACTTCCTACGAAGCATCTTGAAGCAATTTCACAATTCAATAGAGACATATATAATATAACCAGGCCTGGCACCAGTGGGTGGCCAGGTGAGGCATGGGCCAAGGGCCTCAGCCACTCCTGAGGGGCCCAGCCGCTCCCAAGGAGCCTTTGCCTAGACCTACAGGCTGGGGCTGGGTGGCTGGAGTTCTATGCTCCATGACAGTGCCGGGACATGGAGCATGATTTGCAATTGCAAATCAAACCCCACAATTCGACGCTGAACATGGATATCTCTTGAGGGCCTTTACCCAGATCTACAGGCTGGGGCTGGGGCTGGGAGGGTGGAGCTCCGCAATCCATGATGGTATCAGGTTGCGGAGCTTGATTTGCAGTTGCAAATCACGGCCTAAAACCTGATTCTTATCGCGGAGTGGATGCTCTACCACCCTCCCAGAAAATACCTCCCTACAGCCAGCATGGGCTTCTGCATCATCATGTCAGTGCGTGCGCACGTGGCACACTGATGTCACAACGCAGGAGGCTGGGCGGCTGTGAAGGGTGTTGGTGCCCAAGGGCCTATCCTGACCTGGCGCCAGCCCTGAAAACAACTGTGGGTATGTAAACAGTTAAGCATCTCCACATATAACGCTGTGATGGAATGTCACATATATAAATCAATTACATATCTAAGAACAAATATAAATTCCAATACAGATGGAAGAAAGAGTCGATTTGACCCAGCTTTGCCCACCTGCAGACCAGGTGTAACACTAGCACAGACTGCAGGGATGGGGGGGAGAAGTTGCTGTGGTCTACAGAACGTCCATCTCTGCCACCAGGAAACCACAATGTCTTGGAGCTGGCTGTGAGGGCCTGAACATGGTGTCCGGCCAAGGAGACAGTAAACTAGGGCTGCTGCTGGTGTACCATCCACCCTGCTGCCCGGCAGCTTCTCTGACTGAGCTGGCAGTGGCCATCTCAGCTGTGGCATTGGAGGAGCCCAGAATGATAGTCCTGGGTGATTTCAGTGTTCGTGCTGAGGCTGCCTCTACTGTTCCAGCTCAGGACTTCATGGCCTCCATGATGACCATGGAGCTGTCTCAAGTTGTCACCAGTCCAACACATAGGGTAGGGCACACCCTTGACTTGATTTTTGCTCCAGATGAAGGAAGGGGTATTCTGGAGATGGGGGTGGTGGTGGATGTCATCCCATTATCATGGTCAGATCACTTTCTGATGAAGTTTAGACTTACAGCTCCAAGCCTGCCCTGCAGAGGCGGTGGACAGATTTAGATGGTCTGCTCCCAGAGACTAATAGAATTAATTGGATTCCTGAATGCCCTGCAGGAGTTGCCTTTAGATAGGGTAGGTGACCCTGTTAAAGCCCTTGTCATGCTATGGAATGAGACGCATAAGGCTCTTAACATGGATGCCCTTGAGCACCCTCTCTGGCATTGTGAAGCCTGGTTTGCGCCTTAGTAGACCAGTAAACTAAGGGTAGTGAAACAAGCTGGACAACGGCTAGAGCACAAGTGCCAAAAGATATGCAGTGAGGCTGATCAGGCATGAGTACAACATTGTAACCGTCCCTACTGTGTGGCTGTGAGGGTGACAAAGAAGGCCCACTTCTCTGTCACCATTGTATCCTCAAGTAGCTGTCCAGTGGAGATTTTCCATATTGTCAGGGGTCTGCTGACATCAACGCCAGGAAATTTTAAATCCTTCAGAGGCCCACTGTGAATTCTTTGCAAGGCACTTTGAGGGTAAATTTGCTTGCCTCCATAGCAGTCTTGATGCCCAATCCACATCTATTGTAGTCCCCAATGAGTTGTCCAATGCAACATCTGCTGCAGTTTCTTGGGATCAGTTTCAGTTGATGTGGCCTGACGACATGGACAAGGTGATTGCAATGATGCGGCCAGCAATGTGTCCTCTTGACTCTTGCCTTTCTTGGCTTATTAAAGCTTTCAGAGGGGGTATGACCGAGTGGATCCAGCTTGTAATCAATGCATCATTGCAGGAGGGAGTGGTTCCAGACACCCTGAAAGAGCCTGTGTTCTAACTGCTCCTAAAAAGGCCCACCCTGGACCCATTGGTTTGCGACAACTACCACCTGGTTGCAAATACCCCCTTCTTAGGGAAGGTTATTGAGAGGGTTGTGGTGCAGCAATTACAAGTACTCTTGGATGAAACAGATTATCTTAACCCATTCCAATCTGGGTACAGGCCTGGTTATGGGACTGAATTGGCTTTGGTTGCCCTGATGGATGACCTTTTTCAGGAGAAGGACAGGGGGGCTGTGACCCTCTTATTCTTACTTGATCTCTCAGTGTCTTTTGATAGCATTGACCATGGTATCCTTCTGGGCCGACTTGGTGAGATGGGTATTGGAGGCACTGTTTTACAGTGGTTCCAATCCTACCTCCAGGGTCATTTTCAGAGAATACCATTGGGTGATTGTCTTGCAGCCCCCTGGCAGTTGTGCTGTGGGGTGCCGCAGGAAACCATCTTGTCCCCCATGCTGTTTAACATCTATATGAAGCCCTTGGGAGAGGTCATCAGGAGCTTTGGGGCGAGGTGTCAGCAGTATGCTGATGATACCCAGCTCTATTTCTCCATAACATCTGAATCGGGAGAGGCCATGCAAGCCCTTGGCTGCTGCCTGGACTCAGTGGTGGGCTGGATGAGGGCCAATAAACTGAGTCTGAATCCTAGTAAGATGGAGGCGCTGTGGGTTGGTCGTTCTGAGTTCAGATAACTGGTCAGTCGCCTTCTTTGGATGGGATCATATTCCCTCTGAAAGAGCAGGTTCGTAATCTCGGGGTGCTCCTGGATCCATCTTTGTCACTACCTCACCAAAGACTTCTGAGGAGGCTTAGCAGTCATGGAATAAGAGGAGAGGTCCTCTTGTGGAGAAGGAATTGGTTAAGAAGCAGAAAGCAGAGAGTAGGAATAAACTGACAGTTCTCCCAATGGAAGGCTGTAGAAAGTGGAGTCCCTCAAGGATCGGTATTGGGACCTGTACTTTTCAACTTCTTCATTAATGACCTAGAATTAGGAGTGAGCAGTCAAGTGGCCAAGTTTGCTGACGACACTAAATTGTTCAGGGTTGTTAAAACAAAAAGGGATTGCGAAGAGCTCCAAAAAGACCTCTCCAAACTGAGTGAATGGGCGGAAAAATGGCAAATGCAATTCAATATAAACAAGTGTAAAATTATGCATATTGGAGCAAAAAATCTTAATTTCACATATACGCTCATGGGGTCTGAACTGGCGGTGACCGACCAGGAGAGAGACCTCGGGGTTGTAGTGGACAGCACAATGAAAATGTCGACCCAGTGTGCGGCAGCTGTGAAAAAGGCAAATTCCATGCTAGCGATAATTAGGAAAGGTATTGAAAATAAAACAGCCGATATCATAATGCCGTTGTATAAATCTATGGTGCGGCCGCATTTGGAATACTGTGTACAGTTCTGGTCGCCTCATCTCAAAACTGATATTATAGAGTTGGAAAAAGTTCAGAAGAGGGCAACCAGAATGATCAAGGGGATGGAACGACTCCCTTATGAGGAAAGGTTGCAGCATTTGGGGCTTTTTAGTTTAGAGAAAAGGCGGGTCAGAGGAGAGATGATAGAAGTGTATAAAATTATGCATGGCATTGAGAAAGTGGATAGAGAAAAGTTTTTCTCCCTCTCTCATAATACTAGAACTCGTGGACATTCAAAGAAGCTGAATGTTGGAAGACTCAGGACAGACAAAAGGAAGTACTTCTTTACTCAGCGCATAGTTAAACTATGGAATTTGCTCCCACAAGATGCAGTAATGGCCACCAGCTGGGATGGCTTTAAAAGAAGCTTAGACAGATTCATGGAGGACAGGGCTATCAATGGCTACTAGCCATGATGGCTGTGGTCTGCCACCCTAGTCAGAGGCAGCATGCTTCTGAAAACCAGTTGCCGGAAGCCTCAGGAGGGGAGAGTGTTCTTGCACTCGGGTCCTGCTTGCAGGCTTCCCCAGGCACCTGGTTGGCCACTGTGAGGACAGGATGCTGGACTAGATGGGCCACTGGCCTGATCCAGCAGGCTCTTCTTATGTTATGTTCTTATGTCTAGCACACTGACTCTTACGTGTTTGCTTCAAGCTTCCCATATCCACTGTTCAATCTTCATTAACACAGAAACTCCTCAGAAACATGTTCAATACTGTGGTAATTTCATGCAGCCAAAGACTCAGCAAATATGTATTAAAATGTATACCAGGTGATACCCCTGTTTGGAAGACCATTGTGCAAGAATAGTCTGAAATTCTATTCCATGGAAATTTGGGAGCAGGCACAAAGAAGAGATTTACAGTCTGATCCCCAACTGCCATGGAGGGCAGGCTGGGCCGGCTCCTTTTTAGCCCCGGAGCCGGTTCCCCTGCTCCGGAAAGGACGGCCGCCGGCTTCACCCCTCCTGCTGTGGGCGCCGCTGGGCAGCAGCGGCCGCGATACCCCCCCCCCAGTGGCGCCAAGCAGGAGGGGCGAAGCGGCCGTCCGTCCGGAGCAGGAGATCCGGCTGGACTAAGGAGGAGCCGGCCCGGCCTGCCCTCCACGGCTCCTGCTGAGGCTGACAAGCCGCGACGCCCATCTCCTAGCAACCGCTGCTGAGACGGGCCAACGTGGCCTACAGGCTCAGTAGAAGGCTTGGGAAAGGAGGACGGCCGCCAGCTTCACCCGCTGGCGTGGGCCTTGTCTTGAGACGCTGGGCGCGGCAGCGGCTGTGTGATGCCCCCCCAACCAGAGACTGCAGCCTGCCTGAGCCCCAGGGGAACTGGCTCTGGTTCCGAATCCGGACTGGGCCGGGGCTAAGAGGGAGCCGGCCCAGCCTGGGCTCCACTGCCACCACTCGCCTCCACCCACGGCAGCGGCCGCGATGGCCCCCCCCGCCCCCAACCAGAGACTGCAGCAGCCTGAGTCCCAGGGTAACTGGCTCCGAGTCCGGGCCGGGGCTAAGAGAGCCAGGCTGGCCCAGCCTAGCCTCCGCTGCCACCGCACGCCTCCACCCACCCATGGGCCATGAGATCATCACCCTCACGCACGCGCCTCACCTGTATGTTCTGTGGGTGCCTTTTTTTGTAGTTTTATTTTTACTATTTAAGTTTGGAAATGATGCCAAATTTTTGTATCTCTTTAATCAATGTGTTATATTTGGTGATATATATTGCATTATATATTGATGTGTATATCAATATATACTGATATGTATTACACTTACACAAACACATTAAAAGGGTGAGAATTCTAGCCTTTTGCATACTACATAGCCTCTTCATAGAGCTCCCAAGCAGTGATATGTTGGTGTTGTGATGTACAGAAATGGAGAATATACCCTGGATTCCTGATTTTATTTTACTGGGGTGAGGTGGGGGTGATTTGCAGCACTGAATTTTTCTGAACAGAACACTTACAGATTTTCTGACAGTTGGCTGACTCCTGATACTAAACAATTGCACCAGCTTATCTGCCAATAGGTCAGTGGTGCCTTTAACCGCATCAATCCATCTCTTGTTTGGCCTTCCTCTTTTTGTACTCCCTTCTGTTTTTCCCAGCATTATTGTCTTTTCTAGTGAATCGTGTCTTCTCATTATGTGTCCAAAGTATGATAACCTCAGTTTCATCATTTTAGCTTCTAGTGATAGTTCTGGTTTAATTTGTTCGGACACCCAATTATTTGTCTGTTTTGCCTAGAATGTCCTCCCTTGTCCTTAACATGGCTGCAACCGTATCTACTCAGAAGTAAGTCCTATTGAGTTCTATGGGGCTTAGTTCCTTAATAAGCATGTTTATAATTGCTGCCTTCAGGAGCATCTGTCTGTGCTCCCATCTAACATCTCTGCAACACTAGGCTCCTTTCTTCCAATAATGGCCTGGCCTGAGGGCACGTAAGCCCTTCTTGCCAGAAGCAAGGAAGCTAGATTAAATGTTCCCTAAAGGTGTTGAACTGTGACCTGGGAGACCAGGGTACAAATCCCGACACAGCCATGAAGCTCACTGGGTGACCTTGGGCCAGTCACTGCCTCTCAGACTCAGAGGAAGGCAATAGTAAACCACCTCTGTCTGAATACTGCTTACCATGAAGACCCTATCTGGGACTAACTTGAAGGCAGTCCATTTCCATTTTGCATCACCCTAAGCTTGTGAGAAAGAATGACCTTGTCACTTCAGATGGACCTAGGAACACCCTATTTTAGGTAAGATTTCTATTTTAATCTCCAGAGAATGTTTTTTGAATGGCATGCTCCAAGCAACTGTGGTTGATACAATGTATCATGCTTAATGATATCACTAGGGCCTGCCCCATGATGTCACTAGGGCCCGCCCCATGACATCACTAGGGCCTGCCCCATGACATCACTAGGGCCTGCCCCATGACATCACTAGGGCCTGCCCCGTGACATCACTAGGGCCCACCCTGTGACATCACTAGGGCCCGCCCCATGACATCACTAGGGCCCGCCCCGTGACATCACTAGGGCCCGCCCCCATTTTCTCAGGTTTTTGGATGGCTCCGACCTGGCAACCCTATTCTAGACTGTAGTAAGTTTATAGCATTTGTCGAACTTGAGTTGTTAAATTATGCATGGCGTGGCAAGAGTGGATAGGGCAACGTTTTTCTCCCTCTCTCATAACATTGGAACAACTCATAACACAGAGCTACATTTCCCAGCACCCTTAACAAATCACAGAGGGGGGATGTGATTTAAATGTATGGTCTGTGTGCATGGCCTTTGATTGCTTGATCTGCTTATACAACTGCTGTTTGATTGTTTTTAACTGCTGTTGGCTTTGTTAGTTTCTTTTAAGGCTGCATTTTGTCTTCTTTTTTATAAATGTATTGTATCTTTATATTGTATCTTTTTTTGTACAGATTCTGCGCACTGTGTAGAAAAGTGAGGGCCTCTTGCAGACAGATACCATCTCATCAGAAGGTTATCGTTAGGATCATCAGGAATTTTGTCATTCCGCTCAATGTAGGAACCTGGCCTTTAGTGTTGTGGCCCCTACCCTTTGGAGTTAAATATTAGACAGGCGTTTTCTCTGTTGGCTTTCTGGCACGTGTTGAAGACCTTCCTCTTCCAACAGGCCTTTCAAGATCATTTCCGGACTGCATCTGACCTGGAATTGTTTTTAGATGCTTTTAGGTGATTTAGTTGTTTTACTGCTGGTGTGTTTGCTGCCCTTGGAGAAAGGGCATTTAACAAACAAACAAACAAACAAAGGAATAATAACAATCTTTTGCTTCCCCGTCTTCTCCCCTTTCCTTCCTTCCTCTGTAAACCTCTGCCTCGTTCCTTCTCCCTTTTCAGTTTCTGTTCGGTCCGAGTCATAAGGAGCCCAGGAAAACATAATTCTCCAGGCAGGGCCGGTTCTAAAGGGTGGGCAGGTTGGGCACTGGCCTGAGGGCCCCGGAGCTACAGGAGCCCCTGAGGGGACCCTGAGGGCCCTGCGCTCCCCTTCCACGATCCGTGCCCCCCACACACCCCACTTCCCTGTCAGCCGGCTTTTTAGCATTGCCCTTAATGAAGATGGCGGCCGCAGCTTCCCTAAGGTACTGAAGCCGCTGCCGCCATCTTAGTTGATGGCAGAGATGTGCGTGCATAGCACGCACATGTGCCATCAACAAAGATGGCGGCGGAGGCTTCATTCCCCTTAGGGAAACTGCGGCCACCATCTTCATTAAGGGCAATGGTAAAGACTAGACAGGTAGGGGGGCTTTGGGGGGGCGCACAGGGGGCACATGCACCCACCCACCCACCCACCGGGGGGCCAGGGCAAGCTGATGCCCAAGGGCCCCTGCATGCCTGGAGCCGGCCCTGTCTCCAGGGCTCCTGAGTTAATTGCATGAAGGAATTCCTTCAGGCATGCAGGTCCCAAGCCATTTAGGACTTCAAAGATAAAAGAAGCGGCACTTGGAATTGCTGTCAAGTGTACTACTGGTAGGCAGCCAGCGCAATTCTTTCACAGCTGCTGAAAAATATTCCATGTGCCTGATCCCAATCAGCAATCTAGTCACAGTCTCTGTTTTAAGCATATGTCTTGTAAAAATATGTTCAAGCATCTTGGCAAAAAAATAAAAAAAAATAAAGTGAGTGGAGCAGATTGAAAAGCTTACACAAATCCTGATAATCCGAAAATTAATCTTGCTGGACAGTGACAGAAGCAATGCGGTATTTTATGCTTACACATATCCTTTAATTAATATGTGAATAGATGCAAAGATATGTGTAGCCAACACAGGGAAATTGCTCCAGTCCTTACAGTTACACAATGAGCATGGAAATGTCAAGATATTGCAGTACGTCAAAAGCAGATCTGATATGGGGCTGGGACGGGAGGAAGAGAAAAGAAATTTCTTGAATACTGGGCTTCTTTTGTGAGCTTTGTAGATACCGATAAACAAGAATAGTTTCAAACTGACAAAGACATTTGTATGGGATAAAGGAGGGGCCAGGGGACATTTTTCACACCAAGAGGCATCCCTTCTAGGCGTGGGGGACCACACACCAGTGGTGGGCAAGACCAGAGACAAAGACAGGTACAGCGGTAAATGCAAATTTTACCTCTGTGGAATAGAGCAGTACTGTTGATGATATCCCCTGTAGATAAGACTTACTATGGAGGAGGGTTTTTAATGTTGGCTGCTATTGTTGTTGTTTGGCTATATTTTAATTTGTTTGTTTGTTTGTCTGTCTGTTGTTGTGTGAATGAGATTGAGTGAATGTGTGTGTGTGTGTTTGTGTTTATGTTGTTTAAGTGTTTTGCTGTATTAGATTTATTTTAAGATGTGCCTGGGAGAACATGCCTTGGGCCTCGCAGGGAGATTTTCGGGGGCCCCAGTTAACGTTGTGACGGGTAATGGGAGGTATGGCGTTGGGAGGAGAACGTGCCAGGTAAGGGGAACTCGTCCCAGACAAGTTGTGTCTGTGCCTTGTTCCGGTTCTCCTCGTATCCACAGGACTGTTGGTTGTACTGTCAGCCAGCTCTCGGATCTCCAGGTGCTGCTCTTAAATGCTAGGTCAGTCGTTAATAAAAAAACCCTTATCCATGATTTGATTGTGGAGAAGGGTGCCGACCTTGCGTGCATTACCAAAACCTGGGTGGGTGAGCAGGGAGGAGTTGCTCTTTCCCAGCTTTGCCCACCTGGGTATTCGGTGCAGCACTGTGGTAGATCTGAGGGCCGGGGAGGCAGGGTTGCTGTGGTCTATCAGAGTTCTTTCTCTCTCACCAAGCACCCTGTCCAGACGGCGACTGGTTTGGAGTGTCTTCATCTTGTGCTGGGCCAAGGAGACAGATTGGGAATACTATTGGTGTACCGCCCACCTTGCTGCCCAATGGCTTCCCTAGCTGAGCTGACGGAGATAGTCTCAGAGGTATTGTTGAGATCCCCCAGACTTGTGGTACTGGGGGATGTCAACATTCATGCCGAGGCTGTCTTATTCGGGGCGGCTCAGGACTTCACGGCCTCCATGACAACCATGGGGCTGTCTCAAGTTGCTACTGGCCCGACGCATGTATCAGGACATACTCTTGATTTGATCTTCGCCACTGGTCATGGAGATGGTGATCTGAGGGTGGGGTATTTTTCATCTACTCCATTGTCATGGACAGATCACCGCTTGCTGAGCTTTAGACTCACGGCAGCCCTTTCCCTCTGCAGAGGTGGGGGACCTATTAAGTTGGTCCGCTCCCGGAGGCTTATGGATCCTGTTGCTTTCCAGAGCGCTCTGGGAGTTTTTCCGGCTGATAGCACTGGTGCTCCTGTCGAGGCCATGGTCGATCTGTGGAATGCGGAGATGACCCGGGCCACTGACATGATCGCTCCCGTGTGCCCCCTTCGGTGCAGAACTCAAACAGCACCGTGGTATACCCCGGAGCTGAGAGTGATGAAGCAAGAGAGAAGGAGGCTAGAGTGCAGGTGGAGGCCAACTCCTGATGGATGTAGCCATTCTTTGGTGAGTGCTTCCACTAAGTTGTATGTAAAAGCGGTTAGGGCGGCAAAAAAGTCATATTTTGCTGCCACCATCAGATCATCTCTTTGCCGCCCAGCGGAGCTTTTTAGGGTGGTACGAGGGCTTTTACATTCTGGCCCCCCTGATACTAAGGAAACATCGGAAGCCCGCTGCAACGAATTTGCGGAGCACTTCCAGGACAAGATTGCTTGCATCCATCGGGACTTAGACTCTGATGTTATGACAGATGACTCCATTGAAGTGTCCAGAGCGCGGTCTTGTCCTTCATTGTTGGATGAGTTTCAGTTGGTGCAGCTCGAGGAAGTGGACAAGGTGCTTGGAATGGTGCGGGCGACCACGTCTGCCCTTGATCCTTGCCCATCTTGGCTGGTGAAGGCTGGCAGGGCTGTAACCACCGGCTGGGCCAAAGAGGTGATAAACGCCTCCTTGAGAGAGGGAGTAGTCCCTGGTAGTCTCAAGGAGGCAGTAGTGAGACCTCTTCTAAAGAAGCCTTCTTTGGACCCAGATATTTTGAACAACTATAAACCGGTGGTGAATGTCCCTTTTTTGGGCAAGGTCCTGGAGCGGGTGGTCGCCGGCCAGCTCCAGGCGCTCTTGGATGAAACCGATTATCTGGATCCGTTTCAATCCGGTTTTAGGCCCGGTTTTGGCACTGAAACAGCCTTGGTCGCCCTGTATGATGACCTTTGTCGGGAGAGGGACAGGGGGAGTGGGACTTTGTTGATTCTCCTTGATCTCTCAGCGGCATTTGATACCATCGACCATGGTATCCTTCTGGGGAGGCTCGCGGAGTTGGGAGTTGGGGGCACTGCTTGGCAGTGGCTCTGCTCCTACTTAACAGATCGTTGCCAGAAGGTAGTGCTTGGGGAACATTGCTCGACACCCTGGACTCTCCATTGTGGAGTCCCTCAGGGGTCGGTCTTGTCCCCCATGCTCTTTAACATCTACATGCAGTCTCTGGGTGCGGTCATCAGGAGTTTTGGAGTGCGTTACCATCAGTACGCTGATGACACGCAACTCTACTTCTCCTTTTCACCTTCTTCAGGTGAGGCTGTTGATGTGCTGAACCGTTGCCTGACCGCGATAATGGACTGGATGAGAGCTAATAAACTGAAACTTAATCCAGACAAGACTGAGACACTGTTGGTGAGCTCTTTACCTGCCCAGATGGTGGATGTTCATCCTGTTCTAGATGGGGTTACACTCCCCTTGAAGGAACAGGTTCGTAGTTTGGGGTCCTTTTTGACCCTTCCTTGTCGCTTGAGGCTCAAGTGGCCTCGGTGGCACGGAATGCGTTTTACCATCTTCGCTTAGTAGCCCAACTACGCCTCTATCTGGACAGTGACGATCTCGCCTCAGTTGTTCACGCTCTGGTAACCTCTAGACTGGACTACTGTAATGTGCTCTACGTAGGGCTGCCCTTGAAGACCGTTCAGAAACTTCAGCTAGTGCAAAATGCGGCAGCCAGGTTGTTGACGAGGACCCGCTGGTCTGCGCACATAACACCTGTCCTGGCCCGCCTGCACTGGCTGCCTATTTGTTTCTGAGCCAGATTCAAGGTGCTGGTTTTGACCTATAAAGCCTTACACGGTGTGGGACCACAATACCTTGTGGAACGCCTCTCCCGCTATGAACCTACCCGTTCACTTCGTTCAGTATCCAAGGCCCTCCTCCGGGTACCAACTCATCAGGATGCCCGGAGGATTGTTATTAGATCTAGGGCCTTCTCTGTGGTGGCCCCCAAACTGTGGAACAGCCTACCTGAGGAGATACGCCTGGCGCCTTCGATACTTTCTTTTAGGCGCCAGGTTAAGACCTGGCTATACTCCCAGGCATTTTAATGTTCAATGTGTTTCATTTAATGTTTTTCGTTTAACTTGTTGCTGATTTTATTGTAATTTTATTGTAATATTGTATTTTAATCTTGTTTTGTTCACCGCCCAGAGAGCTACTCGCTATGGGCGGTTTAAAAATGAAATAAAATAAATAAATACCCACACTCACACACTTCTCTCTGTCCAGGCAATTAGGAGGCAGTACCAGGTTTGACGGACACATTCCAGCCAGTGAATCACACTCAAGGAGGGTATGGAGAACAAGTCTTATGAGGAAAGGTTGAAGGAACTTGGCATGTTCAGTCTGGTAAAGAGAAGGCTGAGGGGTGACATGATTGCACTCTTTCAGTACCTGAAGGGCTGTCACATAGGGGAGGGTACAGATTTGTTCTCTGCTGCCCCAGAGGGTAGGACTAGGTCTAATGGTTTTAAGTTGCAGGAGCGTAGATTCAGATTGGACATTAGAAGGAACTTCTTGACAGTAAGGGCAGTTCGGCAATGGAACCGACTAGGGAGGTGGTGGGATCCCCTTCACTGGATGTCTTCAAGCAGAGGCTGGACAGCTATCTGCGGGAGATGCTCTAGCTGTGGATTTCCTGCTGTGAGCAGGGGGCTGGACTCGATGGCCTACAAGGCCCCTTCCAACTCTATGATTCTATGATTCTAACCTGGGGCTGGGTCAGAGGTGTGGCCTGGGGGGAAGGAGGGGCTATGGCCAGGGATGGGGTGATGGCCTGAGGAGAGTGCAGAGGGCTAGACAGAGAGGCCTGGAGGGCCACATTCACTAGCCACTGGGACTGAGATCCCCCAACCCTGGTATAAAGAGCAGGTTTTCCTTCTACACATTTCTGCAGCAATTTGCAATTTTTTAAAAAAATCTCCAGCATTTTAGTGTATCCCAGTAAACACATTTTGTAGGCAGTTTTGACTAATGTACACCTTTATGCAAGCCATTTCTTATCATATGATGCATTTTTGCATGTTATTTTCACTCATATATTCATTTTTATGCACGCTTTCCCCTCATATATGCATATTTGTAAGCATTGTTCGGTTGGGGAGCAGCGTCGCAAAATTTGAATGTGCGAATTTGAAAGATGGCTGTTTCAGTTCTCATATTTATTTATTTATTGTATTTATATACCGCCCCATAGCCGAAGCTCTCTGGGCGGTTTACAGTAACTGAAAACATTAAAAACAAATATACAAATCTAAAACACATCATTTAAAAACAATTTAAAACACAACTAAAAATTAAAACAATTTAAAAACGCATGCTAAAATGCCTGGGAGAAGAGGAAAGTCTTGACCCGGCACCGAAAACAGTGTTGGCGCCAGGGGCACCTTGTCAGGCAATTATTCCATAATTTGGGGGCCACCACTGAGAAGGCCTTCTCCCTTGTTGCCATCCTCTGAGCTTCCCTCGGAGTAGGCACCCGGAGGAGGGCCTTAGATGTTGAGTGTAGTGTACGGGTCGGTTCGTATCAGGAGAGGTGTTCCATCAGGTATTGTGGTCCCAAGCCGTGTATTGTTTCAGAAAGTGCAAATTTGATAGCTTTGGCTTGAAATGTGTACTGAATTGAAATTCTCACCCATCTCTATAAAGAAGGAAGATCTGAGCACTATAATGCACAGTGGCCTATGTGTAGGCTGCAATCCTTAGAACATAGGGAGAGCCCTGATGGATCAACGCAGCAGCCTGTCTAGTTCAACATTCTGCTTCTGTACTGGCCAGACAGATGCCTGTGGGAAGCCCAAAAGGGGGACATGAGTGCAGCAGCACCCTTCTACTCTTGATGCCCAGCAACTGGTATGCACAATTACCTGGGAGTAAGCCCTATTGAACATAGAGGTACTCCCTTGCAAGGGAATATACATAAGATTGTGCTGGAAATTATCTTCATATATTATCTCCAGGCCTGTAAAGAAACTTTTTTTAAAAAGCAATGTTAATATTTTGTTATTTAAGTTTCTGTGCACTGTATTCTTTCCTGATGTGTATTTTGCATTTGTGTTTATTTATTTTTATTTTTTGTGAGCCGCTTTGAGGGCCTTTTGGCCAAAGGGCAGCATAGAAGTAGAATAAATAAATAAAATAAATATATTAATCAGTGTACTGCGGGATGCCAAGGTTCTGTCTTATATTTGTAAGCCTTTTGTGGGCGACTTTAAAAAAAATGTCATCATTATTGTCATGTTCCTTTTGTGTGTAACCTTCTCTCTCCAAAAAACTGAAATAATTATAAGTTAAAAATCAATCTCTATGGCTGCAATCAAATCTCCGCCTCCCATATTGGGCTGCGTGGGGGTTGGACTGTGCAGAGGCATCCCTCCACTCACTTCTGCTAGCTCAGCTGGCCTCCAACCAGTTGCCAAGTGTGCAGGCAGGAGGCCAGCTGGTAGTCTCCAAGCCAGCAAATCCCGCTAGGAAGCCCTGAAATGGGCCATTCCAAGTGCACGGAAAGAGCTGGGCTGATCAAGATCCACTTGATCTCCAGCTGGTCTCACAGCCTTCACTAGCTGACATCGGCCCCAATTTGGTCTTGATCTGCATAATTCTCCATCTTCTGCTGCTGTCATGAGCAGTCAGTGGGAAGTTAGGATCACTCCGTAAGATAATAATCCGATGCATGTCTACTCATAAGTATGTCTCATTGAGTTAAATAGGATTTACTCTCAGGTAGGGATGGGGGAGAACTCTGATTCAGTTCTCATTTAAAGCCAAACCTATCAAATTCGCACTTTCCGAAACAATATGAGAACCGAAACACAGCCACATTCACACTGTTCAAAAAAAATGCATATCTTGGGGGAAAGTGTGCCTACAGATGAATATATCAGTGAAAATAACATACAAAAATGGATTATGCTAGGAGACATTGCTTGCAGAAGTGTGTACATCTGTCAAAACTGCATACAAAAATGTGTTAGGAGAAATTCATACTAAAATGTGGAAGAATTTCCATGCCGATTTTTATCCCAAACTACTGCCAAAACTTGGAGAACAGAATTTGAGATTGGAAAAAAAAAGGAGAGAACAGAAATTGACAGATCCTTCCATCAGGGCCGGATTATCCATTAGGCTTAGTAGGCTGAAGCCTAGGGGCCCGGAGCTCTTGGGGGCCCGCGATCCGCGGAAGCAGGGCAGAAGCTGTGGACCACAGGACAAGAGGTTCTGAACTGCCCGCCATCCCCCCGCTTCACTTACCCTTTTCCCCACTGTTTTTTGCGGTTTGCCATCAATCAGGATGGCACCTGAGGTTTCCCTAAGGGGCTGAAGCCTCTGCCGCCATCTTGGTTGATGGCACGCATGCGTGCTACACGTGCATTGCTGCCATCAACCAAGATGGCGGCAGAGGCTTCAGCCCCTTAGAGAAACCTCGGCCACCATCTTGATTGATGGCAAACTTGCGCGCACAGTGCGCGCAGCCGCAAAAAAAGCGGAAAGGTAGGTGAAGCAGGGGGGATGGGATGGGATGGGACAGGATGGCAGGTGGCTCAGGATCAGCCTAGGGGTCCTCCTCAGCTTAATCCGGCCCTGCCTTCCATGCCTACTCATAAGGAAGTCCCATGGATTTTAATGGGACTTAGTGTTAAATAAGCACATAAGGATTGCAGCCTAAGATGACGCCCCTGTTTGAATTGTCTGTGTACACTTAACAATTGCTGTCGGCATCACGCTGCCTCAGACTGTGGGGATCCCTGATGTTTCAAGCATCTAAAAAGGACTTCCTCTTGGACAGACCTCTGATTGACCCCTGCAGCCAATTACTGAAGAAGCACCTTCAGAACTCACCACCGCACAAAAGTCTGTAATCGGTGGGTGGCTTCCCCCTCCCCCACAAAACTGGAGTCCTTGCTGCTCAGCAATCTGCCTGAAGGGCACGTAGTGCTGTCATATCTCCAGCTCTTTTTCTCTCTCTGCAAGCATGACAGCTGGGAACATTTACAAAAGCAGCAGCTGAAGTCTGAACCATTTTAGCAAGTAAAGGAAAACAGCTGCTTGTTAAATATCAGTAAAAACACAGCAATAGCACAGGTCAACCTGTTGCCTTCCAGATGTTTTGGCATGGCTGTGTTGACTGGGGCTGATGGGCGTTGTTGTCTGGAGCACACCAGGCTGGCAAAGGCTAGACTAGGATATCAGCATAAAGAAGCCAAGGGAAGGAAAGGGATTAATCCTCAATCCAGCATGGTAAAAAAGAGTCTTCTGAATTTCTGTTTTATTTAAGGTGTTTTTATACTGCTGGCTTGTTGCCTTTAGGTTGTGTTTTTGTTTTACTGTTTTGATGCTGGATCAGGCCAGTGGCCCATCTAGTCCAGCATCCTGTTCTCACAGTGGCCAGACAGATGCCCCAAAAGGTAAGTCCCTCAAGCAGGACCTATGTGCAAGAGCACTCTCCCCACTTGGGATTCCCAGAAACTGATACTCCGAAGCATCCTGTCTCTGACCATGGAGGCAGAACATAGCCATCATGGCTAATAGCCATTGATAGCCTTATCCTCCATGTATTTCTGTGGGTTTTTTTTTAAGATTAAGCAGTTTATAATTGGCCCATGGTTCCAGTTAGGATTGGACAATTTTTTTTTAATGTGACGGCTCTCTTGTATTTTGTATGTATCACGTATGTGCACAATGCTACACCCAAGCACATAAGAAGCTCGGAGGATAGCAACAAGGGAGAGGGCCTTCTCAGTGGTGGCCCCCAAATTACGGAATGTTTTTTGTTGACGAGGTACGCCTGGTGCCAACACTGTTATCTTTTCAGCGCCAGGTCAAGACTTTCCTTTTCTCCCAGGCATTTTAGCATGTGTTTTTAAATTGTTTAATTTTTTTTAAAATTGTGTTTTTAAATTGTTTTTGTGTTTTAAAATTTGTATATTTGTTTTTAATGTTTTTAATTGCTGTAAACTGCCCAGAGAGCTTTGGCTATGGGGCGGTATTTTAATGTAATAAATAAATAAATAAATAAATAAGAGCGAATGTAGTGTGATGGTTAGAGTGTTGGAATACAAGCTAGGAGATCAAGGTTTGAAGCCTTGTAGTTAGGAATGGCAAGTGCCTACTGGTAAGATACTTGGAGATAACATCTCACATTAAATATGGACAATTCTGAACAAGGTAATACCTATCTTTTCAGATTGGGCAACCCACACGATAATTCAAGATCCATCGAAGAATATAAATACATTTTTAGGAGAAAATAGGTGAGTAGCATATAAATAAGTTTAAAACAGATTAAATATTTTGGTTCTGGTGGGCTCATTGATTCATTTTTTCCATACCTGTCAGCATGTAATGTTTTGAGACAAAACTGTTTATGTAGTGACAAAATTGAACCATCTATCTATATTGACCACTGAAGAAGACATGTTTAGGGTAGAAATACATTTGGCCTATAATATGTTTATTATGCAATATTTGGTTTGCAATATTTGCTATATCGGTTGATATTTGGATATATTCCATATATTTGTCAATAACAGAGTTTTTAGACATGTTATTTATTGCTATTTCCCCCTGTATTGTTATACAATTGTATTGTTATTAATTGTTTGAGGAGATTAAAGTTGGATATTTTTCTCTGTTTTATTAACTTTGGCATTATACTTTGCAGACTTAGATACAAAAGCCCAATTCTGTATTGCTATCTGTAACAAAATCAGACTTGTTTATATGTTTAAACTTGTTATGAAATGTTATTCAGGTGAGAAAGAGTTCATGGAATGCTGGAAGATGTGGATGATGTAAGGCTGACAGGTGGGATGTGTGTGAGTGAGAGTTCCAGGTGAGTTTTGAAAGAGAACAGTGGTTGGTTTTGACAGTTAGGGTTAGGTAGGGAATTGACTTGGAGGAGATAGGATCAGGGTTTGTGACGTGAACATCAAGGTAGATGGGTTGGGGTGTTGAGGGAGGTTTTATTGTGGTTAGAGGGTAGGATAGATAGATAGAACAGGGACAACCACATCTTAGTCAATAATGATTAACATTTAACAACGTGTAATTAATAAAGTTTGTTTGTTTTAAAATCCTGTGTGTCAGCTTGGTCACTTCTGGTACCAAATCAGGGTCCAATTCTATACCTGTTGTGACCCAGGTGAGGGGAGAGTTAGATCAGGGAGGGGAGTCAGATAAGGATGAGGTTCCTTGGGAAGCTGAAGGAGGGTTCTGGCCATCCCCCCTCGCCCCGTGCAAGGAGGTGTGAGAAGACAGACTTTCAGAGGGTGGAACTCAGGCGGCGGCACTGTTTACGAGCCAAAACCTTCCCTACTTAAGCCAGTGTCTCCCAAGGCACAACTGCTGAGTCAACTCTCCTCAAACGCTGCAGAGACTGCTTAACTAGGCTAGTTAGGATAGTAGTGAGTCAGAGTAGACAGGTATATGAAGCACACTGCTTTGGATGTAACTATACCACTAATAAAAAGAAAAAAAGACATCACCTTGCCTCAGTCTGAATCTGTCATCTCTGGGCAGGACAATACCTGTACCAATTATACTGACAGTCTACATCAGTGGTCACCTTTTGGGAGAAAAGGTGCTGGGGCTGAAGCCTGGAGTTCAGAGGGCATATCTGACCCAGGCTGAGGCATGGGAAATCAGGAGATGGAATCCTAGAGACATACAGGAATGTCGCACTATCCATTTCTATAGGTTGGTTTCTGTTTCCTTGTTCTTTCATCTCAAATTGCTACTCAGCCATCAAGCACACTGGGTGACCTTGGGCCAGTCACTGTCCCTCAGTCTAACCTACCTCACAGGGCTGTTGTGAAGATAAAATGGAGAGAGGAGAGCAATGTACACCACTTTGAGCTCTTTGGAAGAAAGGTAGTATATGAATGTAATAAATAAATAACAAATTAATACGAGTGCCATAACGATGACACCCTTATTGCTAGGTGATACCAGATGTGTCATTTCCAGTGTGTCTCCACCTCTGTTTTCTGAAAATGGGGGCACATGATGCTAGTCAAACTCCACCCCCTTTTACTCTAAAACCTGGTTGGATCCGCCTGAGTACATTTTTTAAAAATTCAGCTTCAGACAGATTTCACAATGATTGATAGCTCAATCTGTTGCCCCTCCAGGTGTGGCCAATGGAAACACTTTGCTGTAGGCTCAGGCAGAGAAAGTGATTGGCCCAACACTTCACTGTGGGCAGATCTGAAAGATCTGAAGTCAGCAGTGGGGAAGGGAGGTGTGTCCAGCTGATGGTGGAGTCACTTCAAAATGCAGCATGAAAACACATTGATAGCCTAGGAGTGCCTTTTCTAGCTCTGACTGGTTCATCAGTTATGGCCCCTTTTGGACAGAGATGGCTTGGCCACTGTACTCCATGCTCTTGTAACTTCCAGATTGGATTGTTGCAATGCACTCTATGTGGGGCTGCCCTTGAAGATGACTCAGAAACTTCAACTGGTCTAAAATGCAGTAGCCAGGGTTCTATTAGATTTCATATACCCTGTTTTAAACGGCTGCATTAGTTGCCAGTTTGCTTCTGGGTCCAATTCAAGGTGCTCACACTTGTGTTTAAAGCCCTAAATGACTTATACCCAAAGACCACCTCCTTCCCTACTAGGGTTGCCAGGTTCCTGGCCTGAGACTGATCCTGTATCTTTAGGGGAAGAGAAAGTCAGCCAAGTGCAGGTGTTCTTGCAACACTGTAATGGGAAAAACCACAAGGTGGAATTCTCCCTTCCCCCTGCAGAACTTTTAAAGGTACAGAAGACCTCTTGGAGACTGGGCCTGGCAACCAAGAGGTCTTCTGTATCTTTAAAAGTTGTGCACAGGGAAGGGAGAATTCCACCTTGTGGTTTTTCCCATTACAGGGTTGCAAGAACACCTGCACTTGGCTGACTTTCTCTTCTCCTAAAGATATAGGATCAGTCTCAGGCCAGGAACCTGGCAACCCAATTCCCTACAGACCCTCTCAGGTGTTGAGATCAGCAGAGGGGGGCTTCTTGGTAGTTCCACCACCCTCAGAAGTTCAGGGTGGTGGGGGCCCTTGAGAAGGCAATTCTCTGTGGCAATTGGTCAGGGATTCCCCTCAGGTCCTTCAACCTCACTTCATGCAAACAGAGGCTTCCTTAACTCTTTGCTGCCACCAGTTCATATAGAATATTTTTAACAGCCTCCTAGTAGTGTGTATATAAAGCTTTAGGCATAAGAGGGCATCAACACTGAGAGAGGAGATAAACTATGTTTGTAGGTTTATTAAAGGAATACTATTTACAAAAGGGGATACTGATATTTATTTGGGGAGTTTAAAAGTGTTTTCTGATGGGCTATAAAGACTCTGGAGACACTGTTGCAGACATCACCTCTCAGTGGCTCTCCCCTTGGCCAATTTCCCTAAACCTCCACCCCGGGCAATGATTCCCACAACTCAGTTTAGCTACTGGGGCAAATTTGTCTCTGTACCCCAAAGCTCCTCTGGTTGCACTCCTGGCTTCTTGGGTAGTTTAGCCAGTGTTAAAGCCCCACTTGTGTCACTTCCCTCTGGTAAGACCTTTTTTCAAGGCAGCCTCTCAGAACAACTCAGTCACCAGATCCCTTCTCAATTTCACCAGAGAACTATTAACTCACCATGTGCTTAGAGGGACATGCTACCAAATTCTTCCACGCTACACAGGAAGTGGATTGGATTATGCAAGACCAACTCAAATTGTGATTGCATTTTTACAAATTTGTAGGCTAGTACAATGGAGGTCAGCTCTCCCACTTCCCTGGTGGATTCACTGTAGCTGCCCAATGTCCCTACTTCTTAAAGTTTGATAAAATATCTGTTACTATAGGTACATTCTTAAACCACAAGGTTTTTTGCTTGCTACTGAAAAAAATCTGAAAGTGATTGTGCCTCTCTCTTCTCTCAGAACCCGTCACTAAGCAACCACTGATAAGTAGGCTTGTAACAATGTAAAACACAAGGTCTCATGGCAGTCACAGAGGTCACATAACATTTTCCCCTTGTCTAAGTATACACAGCATTTCTCCACACAGCCCCTAAGTAGTGAAACTGCTTCCCAAAGAGATGCATCTGGGACCTTCACTGTATAGTTTTCATCATATGCTGAGGACGCATGTCTTCACCCTAGCTTTTGACACTTGATATATTTTTAGGGCCCTCTCAAGTTGTGAGCGTCATTTGTTTTAAACTGTTTTTAATAATGTATTTTCTCTTTTTATGACCTGCCCTGGGACCTACTGGTGAAGGGCAAGTAATACATATAACAACAACAACAGTAATAACAACTCCCATAATCTTTGACCATTCATTGACCATGCTTGCTGGGGCTGATGGGAGCTGTAGCTCAACAACATCTGGAAGGCACCATGATCAACTATCCCTGGTCTAGCACATTTAGATCTCAGAGAGCTTCAGTGAATGCTTCTGTTACTTTTGTATTCTCCTGGAACTCTCTTCCCCCTCCCTTCTTGTTTCTTGAATTCTCCAAAAAACAGGATATAGATAAGCTTTTTTTTTTTAATTAAAATTAAAAACCCATCCTTCAAAAAAAAAAAAAAAGGGGACATCTGACATTACTAGGGTAGAATTGTTTGCTTAACTCCAACCTCTTCGCAGTGCCTGAAGATTAGAATTTTTTATTTTCCTTTTTCTTTTTCCTCTTTCTTTCTCTTGGTATTTTGAGTATTTATGCAGACTAAAGACAGCTGACCTTCCTCACTACAGCTGAACTTAGTCAACTTCCTAGAGCAAAAGACTGGATGAAGCTGTTTCCCATCGGCTATCTTAATATTAACCCCTATAGGCCCAAACCACCCTGTTGCAGCTAGCGAGGTATTTCTTTTCTGTACAAACAAGTATTCAAATTATGTGAGTCCACACTTACTTATTTAAGTAAGTTATGCACTGCTTCATACTTCAAAGAAGTTTCTCTCAGCAATTTACAGTATTATAAAACATTACGAATAAATATCCCTGCAAAACACAATTTTAAAAATCCACATTTGAAATCAGCACAGAACAATTAGATTAGGGGCCTCTTAATCAATATAAACTAAAAACAACTAACATAGGAGGCTGTAGTAACTACCAGCAAGTCTAAAATACAGAAAAAACAGGAGAGATGACCAGTCCCACCCACCAAATGTGCAAGCATTTATTTATTTATTTTTAAGCATAGAAACAACCTGTGTTTTTCTGCAGATTGACAGATTTAGATAACACGGTTCATTTCATCATTGTAACACAAGCATGCATTTACAGGTAGCAGCAACCCTCTCACTTCTGCTGGATATCTCCCCAGCTTGGGGTGCTTTCAGACCACCTGTTTATTAAGCGTTCATCCCAATCTGTTTGAAGGGAAATTACATGGCATTTGATGAGCATTCGTTCTGATTAGGGTTGCCAGGCTCAGGGCCTGAGAATGATTCTGTATCTTTAAGAGAAGACAAAATTCAGCCAAGTACAGGTGTTCTTGCAACACTGTAATGGGAAAAAACACAAGGTGGAATTTTCCCTTTCCCCTTCACAACTTTTAAAGATACAGGAGATCTCTTGGTTGCCAGGCCCAGCCTCCACAAGGTCTTCTGTCTCTTTAAAAGTTGTGCAGGGGGAAGGGAGAATTCCACCTTGTGGTTTTTCCCATTACAGTGTTGCAAGAACACCTGCACTTGGCTGACTTTCTCTTCTCCTAAAGATACAGGATCAGTCAGTCTCAGGCCCTGAACCTGGCAACCCTAGTTCTGATTGGTTTGCAAGAAGGTTACTTCTGCTGGCTATCTAGACTTTTGTATGTTTTTAATTATATGTGTGCTTTTATCTGGAAGCCGCCGTGAGTTCCAGTTTTGGAAAAAGGGTGGGGTAAAAACAATGATAATAAATAAATAAATATTAACTAACGTTGCATCAAAGCAAGTGTTATCCCACACTTTCCAGAGCATTTCCTCCATCACTTTTCCTTATCACAAAAACAGGGAAGAGAGGATGGCTGCTAAACCGGTTTAAGTCTGTGGTGCAGAGATACAACCTTACTCTGTGTACTGCTCTGCAGATCTGGAGCATTTCCCATTTTGATCAGCACCCCAGAGCTTGAGTGTATGGAAATGAATTCTAAGCTGGAGGCCACAATAAGATCCCACAATGCCATAATGTATGCCTTCGGGGACAGCCATGGAGTGTCAGATGGGTGGAAGGTGCCTTTTGTTTGCTAGGGATTTCAACACAAACCTTGCATACTATGAACATTTTAGAATTCACTGCTAGATTCTGTTTCTTGTTTTTGTTTTTTGCCAGTGGCACAAACAATCCCAAGCAATACCTGACTTCATCCCCGTCCAATTTCACAGTGCTTTCTGTCACTCTTGGCTCATTTGGCTAATAGTGTACATAACTCCAGTTGGATGTAAACATTTGCTTAGATGTAAGGTGGAAAGACTTTGGCTGCAGGGCTCAGAGCTGCCTGATGCCCTGTCCTGCCAAACAGAGCATTTCTTTGCATATATATTCTTTTGCAGGTTGATAAGGTGTGCATTAAATGGCACCATTTTGGGGAGGAGGCATGGCATTGGATGCAGTTTTTTGCCCTCACAGAAAGCATGTTATGTGGTGGCTGCCACACCACTAGTAAGTTCAGAGACTAATCCCAGTCTGCGTCTGTGCTGGGATTGCTTTTTAAGGTGTTTTAAAAGCTTTTTTAAAAAAATATGTTTTACTAATGTTTTGCTTTTTTAAAAAGATGTTTTGTTTTAATATGTTTTAAAGTCTTTTGTTTTTAAGATGTTTTAGAGTGCTTTTTGTGTTTTTGTTTAACACCCTGGGCTCCTTCTGGGAGGAAGCCTGGGATATAAATTTAATAAGTAAATACATAAATATCTCAGAGGCCAGAGAGATGGCTGAAGTGATTGGGGCAATGAGGGTGGTCCATTAGGTCAAATATGGCACCCTCCTCTATCAAGTTCAGTCTACCCTCAGCCAGCTTCCTACTTGCCTACCTTCATACTTACAACCAGTCCAGGGGGTGGTGACCCGCGCCGTCGCTTCCTCCTTCTTAGTCTCAGTGTTTCCTTTGTAGAACTCAGCAGGGAGAAGGATGAAGACAAAACTAGAATTACTTGGCCCTTGGGATGGCATCCGCTTCTTGTTGTTGATCCGATCCGGTAACATTTCATGTTTGCTTGTTTCCAACTTCTTCATTTTCCTGATTTGATTCCCACTTCCAGCACAAGGGTAGAATGACATTAGGAGGGTTAACATTACAGATTAAAAGGCAAGACTAGAAATCTCAACTTTTCTAGGCTTGCCTTTTATCTCTGTAATAGTAACCCTTTAAATGCCCTCCACCAGGACAGCCAGCAGCTACCCATCCAGGTGTGCCCTTGGGAAAGGAAGAAAAGGCATGTCTCACCCTGCCATCGCCTGATTGTGGCTCCTAAGAATGGGGAAGGGGGCAGCGGCAGGGGAGGAGGTGCCCCCCTCCCAAGCAGAAGGAAAAAGCAACGCCTGCAGCAGCAGCTCCAAGCCAGCAAGCGGAGAAGGAAGAGAGGCATCCTGCATTCCTGGGTAAAGGGCAGCAGCTTGGTGGCAGCAGTGGGGAGCTCCGGAGCCATGGCAGGAGTGTTTCCAAAGTGCTTGCAGGCCTGTGGGTGGAAGTATGGCTGGGCTTGGTGTTTTTCTGCAGCAGCAGCGGGCCTGGGCAGGGCAGGGAAGTGTGCCTGATGGTGCAGGGGATAATAGCTGCAGGGTTTGCATGCTGTGCTGCAGTCATTGAGCAAATCCGGTGTCAGGGAAAAGCTGCTGAGTTCGCAGCAACCATGTTCGCTCTGCAGAGTAAGCATGCAAATTATTGCCAAATCCCAATTAAGTGGAATTCTCTCCAATCCCTAGTTGGCTCTCTCTGCCATTGGCTCTGGCTCCACCTACTGTTGGCCTCCCTGCCTTGTACCCTATTAGTCCCAATGGGCACCAGCCACTGCAGGATTGGGGAGAGGGCTTCAGCAAGGATGGAGGAAGATCTACAAAAGAATGAAAAATTACGGAATGCATTTCATAAAATAAGAGAAACTATGCATATCTACCTACTTATAGGAGACCGAATTCAGTTTTCTTTTCTTTTTTGTGTGTAAATGAATTTTTATTAGTTTCATAAATACAAAAACACGTACGACATTACAAAACACAGCATTTCAAAGACTACACACATTTTATTTATTTATTACATTTATACCCGCCTTTCTTTTCATGATAGAAACCCAAGGCGGCTTACATATGGTTCCCAGGCAGTCTCCCATCCGGGCACAGACCAGACCTGACCCTGCTTCGTTTCAGCAGGGTGCTGTCCTCATGTGCCTTCAGACCATAGCCTGGGACCTGCTAATTAAAGCCTGGGAATGGCATTGCTATTTAAAGGTTCTGTCCATCAAAATTTCACCAGTATTTTTTACTTGATCTGAAGGTATTACTCTTACTGCAGCTTGAACAAGTACTTTAGAGTTCCAAAGACTGGCATACTGGGATGGTGGTGCTTTGTCATTGTCTGTGCCATCTCAGATTATTTTTTCGGGAAAGTCATCCAGAAATTTCAGTTCCTATTAAGATAATAATTGGGGACTACTTTTGCCATGTACTGTTACTGACTATATTGAGCCAATTTGCAAGCAACTCTTTACATAACTGAGCTCTACCCACCAGAAATAATAACCTCGCTATTCTTTACACTTTGAAAACTGCTTCATACAGTACAAAGCTACTGCCTTGTCTACAGCTAAATTTCCATCTGTAACTAGTGATGCAGTTAGGCAATTTTTTACTGTAGACTTATCCCCCACTTCAGATCATAATGTGTATCATTTCACTTAAAAGGCAGACATTACCCCCTCAATTCTATAATTTACACTATTATACTCCTGGTACAAAATAATAACAGCGGCAACCCTGTGTTTTTGTTTTTTTAAAAAAAGATTGACTTTGCACATGTGCAGAGTTACACATTTTAAACTCCCTTAACATCATGACACACCAGTACAACCACAAGAATAAAATGAGGTTTCTTTTTGCTGTGCTGATGCTGAACACATTTACAACCATTTTGTTGTAGAAAGGGAGAAGGTATATTCTCAGTGACAATTATAAAAGATGAACTGAGCATCTGTAAGCATCTGTATTGATCTCCCCATAGATAATATAGATGGTTCAGTGTGGTGATTGCAGCTTTACATGACTGGGACCAAATTATGCAATTATGAAGGACAGAAGGAAAGGCATTCTATACATGCTTAGGAGCATTAATATTCTTACTTCACACATTATAACCTTCAAACATTTCTGCTACATCCTGCAGTGCCTTCCTTGATCTGCATGGCTTTCATCAGTCTTCCTTCTTTCTATCTTCCCCTCTTTCTTAAGTTGTGATCCTATGCACGTTTATCTTGGAGTAAGTCCCATTTGGTCTCAGTGGGACTTACTTCTTAGTACAGTGGTTAGACAGTTGGATTAGTACCTGGGAGACCAGAGTCCAAATCTCCACTTGCCCATGAACCTTACTGGGTGCCCTTGGGCCAGTCATCACCCGTAGCCTAACCTACCTCACAGGGTTGTTGTGAGGATAATATAAAGGGGGAAGAGCTATTCATGCTACCTTGAGCTTCTTGGAGGAATGGTGGGTATAAACAAAAATAAATACATAAAAAATAACTATTTATTTAAGGTACTAGATGCCTCCACACACGCGCACATAATCATACCCTGTGTTTGCTAGACAAATAACTTGAAGCATCATGTTTGCTTGAATAAAAGGGGTGAGGGAGACCCTAAAACAACCAGTGGTTTCCTGTAGTCACACTTGCCTGTACCAAGTGACCTGTGATCATTTCTTGTAGTCACACTTGCAAGAATTAAGTGATCTGTAATCTTGTGAGACTGAAGCTTCCCTCATTTTCCCAGGATCCAGAAAGGTGCTAAGTTCCTCCTCTTCCTCCTCGTCCAGAAGGGCATCTCTACCCCTTGCTTGCTGCTGGCCTGTGTTTGCTGCTAGTGCAAGCGAAAAAGAGAGATTTTGGCAAGGAGGGAATGCAGCCCATCTGCCATTTCTCTTCTGACACTAGCAGATCACTTCAAAATCCCAACACTCCCCCTCCAAACACCTGCGTGGGTCTTGCAAGCCAGCCGGGAGATCTTCTCCCACAATGTGAGAATCTGGCTCTAGAATAATAACAGAATGCCAGAAGGATGGGGGAATGTCCATTTTGGTTTCTCGCTGTTCCTCATGTTTCCAATCTTCAGTTCAGTTTGCTGCATTTCTACATCTAGTTGTTGTTGTTAATGATAATAATAACTAAAATGCCTCATGAAAATTCAACAGCATCCTAGTGTGAATTTCTCCTATCATGCACATGGTTATATACAACTTGGCAAAGCAATTTTTCCATAATACAATGCATTTTTGTATGTTTTTTAAACTAATATATGCATTTTTATGTACACTTTACCCTGGCATATGCATTTTTGTACACATTCCTTGGCTGGAGAAGTGCATTGCAAAATTCAGAGGAGTGCAACTCTTGAAGGATGGATCTGTTTCAGTTGGCATGAATTAAGTAGGTTCTGGGGAATGGGGAAAACACTGACAACCGTGTTCATGCCATGGATTCCCTTTGCTCCCCACCGTGCTGTCATTTCTACTTATTGTGAATATTATACAGGGCCCCAAAGATTTTCTGTGTGTGCCCTTTTCTCATAGAAATGTTGCATAAATGGTTTTAATAATGAAACTGTCTCTTTCTTGTGAATGCACAGGATCAAGGGTTCTCACATTCTCCCCTTTGCCCCTTGGTTATTCAGAGTCCTTACATGTCAGACATTGTGCACGGTTGTCCTTAATTGTCAGACATTGTGCTTGCACTGTTTCCAACAGCAGTTGTATAAAATAGGCGGGCTCACGGTCAGAGATCCCCCCCAAGATTTCTTGGGGCTTGGGAGATATCAGGAAAATAAATGGAAGTTCAACAGCGTCTATCTTTGTAATAATATTTATCTCTTAAACATCTTAATGTTTCTTAAACAAATTAACACTTAATGTTTTACATGAATGCATATAGTTAGCCTTAGCCAATAGGTGAGAATCAAACAAGTTACATTGTAACATACCTTAAGGCTTCCATTATATTACCTTTATTAGTACCTATCATTCTTCTCAAGTAAATGAACATTTATCTCATCAAAATGTTGGAGTCAAATCTCGGAATGTCGACAGCAGCTGCTACGACTTCAACCAGGCAATTAAGCATTGGTAGCTTGCTGTGCAAATTCTCTTTATAGGCTTGTTTTTCAAAATCAGTGACCCAAGTCTTATTAGGGACATTGCCTGGACGTCTTCTCGGACATCAAGAAAGAGCTGTCTAACTAACCTTAACCAACATGTGTTACTAACTCAATTTCCTTAGCTCCATGTTTGGCACTTCCTCCTAGCACTGCTTTGTTTACCTAAAAACAAGCAAGCTGGAAGATCGCCCAGAATCCCTGGAAGATATCTGGTTGGCCACTGTGAGAATAGGATGCTGGACCAGATGGGCCTTTGGCTTGATCCAGCAGTTGTTGCTGTTATGTGCCTTCAAGTCGAATACGACTTATGGCAACCCTATGAATCAGTGACCTCCAGCAGCATCTGTCATGAACCACCCTGTTCAGGTCTGTGGCTTCCTTGATGGAATCAATCCATCTCTCGTTTGGCCTTCCTCTTTTTCTACTCCCTGCTGTTTCCCCTAGCATTATTGTCTTTTCTAGTGAATCATGTCTTCTCATGATGTGTCCAAAGTATGATAACCTCAGTTGCATCATTTTAGCTTCTAGTGACAGTTCTCGTTTAATTTGTTCTGACACCCAATTATTTATCTTTTTCGCAGTCCGTGGTATGCGCAGCTTAGTTTTCTGTGCATGCAGTGCTTTTTTGAGTAGAAAATGAGGTGCCAGTTCTCATACCTTGATAAAAGTGTGGTGGGTGCCAGTATAAAATGCTTGCCACAGGCAGCCAATAAGGAGGTTACAGTACTCTGTACTGGAAAGTACTATCACACAAAAAAGTTTTGTGTGTATGTCCTACAACATCCTTTGTCTTTTGCAGCACACACTTGCTGCTAGCATTTCGTAATGAAAAATGGATTCATTATGGATTCTGAGGATGGATAACTGTTTTTAACTCTCCAGGAACAATTACGAAGTATCCTGAATTATTTTAACTGCTTTTTAAAGTTTGATAGAAATATCTGTTGGCTATAGGTATGTTCTTAAACTCCAAGGTTTTTTGCCTATTCGTGGATTTCTCTGCTTTTTAATCCGGGAGGTAAGGAATGGGATCCTGTCCAGGTTTGCTGAGAATGGATTGATCATTTGCATGCTTATTGAGTTTAGTGGGATTTACTCCCCTACAATCATGCTTAGGATAGGTGAAACTGACCACAGGGGATGAGGAGGGGAGGAGGGGGATGGAAGCAGGTAGGAGGGGTAGGTTTGATCATTTGCATGTTGATTGAGTTCAGTGGGATTTACTGCCATGCAATCATGAGTAGGATAGGTAAAACTGACCATGGGGAGGGAGGTCTGGAGTGGGCAGGGGAGGAGGAAGAAGGAAAGAGAGAAAGAAGGGAGGAGCAAGGGAGAGGAGAGGGGAAGGAGGGGAAAGGCAGGTCTGATCATTTGCATGCTTATTGAGTTCAGTGGGATTTATTCCCATGCAATCATGCTTAGCATATATAAAGCTGACCGGGAGGGAGGAGGAGGAGAAGAGGAAGGGCTAGAGTGGGCAGGGGAGGAGGAAGAGGAGGGAAGGAAGAAGGGAGGAGGAAGGGAGAGGAGAGAGGAAGGAGGGGAAAGACAGGTTTGATCATTTGCATGCTTATTGAGGTCAGTGGGATTTACTCCCATGCAATCATGCTTGAAAACGAAATGGACTGCCTTCAAGTTGATCCCGACTTATGGAAACCCTATAAATAGGCTTTTCATGGTAAGCGGTGAGGGGAGTTACCTTTGCCTTCCTCTGAGGCTGAGAGGCAGTGACTGGCCCAAGGTCACCCAGTGAGCTTTATGGCTATGTGGGGATTCGAACTCTCATCTCCCAGGTTGTAGGCCTAGGATAGATAACACTGACCATGGGGCAGGAGGACAGGGAGGGGGAGGGCAAAGAGGAGGGGAAGGGAGGGATTGGAAGGGGATGGGGGAGGGGAAGGGAGGGGTGAAGGAAGAAGGAGGGATAGGGCAAGAGGGAGGGGATAGGAGGGAGGAGGAGGGGAGGGCAGGTTTGATCATTTGCATGCTTATTGAGTTCAGTGGGATTTACCTCTGTACAATGATGCTTAGGATAGGTAAAACTGACCTGGGGGAGGGGCAGGAAGGGGAGGAGAAGGGCCACATTTGGAATACTGTGTACAGTTCTGGTCGCCTCATCTCAAAAAGGATATTATAGAGTTGGAAAAGGTTGAGAAGAGGGCAACCAGAATGATCAAGGGGATGGAGCGACTCCCTTACGAGGAAAGGTTGCAGCATTTGGGGCTTTTTAGTTTAGAGAAAAGGCGGGTCAGAGGAGACATGATAGAAGTGTATAAAATTATGCATGGCATTGAGAAAGTGGATAGAGAAAAGTTCTTCTCCCTCTCTCATAATACTAGAACTCGTGGACATTCAAAGAAGCTGAATGTTGGAAGATTCAGGACAGACAAAAGGAAGTACTTCTTTACTCAGCGCATAGTTAAACTATGGAATTTGCTCCCACAAGATGCAGTAATGGCCACCAGCTTGGATGGCTTTAAAAGAAGATTAGACAAATTCATGGAGGACAGGGCTATCAATGGCTACTAGCCGTGATGGCTGTGCTCTGCCACCCTAGTCAGAGGCAGCATGCTTCTGAAAACCAGTTGCCGGAAGCCTCAGGAGGGGAGAGTGTTCTTGCACTCGGGTCCTGCTTGTGGGCTTCCCCCAGGCACCTGGTTGGCCACTGTGAGAACAGGATGCTGGACTAGATGGGCCGCTGGCCTGATCCAGCTGGCTCTTCTTATGTTCTTATGAAGGGGAGGAGATTGGGTCGGTGGGCACTGGGCAGAGGGGAAGCCCCTTTCCTTTCCAAAGGGAAAACATTGTGAACAGTATCATTCTTTTTCAGGGTTTCCCCCATCTTTTTATTCTACAGCAGGCACTTGTAGCCTCCCACCCAAATTTAAACCAAAGCTGTCCCTGGCCACATCCACACCAGCTCTTTATTTCATCTTAGGCAGCCATGGCTTCCCCCAAAGAATCCTGGAAAGTATAGTTAGTGAAGGATGCTGAGAGTTGCTAGGAGACACCCTGTGCCCGTCACAGAGCTTCAGTCAGAGTGGCTGACTGTTAAACCACTCTGGCCACTGGAGCTCTGTCAGGAGAATAGGAGTCTCTTCTCAGCACCCTTCACAAGCTACACTATTCTTTGGGGTAAGCCATGACTCACATGAAATCAAGGTCTGGTGTGGGTGTGGTCCCCTGATTAGCCAAGCCCAGCAGCAGTGAGTCTGGCATTTAGTACATTGACAGTTGGTTCTTACTGAGCATGCCCGACATTATAATTGAGTTCAATGCTAAATTTCTTAAATTAATTAAAAATCAGCCAGACATTTTTTTTAACTTTCAAACTGCAGAAGATGAAGGTCAGAGTATGGGGTGAACACATGATGGTCAGTAATAGGATGACAGGTACTCTGTGAACATGGCTGTTTTTTTAATGAATTTCAACAGATTATGAGAACTCTCAGAGAAAAAAGTCCAAAAGGGGTCTGATTTCTCTCTGTCTCTTTTTACACTTTGAACCCTCGATTCTCTCTTACTCTTTTGTGTATCACCATGAAGATTTCGAGGGTTGTTAAGTAAGTGTTTCTGAGTTCAGGACTATAAGTTTTGTAAGGCTTTGTTTTGAAATGAGCTTATGGTAAGTATCAGAATGGGATGGGAGTTATTTTTTATTAAATGCAAAAAATCCATGCTGACTAGTATACAGCCACTCCCGTGGTTGTATAATTATTAATTTAGCATCCTCCATAGTTCAAGGACTTGTGGTGACATTTAACAGGGAACAAGTTTCAAGCAGGGAAAAAAATCACTTTTCTGCCACAAAACTGATTACTATGGATAACTGAAAGGTCAGTACTATAAGTGGTGCCAAAAAAAAAAAAAAAGGAAGTGTGGGAGGGTCCCATTGAGCTTTTTGATATTGTATTGCTTCCTGAATAGAGTAGACTAAAAAACACACAAGTGGAACAATATCCTAGGCAATGTCTAGCTGGTTAGCATCAGATGCTTTGCCTCTGAGCCCTGGCAGTGCTCCAGCAGTAATAAAGGCCATGGGTAGCAGAGATGGATGGGGTCAAGTGTCTGGAAAGTCTACGGGCAGGTAGGGACAGAGGATCATTTTGTTCTGACCACATTTTAAAGTGATCTGAGCTAATTTGTGGTTCCTGGATTTATGTACTGATCAAAATCTGGTTATCAAGTGGGCCGTACACTTCTCCAAATTTTGCTATGCAGTTTCAAATGCATATGAAATGCATACTTTAGGTGGAAATGCATACAAGATGTGCATTTTATATGGAAGTGCATGAAAAATGAGTAGAATGGGAACAAAGGAAGTTGCCTTATGCTGAGTCCACGTGGCTCAGCATTGCCTACACTGATTGGCAGCACAGCAGCTTTCCAGAGTTTCCAACGGAGGACATATACCCGGAGATGCCAGGGACTGACTGAGGGATCTTCTGTATGCAAAGCAGATGGTCTACCAATGAGCTACGGCCCTTCCCGATTACTATGGAGTATATAGTTTAAATGCAATTTTTGATGCAGGTTTCATAAAAATCTTTAGAGCACAGGATGGAATGGAGATATGGTTGAAAATGACATGGCATTGGCATTGAAATGGCCTTGGTCACTCTGGTTGATGACCTGTACCAGGAGAGAGACAAGGGAAGTGCATCCATGTCAATCCTTTTGGACCTCCTGGACCTTTCAGTGGCTTTTGAAACCATTGACCATAGTGTCTTTTTGAACTGACTCTATGGGCTGGGGGTAGTATGCACTGTGAAATAGTGGTTCACTCCTACATGCAGGGCTATTTCTGGAGATTGGCGATGGAAGACTTCTGCTCAGCCCTATGGCATTCAGTGGAGACTGGTGGCTCCAACATCACTGGGGCAGTGAATCCATTCTGGGTTTTAGTCCGAACTTTCAAAGAGCTGTCCAAGGTGCTTTCCTTGAAAGTTTAAACTAAAACCTGCAGCAGATTCACTGCCTCACTGACATTGGAGCCACCAGTATCCACTGATGGGAATTATGTTGTGGGGTCTTGCAGGCTTCCATCCTGCCCCCCCCACGCTGTGTAACATCTATATGAAGCCACTGGGAGGTACAGTTGGATGATTCAGAGCACAGTGTCATCAGGATGCTGATGATACCCAGCTGTGCCTCTCCTACCATGTCCATCAGGAGTGTCTGTGCAGGTGTCAGACTGGTGTCTGGAGGCAGTGATGGACTGGGTGTGGGCCAATACACTGAAGCTGAATCCCCAAAAGACAGAGGTCCTGTAGGTAGCTAATTCTTGTGTCTGGGAATTGGGTAAACTGCCTTTTCTGGGTGGGACTGCACTCCTGATGGAACAGGTCTGGGAGTACTCTTAGATAGCGGTTCCCATTTTTTCCCCCATGAACCACTTGGAAACTGCTAAGGGTCTTGGCAGACCACTTAATGGCTTTTCCTTGCCTTTTGAGCAATTGTAATGTGCTGTGCTCGATGCTGAATTATTTTCAAGTGCATTTGTGTTGCTTCTCTTGTTTCTTACATGGTATTCTTTTGTATCGCAATTTGCATGAGTAGAATTCAAGTTGTGATACAATAACATACAACATAAGAAATAAAAGGAACAATAAAATACAATTAAAAATCAAGATGAATATTTAATATGGACGTGCTGTGGAAATACTGAACAAAGCTGCCGCCATTTGAGAACCCCCACTAATGAGAAGGCATGAGTCCCTAGAAAAGACAATAATGCTGGGAAAAACAGAAGGGAGTAGAACAAGAGGAAGGCCAAACAAGAGATGGATTGATTCCATAAAGGAAGCCACAAACCTGAACTTACAAGATCTGAACAGGGAGGTTCATGACAGATGCTCTTGGAGGTCGCTGATTCATAGGGTCGCCATAAGTTGTAATCGACTTGAAGGCACATAACAACAAAAAACATTTGGATTCAGCCCTCAGGACCCCACAAAAGTTACATTATTTATTAAATTTATATCCTATCCTTCCTCTGAAAGAGAGCCCAGAGCAACAATGACTGATGAAACCACTTTGTCCCACATTTTGTACCCCATGGTGATCTTAGATCTTTTTGAGCTTTTGGGCAACACATTTTTGTCCTTCCATGGTATTCAGTTGATTTCTTAGAATACAGATATTAATGACTTTCAATCCCCTTTATCAGTGGCAGCAAAACATTCTCTTTTCCTGCTTTTAAAATGAATACTTCACCATAGTCCTTGGAATAGATTTCCACAGCTTCATCCAGTTGATGAGTTTATTGCAGTCTTCTGTCAGCCTTTTCAATCAATGTAGTGGTTAACCGAAGCCTTGGGTCTTTATTGTCTTGGATTCCCAGAGTTCAGAATGTTAACAGACTCAAACAATGGACAAAAGATAAAAACAAATGTACTGGTTGTGTGTGTGTGTAAAAATAATGCACTACAAATTTGATGAGTTGTTCTGCCAGTGTAGAGGAAGTGAATGCGAGTCATAGCTAGAAAGCACGTTACTAATTGTAGGACTTTTAGCAATACAATAGAATTTATTATATGAGATGCTTGGGGTGAAGCTTATTAAAATCTCCAGATGCTTGCCTCTGAAAATTTACTGGTATGCTAAATATCATGCCAAAACCTATAAAAATGTTGGAATTATGGATAGCAAATGCAGTAAAGTACTGTGTTCTCTTGGCTAAGTTGAAACAATTTTAAAATTGGCTCCTATGGCATTGTTAGAGGGCATCATTTAGGCAATGGTAGCAGCAGCTGTGCAAATGCACATAAACTGCATTTTAGGCTTCCATGAGATTTTCATAATAGATCAGTGGTCAGTGGAGGCGGATCCATTAGGGCGGGTGGGACGCTGCCCCACCAGCCTCAGCCTGCTCTCTGCCAGCCCCCACCTGCCCACTTCCTTATTTACATCCAGTCTAAGGGGTGGCATTGGCTGTCACCTGCCTCATCCTTAGTCCCAGCGTTGCCCTTGTAGAACTCAGCAGGGAGGTTGATGGGGGCAACAGGAGAATGAGCGAGCTCTGCCTCTCTTTGTCCCTGGATCTATCTACTATTTGGGTTCCCCGCCCTCCACCTTACCAGTCTCAATGGGCATTGGTGGTCAAATTGTGGATGGGGAAAAGGTAGTGGGAGCCGTTCAGGAATTTCACAAGCCCTACCTGCTTACAATTGTAGCCAAATCATGTCCCTTCTCAAAAGGCGCTGAGGACAGTGTGCTGTCAGGATAGGTCTTGGGGGCAGATATCCAGGGCTCCACTCAGTGGGGTGGGGGGTAGGTAAACACAGCAGGGCTGGCTTACCACATTTTGAGATAAGTAATACACATTACCATCAGGGGTGGGGGATGTACGGCCATTATGTCTAGAATCTAAAATGATTTCACTGCACCGTGGGCTAAAGGAGCTGTCATAGAAGAGAGATGTCTCTCTGGGGCCATCCATAAATAATGGTGTTCCCGCACTTATAGTGTGAGTCGTTTCCAACTCTTAGGGTGATGTCTTGCGATGTTTACAAGGCAGACTGTATATATGGGGTGGGATTGCCAATTCCATCCCCGGCCTTTCTTTACCCCCCAGCATATGCTGGGTACTCATTTTACCGACCACGGATGGATGGAAGGCTGAGTGGACCTTGACCCCTTTTACCCGAGATTTGACTTCCTCCTTCCATTTGAATCGAACTCCGGCCATGAGCAGAGCTTCGACTGCGTTACCGCCGCTTACCACTCTGCGCCACGGAGGATGTAAAATTAGCATTTTCCATATTCGGTTGGTGGCCTCGAATACATGTCCCTTTTGTGGTCAGATTATTGTGAAAATCTGATTATCAAGCATCCATACATGTGGGCATTGGCAACCCCCCTAACCACCTCTTTTCAGTAATTGTTTGCTTTTTGTGTGCTTTTTTGGAAGAGTGCAGAAACTTACATCTTTTTTTTAAATTTCCATGCAAGTGCAGGATGGGAAGGAGACAAGGAGCTTGGCATATGACAGAGAAATGCCCATGGAGTGCCTATTGCAGGAAAGTCTGCAACATCACGTCCGAGCCCACGGACCTTAATGCAATTGATTATCGATTTAGGAAAGCATATCAGTTTTTCGGTGTTATTTCTAATGCAGATTTGTGAACGCAAAAATCTGTACTAGTTTGCAATGTCATACAGATTATCAGGGCCAGCTCCAGGCATGCGGGGGCCCTTGGGCATCAGCTTGCCCTGGCCCCCCGGTTGGTGTGTGCGTGTGTGTGTGCGTGTGCATGCGTGCTACGCGTGCACATCTCTGCCATCAACTAAGATGGCGGCAGCAGCTTCAGTACCTTAGGGAAGCTGCGGCCGCCATCTTCATTAAAGGCAATGCTAAAAAGCAGGCTGACAGGTAAGTGGGGGGCTTGGGGGGGTGTGGTTCGTGGAAGGGGAGCAGAGGGCCCCTCAGGGGCTCCTGTAGCTCCAGGGGCCTCGGGCCAGTGCCCAACCTGGCCGCCCTTTAGAACCGGCCCTGCGGATGATGGTGAATTAATGAGGACGCAGAGCTATGACACTGCAGATTATACAATTGTATGGATGGGCCCTCTGTCCCTCCTATAATTACAAACATTGAAAGAGCCCCTGTTAGGGATTCTATATAAGAATATAAGATAGGGATGGGGGAGAAATTAAATTCAGTTCACATTTACAGGCAAACTCTACCTAACAATAAACAAAGTTGCACTTTCCAAACTAATATGTGAACCGACACACAGCTATCGTTTGAAATTCACACTACGCTGACTCATGTGGTATAGCTCTCCAGCAAAACAAGTTTTACAAAAATACATATATTAGAGGAAAGTATGCATAAAATGCATATATTAGAGGAAATAACATGCAAATGCATTATGGAATGGGGAGTCTGAAAAGGGCTTTTCCTTTTCACATACGTGGCTCATGAACAAGTTTTGCTGGATTCTAATGTCCAGGTGTAACACAAGGCAAACACTGTCCCCCCTGAAGTTCTTCTCCTCCTCAAAATAGTCTGTTAGGCAGTGAAGATGCTTGTCATCCAAAGTGAACTCACAATAGTAACGTCAATCTTTCAGCTAATAAATATGCAGTGTAAGAAATGTGCAGCTTATTTTGATCAGCATCTCAGCCAATGACAGCTGCATGAAGAGTGGAAGAATAACAATCAGCCTATGTTGACTGCATCCCTAGCTTGCACAGCAGTTTGCGAACAAAGCTTTGAATGTAGGAAGCCGCTCTATGCCTGCGGCAGCTTGTGGTCAGACCCAAGCATGGGAGTGAGAAATCTAGGAGAAGAGATGGAAGACAGAAGGGGCCATGTTACATGTTTTGTCCAGGCCCAGAAAAATCAAGAAGCCAGTCTTGTAGTAACTCGTAGTAGCACTTTTTTTTTTTTTTTGCAAACCAAGGTTAAGCTTCATCATCACCGAATGTAGCTTAGCTATAGAATAGTTAGTTGGTTTTCACTGCCGCTGTCTTAATTCTTTGAAAAATGATGTTGGTTATTCATGTTTTATTGTGTTTGATTTTGTAAGCCACTTTGTGTGAAAAGTGGGTAAAAATAATGAAGTCAAATCGAAGTCAAAGTTTGCATAGACACTAGCAAGTGGTTATCTTAGCTGCTAAAGCCACCTGTGGATAGCCCTCTTCTCCCCCGCTCCTCAATTCCTCGTTCTTCTGTCTGCAGCAGCTTGCTTCCTCTTAGACTTGAAACCTCAATGTTGACAAGGAAGTCACTGATGCGATTGATGAGTGGATGAGTGAGTGGATGGCATTCAGAGAGGACTGGAGATAGCTCTTTGTAGCCATGATGGCTGTGCTCTGTCACCCTAGTCAGAGGCAGCATGCTTCTGAAAACCAGTTGCCGGAAGCCTCAGGAGGAGAGAATATTCTTGCACTCGGGTCCTGCTTGCGGGCTTCCCCCAGGCACCTCGTTGGCCACTGTGAGAACAGGATGCTGGACTAGATGGGCCACTGGCCTGATCCAGCGGGCTCTTCTTATGTTCTTATGATTATGCAGTAGCTGTTAGAACTGTTTGCTTCCACAGTCATCCAGAGGCTTCTCACCAGATGGAGCTTCATTTTCAGACTCCTGTTTGAACTGAAGTTCATCTCCATTAAGTCTGTGGAAGAGCAGTTGTCCAAGCACAGCTAGCATATAACACAGCTTCCGTGCAAACCAGTGCTAAGACCAGTGCAAACCCAGCAAAGCAGTGCTGTGTCACACTTGCCTTATTCTGGGCCAAAGCCAACTAAAGTCAGCATAATTGGCTCTTTCCTGTAGTTAACACAGAGTTGGCTCTATGAAGGAGCCTTCAGTAGGTACCAGTTCCAGGCTGATATTTCTCTATTTTTTCCCCTCTTGAACTGAATTGTCTCAAGTGGCTGAATTATTTTTTGTTTATTTTGATTTATGTGCAGAGATAATGGAGCTCCTGGCACCAGGCGTGCTTTCTCTCTCCTTAACAAGCTGTTTAAAATAAAATAGGGTAGCCAAACAACACCACATGTAGGATGCTATTGGAGGCAGACTGTGATTCTCATAAGAGCAGCGGGATAGCAAATAAACAAGTCTCCAGCCAAAAGCTGCAAACAATAATGTGCTATCTAAGTAGTTTTATCTTCTCTGTGGCCAAGTATATTATGATGATGGAGGAGATTCCTCCCACTCCACCTGGAGAATCTCTTATTAGCAATGTTGGAGAGATCACCACAACTGTAAGGCCAGTTCGTTAAAGGTCAGTGATAATCAGATTAAGAGGATTAACCTCCCTCTAGAGGTGTGACAAGTTGCAGTTAGAACATGATGTTGTCCTTTGCTGCTTCCAGTGTGCATCTAGGACCTGGTGAGGTGATCATTTATGATGCATTTGTAATCATAAGTAGCTACCACACCAGGACACATGCATCCTGGGAGTGACCAGGGAGAATGTCAGATCTCTCAGCACCAATCCCTTAGGGGTGCTAACCTTAACATTTGAGAATCGCCATGGGAACATACAAAGCTGTCTTATAACAAACCAAATTGTTGGTCTGTCTTGCTCAGTATTGTCTACCCTGACTGACAGTGGCTCTCCGGAGTTTCAGACAGCAGTCGTTCCCAGTCCTATGTGGAGATGCTGGGGATTGAAACTCTGACCTTCTGTATGCAAAGCAAGTGCTCTGCCAATGAGCATGGCCCTTGCATCTTTTTCCTGCCTGATTTATACCCCATTTCATAGACAAAGTTCCCAGTTGGAATACATGGGTGGTCTTCAATGCTAGTCCTAGACAAAGTAGACCATCGAAGTTAATGGCTACCTTAGCTTATTTTACTCTGAGTAAGATTTGAATGCAACTTCTCTCTCTCTCTCTAACACACACACACACACACACACACACACACACACAGAGCCTAATTCACACACACACACACACACACACACATACACACAGCCTCATTCACTGGGGCATCACAACACTTAGGGTACTTCCACATGACATAGAAAACTCAAATTTGCTTCATACATAGCCTAAGAGAATGTTATTAGTAAAAACATGATCAATTTCTTCTTCAAAATGGAGCACTCCTTGCATGCATGAGTCATCCAAGTTACCCTGATTAGTCCTATATGTCAAGAGGGGAGCATGAAGTGTGCTCCCACATGTTTTAAGTTAGTGGTTAAGGCAGCCTTTCCCAACCAGTGTGCCTCCAGATGTTGTTGGACCACAACTCCCATCTTCCCTGACCATTGGCAATGCTGGCTGAGGCTGATGGGAGTTGTGGTCCAACAACATCTGGAGGCACACTGGCTGGGAAAGGCTGGGTTAAGGTGTTGGACTATGACCTGGGAGACCAGGGTTCGAATCCCCACACAGCCATGAAGCTGACTGGGTGACCTTGGGCCAGTCACTGCCTCTCAGCCTCAGAGGGAGGCAATGGTAAACCCCTGTGAATACCGCTTACCATGAAAACCCTATTCGTAGGGTTGCCATAAGTCAGAATTTACTTGAAGGCAGTCCATTTCCATTTTTCCACAATGGCTAGAAAATAGGAACTTGACATACTTTTAACTTTGCATGCAGAGGGTTATGGGTTCAGTCCCTAACGGCATCTGCAGGTAGAACAGGGAGAGACCTCTGCCTGAAACCTTGGAGAGCCGCTTTCAGTCAGTTTGGCCAGTACTGAGCTAGATGGATCATTTGTGTGTCTTGGTGTAAGGGTGAGAGGAGACTCCTATTCCCTTGACAGAGCTCTAGTGGCCAGAGTGGCTGAACAATCAGCCCCTCTTCTGGTGATTGCACCTCTCTGTGAGGGGAATAGCAACTCAGCACCCATCACAAACTACACTTCCCAGGATTCTTTGGGGGAAGCCATGGCTGTCTAAAGTGGAATAAATGTCTGGTGTGGACATGGCCGTGGATAGCTTTGGTTTAAATTAGGGTGGCAGACTATATGGGTCTGCTGTAGAATAAAAAGGCAGGGGCCACCCCCCACCACTCTGTGCTCAGAGGCACAAGTTACCAAATTCTTCCAAGCTGCACAGGAAGTGGATTGGACTGTGAAAGACCAACCCAAATTGTGTTTGCATTTTTACAAATTTGTAGGGCAGCACAATCTCTCAGAGAGGAGGTCAGGTTTCCTGCTCCCCTGGTGCATTCACTATAGCTGCCCAATTTCCCTGCTTTTTAAAGTTTGATGGAAATATCTGCTGGCTATACATACATTCTTAAACCGCAAAGGTTTTGTTGCCTGTTAGTGAATTATACCTAACAGTCAAGTCAGGGCAACATTTGTCTCAAAACAGAGAAAGGAAAACTGAAGAGGTGACAGAATGCTGAGCTGTGGAGTGCTATTGCCCAGTCCCATACTTGAATAGATCTTGGTGGTATTTCTAGGAGAACTCAAGAATGCACATTTATGCTTAAGAAATGTGAATTTATTAATACAGTATAAATGGACTACATTTGTACTCTTTTGCATACTGTACACCCACAATTCATTGGCAAAACCTCTGTAGATTTCAATCCTTCATTTCTCACTCACTAATTCAGTTGCATTTAGCAACAACTTCATTCAAAACCTATGAAACCCGGATTTTGGCAGGAAGAAAAATGTCCATTAGATGTGTTTTATTATTTCAAGATGGACGCTAAACCGTGTATACACAGTGAGGGTGGAAAGATCTGTCAGTTTCAGTTCTCTCAGTTTCTCATTTTTCCAATCTTAAATTCAGTTCTCCCCATTCTGCAGCAAATTTCATTTTTTTAAAATGCTCATGAAAATTCTCCAACATTTTAGTATGAATTTCTCCTAATAAACACATCTTTGTAGGCAATTTTAACAAAGGTACACATTTTTGCAAGCCATTTCTTGTTATCTAATGCATTTTTGCATGTTGTTTTCATTCATATATTCATTTTTATGTACACTTTCCCCTTATATGCATTGTTGTAAATATCGTTTAGTTGGCGAACTTCATCACAAAATTCTAATAAATGCAAATTTCTAAGGATGGCTGTGTTTTGGTTCTAATACTGATTAGGAAAGTGTGAATATGATCAAATTGAAGAAATTCACACTAAAATGCTGGAGGATTTAAAAAAAAGAATCACAAATTGCTACAGAAATATGGAGAACTGAATTTAAGATTGGAACAAAGCGAAACTGAGAGAACCAAAGTAACAGGTCTTTCCATCCCAAGAATAGACCCACTGAAGTCTAAGACATGACTAATGAAGGTTCATTCATTTCAGTGGGTCTACTCTGAGTAGGATTTAGTTGCATACAACCCACTGCCTTGTAAAGGTTTTACATGCTAGAAAAAAGTTATTCCTTCTCTCATAAAAGTTGTTTTAGCAAAGGTGTTTGTGTCGGCTTTCCAACTCCCTTCCCGAAGTAAGAGCTCAGACCGTGGCCTTCCGCCTGTCCCACTAGTTTCTACATGTTGTTGTGTAAATTTGTATATTTGTTAAGCAGAGAACGACAGCAGTCTGAAATGCGTGTGTGCCAATGTGTGCGTTTACCGAAGAAAGCAAGCTTCTACCCTGCACTGAGATCGACACAGTAGATAGAAAGGCATACCTAGTTCTAATCAACTAATTAAGTTGGAGGCGCAACACCTAGGTTTGGGAGTTGCCCTCATGGCTCAGGAGAGAGAGAGCAGAGACAAAGGTGTCTCCTCTCTCTCGGACAGTCGAAGAAGAGAAGGGCGGAAGGAGGAGGGGCAGATAAGCTTCCCTAAAGACATATCAGTCTAACAACGGAAGGAAGTCAATCAGAGCATCACAGGTAAAGGTAGTCAAGCCTATCCATCTGGAGGACCCTCACTCTATCTCCCTTCTGGTACATAAAGAAAAGAACAAAGCAGGAGTTGCTCTTGCCCAACTTCCAACACTACACACACACACTCATGCCACCCCTCTCTGCCCTCCGTCCGGTCAAGCAAGAGGCATTTTTAGGGTTCGAGGATACATTCCACTTTGGCACAAAACACTTGAGAAGGGCACAGCTAGGGAGGGGATGTGGCCCGGAGAGTGTCCCAACAGGCCAGATAGAGAGGCCTAGATGGCCACATCTGGCTTTTGGGCCTGAGGTTCCCCACCCTGACCTAGGATATCACAGCTCCAAAGGTTTCTTCTGAAACATCGACAAGGAGTGGCAACTGAGGAATATGGAGAAGGAGTTCTGAGCAGACTGCAGTGTGGTAGAGCTGGTGGACTTGGCGAAGCGATGTAGCAATCTACCTCAACTCCATGAGAAATGCTGTTGATTTTCTAAGTACCTTGTTTTGCTATCCATAACCTTCCCTGAATCCCTCCTAAATGCAAACTTGAAATTTCAGTTTAGATCAGCAATGGGGAACCTCACCCTTGGGGCTCTCCCTAGGTCATGCACCCTTCCCAGTCCACATCTGTGGCTGTCCCTGCAGTGCACCCTCCTTGAATGATTTTGCCTGGTTGCAGTGTTTCCTTGAACTGTAATACTATCTCCTTGTCCGCCTGGTTGGCAGATGGAGAGACTGCAGATGGTGCTGGTGCTGGTTCTGCCTTTTGCATGACTAGAACATGATCTACTGGGGAAAGGTAAGAATCACATCCATTGCTCCACCCACTTTTGCTTCTGGCCCCACCTACCATTGGTATGCACCCCCTGGACTGTTGCCCACAACAGAATGAGGCCCCCTTGAGCCTGAAGAATGTTCCTCATCCCTGTAGATGAAATTCAGTCCCAGATCTTATTGGATTTGTTCACCAAGAGGAAAGTTGGACTGTCAACAGGGCATCCAGTTATGGCAAGAGGCACATGATATCTACTGCTTGACTAACAAACCTCCTTCAGACTTTTTTTTCCTGGTTGGTTGCACATAGTATGAGTCACTTGGCCTAGTTGTATCAAATCTCTTTTTGCTTTTCTCAAAATCACCCATCAGCCTGAGCAGGAACCTCCAAATTTGACTTGAAATTTCACTTCAGGTGAAATTCGGTGGCAACTCAGCAAGGGGGTTGCATAGGGAAGGAGATGAACATATGGAGTAGGGGTGGCTTAAGAAGAAGCTTTGAAATCCATCATCTAAATGGAAGGAATTTCCAAAGAGTTCAGAAAGGGATAAAACAGGAAGCTTTCTTATTCATTTTGTAGTTATTTATGTGAGCTGAAACTCTCTTTTTGTTTTGTGATTGCCACAAAAACAACTCTTTAAGAATGTTTTTCATTGTGCTTTTGAACACACTGGGCCACATCCAGTGCTCTCTGTATGCTAGTGCAAGAGCCTTTTTATTAGCAGATGGCAGAGTCTAAAGGTTGTGCAAGAAAGGAATCCAACAGTTGTGCAACAGCTAATTCTTGTTGTGCAACAGCTGATTCTCACTGTGAGTCTGTTGCACTGCAGGCTTTGGTAATGTACTTGTGTTTTCCCTTGAGCAGCAGCTGATTTTTGTTGTGCAACAGCTGATTCTTGCTGTGCAATCCATTGCGTAATGTGCTTGCGTTTTACTCTTCCACAACAACATTCCGCCTGTGCAGCAAGTATACTGCTCAGTGACTTTAACTTAGCACTGGATACAACTCACTGATTTAATTTTAATTTGATTTTCCCCCAAACCCTGAATCCAACTTCCCAAGGATGCTTTTTAAGGCTCTAGGGCAGGGATGGGGAACATTTTTCAGACTGAGTGCCACCTTCCCTCATTGGCAAAGGCCTGAGGGATGCATGCCAGTGGTGGGCATGGCCAGAGGCAAAAGTGGGTGGAGCAGCACTTTTTGTACAGCAGGCTGCATTCCGGCCATGAACATAAGAACATAAGAACATAAGAACATAAGAAGAGCCTGCTGGATCAGGCCAGTGGCCCATCTAGTCCAGCATCCTGTTCTCACAGTGGCCAACCAGGTGCCTGGGGAAGCCTGCAAGCAGGACCCGAGTGCAAGAACACTCTCCCCTCCTGAGGCTTCCGGCAACTGGTTTTCAGAAGCATGCTGCCTCTGACTAGGGTGGCAGAGCACAGCCATCATGGCTAGTAGCCATTGATAGCCCTGTCCTCCATGAATTTGTCTAATCTTCTTTTAAAGCCATCCCAGCTGGTGGCCATTACTGCATCTTGTGGGAGCAAATTCCATAGTTTAACTATGCTCTGAGTAAAGAAGTACTTCCTTTTGTCTGTCCTGAATCTTCCAACATTCAGCTTCTTTGAATGTCCACGAGTTCTAGAATTATGAGAGAGGGAGAAGAACTTTTCTCTATCCACTTTCTCAAAGCCATGCATAATTTTATACACTTCTATCATGTCTCCTCTGACCCGCCTTTTCTCTAAACTAAAAAGCCTCAAATGCTGCAACCTTTCCTCGTAAGGGAGTCGCTCCATCCCCTTGATCATTCTGGTTGCCCTCTTCTGAACCTTTTCCAACTCTATAATATCCTTTTTGAGATGAGGTGACCAGAACTGTACACAGTATTCCAAATGCAGCCACACCATAGATTTATACAACGGCATTATGATATCGGCTGTTTTATTTTCAATACCTTTCCTAATTATCGCTAGCATGGAATTTGCCTTTTTCACAGCTGCCGCACACTGGGTCGACATTTTCATCATGCTGTCCACTACAACCCCGAGGTCTCTCTCCTGGTCAGTCACCGCCAGTTCAGACCCCATGAGCATATATGTGAAATTAAGATTTTTTGCTCCAATATGCATAATTTTACACTTGTTTATATTGAATTGCATTTGCCATTTTTCCGCCCATTCACTCAGTTTGGAGAGGTCTTCTTGGAGCTCTTCGCAATCCCTTTTTGTTTTAACAACCCTGAACAATTTAGTGTCGTCAGCAAACTTGGCCACTTCACTGCTCACTCCTAATTCTAGGTCATTAATGAACAAGTTGAAAAGTACAGGTCCCAATACCCATCCTTGAGGGACTCCACTTTCTACAGCCCTCCATTGGGAGAACTGTCCGTTTATTCCTACTCTCTGCTTTCTGCTTCTTAACCAATTCCTTATCCACAAGAGGACCTCTCCTCTTATTCCATGACTGCTAAGCTTCCTCAGAAGCCTTTGGTGAGGTACCTTGTCAAACGCTTTTTGAAAGTCTAAGTACACTATGTCCACTGGATCACCTCTATCTATATGCTTGTTGACACTCTCAAAGAATTCTAATAGGTTACTGAGACAGGACTTTCCCTTGCAGAAGCCATGCTGGCTCTGCTTCAGCAAAGCTTGTTCTTCTATGTGCTTAGTTAATCTAGCTTTAATAATACTTTCTACCAGTTTTCCAGGGACAGAAGTTAAGCTAACTGGCCTGTAATTTCCGGGATCCCCTCTGGATCCCTTTTTGAATATTGGCGTTACATTTGCCACTTTCCAGTCCTCAGGCATGGAGGAGGACCCGAGGGACAAGTTACATATTTTAGTTAGCAGATCAGCAATTTCACATTTGAGTTCTTTGAGAACTCTCGGGTGGATGCCATCCGGGCCCGGTGATTTGTCAGTTTTTATATTGTCCATTAAGCCTAGAACTTCCTCTCTCGTTACCACTATTTGTCTCAGTTCCTCAGAATCCCTTCCTGCAAATGTTAGTTCAGGTTCAGGGATCTGCCCTATATCTTCCACTGTGAAGACAGATGCAAAGAATTCATTTAGCTTCTCTGCAATCTCCTTATCGTTCTTTAGTACGCCTTTGACTCCCTTATCATCCAAGGGTCCAATCGCCTCCCTACATGGTCTCCTGCTTTGAATGTATTTATAGAATTTTTTGTTGTTGGTTTTTATGTTCTTAGCAATGTGCTCCTCAAATTCTTTTTTAGCATCCCTTATTGTCTTCTTGCATTTCTTTTGCCAGAGTTTGTGTTCTTTTTTATTTTCTTCATTCGGACAAGACTTCCATTTTCTGAAGGAAGACTTTTTGCCCTAAGAGCTTCCTTGACTTTGCTCGTTAACCATGCTGGCATCTTCATGGCCCTGGCGGTACCTTTTCTGATCTGCGGTATGCACTCCAGTTGAGCTTCTAATATAGTGCTTTTAAACAACTTCCAAGCATTTTCGAGTGATGTGACCCTCTGTTTTTCAGCTTTCTTTTTACCAATCCCCTCATTTTTGTGAAGTTTCCTCTTTTGAAGTCAAATGTGACCATGTTAGACTTTCTTGGCGATTGGCCATTTACATGTTTGTTTAATTTAATAGCACTATGGTCACTGCTCCCAATCGGTTCAGCAACACTTACATCTCGCACCAGGTCCCGGTCCCCACTGAGGATTAAGTCCAGGGTTGCCGTCCCTCTGGTCGGTTCCATGACAAACTGGTCTAGGGCATAGTCATTTAGAATATCTAGAAATTTTGCTTCTTTGTCATGACTGGAACACATATGCGGCCAGTCTAAGCGGGTAGTTGAAGTCACCCATTACTACCACATTTCCTAGTTTGGATGCTTCCTCAATTTCATATCTCATCTCAAGGTCTCCCTGAGCATTTTGATCAGGGGGACGATAGATCGTTCCCAGTATTAAGTCCCTCCTGGGGCACGGTATCACCACCCACAACGATTCTGTGGAGGAGTCTGCCTATTTTGGGTTTCGAGCTTGCTGGATTCAATGCCTTCTTTCACGTATAGAGCGACTCCGCCACCAATACGTCCTTCCCTGTCCTTCCGATATAGTTTATATCCAGGGATAACCGTATCCCACTGGTTTTCTCCATTCCACCAGGTCTCGGTTATGCTCACTATATCAACGCTCTTCTCTAAGACCAAGCACTCCAGTTCTCCCATCTTGGTTCGGAGGCTCCTAGCATTAGCGTACAGGCACTTGTAAGCAGTGTCTCTCTTCAAGTGTCTTTGGCACTTGTGGTTTGGCCTGTGGTAATTTTGCTCTTCTGAATTGATATCCTGTGCCCCTGCTCTCACAATGCCTACTTCTAGGCCTACTCCTTTTAAAATTTCATCATTTCTTTGGTTTTTATCCCAGGGGGGAGGTTTATTCCGAACCAGACCTTTCTCAGCTCCTGTCGGGTTTCCCCCCTCAGTCAGTTTAAAAGCTGCTCTGCTACCTTTTTAATTTTAAGTGCCAGCAGTCTGGTTCCATTCTGGTTCAAGTGGAGCCCGTCCCTTTTGTACAGGCCCGGCTTGTCCCAAAATGTTCCCCAGTGCCTAACAAATCCGAACCCTTCCACCCGACACCATCGTCTCATCCACGCATTGAGACTGCGAAGCTGGGCCTGTCTGGCTGGTCCTGCGCGTGGAACTGGTAGCATTTCAGAGAAAGCCACCTTGGAGGTCCTGGCTTTCAGCATCCTACCTAGCAACCTAAATTTTGCTTCCAGGACCTCACGGCTGCATTTCCCCATGTCGTTGGTGCCAACGTGCACCATGACCACTGACTCCTTCCCAGCACTGTCTACCAAACTATCTAAACGACGGGCGATATCCGCAACCTTCGCACCAGGCAGGCAAAACACCTTGCGGTCTACACGCCCATCACACACCCCACTGTCTATGTTCCTAATGATCGAATCACCCACTACATGGATCCCTCCACCCCCTGGAGATATATCCTCGGCACGAGAGGATAGCTGCTCATCCCCCAAGGAATGGGTCCCTTCTAAGGGATCGTTTCCCTCTTCCTCAGCTGGATGCTCTCCTTTCCCGAGACTATCGTTGTCCATGATAGCAGGAGAGCTATCATCGTTGGAGTGGGACACAGCTATAACGTCCCTGAAGGCCTCCTCCACACACCTCTCTGCCTCTCTCAGCTTTTCCAGGTCCACCACCTTGGCCTCAAGGAAATGAAGTTGTTCCCGGAGAGCCAGGAGCTCATTGCACCGAGAGCACACCCACGACTTCTGTCCAACAGGCAGATAGTCGTACATGCTGCAGGCGGTGCAAAACACTGGAAAGCCCCCACACCCCTGCTGGCTTCTTACCTGCATAGTTTTGTTTAAGGTTTATTACGTCAATGGGTTGGAGAGTGCGGTTTAGTTGAGGTCAGGGAACAGACGGGCAGAGTGGGGGGCCCTGGCCTCCTCGCCCTGCTGCCGAACTCGCTCTGCTGCTTAACTCGCCTTGACGCTTTGTCAGCTGGGGCTCCCTCTAGCTCGTGGAGCAGGCTCCCTCGCTAGGGTGCTCTGACTTTATATGTGTGGCTGGTTCCTCCCAGCTACTGCTGCCAGCCAATGATGTGTTACTTGAGGCTGATGGCTATCAGCTGGGGCTTAACTCTTTAGTATTCTCTCAGGCTTCCTTCCTTTGAAGGCAGGAAGGCAGGCTTCCTTCCTTCCTGAGCGAGGGGCGGGGCTGTTTAAGCTTTTGGCTGCTTTTAATCTAATCAAGGGGCTGCGCCTTCCAGGCAAGTCTTTTGTGTTTGTTGTTTTCCCACCTAGAACAGCCTGACCTTTCTTTAACCTAGGGAAACAGAGCTTGTGGTTGTGTTTCAGGAAGGCTGAAGCTGCCCTTTTTAGCAAGGACTGAGCTGACTCTCTCCCTGTATGTGTCGGTGGAGTTTCCTTTTCCCCCTTCTCTCCGACTGGAATTTAGCCTTGTTTACAGTGTCCCCTGAAGCTTTCCTGCTAGGGTGGTGTTGAAAACTAGCTTTCTATAGGCTTCCTTCTATATGCAAAGATCAAATGTCGAATTATGTATATGATAATGAAATAATAAAAGTGTCCTACAACACACATCTTTCCATCTTCCATACGAGTAAGCAAGAGGCATCATCACAGCTCAAGGACACGTTCCAGCCTATTAAAAGCACTTGATGAGTGCATAGAGCAAAGTCAGTGCAGGGTGTGGCCTGGGGAGAGGAGGTGTGGCTTTGGGCCAGATAGAGAGGGTTGGATGGCCATATATGACCCCTGGGCTGGAGGCTCTCCACTCCCACTCCACGTGATGGTGAATATCTCTTTCCACTCAGGTCCTGCTTGTGGGCTTCCAGGGGCATCTGGTTGGCCACTGTGAGGATGGGATGCTGGACTGGATGGGCCACTGGCCTGATCCAGCAGGCTCTTCTTATGTTCTGCTGTTACCACTAAGGGAAACTTCTTGATGCAGCCTAGGCAGACTCCCTTTATATACTCTCAGCAGCCCATGTGACTGATAAAAGACCCCCAACCCTCCTTACCATTACATTGTATGAAAGGAAGACTTGCAAGACTGTAGGGAAAGGCATCCTGCATTAAGATTTTGGTTGGTTGGTCAGGGATTGCAAAAAAGCCACGCTCCTTAAAAACCAGCCTTTTGAGGGCTTTTGCCTAGTGGTACCTGAGCTACAATTGGTGCTGTGGACTTGAGCAAGAAACAGACCATGCTTTCAATTTTGGTGCAGTCAGCTTGGTGGCTTCACGAAAGCTGCTCTCCCCCCGAGCTCTGACCAACAGAGATCTTTTTGAGGAGCTAAAGAGAGCTTCAGTCTTCAGTCACCCTCATGACCCTCTTGAATTTCCTTAGGCACTTGTTCCAACCCATTTCATTTGATTAATGCCATGTCATGCTGACCTTTGGAATAAAAAGTTACTGAGAACTACGCTTTCTTACAGCCCACCTCAGATTGGGCTGGAGAATACACACATTATATTGGCATGCAGCTTTCTTAAAGTCTTCTTAAGACAAACATTATCTTGAGTAGCTTCATCCTAGCAGAGGTGGGGGGGGTTGCCTAGTACTATTGGTTATATTTTTATATGCTTATAGTATTATGTGACTGCTCTGCTTTCCTTTCCCACTCTAAATTAGAAGAAAATGTGGATGGCAGACCAGGGGTTCCCAAACTGTGGTCTGTAGAGAAAGAGTGCTCTTGCACTCAGGTCCTGCTTGCGGGCTTCCCATGGGCATCGTGTTGTCCACTGTGAGAACAGGATGTTGGACTAGATCAGCTTTTGGCCTGATCCAGCAGGCTCTTCTTATGTTCATATGACATTGTACCTGCGTTCAGTGTAACATCTGTTAATTATTGGTGGCTACAGACACCAAATACCACATTGTAATCATCACAGCTTCCAAACTTATCTCGGTGGCAGGCAACTGCATAGGGAGCCGACTGTCAGAAGATGTTCTAGGCAGGGCTGGCGCCAGGCACGCTGAGGCCCCTGGGCTCCAGCTTGCCCTGGGCCCCAGCACACACACACGCTCCCCACCTACCTGTCTCTCCTGTCTTTTGAGGCTGTGTGCGCAAGGCTTCCATTAACCAAAATGGCGGCTGAGGTTTCTCTAAGTGGCTGAAGCCTCCGCCACCATCTTAGTTGATGGCACACATGCATGCTACGCACACGCATCCCTGCCATCAGCCAAGATGGCAGCAGGAGCACCAGCACCTTAGGGAAACCTTGGCCGCCATCTTGGTTAATGGAAGCCCTGTGCACGCAAGCCTGTGCAACCACAAAAGGCAGGAGAGACAGGTAGGTGTAGCGGGTGGCTTGGAAGCTTTCCTCCTGCGATCTGTGGCAATACTTTGCTGTGGATCACAGAAGGGGAGTGCTACTTCTCCCCCATCCTATCGAGGGACCCCTCAGGGGCCCCTGTGGCCCCAGAAGCCCTCAGCCAGGGCCCGACCTGGCCTCTCTTTAGCCAAACTGTGGCCAAACTGTGCCAAAACCTGTCCTCCAGTTTCCTGAAAGTTTTCTTCCCCTGTGAAAGAGGCTATTACTTTTCTGCTTCATTTGCAGGGTACTTTAGAATTGCCTGTGAGAGCCAGTGTGGTGTAGTGGTTAAGGCAGCCTTTCCCAACCTTTGGGTCCACAGATGTTGTTGCACTACAACTCCCATCAGCCCCAGCCAGCACAGCCAATGATCAGGAATGTTGGGAATTGTAGTCCAGCAACATCTGGGTACCCAAAGGTTGGGAAAGGCTGAAGTAAGGTGTTGGACTATGACCTGGGAGACAAGGGTTTGAATCCCCACACAGCCATGAAGCTCACTGGGTGACCTTGTGCCAGTCAGTGCCTCTCAGTCTTATGAAAACCCTATTCATAGGGTCGCCATAAGTCAGAATTGGTTTGAGGTCAGTACATTTGCATTTTTAGAATTGCCTTATTATTTTGGTGGACACAGGATTTAGCTTACCTTATTGTTGTAACATGGCCAATGGTGGTGTATCTTTTTTCTTTTCTTTTCACAAAGTGTTTCTCCAGCATTCTGGATCCTTGCTGCCCTTCTCTGTGCTTTGAAAGAGCTTCTTGCGAGAAGCATCCACACAACAGTTTCCCTTGGGCTTTAAGAGAAGTATGATGAATCACAGAGACTGGCTGCCAAGCACCTGAGATAGGTGCCCTTGCTGATTTTGTTTGTAAAGGATGTTCTTCCTTTAATCTTTCAGACAAAAAGTCTGCACGGATTTCTTTAAACATTTCTTTCTGCTTTATTTTCTTTAAAAAACAGAAAGCTTGTTTTGGAGAGGGTATAAAGAACAGGAGATGATGTTTCATATGTGTGGCTATGTGAAAAATTATTGCATCCTTCTGGGGAGCAATATTTGGAGAAATAAGCAAAATAATTAAATAGTCACACTGGATCCGTAGTTAGCTTTATTGCATATTTTTCATGACAATTTGAGGACTGTCACATTGTGTTCCATATACACCATACATTTAACCCCCCACCAAGAATCCTGGGAACTGCAGCTTACGCATCACAGAGCTAGAATTCCCAGTACCCTTAACAAACTACAGTTCCCAGGATTCTTTGGGGGAAGGCATGCACCTTAAATATATGGCGTATACACAGCCTTGGTGACCTTTTTGTTGAGTGCTGCCAGATCAGTGGTAGTAGATGTTGGGGGAAAAGACCCGCCATGCCCCAACAGGTTGGAGATATGGTATCAGAAAGTGTGGTAGAAATTGAAGCAAAAGGTCAGACAAAGGCACTGTATGGAGGGGAACCCATGGAAAGATGAACTTTGATGATCAAGTGACTCTGATGTTTCCTCTTGAATGATAATGCCAAAACTGGCCTCGAAGAGCTTGCACAGGGGACACTGTAGGTACACCTCCACCTTCCTGCACTTACAGGAAAGCCCAGCTGAGGATGTCATGGGGTTTTCAGTAGGGCTGCACACCAGATCCAACCCAAACCTGGATCTCAAACTGAACTGGTCCAAACAGAAGGGGGCAGAACTATTCTGAGTGGAAGATTGAGTCCTACTGTTTGCAGTGATCTGCTGCACCAGCATATTCCCTGCACGGAACCCCCCTCCCAACCACATGCTTAATTAGGTTTAAAACCCAACAATAGGGCAGGCCCCTGAATCAATTCGGGGACCAAATGAGTGGGGTGTGCACAGCCCTAGTTGTCCAGAAGCAGAGGGCACCAAGAAAGGCTAGAGAATGCAGTCCACCAGGGAGATGACTTATAGAATGAAAGACAGAGTGCACAAACACCCCCCGGCCACCTCAAAAGTCAAGTAAGTGCAACCCAAACCCTGCATCACACTCACAAGAGCTTTGCCAAAAATTTCCCCTCCCCTTTGCAAAGGGGAGCAGGGAAAAATGGGTGGGGTGTGTGAGAAGCATTTTCTTGATGGTGCTAAATATTTATGCTGGGAAATGTCACATCTTACAAATCCCCACACAAGGCTACTACTGTCTCACCATGCACCAGGAGGGTTCATTGCAGATCCTCTCTCTCACTTGATATTTCTTGAACCCTCAGAAAAAAATGCCTTTCCATTTTTAATACCATACTGCCCAATGAGAACTAGAAACTTGCACTAAATCAACAACAACTCTGTATTCCATGGCTGCTATTATACTTTGCTTTAGAAGCCCGCTGAATGGCTTGGGGGTACCCTGAGGTAGAACATAGCTATATCTACTGATTAAAAAAAATGCATGAGAAACACTTTGTACTCACAGCCTGTTTATGGTTATGTGCGACTTGTTAAGAGTCTTCTACTTGTGTAACTGCTTTTCATTTTGAACTTCTCTAATTCCCCCCTCCCACAGTATCAAAATTACCTGGAGTTCAGGAAAGATGGAACAACAGACCAAAGCTATCAAGTGGCATTTCATTTTGCAGTGCCCAGGACCATGCCGGGCATGTCAGTCACATAACAGTAGTACCTGGAAATGGTTTTCCCCTATTTGAACCAGACAATCATTTTCTCTCAAAAGAACACATGGGGAGTTCTGGCAGCCCATTTGTATCCAGCAGGAGTGAATGCTTCTTCGGCCCTGAAATATCACTTCATTGTTGCAAGGAAGTATTGAAATGACATTTTCCCTTCTTTATAGGGAAGGCATGGAGGTGGGGAAATAATCTCCCTGTGGAGGAGGAAAGGAGACTTATTTCAGAAAGGATGAAGATGGCAATCACAGCAAAAGCATTCTCAGAAGAAAAAATGGGTTGGATAGGCCTTTGAATTGGGATAATGCCGCTCCCGCCTTAAGCAGGGGGGCGTGTTTGCCGCCACCCCAATGCCAGGAAGACTCGGGAAGGTTCTTGAATGTTTTCAAGTGGGTCAGGTGGGGGCTTGATGCCCTATCAGGTGAAGGGATGGAGCAACTATAAATATTGTGCTCCTCCCTAATATCGCGCCTTTTTGCCTTGCGGCACCCACCCTCCCTCCCTCGTCAGTATGGGCTCTGCTAGTCGCTATATTGGGGCTGAGTAGGAATTTTTTTTTGGAGATCCTGATTTCAGAATCTCTTTAGTTTTGCCTACTCCATACTGCTTGGGTTTGATTCGTTTGGCTTGTCAGGGGGGATTGTGGTGATTTCGGATTGGCTGGCGTGGAATTCGGGCAGGTGAGGTAATGGGGGTTAAAAGTAAGGAGGATGAGGCATTTTGGTAAAGGGCACTCCCTGGGGAAACATCAGGGTGTAATGTCTGTGTGGATTTAGGGAGTGTCCACGTGGGACCAGCTCACACATCAGGGTGAACGCTTGTACGGGGATGTGGGGGTTGGAACCACATACCTGACTCCGATAGCAAGGAGGGATAACTTATCCCAAATCCTTGACTGGGGAGTTACAGTCCGATGTGACTGAGTTGCCTCTGTATTGGAGGGTCTATACCCTCCCAGATAGGTGGAGCCTCACCTGCCCAAAATATTTGATATATAATGATTGGCTGATTTGGATTCAATTGATTATGTGTTATATTTTAAATAAATATAACATTACTCCATATATGTGTCACGAGTCTTCATTGGTGTGGTGGCAAATGCTATCCATTTTCATAATTTGCCTTCAAGACTTGCGGTGCAGAATGGATTGGTCCATTCTGATCCCCTCACCTTACAGCAGAGATGCTGCAAATATTCACAATGTTTGATTCCTAAGGCAAAAATCCATATATTTTGCTGATGTAGATATGTGCCCCTGAAAACAGGAAGCAGCTTCATTGTACACACTGGTGCACAGTTAAACTATATGCCCAAACATGATTCAGCTCTGCACTGATCTATTTTGTTGCCTGGGCTTTTTAATAAGGAACGCCATGCATAATTAAACCAATCATGCACATGATGTGCAGCAATGTTTCAGATCCAGATTGCTGCTTTGGAGTAGGAAGCTCATACACATGGAATCTGAACATTGTCTATCCGCTTTTGTAGGTAAATGTCCCAGAATGTCCATCAGTGTAAAAAATGTAAATGTACTGCCTTCAAGTCGATTCCGACTTACGGCGACCCTATGAATTGGGTTTTCCTGAGGCTGAGAGGCAGTGACTGGCCCAAGGTCACTCAGTGAGTTTCATGGCTATGTGGGAATTTGAACCCTGGTCTCCCAGGTCATAGTCCAACACCTTAACCACTACACCACACTGGCTCTATCAGAGTAAGCCCAGTGAAATTAATGGGCCTACGTTAGTCACATTCATTAATTTCAATGGGTCTACTCTGAGAAGGACTAACATTGGATACAACCCATTGAGTTTTAACAAATGATCTTCTTCAGCTGGCTGAATGTACCCTGTAGCTTTTGACTGGAAATATCAACAACCTTACCATAAAGTGGTGCCATTCAAGCTTCTAAATCGTAGAAGCTAAAGATGGCAAAAGGATAGAAATGTGAAAATTCTTTTGTGTCAGAGTGGGGAGCTTTATTACATATACTAATGTAGGAGACAATTAAAACAAGGTCCCCAAGGCTTTTCAAAATTTATGGAATTGATAAAGGTGACCAAAGAATAATAACTGATTATTTGCTTGTATATTCAAGTGCAGGAAATCGTACTTTATATATATATTGTTTACCCGTTACTGTCAATGGATGTACGATTTATTTTTCTGAAAATTAATAATAATAAAAAATGATTCAAGTTGCAAGCCTGAAGTAGGAACCCCAACAAGGCAAAGAAGTATCCTGCTTCTGCTTGATGCTCCTGCACTATCTTTCTTGTCTTTCTATTTTTGATTTCTATTTAGGAAAACAATTTTCAGTTCTCTCCATGACTGCAAGGTAGGGATGGTGGAGAAATTCGATTCAGTTCATAGTTCAAGCCGCATCTATCAAATTTGCACTTTCTGTAACAATATGAGAACTGAAACACTGCCATCCTTCAAAATTCGCACTTCACACTAAATGTGAAAATTCACAACTAAAATGTTGAAGAATTTTCAGGAGGATTTTTTAAAAAAAAAAAATCACAAATTGCTGCAGAAATGTAAAGAAATGAATATAAGATTGGAAAAAATGAGAAACAGAGAAGCAAAACTAGCAACTCCTTCCATCCCTACTGCAAGGGCTACAAACCGAAAGAGAGACTGAAGATCCACACACGTCACTCCCCCAGCCTTGTTTTTTGATCTAGGTGCTCTGCTTGCTCCAGCTTTCACTAACCTGGTGCCTTCCAGATGCTTTGGACTATAGTTCCCATCAACCTCAGCAAGCACAGCTGCGCTCTCTTCAGCCCTGGCATCCTACAGTTGTGCTGGCGGGGCTGATGGGAGCTGTAGTCCAAAACATCTGGAGGATACCAGGTTGATGAAGACTTCTCCAATTGATTATTAGCATAGATAAGCGAAGAAGCATTTTAATAATAATAATAATAATATTTAATTTGTGTGTCGCCTATCTGGCAGATAGCCACTCTAGGCGACATACATTAAAACGGGATAAAATACAATAGTATCAAATGCAGTCACATTAATCTCAATAAATAAAATACTGGACAGTCATCAGTACATTTATAAAAACATTTACATATACAGCATATAATAGATGACAAAATCATGGAGATTAACCCATCCCAAAGATCTCAAAGGCCTGTTGAAATAGCCACGTCTTCAGGGCCTTGCGGAATACATCCAGGGAAGGGGCATGTCGGAGATCAAACGGGAGGGAGTTCCAGAGAGTGGGGGCCATCACAGAAAAAGCCTTCTCCCTAGTACCCACCAACCTAGCTGTTTTGGTTGGTGGGATTGAGAGAAGGCCTTGTGTGGCTGATCTGGTCGGGCAGCATAATTGGTGGCGGTGGAGGCGCTCTTTCAGGTAAACTGGGCCGAAACCGTACAGGGTTTTAAAGGCTAATACCAACACCTTGAATCGGGCCCGGAAAACAACCGGCAGCCAGTGTAGATCAAATAACACCGGCGTAATGTGATCACGGCGGCGGCTGTTGGTAAGTAAGCGCGCCGCTGCATTCTGTATAAGTTGTAATTTCCGGGTCATTTTCAAGGGTAACCCCACGTAGAGCGCATTACAGTAGTCCAATCGAGAGGTGACCAGGGCATGTATTACGAGTGGGAGCTGTTGAACAGGGAGGTAGGGTTGTAGCCTACGTATAAGGTGTAACTGATACCAAGCTGCCCGGCTCATGGCTGAAATCTGAGCCTCCATGGACAGCTTGGAATCAAGAATGACCCCAAGGCTACGGACCTGGTCCTGTAGGGGCAGCCTCATCCCGCCAAAAATGATTGTTATGGGGCTTCCTTTACCTCCACACCTTTTGAATCTGAGTGAATCTGTCACAAACCATAGTAACACTTGAAAACCTCACTTATCAGCTCATTCACTCGCCAGAGCAGGGCAGGCCCAAAGCCAAAATAAATTACCCTGACAAGTGATTTGGTTGAGCCTGCGTGTGCATATTTGGATTGTTGGTGTGTACTATTGTTTAACATTTTTGTAAGCTGCAGTAAGTGCTATTTTACGAGAAAGGCAAGGTGTATGTTTTCTAAATCAGTTATTAATAAAGAAATATAGAAAATTGCCTTATACTGAGTTGAACCACTGGTCCATCTAGCACAGTATTGTCTACACTGAGTGGCAGAGGCTGTACAGAGTTTTGGGCAGTCCTACCTGGAGTCTACAAGAATTGAACCTGGGACCTTCTGCATACAAAGCAGATGCACTGTCACGGAACGACGGCCCTTTCCCAAACACTACACTGTTGCCTGGTTCCATTCATGAAAAGGATGGTTTTAAACGTTGATCGCCGTAAACGAGCACTGCTGAAGGATTAGGCCATTTGCAACCATTCATCCTTTTCTACATGTACATTCACTCTGCATGGTACAGCAGTGATATTATTTCCATATTGCAGATGGGAGGACTGAGGCAGGGAGAGGGCGGCTCGCCTAAGCCCCCTAGGGAGTTCATGGCAGAGATCAGGTTTGAACTAGGGACCATTGAATTGTAGCCCAGTCTCATAGCCACTACACTGTACCGTCAGTAGCGGACAGCAGGGTGGAACTGCAGAGCTCACCTGACTTCTGGTTGCCCACATTGCTGCTGCATATAAGGACAGAGAGGAGGGGGGTGAGGCGTCAGTGAGGTCGGCGAGGTGGAAATGCCAACCTTGCCTTCCTCTTGTCCCTCCCCCCTCTACCTTGGTATGCAGCAGTGATGCAAGCACCTGTAGACCAGAAGAATGCCGCCACCCACTTCTGCACACCGTCACCAAGTGATCTCTCTGCAAAGGCGAGTGTAACTGACTTTTCAGCACGTGCAGAGTTAATCCATTCCCCGAGCAGCTTGGACAGCAGGGAGCCTCCACTCATCAGGAGGTACTGAGGCAACCTCCAGCCTTAAAAGCAAGAACAAAGCTTTAGCAAGAAAACGGAGAAGAATTGCTCCCCCGTTGCTTAGCAAGTAAGTGGAATCCTGCACTAGAGCCGAAATTAATGTGCCCTCCAACATTCCTCTTAAAACTCTCCTCTTCCAAATTGCCTTTTTACATGAAGATAAGCATTTGAGCAATCTTTATGCTCAGTAAGTACTATAAAAATGCTCTTGTTTTCTGACTCTAATACAGAATTCTAATCTTTCCGCCTCATGGGAACGGTTGTTGGTTGGTCTTACGGAATTACGCTGCGTGTATGGGATTTCTGTTGGGCTTGCTTGTTTCAACAATGCCAATAAGGAAATGCAGCAGGGGATGGGGAAGGCTTTTCAGCCCAAGGGCCGCATTGCCTCATGGGCTATCTTCCGAGGGCCACTTGCTAGTCATGGCAAGGGACAGATATAAATGTGAGTGGAGCGACGGATGTGACACGATTCTTACCTTTGGCTTTCTACATGCACATTTCTCCATCTGCCATCTAAACAAGCCCACAAGAAGAATGAGCACGGTCCAAGGATGCTTGAGATCATTTGGGGAGGATGCAGAGCAAGTTTAGTGAGACATGTGCCCTGGAGAGACGGGGCGTGGCCCGTGGAGGCTGACACAAATTAAAGTACATTTGCTGTATATTTTCCTTCTTCCTATATGTATCCATGCCTGAACACTTCTATGCACTTATATATTCATGCCATTTATTACTGGAATATTTCTAGATGCTTCTACACTGCTATGCATTTACTATAAATATTATCCAAATACATACATATAATATATATTAGAAATGCTCTTAGAATTGAAACTGACAGAAATACAGAGATAAAGCCAGGAATGTTTATAACTTTCTCATCTTGTTTGTCAAACAAAGCACAGTGTCCCTTACATTGCTTATGTGCACTACGGAATCAGCTAGTTGCCCAAGGCCACCAATGACAGAGTGGTCTAAGATATTATTTTATTTATTTATTTATTTATTGTGTTTATATACCGCCCCATAGCCAAAGCTCCCTGGATGGTTTACAGTACCTAAAAACATTAAAAACAAATATACAAATTTAAAACACATCTTTTAAAAACAATTTAAAACATAATTCAAACATTTAAAACAATTTAAAAAGACATGCTAAAATGCCTGGGAAAAGAGGAAAGTCTTGACCTGGCGCCGAAAAGATAACAGTGATGGCGCCAGGTGGTTCTCGTCAGGGAGATCATTCCATAATTTGGGGGCCACCACTGAGAAGGCCCTCTCCCTTGTTGCCAGCCTCCCAACTTCCCTCGGAGTAGACACCCAGAGGAGGGCCTTAGATGTTGAGTGTAGCGTACGGGTGGGTTCGTATTGGGAGAGGTGTTCCATCAGGTATTGTGGTCCCAAGCCGTGTAAGGCTTTATAGGTTAAAACCAGCACCTTGAATGGAGCTCAATATGATAACATGCAGTGGATGTGTGGGTATGAATGAATATCTCTTTCTAGGGCTTATGGCTGAAATTGGTGGCTTGGAGCTGCTGAAGTTTATCACAGTGACAACAATTGAGGGGTGTCTGGAATACATCAAATGTAAACTAATGTTATAATTCTAATGTGAGTACCCTAACAGAGATCCCGTGACCAGTGCCCTTGATAGGCACCAAGCTGGTATGAGAAGGAACAGCTGCAATTCTGAAAACACAGATGTGCCAAGAGACTGACATCCCTGCAAGTGCCAGCTGACCAATTGATGGATGAGATACTGGGGCTCAGTGACGATATCAAAAGAACATCAAGACATTATCTGACTATAAAGACACCCCAGTTTCACCAGAAGGTTTGAAAAGTTTTCCACAACAGCCTACGACCTAAGACTTCATTACCTTCTCCAAGTCTTCTCCCTTGCTACAGTAACTGGTGGGTGCCCAGTTACTTGCGCAATTGAGTGAGTATGAAAGATCAAGACTATTGGGCATATCTAAGTTTGCATTTTACCATTTTTGCAATGGGTGACTCACAAGCGCACTTCTGGCTGTGTCAACTGGACATCTTTCAATAAATCTTTGGAAACCTTTTATATTGCTGCGGTCCCAACACTCCTTCTGCTTGTTCCTGTTATCTCCTGGCTTGATCACCCAGGAGTAGCTTTGGGTTCATTGATAAGACCTCATTCATTCATTCATTCATTAGATTTATATCCTGCTCTTCTGCCCAGTAGGAGCCCAGGGCTGACTACTTGTCTATTGACCATGTGTCAGTGTGACATGACCTAGGGTGAGCCCCAAGGGCCAGCTAGAGAGGCCTGGCGGGCTGCATTTGCCCCCTGGCCTGAGGTTCCTAACCCCTGAAATACAGTATCAAAGTGATTATGCTTTTAAAAAAAAAAAAAAAGCTGTATTTTATTGTGGTATTTTGATAAATAGGTTGTATACACACTTAGCTATCTGTACTGCAAAAATGTAGTTTTCTAAATACAGAACCGTTCATGCTCATCCTCAACTTGCTGCTTCCAATCCAGATTGGTTGTGTAGATGCCTTAAATGTCTACTGCAGATGGGGCCCTAATATTATCTTGAGCGTTCTATGTTGCAAGGGCCATGCTGCATGAGCGTTCATCTCTTAAATACATGTTCTTGCCTCTAGTAGCGGTATTGCCAGATGGTAATTAACAGAGCTTGGAAAAGTTACTTTTTTGAACTACAACTCCCATCAGTCACAGCCAGCATGGCCACTGGATTGGGCTGATGGGAGTTGTAGTTCAAAAAAGTAACTTTTCCAAGCTCTGGAATTAATATACTTAATTGCATCCCAAAATTGACTAGAGTCCTGTCCTGCAATGTATTTAGCATAACAATTAATTCTGGCCTTCGTGTATGGCTATATATCATGTCATTTAACATGCAAGTCCTTACTTCTAATCCCAGATGTGTAACTACTCAGTGGTGAGAAAAAGTGTTCAGAATAACTCTACATTATTAATTCAGATATTCCTGTTTGGTGTCACTCACATAACTTTCCATTCTGCTGACAATGAGTTGAGGTTAGCGAGAGATGCCAAAAGCAACAAAAAAGCTTTCTTCAGGTATATACATAGTAAAAGAAAGAGAAAACAAATGGTGTACAGCTACTCAATGAGGATGGCAAAATAACAGATGACAAAGAAAAGGCAGACATACTGAATTCTTCCCCCAATGGTTCAGTCTTCACCCAAAAGAGGGTCTATGACCCTCCTTGGAAACTTGAAGTTGAAAGGGTAGGATTGCAGCTTGAAATTGAAAGACAAATGGCCAAGGAATACATCATCATTTTGAAGAGTTCAAATCTCCAGGCCCCAATGAACTGCATCCTAGAGTATTGAAGGAACTGGCTGAAGAACTCTCAGAACCACTGTCTATTATCTTTGCAAAATCATGGAGGATGGGTGAAGTGCCGGACGATTGGAAGAGGGCTAATGTTGTCCCAATTTTCAAAAAGGGCAAAAAGGAAGAACCTGGGAACTACAGACCAGTCAGCCTGACATCGATCCCTGTGAAAATTCTGCAGCAGATGATAAAGTGGTCAATCTGTAAGCATCTTGAAAACAATGCAGTGATTACTAGAAGTCAGCATGGATTTATCAAGAACAAATCCTGCCAGACTAATCTTACCTTGTGTTTTGATTGGGTAACCTCCCTGGTAGGCTGTGGGAATGGTGTGGACATAATATATCTTGACTTCAGCAAAGCTTTTGACAAAGTGCCCATGATATTCTGATTAGCAAGCTAGCTAAATGAACAACTATCAGGTGGATCCATAGCTGGCTACAGAATTGTACTCAAAGAGTGCTTTTCAATGGATCCTTCTCAAACTGGGGGGAAGTAACGAATAGGGTACCTCAGGGCTTGGGCCCAGTGCTCTACAACATTTTTATTAATGACGTGGATGAGGAGGTGCAGGGAATACTTATCAAATTTGCAGATGACGCAAAATTGGGAGGAGTAGCTAATACCTTGGAAGACAGAAACAAAATTCAAAGGGATCTTGATAGGCTGCAGCATTGGGCTGAAAACAACAGAATGAAATTTAGCAGGGATAAATGCAAACTCCTACACCTTGGAAAAAGAAACCAAATGCAGTTATACGATGGGGGATACTTGGCTCAGTAATACTACATGCGAGAAGGATCTTGGGATTGTTGTTGATCACAAGTTGAACATGAGCCAACAGTGTGATGTGGCTGCAAAAGAGCCAAATGCTATCTTAAGCTGCATTAACAGAAGTATAGTTTTCAAATCACATGTATTGGTTTCCCTCTATTCGGCACTGGTTAGATCTCATCTTGAGTACTGTGTCCAGTTCTGGACACCGCACTTTAAGAAAGATGCAGACAAACTGGAACAGGTTCAGAGGAGGGCAATAAGGATGGCCAGCGAATTAGAAACGAAGCCCTATGAGGAGAGACTGAAAGAACTGGGCATGTTTAGTCTTGATAAGGGAGGCTGAGGATAGCACTGTTCAAGTACTTGAAAGATTGTCACATAGAGGAGGGTCAGCATCACTTTTTGAGCATCCCAGAGTTCAGGACATGGAGTAATGGGCTCAAGTTACAGGAAGCCAGATTTCATTCTGCTGAACATCAGGAAAAACTTCCTAACTGTTACAGCAGTCCGACAATGGAGCCAATGACCTAGGGAGGTAGTGAACTCTCCAACACTGTAGGGATTGAAGAGGCATCTGGACAGCCTTCTGTTGGATATGCTTTAATTTGGATTCCTGCATTGAGCAGGGGGTTGGACTTGATGGCCTTATAGGCCTCTTGCAACTCTATGATTCTATGTTCTCTCCTGTGCACTTTGAGCATTTTGAGAGACTTAATAGCATTCAAAGTGTTACAGTTTTTGGTAATCCACCCTGTGCTGCATTAATATTTATACATAAAACTACCATTGTATCCTGGCCGTAACCTCTGTACCTATAAAAGCTGCTGATAACTAATATGTCTTAGAGAACAGTAAAAATCCTAATGGATGGACTACTTGAGCAAAGAAGTGAATAAAGAACTCAGCTGGGGAAATGGAATTAATGTGAAATCATTAGAGACAACTTTATGACTCGTGAAAAAATGCTCAGAAGAGCAATAGCAAGGTGATTGCTTAAGCATTTTGGGGTGGTATGGATGAGTGGTTGGAATCTATGAGGAGGATCAGGGAATAATAGTAATGATGACCCAACCACATCGACACTAAAAAGCCACCTGACCACGTCTAATAGTTTCTGCACTGTTAGCATGAGGACAGCTTTCAGCTTTAAGCATTTTGTCCTGCCATGCACACACAAGATATGAATTAGAATTATTCTATTTTAACCATCCTGCACTTGGAAAGAGCATTTTACTAATTGAATAGCGGGCGAAATACTGTATATCCCTAATTAAATAATAGTGGGTTTTTTTAAAAAAAAAATGTAAAGGACTAGACAAAGATTATAGTTTTTTAAAAAAAAATGAACTATGAAATGGTATTAAGGAATATTTTCAAAGGGATACATCAACCAAGATGGCGGCAAAGGCTTCAGTCTCTTATGGAAACCTCGGCCGCCATCTTTATTGATGGCAACCCTGCGTGAACAGCAGAGAAAGGTAGGTGAAGCACTGGGGATGGTGGGAGATGGCGGGCGGTTCGGAAGCTTGTCTTGCGATCCGCGGGATCGTGGAAGGGAAGTAGAGGGGCCCGGGGCAGGCTAATGCCCAAGGGCCCCCACATTCCTGGAGCTGGCCCTGGTCCTGTTGACTATAATGAGGAATATATAAAATTATTTTTCACATAAGTGGATGAAATTTGCAGGCAAAGGAGTTCATTCAGAGTGGATTAAGCCTGCAAAATTTCAGGAACATTCATCTAGAGGTTTTCATGCAGGGAAGCTTTACAGAATTGGATGCAAATTGCAGGCATGGTTGCCCCTTCTGAGGGGATGAAGCTTGCCAAATTTCAGAATGATAGGTGCAGCTGTTCTCCTGAAAGGACAGGCTTTATTGTTTTGGGGTAGGAAAATAGAAATCATTTTCCCTTCCCCCCCCTTTCCCCCCTTTTGTGTGTGCATAGGCGAATCAGTTTGAAAATTAGGGACGTGCCCTTAAATAATAAATCTGACAAAATTCAGACAAACTTGTCAAGGGGTTGTCATTCAAGATAATTTTACCTTTGTTATAAAAAATGGGGAACAGTTGGGAAAGCAGGCCACCCCAATTATCCAACTCTACCAAAACTCAAATAATGATCCATAGGTTTACTTTAACATCCATTTGTAATGCTTTTTTTAAAAAAAAAAAAATATATGTTTTTAAAAGATGTTTCATTTTAATGTGTTTTCAAGGATGTCTGGATGTTTAAGGATGTTTATATTTTAAAGACTGCTTTTATGGTGTTTTAGAGTGTATTTTTTACTGCTTTTGTTTGCCACCCTGGGAGGAAGGATGGGATATAAATCTAATAAATCATCATTATCATCTCTCCCCCTCCTCTCCACCCCTCCCTTCTTGAGCTCTGCATTGTCCCAGTCAGAAAAAGGGGGAGGGCGAAAGGCTGTGCATTTAAATTTATGGGGAAATGAAGGCAACAGATTTACTTGGAAGGTTGGACAATCCCTGTTCCACCTCAACACTCCTTGTTGTGCTTCCAGTCCAGACAAATCCTGGATCCTGAACTGATTCAGGCCGGTCTTGGGTTTGTTCAGACCAGGTTGGGGCAGTCTGGTCAGGTCCACCTGGAATGATCCAGAGCTATCAAAAGGGTCAGGGTCAGGTGGGCAAGGAGAGGGAGTGAGAAGAAGGCAATGCAGGGGAGAGTCTACCTGCATGTCTCCTTCATCTCCTCACCTCTGACCACATGCTTAATTAGGGTTTAAAACCTCAGTGAAACATTCATAGAATCATAGAGTGGAAGGGGCCTATAAGGACATTGAGGCCAACCCCCTGGTCAATGCAGGAATCCAACTTAAAGCATACCCGACAGGTGGCTGTCCAGCTGCCTCTTGAAGGCCTCCAGTGTCAGAGAGCCCACTACCTCTCTAGGCCATTGGTTCCATTGTCGTATGGCTCTAACAGTTAGGAAGTTTTTTCTGATGTTCAGTCAAAATCTGGCTTCCTGCAACCTGAGCCCATTATTCTGCGTCCTGCACTCTGGACGATCGAGAAAAGATCCTGGCCTTACTCTGTGTGGCAACCTTTCATGTACTTGAAGAGGAAGGTTCCCAATTTGCTTTGAGGTCCACTTTGGGTCTGGGTCAGACTGCATCACAGAATTACGCCTTGGACTGAATTGGGGGTGCCTTGCACAGCCCTATTCTTAATGACATGATCCAATTCAGTAATGTGAAAGACTACCCTGAATCACCCTGATTCCCTTCATTATTCAGGTCACGCACAGAGCCAACACATATCTCTAGTATCTGCTGCTGTTGCTGCTGCTGCTGCTGTTATGGTTCTAAGCATTGTTATGATTATGATTTAATGACCTCTGTTATCTCTTCCATGAGGTGTCACTGACCTCTGATGCCTTATGGGTACATTTCTCCCTTGAAACGGAAGCTCCTGGAAGTTAGGATGGGCAGAGAGGCTTGTGGATGTGTCCGACTCCTATTTGCATGTGATGGCCTGGGGCAGTGGGCTTCTAGGCACACCCACTATTGGCATTTGTGGAGGGCTACCCAAGCGTGAACGTAGTCCTCAGCCATAACCAGGAGCTTGTCATATTTTGTCCGCAGTGAAAAGAGCAGCAGTAAGAGCCAATTAATTCATCAACACCCGTTGCTGTGATCTGAGTGCTATTTTTAATCAGTGCTGGAAAAGTACTCATTAATTTGTAATTAACCGTATATTTACAACATTTGCAGAAAAAGCTCTTCCTTCTCTCCAAATGACATTTGAAATGCACCCGATTATTTGAAGGTGCTATCACAAGCCACATTTTAATAAGAGCTGGCAAGGTTAAGTGCTGAACTGGGGGAATTATTTGACTATTTGAGATTAATTCCTGGTTTGCTGTTGCTCTATTTAGGAGTGTTCTCTTATATGGAGTTCACCATTGCATTCTCAGAGGTTTTTTGCATCTTAGGCTTAAATATGTTGATACAGAGCCAGATTTCTTTATTTATTCATTTATATCCCATCCTTCCTTCCAGAAGGAGCCCAGGGCAGCAAACAAGTGATAAAACACTTCACCCTGCTGCTGAAAGAATTGCACTGGCTACCTGTTAGCTACTGTGCTAAGTTCAAGGTTCTAGTATTCATATACAAAGCCCTATACAGCTTGGGACCAGGATACCTGAAAGATCATCTTACCCCTTATAAACCCAGTCAATCACTGCGCTCTGCATGTGAGGGCCTCCTGCAGATACCATCTTATCAGGAGGTCCGTTCAGCACAACATTGGAAACGGACCTTTACTGTAGTGGATAGGATATTATAGAGTTGGAAAAGGTTCAGAAGAGGGCAACCAGAATGATCAAGGGGATGGAGCGACTCCGTTACGAGGAAAGGTTGCAGCATTTGGGGCTTTTTAGTTTAGAGAAAAGGCGGGTCAGAGGAGACATGATAGAAGTGCATAAAATTATGCATGGCATTGAGAAAGTGGATAGAGAAAAGTTCTTCTCCCTCTCTCATAATACTAGAACTCATGGACATTGAAAGAAGCTGAATGTTGGAAGATTCAGGACAGACAAAAGGAAGCACTTCTTTACTCAGCGCATAGTCAAACTATGGAATTTGCTCCCACAAGATGCAGTAATGGCCACCAGCTTGGATGGCTTTAAAGGAAGATTAGACAAATTCATGGAGGACAGGGCTATCAATGGCTACTAGCCATGATGGCTGTGCTCTGCCACCCTAGTCAGAGGCAGCATGCTTCTGAAAACCAGTTGCCGGAAGCCTCAGGAGGGGAGAGTGTTCTTACACTTGGGTCCTGCTTGCAGGCTTCCCCCAGGCACCTGGTTGGCCACTGTGAGAACAGGATGCTGGACTAGATGGGCCACTGGCCTGATCCAGCAGGCTCTTCTTATGTTCTTATGTTCTTTCCCTTTGGCATTCCCTCCCCTTAAATATTAGACAGGCACCATCTCTGTTATCTTTTTGGTGCTTACTGAAGACCTTTCTGTTTCAACAAGCCTTTTAAATTGAGACCTTATCCCAGTCTGCATCTTTGTTGGAATTGCTTTTTAGTACATTTTTAAACCTTTTCTTTCTTTTTTTAAAGATCTTTTTGAAGTTTTTTTTTTTAACAAAATGTTTGTAAAGATGTTTTGTTTTAATATATTTTAAAGCCTGTTCTTATGATATTTTAAAGTGTTTTTAGTGCTTCTGTTTGCCTCCCTGGGCTCCTACTGGGTGGAAGGGTGGGATATAAATAAATAAATAAATAAATAAATAAATAAATATTTAAGCATCTTTAAAAACAAAACATCTTCAAAACAGTTCCAATATAGCTGCAGACTGGAATAAGCCATGCTGAAGGCCATTATTGCAGTTTTCATTTCACAGTAATGGTCTTTGGTTACATAACATAAAGCTGTGACTGACAGTCTTGCCTGCTGTGAGCAGCCTCTCTGAGGTTAGGGAGTGGGGCTGAGGAGCTGAAACTCACTCACGGCTCCTCCTGACAACCTCTTCCTTGAGCATTCATCCTTGTTTGCCTGCACATAGCGTACATGGAAGTTAGATTATATATCTGGCCTTTATTGAGCAGCCATTCTGATTTGTTTGGGGGCCTGTTATATGGCAATGAATGTTCATTCTGCAATCATGCTGATTCATAAGTCTTATTAGTACTTCCTTCACTTTACACTTTTCAATAGATTTCCCCATCACTGCAAAGAGGCTGTTTTCTTTTTCAAAGTGGGATTGTTGTACTAGGGCTAACTGAGCACTGTAATCCACTTTAATTGTGCAAACTTAAATGATCCAGTATGCAGGTGAATCCCTTCACAAAACACTGACAATCTGGAAGTGCTCTCAGCCCATGATGGAGACAATTTGCCAGTGGCCTCAGTATCCTGCCCGTGCCGTACCACAATTGTATGCCGTTATCCGCTGCAGAGCCATGTATAAGAAATGATGGGGAAAAATATTCATTTGTTCTCCAGCTAAAGCTAATTTTTTCACTCCTACGCTGGTAAATCCCAGTGTCAACAACACTACACCAGTGTGCTTAACAATCTGCAGGCCTGTGCTTATATAAAGGAGGTGGTGATGGTGAGGATTGTTGGAATATCTGGGACAAATTAAACAAGGCATTTACAGGACAAGAAGACGGCGAGACAGCACCGTGGCCACAATGATCCAGTTCTTTCCCCTAGCCTTTTGTTCCATCGCTCTGTCACGACTTCCAAGAATGACAAGAATTTTATGAAATGTGAGGTTTGCTTTTCTCCTCTTCTAGTGTGATTCTTTGTTCTTGCGGATGTGATGTGAATGAGGAATGAGCTCCTGCCCTAAAAGAGATGTAGCAGAGGCCCTGGGTTCCACAAATGCATGTGGGATCCCCATTTATGCATCTTACAGCCTGCCTTTCCATAACATTCCCAAGTCAGCATTTGCGTTTTTGCACGTGTAACCCCCACAATCTTGTTTTAGTTGGTTCAGTCTGGTGGGTGGGGTTTCATAGCAGAAAAACCCTGTTTGAAGAAGAAAGCAAATGTTGGGCAGAAAAGTTGGTCCTGGGTGTGGCTGCTAGAGAAGCTATTATTTAGTTGGTCTTTAACCCCTTGATTAAGGTACATATGTATATCCGTATTGTACAGAAGTAGGGAAGGGTATGAGGAGTATATATATATTTCAATGGTGGTTATTTGCATATGTATTCTTTAATCATAGGGCCTTGCTGAATCTGTGGACTTTCCAGGCCTAGCTGAAGCTGCAGTGGTTCGGAGCAGCAGGATAAAGCAATTCATCTCCTGAAGATTAAGAAAAAGAACTTTTCAGTTGATTGCAAAGATATTTTGCCAAAAAAAGAGAGAAAGGACACATGGACAAGGATCTTTTACGTATTTTAAACTGAGAACCATACAAAACTGTGTTATATTTAATGTTATGTTTTCTTTATGAAAAAAAATGTTCACAAGTTATTCATGGAATCTTTGCAAATTCATTTCATTTTTGGCCCGTAAGAACCTGCAAGGGATTACACACACATATGAAAAAAATTAAGATGTGTCTATGCTTTTTTTATGGTTTGTCCCTGACCTGAATACAAGAGTGAACAATTGGCAGAGACTGGAGGGGTCTGACACTCACCAGCAATTCACTTCTGGTTTTCTTTGTGTGGACAATAGGACTTTCTTCCTTAGTAAGCAGCAATGCTGACAAACCTCATGATGGGAGGGGTGGCACCACAAGGCTATGCAAATATGTTATCCATGTACTGTTTATTACTATATGTCCTTATATGGTAAGTAGAGAGGGAGGGATAAAATGGAATGTTGGGGGGGAGTGCTTGGTGTGAATGTTTCTGATTGGGTGATAGATTCTCTGGTTGGGAGGAGGGAATGAATAAGGAATCTATTAAAAATACTGAGGTTTGTCAAATAAAAGTATTCAGTTGGTTTTATTCTGGGGTTTTAGATAGATTAGATGAGGAATTGGGGTAGAGGGTGGAGGTATACAGAGATTTAGGTAGATAGGGTAGTGCACTGTAGTGATATATACAGAGCTTAAAAGCATCTTTAATGCTTTAAAATGCTCATATGTAATTAATGAAGTATCATTTTTGTTTATCTCGTTCCATACTTGTGGCTAAGCTTGATTACTGTCTACCATATAAATATCACTTAGCAAAGTGGCCTTATAACAAATGGTGCTAAATCGAATCCACACAATCTTCCGAGTCTCTTGGTACATACTTTAAAGGTGTTCCATTCTGGAACTTGTGGCAGCTTTAGACCATGAGGGTCACCCTTGAAGGAAAGGTTTGCCTCACATACAACCTAGCAATACATATAACTGCACTGGGTTTGGGGGTATCCACAATCACATGGAGATAAGGGTGGGATACCGTGGAGTGCCCAGGCTGCGAGTGAATATATTGCAAATACAGCTTGGTAGCAGGGCCGGTTCTAAAGGGTGCCCAGGTGGGGCACTGGCCCAAGGGCCTTGGAGCTACAGGAGCCCCTGAGGGGCCCTCCGCTCCCCTTCCACGATCCGCAGCACCATCCACATACCCGCCATTCCCTTGCCTCACCTACCTGTCTCCTGCCTTTTAGCTTTGCTCTTAATGAAGATGGCAGCCGCAGCTTCTCTAAGGTACTGAAGCCACGGCTGCCATCTTAGTTGATGGCAGAGATGCGCATGCGTAGCACACACATGTGCCATCAACAAAGATGGTGGCGGAGGCTTCATCCCCTTAGGAAAACCGTGGCCGCCATCTTCATTAAGGGCAATGGTAAAAGACAGGAGACAGGTAGGTGGGGGCGTGGGGGCACGCACACAAGCCGTGCGCATTCGTGCTCGGGCTCGAATGCACATGCCGGGGCCCAGGGCAAGCTGATGCCCAAGGGGCCCATCATGCCTGGAGCCGGCCCTGCTTGGGAGGTATTGCATAGCTTCTGTACATGAGTAAAGGGAAAATTTTTAACAGTGTATAGAGGCAGACGTCCCCCTCATCTGCTGCAGGAAGGTGGGGATAGGCGCTTGGGGACATCACAGTGGTGTCAGGAAGATGCAGAGTGTTCTACTGCTCTCTGTGTTGTTCCTCTCTTGGTTCTTCTGTGGGCCAGAAGTGGAGTGACATGGCAATGTTGTGCATGGGGAGGCCTCTGTCTGCACGGCACAGTTGCATAAAAATGGACTGCTGGTGTATTGGAAGGAGGTCCCGGGTCCTGTGAGGATTGTTGAGGAGGAACCAAGGAAGGAAATGCAGAGCAACTGAGAGAAGGAGGAAGGGAAGAACAAATACAGCTGGAGGAAAGAAGAAGGAAGAGGAGAGGGAAGGTACAGCTTAGCAGACAAGAAGGGAGTTGTCCTGCCTGACAGGAAGCAAAAGAGGGAGAGGCATACATTGGAGCCAGGAGAGGAGAAGGACCAATTCTGGGTTGGTTAGTCCCGGTGGCAAACCAATAGAAGTGAGGGAAGGACTGCTGGGTGTAGGGAGGAAGCACCACACTACAGCAACGAAAGCTAAGGATCCAGTGATGAGAAGGGTACTGATAGCAAAGCATCCACTTGGTGGTCTCTGAAGGTAAGAGGCAGTCTGGAGATCTGAGGAGCCTAGGTATCTTGGGTGGATGAGATAGGACAGAAGGGTTTGGAATGTTCCCCTCTCCATGAGTCAATTCTGAATTTGGGCAAGACTCTTCTGAAAGGTGGCCTTAGAAAGGTATGAATCAGCCCCATGAAGGCTTCCTGACACTTCTCTTTCTTGCCAGCTGCCCCGTCCCCAAACCAACCCTTGCAAATGTATCTCCCAGTAGCAGAGGCCTCAGGTTTAAGGGGGCCTGGGCACTCCTGTGAGCATAAGCGGAAGCATCCGTTGCTGTCAGAAAGCAACCACAGGATTGGTGGCCATGCGTGCTTCCAAGATCATCAAGTTCTTAAAGCCTACCACTCCCACTGTCACTCTTCCACTATCCCTGTTGCCCCCCTAACCAGACTGAGTTTGGAAAAAGGGGAGAGCTAGCAATAATGAAGATCTTACGCAACGGAACGGGGCCCTGTTCAAAGTAGGCCCAAATGTAGAACAGTTTAATTCAGGTTCATTCCAAATTAGCATCACTAGGGCTAATAGTCTCACAGTATTTCTTAACTCATCAGGCAACATGCTGGATTGCTCCCAATCCTGCCATTAGACTGCTACTCTTCCTCCTGGATAAGAACCAGAGGAGGGGGGTTTGGTGTGATTTTGGCTGCTTTGCTAACACTCCCAAAGGCATCTCCAGCCTCCCTCCCTTGAATTTTTGTCATGTTGCATGATAGGATTTCCAGCTGTCTGTATATAAAGTCAATGTTGTTGTTTTCAAATTGACCGAAAGAGCAGCCCATAATCCAGAAGCAAATATGCATGGGGATTTGGGTCTCTTTGCTGCTGTGGTAACAGTTTGCTTTTTTATTGTCAGTTTTTCATTTACTATATTTTTGTTTTGTATTTTTATATGCTGGAAGCTGCCCTGGGATCACCTCAGCATGATGAAAGGTAGTCTATAAATATGACTAAATAAATACTGATAGGAGGTTGAGGCATCAAGAAACAAATCAGGAACATTACTGCAGAAATTTTTAGGTCAGGGCTTGTAGCCCTGGAGCTCCTAACTATGTCATTACAAGCTTCAATTGCATCCATCTTTTTTCCTTTTATTTACATTTGCTTATTGACTCTGCCTCCTGTTCGGTAACTTTGTACCACACTATTTCCCAGCAAAGCCTCTTTCTTGACAGGCATGTTCTCTGACAGCCATATGGGAAGGTCCGTAGCTTAGTGACAGAGCATCAGCTTTGGATGCAGAAGGTCCCAGGTTCAATCGCCGGCATCTCCAGGTAGAGCTGGGAGAGACCTTTGCTTGAAATCCTAGAGTGTTGCTGCCAGTCAGTGTAGACAATACTGAGCCACATGGATGAATGATCTGACTCAGTATAAGACAACTTCCTATGTCCCCCATCTCCTGGAATAGCAGGGCAAGAACCTGGGCAAGAGGCTATCACTGAGGGGAACATATAAACTCTAGGAAGTTAATTTGAAAGAGACCCCCCCATTTTTATGGAGATAGTCAAAGAAGAGAAGAAGCTATGGTCTGAATGAAGAGTAAGAAGGAGAGGAAAGCTGCAATCCTAACCCCATATACCTGGGAGAAAGCCCCATTGAATTCAATAGGACATATTGCTGGAAACTGCAGGAGGGGAGAGTGCTCTTGTGCTCAAATCCTGCTTACAGGCTTCCCATAGGCATCTGGTGATAACAGGTTGCTGGATTAGATGGGCTACTGGCCTGATCCTGCAGGGTTCTACTTATGTTTATGCTCTTAATTCTGAGTAGACCTGGTCAGGATTTCCCTGTAACTAAGTTGGTGGAGACCATGGGGATGACCTGGACCCGGCTGGACTTGGATGCTTGAGACAACAAGAGATCACCCATGCTTGCAAGTTAAAGACCATTATGAACCAATATCTTTCAGTGGGTTGCTAATTCTTTTGTATGGGTTTGTTCTAGTTATAGCTTAATAATTTGAACATGTCTGAGCTGACACTACCTGGTTCACATGGAGGGAAGAACTTCTATGGACTCCAGGAACACACACAGCAGGAGGGTGGGATCCACATTTTAAACTCTCCCACACAGAAAGAATCCCCTCAATATGATGGTGGCCAGTAGCTTAGATGGCTTTAAAAGGGAATCAGCCCTATTCTCTTTGACTTACTTTTTTCTTTCAATGGCTTCAAATTCATGACTGATGGCATGACTCTGGATGCAAGTTACTATGGAAGAATAGCAGGCAGGGCCATTTTGGATCTTTTAGAGCCTGTGGCTCAACTCCCACTGAAAAGGGAGGTGTCTTGGCAGCTTATATACAACCATCTAATGAAGGAGAGGAGAATCTCCAGCCTCAGGGCCAATCATGGCCCCTAAGGAGTCCAGTTTGGCCCATGAGGCCATTTCCCTTAACCATGCCCACCTGCCCACCAGCTGGCACCACTAGTGAGGGTGGGCATTTGAAGGTACACTGCCACCCACCCATCAGCTATGAGCTGATCAATCCCCTCCACGTTTCTCCTTCAGACTGCAAAGCATGGAGGAGGGGCGTTTGAAGGCATGCTCCTATTCCCCCATCAGCTGATGGGCAGATCAGAGCAAGCCCTCAATCCCCCCCACATTTGAAAGCCCTGTGGTTCACTTTGAGGTTCCAAAAATCAGGGCTTCAAAGTGAAGCATCACCTGACATCACTATGATGTCAGGTGATTGACAGGTAGATGTCCACTTTGCACTTATCCCTGTTAACTTGTGAAAAAGAATTGAACTCATTGGAAATCAATCAGTTGGCACTGCTTTATCACTATATGCAGTTTTATAAGGTAACATGGCTTTGCTTAGGATACCCTGTAAAATGAGTCACTATGCTATGATAGAAAAAGAAGAAAAGGGAAGTTCCACTCTGCACAGTGGGTACCAGGCAGAAAAGGAAAGTTGTGGTCAAGCAGAAACATTTCTACATTGTGCAATTTAAAATCTGGTGTCAGCAGAAACAACAGGATGGGAGACGTGACAGTGGGAAGATACATTTTACATCATACAAGTATAAAAGACCACCCCTACATGTGCTATGTTAACCATATATGGAATAAGAACTGGAATGTTCTGTGTGACATACGTACAACTATATAAGCCTGTGTGTCCATGGCTCGACCTGTTCATGCTTGGACACTCTCTCCTGATGGCCATCAGTACTTTGCTGTTGCTAATCAATAAACTTCTGTCCTTTTGGCAGTCTTTTTGCATATTGCTTCTTTTGAAGTGTTTTTCCTTCCACACTTGCATTCTGTTGTTTTCAGCCCAGTGCTCCAGCCTATCAAGACACCTTTGAATTTTGTTTCTGTCCTCCTGTGTATTAGCTATTCCTCCCAATTTTGTATCATATGCAAATTTGATAAGCATTCCCTGCACCTCCTCATCCAAGTCATTAATAAAAATTATAAAATGTTGAAGAGCACTGGTCCCAGACTGAGTCCTGCAGTACTCCTCTTGTTACCTCTCCCCAGTTTGAGAAGGAACCATTGATAAGCACTCTTTGAGTACGGTTCTGTAGCCAACTGTGGATCCACCTGATAATTATTCCGTCCAGCCCACATCCAGCTAGTTTGCTAATCAGAATATCATGGGGAACTTTGTCAAAAGCTTGCTGAGGTTGAGATATATTATGTATACAGCATTCCCACAGTCTACAAGGGAGGTTACCTGATCAAAAAAATGAGACAAGATTAGTCTGACAGGATTTGTTCTTGATAAATCCATGTTGTCTTCTAGTAATGACTGCATTGTTTTCAAGGTGCTTACAGATTGATGGCTTTATAATCTGCTCCAGAATTTTCCCAGGAATCGATGTCAGGCTGACTGGTCTGTCGTTCCTAGGCTCCTCCCTTTTGCCTTTTTGAAGATAGGGACAATATTAGCCCTCCTCCAGTCATCCGACACTTCACCCATCTTCCACAATTTTGCAAAGATTATAGGCAGTGGTTCCAAGAGCTCTTCAGACAGTGCCTTCAATACTTTAGGATGCAATTCATCGGGCCCTGCAGATTTGAACTTGTTCAGAGTCATGAGGTATTTCTTGACCATTTGTCTATCAGTCTCAAGCTCCAATCCTGTCCCTTCAACATTATGTTTCCCAGGAGGGTCACAGACCCTCTTGTGAGAGAAGACTGAGCCAAAGTAGGAATTGAGCACTTCTGCCTTTTCGTTGTCATCTGTTATCATTTTGCCATCCTCACTGACTAGATGTACCACCATATCTTTTCTCTGTCTTTTGCTGTGGATGTACCTGAAGAAAGCTTTTTTGTTGCCTTTGGCATCTCTCGCTAACCTCAGCTCATTCTGAGCTTTAGCCTTCCTGATGCCATCCTTGCAATTCTGTGATACTTCTCTGTACGCTTCCTTTGTGGTCTGGCCTTCCTTCCACTTACTATATGAGTTTTGTTTTCAGGTCTTCTCTAAGCTTTTTGTGAAGCCACCTTGGCTTCTTCTTCTGTCTTCCAACTTTTTTCCTTGTTGGAATTTCTTGCCATTGTGCCTTTAAATTTCCTTTTTTAGAAACTCCCACCCATCTTGGACTCCTTTTCTCATTAGGGTCACTTGCTATGGAACTTTACTTACCATAGTTCTGACTTTATTAAAATCGGCTTTCCTGAAGTCCAGGATACACGTATGGCTACTCTCAGCTTTTCCTTCCTTTAAAATCAAGAACTCAAGTATAGCATGGTCACTTTCCTCCCACAGTTTCTGTAACTACCACTTCATCCACTGAGTCATCTCTGTTGGTTAGAATCAAGTCAAGGATAGTCAATCCTCTAGTTGCTTCCTTCACTTTCTGTAGGAGAAAGTTATCTCCAACACACAAGTCAGGAATTTCTTGGAGGGGCCGTGTTTAGCAGCATTGTCTTCCAACAAATACCGGGGTAATTGAAGTCCCCCATTACTACTGCATCATGCCTCCTCGAAACATTGACTATTTGCTTTTCAAAAGTTTCATCTTCGTCTTCTCCTTGATTGGGTGGTTGGTAGTAGACTCCAACCACCATGTTCCTTTTATTCCTTGCCCCATTAATTTTAATCCAGATACTCTCAGTGGAGCTATCAAGCTCATCCTCCCATGCAGGGATACATATTTTTAACATATAGCATGACTCTGTCTCCCTTTCTGTTCCTTCTCTTCTTTTCAAACAAGTTATATCCTTCAACTGCTGTATTCCAGTCATGACAGTCATCCCACCAAATTTCAGTTATACCAATTACGTCGTATTTATCTGCTGTATTAAGAGTTCAAGTTTGTCCTGTTTGTTTCCCATACTCTGGGTGTTAGACAGACATCGAAGACCAGGTGATTTATGGCCTGACTTCCTTCATACATTTTAATGAAGGTTATTACTGGAGCCCATTAGAGCTGTTCTCTCAGTTCCTGTTACCATACACAAGCCTTTGTCAGTCGTTACCACCAAGTTTATGTCTCCCTCCCCCTTTGGCTTCAGTTTACTTACAAGTGCCTGTACGCTAATGCTAGGAGCCTCCAAACCAAGATGGGAGAACTGGAGTGCTTGGTCTTAGAGAAGAGCCTTGATATAGTGAGCATAACAGAGACCTGGTGGAATGGAGAAAACCAGTGGGATACGGTTATCCCTGGATATAAACTATATTGGAAGGACAGGGAAGGACGTATTGGTGGCAGACTCGCTCTATACGTGAAAGAAGGCATTGAATCCAGCAAGCTTGAAACCCCAAAAGAGGCGGACTCTGTGATGTTCCTGTATTAATGTATATATGGTAAGTGCTGTTTGTATAGAAGATATGTGGTAAGTGGAATGAAAGAGGAGGGGGGAGTAAATGAGCAGTAGAATGCTGGATGATTGGCTGAGTGTTTGGATGGCTGAGAGTATAAATGGAAGGATGACAGTTGAATCTGGGTAGACGTTAGTGGGTTGTTTGAGAGGTGTTAGGTGGACGTGAGTGGGTTGTTTGAGAGGTGTTTGGTGGACGTGAGTGGGTTGTTTTGGTGGAGTTGGGAGGTGGGTGTGAGTTGGTGTATGTCAGGAGAGTGTGGAGAAAGAGGGAGGTGGAGTTCGGATTAGTAATAAGTCAAATATCACAGTAACAGATGAAACCATAAGCTTGTAGATCATTATCAAAGTTATCTTGTTATTAATGTTATTTAATAAATACTATTTTGGTTTACCGAAGGCCTGATCCTTGGCTGGTGTTTCACAGACCAGAAGGGAGGGTAAGGTAATAACCAAGGCTGAAGGGAAACAGTAACCAATGGTGGCAGCGGTGAAGAGGAGAAGATAACATTATAAGTATCCAGAGCAACCCCGAGTTATGAGTTATCTGCATTGATACAAGGGGGTTGGGAACAGCATAGGCACGCAGTCACGAATGTAACCGGATAGAGAGACTCAGGCAAGGTCTCTGGGAACATTGGTTGTAGAACGTGACTGGTGGTGCTGCCTAGCAGGGGGATCTATTGAGATCTGTGCTAGAGCGGAGAGAGAAACCATAAAAAAGGACAGTCCGGACTGGTGGAGTCCCTGGTGGTGCCTAGTGAAAGGCAGTAGCCACGAGCAGGTAGGAACCTGACAGGGAGAGCCGGGGAAGGGCGTCACAGGTGTTGGCTGTAGCGGTGGGATATGGACAAAAGAGAGCCCCTAACAGTGGTGTGTCAAACAGAAATAACAAATAAAGATTACTTGTGAGAGTGACTGGCAAAGAGTGACTGGCAAAGAGTGAGTGAACTCCAACACCATGGCTGAATATATAAAAATGAAAAGAGAGGAGCTGGTGGAGAAGTGCATAACATTCAATTTACCTCACAAGGGTAAAGGAGTAGACAAATTGAGGGTAGCACTAATAGCTTTTACAACTGTCCAGCAAAAACAACCGGTCAGGGAAGAGACCCCAGAAGGGTACTTAAGCAATCCCGCTTATATAGAGTATTTGAGAGAAAAGTTGAGATGGGAGGCTGAGGAAAAAGATAAACAGCGAGAATTAGAAACTGAGAAGTTGAGGATGGAAGCTGATGGGAAAGATAAACAGCGAGAGTTAGAAACTGAGAGATTGAGGATGGAAGCTGATGAGAAGGAAAAACAGCGGGAGTTGGAATTTGAGAGAATGAGAGTGGATGCTGAATTACAGGTGGAAAAGTTAAAATTTGAAAGAGAGAAGTTTCATTCTGATGAAACAAGAAAGGACAGAAATGAAACAAAGATAAAGGTTACACCAAAAGACTTTGCAGTGTTTGAGCCGGGACAAGATCCACAAATTTACCTCAGCACTTTTGAAAAAGCGGCTCAATTGTGGGGGCTACCGGAGGATAAATATATGCAATATTTATCAAACCTGATCAAAGGGGAATTGGCTGAGGTATACCAATATTTCCCCTCAGACAAGCCCGTCACATATGCCGAGTTTAAAGAGGCAGTATACAAAAGGTTCAGACTGGGACCTGACTATTTTAGAAAGTTATTCCGAAACTGTCAGATCCAAGCAGGGAGGTCTTTTGTTGAACTGGGAGCAAAGTTGATGGATATATTTGGAAAGTGGATGAGTAGTGCCAAAGCTCAGTCAGTGGAAGAGGTGAAAAGCCTCATGATACTGGATCAATTATACCATCAGTTACCACCAGAAATAAGGCTCCTGGTCAAAGACCGTTCCCCTACATCGGTGCAGGAGGCCGCAGAGATGGCGGATCACTTTGCCTCCAATAGAACTGGCTGGGTGGGGAAAACATCAAGAGAGTTTAAACCCAGACCATATAATGGTGGAAGAAAGGATGTGGTACCACAGCGAGTTAGTCCTCCAGTAAAATCTGAAGGGCACAGGACACCCAGAGTGGATCTGTGTACCCTAAAATGGAGGAGAAATTATGCTATAAATGTGGTAGACCGGGGCACCTATGTTTTCAATGTGGGGTTGCCAACCCCATTAGTAATCCTGCTCAGGGAAGGGCAGTAAAAACAGAACCAAAAGAGCTGGAAACAAAAAAGGTTCAGTTCTGCCAGATAAACTGGACCAAAGTAAAAGACTTTGATACGAGTCTAAGAAGAAGTGTGTGTTCAAGGGGCAAATTATTGGGCATTGCTTGATACTGGTGCCGCTCAGATGTTACTGAGGCCAGATTTAATAAAATCTGAGGAAATATTACCTCAGGAAACGGTGACTATCCAAGGAGTGAGGGGTCAACCAGAAAGCTTACCCATGGCCCTAGTGAAAATGCAGTGGAGAGGCCGAGAGGGAAAATATAAAGTAGGTATTAATGCCCAACAACAAGAACCAGTAATACTGGGAAGAGATGTAATGGGGGCACAAGGAAAAATATATGTGGTAACCAGACAACAACTTGGCAGAGAGACAGAAGCCATGTTAACAGAGGCTGAAGAAAACAGGATGCAACCTGCTTTCGAGCCTATGGTCACCATAGCAACCCCTGGAAGGCCTGCTGAAAGAAACAACTTGTATCAAATGGTCTCTAGTGAAGAAGCAGAGCAGTTCAGGAAAGAACTGAATAGGGATACAAGTTTGAAGCAAATAAAGGACCAAGCCCTGACACAAAAGATTCCCTTTACTGACAAACTGAGGAATCAAATTGTGTGTGAGAATGGGATTTTATATAGACTGTGGATGCCTGCTGAGAGAAAGGATGAATGTGAACCAGTGAAGCAATTGATAGTACCTAGCAAATACAGAACCAGATTCAATGGGGTTCTGAAGGGCATGATAAGAAGTTATATTCAAGATCACCCACAAGACTGGGATGAACGTTTGGGGTGCTTCTTATTCGCGTACAGAGAAGTCCCTCAGGAGTCAACAGGTTTCTCACCCTTTGAACTGATGTTCACTAGAAAAGTGAGGGGACCTTTGGAACTGTTAAAAAATTCATGGGAAGGAACCCTGGGAGAGTACAAAACATCTGTAGTAGATTTTGTATTAGACTTCTGCAGCAAATTAACATTGATGATGGAAGCTGTACAAAAGAATTTGAGTCAAGCTCAGGAGAAGCAAAGTTACTGGTATGACGGAACAGCCAGGGAATGTGTGTATGATGTGGGAGATATGGTTATGGCATTCATACCCAGGAAACATGATAAATTACAGGCTAACTGGGAGGGACCATATATCATAAGAGAAAAGCTTGACACAGTGACGTATGTAATTACCACAGACCAATTAAACAAAAACAAAGTGGTTCATGTAAATATGTTAAAGCCTTACCATACCAGGGATGCAAAGGTGTTGCAAGTTACCTTATTCCCTGAGGGAAGTGGGCCTGAACTTCCGGATTTGGTACAGGAAAGCAAAGACAAAGGAGGGGTAGATCAATTGGAATGGTCAGAGGAGGTGAAGGAGGAAGTAAAAGAAGAGATTCTGAGAGTTTTGAAAAACTATGGGAATCTCTTTAGCAATAAACCTGGCCGAACCAGTATAGCTAAACATTCCATTGATACTGGAGATCATGCCCCAATCAGATCTGTGCCGTACCGTGTGAATGGGAAAGTTTTGAGTGAAATCAAAAAGGAGGTCGAAGATATGCTGGAACTAGAAGTGATCAGGGAATCCATCAGTCCCTGGGCCTCAAGTATTGTCCTGGTTCCAAAAAAAGATGGAACGACCAGGTTTTGCATTGATTATCGGCTAATCAATAAAATTACGGTCCCAGATGCATATCCTATGCCTAGGGTAGACGCAATGTTAGAGTTATTGGGGGCAGCAACCATTATCTCTACAATAGATCTCTGTAAGGGATTTTGGCAAATGGAACTAGACGAGCAATCCAGAGCCAAAACTGCCTTCAGTACACCAGATGGGTTATATGAGTTTGTGACTTTACCCATGGGACTAAGGAACTCACCAAGTTCATTTCAGAGGCTAATCAATACTGTGTTGCGAGGCATGTCAGATTTTGCAGTGGTCTATATAGATGACATGGCCATTTTTAGCAAGTCGGTGCCTGAGCATGTCCAACACCTAACAACAGTATTAGAGGCATTAAGAAAAGCAGACCTCACAATAAAAGCTAAGAAATGCCAGTTTGGACTAAAGGAAGTCATCTATTTAGGACATAAGGTGGGGAGTGGGAAAATCACCCCCTTATGGAGCAAGGTGGAGGCAATACAAGCGTGGCCTATCCCCTTAACTAAAAAACAAGTTAGGGCATTCCTAGGTGTGGCTGGTTTTTATAGAAAGTTTGTGAAAGATTTTGGGGAAATAGCAACCCCCTTGCATGAGTTGACAAAGAAAAAGTGTTCTGAGCGTGTGGTATGGACGGATGAATGTCAGAAGGCTTTTGATCTGCTGAAGCAAGCCTTGTGCCAAGGACCTATATTAATAGCACCAGACTATGAGCAACCATTCATCGTGGCTACGGATGCGTCGGACCTCGCGCTGGGAGTCGTCTTGCTGCAGGAGAGAGAAGGCACCAGACATCCAGTGGCGTATCTGAGTCGCAAGCTGACGTCGAGGGAGAAAAACTATTCGTCGGTCCAAAAGGAGTGCCTAGCGGTCGTGTGGGGACTGAACAAGTTGCGCCCATACGGGTGGGGACGAAGATTTACGGTGACGACTGACCTTCGGGCCTTGTTATGGTTACAGACTATGAAAAACCATAACATTATGCTGCAGAGGTGGTCCTGGGCCCTACAAGACTATCAAGTGGACTTCCAGTTCATAAAAGGCAAGGACAATGTATTGGCCGATGGACTGTCAAGGCAGGTGGCTGGGACTGCAGTGACGTGACGCAGACGTAGGAACAAAAAAGACATTTTCCCCATAAAGACTTGGTTTTATTGTTAACGCGGCGTATGAATCCTAGAGCAGGAATAATACTCTGTCGTTATTTTTAAGGGGGGGGAAATGTGATCTTCCTGTATTAATGTATATATGGTAAGTGCTGTTTGTATAGAAGATATGTGGTAAGTGGAATGAAAGAGGAGGGGGGAGTAAATGAGCAGTAGAATGCTGGATGATTGGCTGAGTGTTTGGATGGCTGAGAGTATAAATGGAAGGATGACAGTTGAATCTGGGTGGACGTTAGTGGGATGCTTGAGAGGTGTTTGGTGGACGTGAGTGGGTTGTTTTGGTGGAGTTGGGAGGTGGGTGTGAGTTGGTGTATGTCAGGAGAGTGTGGAGAAAGAGGGAGGTGGAGTTTGGATTAGTAATAAGTCAAATATCACAGTAACAGATGAAACCATAAGCTTGTAGATCATTATCAAAGTTATCTTGTTATTAATGTTATTTAATAAATATTATTTTGGTTTACCGAAGGCCTGATCCTTGGCTGGTGTTTCACAGACCAGAAGGGAGGGTAAGGTAATAACCAAGGCTGAAGGGAAACAGTAACCAATGGTGGCAGCGGTGAAGAGGAGAAGATAACATTATAAGTATCCAGAGCAACCCCGAGTTATGAGTTATCTGCATTGATACAAGGGGGTTGGGAACAGCATAGGCACTCAGTCACGAATGTAACCGGATAGAGAGACTCAGGCAAGGTCTCTGGGAACATTGGTTGTAGAATGTGACTGGTGGTGCTGCCTAGCAGGGGAATCTATTGAGATCTGTGCTAGAGCGGAGAGAGAAACCATAAAAAAGGACAGTCTGGACTGGTGGAGTCCCTGGTGGTGCCTAGTGAAAGGCAGTAGCCACAAGCAGGTAGGAACCTGACAGGGAGAGCCAGGGAAGGGCGTCACAGACTCCTCCATAGAATCGTTGTGGGTGGTGATACCATGCTCCAGGAGGGATTTAATACTGGGAACGATCTATCGTCCCCCTGATCAAAATACTCAGGGAGACCTTGAGATGAGATATGAAATTGAGGAAGCATCCAAACTAGGAAATGTGGTAGTAATGGGTGACTTCAACTACCCGCTTAGACTGGCCGCATATGTGTTCCAGTCATGACAAAGAAGCAAAATTTCTAGATATTCTAAATGACTATGCCCTAGACCAGTTTGTCATGGAACCGACCAGAGGGACGGCAACCCTGGACTTAATCCTCAGTGGGGACCGGGACCTGGTGCGAGATGTAAGTGTTGCTGAACCGATTGGGAGCAGTGACCATAGTGCTATTAAATTAAACAAACATGTAAATGGCCAATCGCCAAGAAAGTCTAACATGGTCACATTTGACTTCAAAAGAGGAAACTTCACAAAAATGAGGGGATTGGTAAAAAGAAAGCTGAAAAACAGAGGGTCACATCACTCGAAAATGCTTGGAAGTTGTTTAAAAGCACTATATTAGAAGCTCAACTGGAGTGCATACCGCAGATCAGAAAAGGTACCGCCAGGGCCATGAAGATGCCAGCATGGTTAACGAGCAAAGTCAAGGAAGCTCTTAGGGCAAAAAGTCTTCCTTCAGAAAATGGAAGTCTTGTCCGAATGAAGAAAATAAAAAAGAACACAAACTCTGGCAAAAGAAATGCAAGAAGACAATAAGGGATGCTAAAAAAGAATTTGAGGAGCACATTGCTAAGAACATAAAAACCAACAACAAAAAATTCTATAAATACATTCAAAGCAGGAGACCATGTAGGGAGGCGATTGGACCCTTGGATGATAAGGGAGTCAAAGGCGTACTAAAGAACGATAAGGAGATTGCAGAGAAGCTAAATGAATTCTTTGCATCTGTCTTCACAGTGGAAGATATAGGGCAGATCCCTGAACCTGAACTAACATTTGCAGGAAGGGATTCTGAGGAACTGAGACAAATAGTGGTAACGAGAGAGGAAGTTCTAGGCTTAATGGACAATATAAAAACTGACAAATCACCGGGCCCGGATGGCATCCACCCGAGAGTTCTCAAAGAACTCAAATGTGAAATTGCTGATCTGCTAACTAAAATATGTAACTTGTCCCTCGGGTCCTCCTCCATGCCTGAGGACTGGAAAGTGGCAAATGTAACGCCAATATTCAAAAAGGGATCCAGAGGGGATCCCGGAAATTACAGGCCAGTTAGCTTAACTTCTGTCCCTGGAAAACTGGTAGAAAGTATTATTAAAGCTAGATTAACTAAGCACATAGAAGAACAAGCTTTGCTGAAGCAGAGCCAGCATGGCTTCTGCAAGGGAAAGTCCTGTCTCAGTAACCTATTAGAATTCTTTGAGAGTGTCAACAAGCATATAGATAGAGGTGATCCAGTGGACATAGTGTACTTAGACTTTCAAAAAGCGTTTGACAAGGTACCTCACCAAAGGCTTCTGAGGAAGCTTAGCAGTCATGGAATAAGAGGAGAGGTCCTCTTGTGGATAAGGAATTGGTTAAGAAGCAGAAAGCAGAGAGTAGGAATAAACGGACAGTTCTCCCAATGGAGGGCTGTAGAAAGTGGAGTCCCTCAAGGATGGGTATTGGGACCTGTACTTTTCAACTTGTTCATTAATGACCTAGAATTAGGAGTGAGCAGTGAAGTGGCCAAGTTTGCTGACGACACTAAATTGTTCAGGGTTGTTAAAACAAAAAGGGATTGCGAAGAGCTCCAAGAAGACCTCTCCAAACTGAGTGAATGGGCGGAAAAATGGCAAATGCAATTCAATATAAACAAGTGTAAAATTATGCATATTGGAGCAAAAAATCTTAATTTCACATATATGCTCATGGGGTCTGAACTGGCGGTGACTGACCAGGAGAGAGACCTCGGGGTTGTAGTGGACAGCATGATGAAAATGTCGACCCAGTGTGCGGCAGCTGTGAAAAAGGCAAATTCCATGCTAGCGATAATTAGGAAAGGTATTGAAAATAAAACAGCCGATATCATAATGCCGTTGTATAAATCTATGGTGTGGCTGCATTTGGAATACTGTGTACAGTTCTGGTCACCTCATCTCAAAAAGGATATTATAGAGTTGGAAAAGGTTCAGAAGAGGGCAACCAGAATGATCAAGGGGATGGAGCGGCTCCCTTACGAGGAAAGGTTGCAGCATTTGAGGCTTTTTAGTTTAGAGAAAAGGCGGGTCAGAGGAGACATGATAGAAGTGTATAAAATTATGCATGGCTTTGAGAAAGTGGATAGAGAAAAGTTCTTCTCCCTCTCTCATAATTCTAGAACTCGTGGACATTCAAAGAAGCTGAATGTTGGAAGATTCAGGACAGACAAAAGGAAGTACTTCTTTACTCAGAGCATAGTTAAACTATGGAATTTGCTCCCACAAGATGCAGTAATGGCCACCAGCTGGGATGGCTTTAAAAGAAGATTAGACAAATTCATGGAGGACAGGGCTATCAATGGCTACTAGCCATGATGGCTGTGCTCTGCCACCCTAGTCAGAGGCAGCATGCTTCTGAAAACCAGTTGCCGGAAGCCTCAGGAGGGGAGAGTGTTCTTGCACTCGGGTCCTGCTTGCAGGCTTCCCCAGGCACCTGGTTGGCCACTGTGAGAACAGGATGCTGGACTAGATGGGCCACTGGCCTGATCCAGCAGGCTCTTCTTATGTTCTTATGTTCTTAGTTTAAAGCTCTCCTGATGTTCTCCATGCTGTGGCCAAATGTATTCTTCCTAGTCCTTGTGAGATGCAACCCATCACTTGTAGACAGTCCATCTTCCAGGAAGCGTAGCCAGTGGTCCCAGAAAGCAAGCGTAGCTGTGGTCCCAGATAACCCAGTATGGGTTATTGATTATCAGTATCCTAGGTTTCTTTTGGCAGAGACTTTCTTTTTTGCTGAGCATTCATAAATACAGTCCTTTACCCCTAGCTAAAATGGTACAATCGAAGCAGGTCTCTTCCACCTGATTTTATGGAATCATTTTTATTGAGCAAAGATGGGGGAGATTTCAATTCAGTTCACATGTAAGGGTGAACCTGCCTAATTCACACTTTCCAAAACAACACGCAAACAAAAGCACAGCCATTTTTTGAAATTTGAAATTGTCTTCAATTTGCAACGCAGTTCTCCAGCCAATCAGTGTGTATGTTAGGGGTAATGTAAGATGACCAGTTAATGTGCAAAACAGTTGACCACTGTGCACATTCCCATTCAACATGCATGATCTTCCAACAGACCAAAAAAAAGATGTGCACAGTTCTTTTTTCATGGACAGATTATATGCATGTTCTCTATGAGGCCTGGTGAATGTGCCCAATGGCTGGTTGTTATGCACATTAACCGTTCAAATTATATTACCTCTTATCATGTACAAAAATGCATATGGGAGGGTAAAGTGTGCATAAGAATGCAATAAAAAGAACATACAAAATGCATTATATTAGGGAAAACGGCTTTGCAGAAATGTGTATATTAGGCAAAATTGCATGCAAGCATGTATCTATTTTAGGACAAAGTCATAGGGTTGCCAGGTCGGAACCATTCAAAAACCTGAGAAAATGGGGGCGGGCCCTAGTGACGTCATGGGGCGGGCCCTAGTGACGTCACGGGGCGGGCCCTAGTGACATCATGGGGCGGGCCCTAGTGACATCACGGGGCGGGCCCTAGTGACATCATGAAACATGATACATTGTATCAACCACAGTTGCTTGGAGCATACCATTCAAAAAAAATTCTCTGGAGATTAAAATAGAAATCTTACCTAAAATAGGGTGTTCCTAGGTCCATCTGAAGTGACAAAGTCATTCTTTCTCACAAGCTTAGGGTGATGCAAAATGGAAATGGACTGCCTTCAAGTTGATCCCAGATAGGGTGTTCATGGTAAGCAGTATTCAGACGGAGGTGGTTTACTGTTGCCTTCCTCTGAGTCTAAGAGGCAGTGACTGGCCCAAGGTCACCCGGTGAGCTTCATGGCTGTGTGGGGATTCCAACCCTGGTCTGCCAGGTCACAGTTCAACGCCTTTAGGGAACATTTAATCTAGCTTACTTGCTTCTGGCAAGAAGGGTTTACGTGCCCTCAGGCCAGGCCATTATTGGAAGAAAGAAGCTCAGTGTTGCAGAGATGTTAGATGGGAGCACAGATGGATGCCCCTGAAGGCAACAACTGTAAACATGCTTATTAAGGAACTAAGCCCCATAGAACTCAATAGGACTTACTTCTGAGTAGATATGGTTGCAGCCATGTTAAGGACAAGGGAGGGCATTCTAGGCAAGCAGTTGGCAACTGCCTGTCAGCATTGTGCTGTTGCTAAGACTTGACTGGGGATCATCCACAAAGTTATCCATAAGGCACTGCAACTTTATGTGTTGGCTGGCTACTGCAGTGGGTGTCCCCTAATATTTATGGCCATACAAGCAGGGTGAGTGTAGGCAGCAATTGCCTTTCTACTTTACGAGGCCTTATATAGGACCGGCAGGCAGCAGGAGAGAGGGGAGGACCAGAAAAAGAACAAAAATAAAAATAAAGGAAGAGAGCGCCTCCTCCTAAGCAATAAGCATGTGCACTGTGCAGAGCGCCTGCCTCCGTTTCCCCCCGAACCCGCCCCACCCAGCCTCGACGCCAGCGCCTTCTGGGCCAGGCAACCTTGGTGATCTCTGGGCCGCTTCAGCCCCGGCACCTCTCTGCCCTCCCCCCCCTGAGAAAAATCAACTCATTTGAAATGTGGTGTTGGAGGAGAGCTTTGCGGATACCATGGTCTGCAAAACAGACAAATAATTGGGTGTCAGAACAAATTAAACCAGAACTATCACTAGAAGCTAAAATGATGAAACTGAGGTTATCATACTTTGGACACATAATGAGAAGACAGGATTCACTAGAAAATATAATAATGCTTGGAAAAACAGAAGGGAGTAGAAAAAGAGGAAGGCCAAACAAGAGATGGATTGATTCCATAAAGGAAGCCACAGACCTGAACTTACAGGATCTGGACAGGGTGGTTCATGACAGATGCTCTTGGAGGTCACTGATTCATAGGGTCACCATAAGTTATAATCGACTTGAAGGCACATAACAACAACAACAAACCTCCCTGATAGACTGTGGGAATGCTGTGGACACAATATATTTCAACTTTAGCAAAGCTTTTGACAAAATGCCACATGATATTCTGATTAGCAAGCTAGCTGAATGTGGACTGGATGGAACAGCTATTGGGTGGATCCACAGTTGGCTACACAATCATATTCAGAGCGCTAATCAATGGTTTCTTCTCAACCTGGGGGGGGTAACTAGCTGGCTACTATAGGGCTTGGTCTTGGACCCAGTGCTCTTCAACATTTTTATTAATGACTTGGATGAGGAGGGGCAGGGAATGCTTATCAAACGTGTAGATGATGCAAAATTGGGAGGAATACCTAATTCCCTGGAAGACAGAAACAAAATTCAAAGGGATCTTAATAGGCTGGAGCATTGGGCTAAAAACAGCAGAATGAAATTTAACAGGGATAAGTGCAAAGTTCTACACCTAGGAAAAAGAAACCAAATGCAGTTATTAAGATGGGGGATACTTGGCTCAGCAATACTACATGCAAGAAGGATCTTGGGATTGTTGTTGATCACAAACTGAATATGAGCCAACAGTGTGATGTGGCTGCAAAAAAAGCAAATGCTATTTTAGGCTGCATTAACAAAGTGAGTGAAGTACTAGTTCTCCTTTATTCAGCACCGGTTAGGCTTCATCTTGAGTACTGCGTCCAGTACACCACACTTTCAGAAAGATACAGCAAACTAGAATGGGTTCAGAGGAGGGTAACGAGGATAGTCAGGAGACAGGAAACAAAGTCCTATGAGGAGAGACTGAAAGAACTGGGCATGTTTAGCCTGGAGAAGAGCAGACTAAGGGGAGATATGATAGCACTCTTCAAATACATGAAAGGTTGTCACACAGAGTAGGGCCGGGGTCTCTTCTTGATCGTCTCAGAGTGCAGGACATGGTATAATGGGCTCAATAATGCTGGAAGCCAGATTTCAACTAAACATCAGTGCATTAAATTGAGAGAGAGACAGTGACTGGCACAAGATCACTAAGAAACTTTTATAGCAGTGTGAAGCTTTGAACAAAAATCATCCTGGTTACTGTCCAAATACTTTCTAGCTGATACAAGTACAGTGGCTATTTATTGTCCTGGTTCTACCCTACAGATCCTCCACCTGCCTTTCATTTCCTCTAACCTCCATAGTCTCTCCAGTCAATCCCCTTTTTTAAAAGGTCTTGTTCCTTCCCACTCTATTTTCTATATTTTGGTACATGCATTTTCTTTACTGCTTGCCTTTTTAAAAAAACCAGTACCGCTGGTTTGGACTGAGGAAAAGGTGTGTGGCTTTGCTCTAACTCCCGTCTCAATAATAATAAACGGGCAGGCAACCTGTCAATTAGTACAGGCTCCATCTACGCAAAACAGGAACGTGTAATGATTATTTTCTTCCGCCGGCTTTTCTTGCTAGGTTACTCACTGCTCCCCCAAATCGCCCCCGTTCCCATTTCTCCCAGGTAGGGAGGAAAGAGCGCGCCGAGTCTCCTACCCGCCTGCTGGGAAGCCTCAGCTGAGGCGTCGCGTGATCCGAAAGAGCACCGGAAGTGCCCTCTCACTGACGGGAAAAATCGCCAAAATAAAATAACGTTTGATATTGTTTTTAAAATAAATAACTTCGTTTACGCTAGGCAGGATTTCATTTCTTTTTTTAAAAAAAACAAAACGTTAAACATGTAAAAGTGAGCTATTTTACTTTTAAACCATTTAGGATGGCAGGCGGGGGGAGAGAATGGGGGTGGGGGCAGGGAGAGTGAGTGATCTGATCTCTTACTTTTAAACCATTTAGGAGGGCAGGCGGGGGGAGAGAATGGGGGTGGGGGCAGGGAGAGTGAGCGATCTGATCTCTTACTTTTAAACCATTTAGGATGGCAGGCGGGGGGAGAAAATGGGGGTGGGGGCAGGGAGAGTGAGCGATCTTACTTTTAAACCATTTAGGAGGGCAGGCGGGGGGAGAGAATGGGAGTGGGGGCAGGGAGAGTGAGCGATCTGATCTCTTACTTTTAAACCATTTAGGAGGGCAGGCGGGGGGAGAGAATGGGGTGGGGGCAGGGAGAGTGAGCGATTTGATCTCTTACTTTTAAACCATTTAGGAGGGCAGGCGGGGGGAGAGAATGGGGGTGGGGGCAGGGAGAGTGAGCGATCTGATCTCTTACTTTTAAACCACTTAGGAGGGCAGGCGGGGGGAGAGAATGGGGGTGGGGGCAGGGAGAGTGAGCGATCTGATCTCTTACTTTTAAACCATTTAGGAGGGCAGGCGGGGGGAGAGAATGGGGGTGGGGGCAGGGAGAGTGAGCAATCTGATCTCTTACTTTTAAACCATTTAGGATGGCAGGCGGGGGGAGAGAATGGGGGTGGGGGCAGGGAGAGTGAGCGATCTGATCTCTTACTTTTAAACCATTTAGGAGTGCAGGCGGGGGGAGAGAATGGGGGTGGGGGCAGGGAGAGTGAGCGATCTTACTTTTAAACCATTTAGGAGGGCAGGCGGGGGTTGGGAATGGGGGTGGGGGTAGGGAGAGTGAGCGATTTTACTTTTTACTGCTGGGGGGGGTCCCTGCAGGGGCGGCGGCTGCTCAAGTCCTCCTGTCTGTCTGCACTGCAGTCCCTGCTGCCTGACTGAGAAAGAGCGGGAAGGCGGCCAGCTACAGCCCAACAGTATGCGTGTGTCAATCACGCATGCGTGGCTGAGGGGGCCAATGAAAAGCCGGAGATCCTCCAGTTTAAACAAAATATTGCCGGAGGCTGGAGACGGCCCCCTTTTGCTGGAGACTCCGGCAGAAAAACGGAGACCTGGCAACCCTACAAAGTCACACTGAAATGCTGATGAACTTTCATGAGGATTTTTAAAAGAAAACTAATTGGAAATGTAGAGAACAACATTGAAGACTGGAAGGATCAGAAACCAAAACTGACAGATTTGTTCATCCCTAGCTGAGACCCACTCTCTATGTCACTGCTCCTCTCTCTTCCAGGTTCTTTTGCCCTCCCCTAGCCGAAGCAGATCCAAGATATCTTGCTATTGAACATAAATCAGTAGGAAATCATTGTTATGAAAAATAAAAACCTCAATTACTTTAGAGCTTAATCCTAATTGAATTTGTTCTATGTATAATGTAAGCTTTAGAGAGCTCCGCCGTTAATGTCCCATGAAAAATCCTGCCTTCAGATTGTGGAGACTGTGTTACATTTCATTTGAGGAAAAGAAAGAGGAAAAGACAAAAGAATTGGGTCCATTAGATTTGCCAAAATGGAGAATCCTTGATTTTATACTTGGACGCTCATATGAAGGAGGAGAGATGAAGGGCCTATCCAGGACCAGTGTCAGCACCTGGCATGGTGAGGCAAAGGCCAGGCCCTAGAAGCCCCACTGCAAATGGTGCTAGTTGCTAGCATCACCTTTTTAAAAAAAGATTTTGAGATGGTGCTGCTCACTCCAGTGCTGATAAGATAAGCACTTGGCAAAGTGCTGCATCAGCTATCACACCTATATTTTCCCAGAATGCACCTAGACCCTGATGTAGCATAATCCAAAGGCATTCTGGGAAAAGGAAGATGGCAGAGGCCAGTGCAGGCACTTCACCCAGCATTTCTCTTCTCAGCACCACTGTTGTCCTCTGCTACCCACCCCACCTTCCCTCCCTCTGTAAACTTACTGGAGAACTTAAGAACATAAAACAAGCCCTGCTGGATCAGGCCAAAGGCCCTTCTAGTTTAGTATCCTCTTCTCCCAGTGACCAACATGATGCTTATGGGAAGCCCAGAAGCAGGACATGAGTGCAGCAATACTCTCCCTCTAGTGATCCCCAGGAGCTGGCATTCAGAGGCACATGGTTCTGGTCTAGTGTATATATTACCACCAATGTGCTGGATTTGCAAGATTGGGTGGGGGACCTGTGGCCCTTCAGATGTTGCCAGCCTATAGTTCCCGTCATCCCTCACCATTGGCCATGCTGGCTGGTGCTGATGGGAGTTGTGATCCAGCAACATCTAACAGGCGGCTGCTCCCTTACACCTGGGCAGTGGCGGCTGATGGATCCATGTCAGTGGAGCAGTTGAATCTGCTCCGGATTTTAGTCCAGACTTTCAAGGAGCTGCTCAGGGTGCTTCAGTTCGGACTAAAACTCGCAGTGGATTCCACTGCCCCACTGACATGGAGCCACCAGCTGTCACTGCCCCTGGGTTAGATGAAAGCAAAATACTTTGCAATATAACTTAGATCTCTGGCAAGTGGATTAGATTCCAAAGCAGAAAAGGTCAAATGATCTCTAATAAATAAGTCAGATACCTGCCAATAAAAAAGGGTGAGTTGGGACAGCAGTTATATATTTCTGTTACTTACCAAAACAGAGCAGCTGGAAAGGAAAATACAGAGAAGCCCTGGAGGTTTCTGGCCTCTTTTTTTTTTTTTTGGCACTCATTGCCCTGCAGAGGGAGCATTTGTCTTCCTTTGTCCAAGGGGCCAGGGCTGTGAACAAATCTCATCCATAAGAAACTATTAAGACTATACGATGAATTAAAATTGCAGGCTAGGGACGGGGAAGTAATTTGATTCAGTTTGTATTTAAAGATAAAGGTAAAGGTGTCCCTGCACTTATAGTGTGAGTCGTTTCCGACTCTTAGGGTGACATCTTGCAACGTTTACTAGGCAGACCGTATATATGGGGTGGGATTGCCAGTTCCTTCCCCGGCCTTTCTTTACCCCCCAGCATATGCCGGGTACTCATTTTACCGACCACGGATGGATGGAAGGCTGAGTGGACCTCGACCCCTTTTACCGGAGATTCGACTTCCTCCTTCTGTTGGAATCGAACTCCGGCTGTGAGCAGAGCTTCGGCTGCATTACTGCTGCTTACCACTCTGCGCCACAGAGGGTCTCGTATTTAAAAGATAGACCTACCTAATTAACACTTTCCAAAAGAATATGCAAACCATAATATAGCCATCCTTTAAAATTTGTTCTCCTCTGGATTTTAAAATGCAGTCCTCCATCCCAGCAATGTATAAAAAAGAAAATGCATCCACAAACATTCATATGAAAATGGTGAAAACAGCATACAAAAATGTATTGTGGTTTTCAAAGAAATGTGAATTTTGAAGTATGACTGTATTTACTGTGAATTAAGTAGGTTCGCCTTTAAATGTGAACGGAATCAAATTTCTCTCTCATCCCTATGTGATGCTTTAAATGTGGGTCCTTATTGTATATTGTGTTTTATTTCCATTTGTAATATTTTATTGTGATATTCTATAATGTTGTATTTATGCTTTAAGATAGATTGTGAACTGTTTAGAGTGTTTTTTTTAATGTAAAGCAGTATAAGAATTATTTATAGAAATAAATAATAAATTGCAGTGTAAAGGCTTTTGCATTGGGGGATAATATATACATGAAGATGATTGCACAATGCTGTAATTTAGCTATAAAGCTCAATTTTCATCCTGCAGAGAGCCAGAAAGATGTATTTATCTGCTGCACACCCATCTGAGCAAACAGCATACTCTGTTGAATCCTGCTGTTGAAATAAATTATCTAATAAACCAACATCTTTAGTTGCTGTGTTTTTGTTCTCTTCGACAAATGTTATTCTTAGAGCATGTGCAGGATTGGGTGGAGATGTAAAATCTTTTGCTGCATAGCATTTCTTTAATAACATCTAGAAAGGATTGCAATCCTTAAATTAGTGTTTGCTTAGAATTTATGTAGTGGTTTAAAATGCTCACAGTGGGGTAGTGGTGGCTTTACCAGGCAGTGAACAGAGCAAGGTGGTCCATCTTGGATGGTTAGATTTTGGAATACCAATAAAGGTGTTGACAATTAATTTCTTTGTTGTTATATTGTTATCTCCAAAAGGCACACATCCTTTGGATTTTCAGCTTCAGACACCCAAATATCTTGGGTCTCCTCTAGTTCAGAGTGCCTTTCCATGATCCTTGCAGCAACCCTTTAAGGTAGATCAGTAAGAGCAACCCTGTAAGGTAGCTCAATATTATATTCCCTACTTTACATATTGGAGTGGGGAAATCTGAACCTGAAAGACAGTGGTTTGGCCAAGGACATCTAGTCAATTCATGGCTGAGGACAAATTTGGACTGGGGACCTCCTGTCTTTCAGCCATTGCACTACCCTAGCTAGATCCTCTAGTTGGAACTGCTCATATATACTCCAGTTTTCTCTCTGCATTAATTAATGAGGGTTAGGGAGGGAGGACTGATGGGGAGGGGCCATAGCTCAGTGGCAGTTCATCTGATTTGCATGCAGATTCAAAGCAGGAGACCTTCTAGGGAAGCAGTTGGACCCTTGGATGACAAGGGAGTCAAAGGTGTACTAAAGCAGGATGAGGAGACTGCAGATAAGCTAAGTGAATTCTTTGCATCTTTCTTCACAGTGGAGGATCCAAGGCAGATCCCTTTGCCTGAACTAACTTTTGCATAGTGGTGATGAGAGATGAAGTTCTAGGCTTAATAGACAAAATAAAAACTGACAAATTGCCAGGTCCAGATGGCATCCACCCAAGAGTTCCCAAAAAACTAAAATGTGAAATTGCTAATCTTCTAACAAAAATATGTAACTTGTCCCTCAGATCTGCCTCTATACCTGAGGACTGAAAAGTGGCCAGTGTAACATCAATCTTAAAAAGGGTTCCAGGGGAGATACTAGAAATTACAGGGTAATTAGCTTAATGTCTGTCCTAAGAAAACTAGTGGAAAGTATTGTTAAAGATAAAATAAGAAAACATATAGAAGAACAAGTCTTGCTGAATCAGAACCAGCATAGCTTCTGCAAGGGTGAGTCTTGTCTCACTAACATATTAAGTTCCCTTGAGAATGTCAACAAGCATATAGATAGAAATGATCCGGTGGATCTAGTGTACTTGGACATTCAAAAACCTTTCAACAGGGCACCTCATCAAAGATTCCTGAGTAAGCTTAGCAGTCATGGAATAAGAGGAGAGCTCCTCTTGTGGAACTGGCTAGGAAACAGAAAGCAGAGTAGGAATAAATAGACAGTTCTCCCAGTGGAGGGATCTAAAGAATAGGGTCCCCGAAGGATCAGTTTTGGGACCTGTGCTTTTAAACTTGTTTATAAACTATCTAAAGTTGTAAGCAGTGAGGTGGCCAAGTTTGCTGATAATACTAAATTGTTCAGGTTTGTAAAAATAAAAAGGGATTGTGAAGAGCTCCAAAAGGACCTCTCCAAACTGAGTGAATGGGCCATAAAATGGCCAGTGAAATTCAATGTGAACAAGTGTAAAGTTATGCATATTCGGGCAAAAAATCTTAATTTCACATATAAAGTAATAGGGTTTGAACTGGCAGTGACTGACCAGGAATGAGACCTTGGGGTCATAGTGGACAGCTCGATGAAGATGTTAACCTGGTGTGGCAGCAGTGAAAAGGCGAGGGATTATTAGGAAAGGTAATGAAAATAAAACTGTCAATATCATAATGCTGTTGGAAAAGGTTCCGAAAAGGGCAACCAAAATAATCAAGGGGATGGAGTGACATCCATGAGGAAAAGTTGCAGCATTTGAGGCTTTTTAGTTTAGAGAAAAGGTGAATAAGAGGTGATATGATAGAAGTGTATAAAATTAATGCAGGGCATGGAGAAAATGGATGGAGAAACATTTTTTTCTGTTATGGGAATATATATGCAGAGATACTCAGTGGTCTGAACTGTGTGTGCCAGTGTGTATTTACCTAAGTAGCAGGCTTTTACCCTGCATTTAGATCACTGAGACTTAAGACTTAGTAAAATAAGAAACACTACTTTATTTATAGAAATAGATAGTAGATAGTAGAAAGGCATACCTAGTTCTAATTAAGTTGGAGGCGCAGTGCGCAGTGCTCAGGAGAGAGAGCAAAGACAAAGATGTCTCCTCTCTCCTCGGACAGTCAAAGAAGAAGGCAAAGAAAGGAGGGACAGGTCAGCTTCCCTGAGCATATCAGTCTACAACTGAAGGAAATTAAGTAGAGAACAGCACAGGGAAAGATAGGCAAGCATAGCCAGCTGGATAACTATCACTCTATCTTCCTTCTGTAATACAAACGGAAGAACCCAAGCAGGAGTTGTTCTTGCCCCACTTCCAACATTTTCTAGAACCTGTGGACATCCAATGAAGCTGAATGTTGGAAGATTCAGGACAGACAAAAGAAAATACTTTTTCACACATCACATAGTTAAACGATGGAATTCACTCCCACAAGATGCAGCGACGGGCACCAACTTGGACAGCTTTAAAAGAAGGTTAGACAAATTCATGAAGGATAAGGCTATCAATGGGTACTAGCCAGGATGGCTATGGGGGAGAGCACTCTTGCACACAGATCCTGCTTGCAGGCTTCCTATGGGCTTCTGGTTGGCCACTGTGAGAACAGGATGCTGGACTAGATGGGCTTGCTGGCCTGATCCCCAGGCTCTTCTTATGTTCTTAATCCGTGACATCTCCAGGTAGGAGACGTCTGTCTGAAATCCAGGAGAGCAGCTGCTAGTCAGTGTAGACAATACTGAGCTAGATGAACAGATGAGGTGACTGAGTATAAGACAGCTTCCTATGTTCCTAGGAGGAATTAAATTGGTCTGCTTTTCACAGTGAACTGACCTGATCTGACACTCCTGAACTTGCTTGTGGATCAGAATGCAGCTCCTAGTATTTGTCTGGATTTTGCAAAGCACAGAAAAAAAGCACCATCAAATACTGGCCTTATTAGTGGAAGGAACATTGCTGCTCCTATGGTGAATAGGTTTTAGATATTGATTTTAAATGGTTTTGTTAAAAAACCCATTAATCTGAGTCTAATGATGTACATCCCTGCCTGGGAAATTCTGGTGAAGGGCGGGTTTATAAATCTCATTAATTATACAGCCACAAGAGCAGCCGTATTCTAAAGCAGCATGGATTTTTCGCATTCTGCAAAGTTAAATTGAAAATACCCCCATGCCATTCTGCTGCTTCCCATAAGCTCAATTCAAAACAAAACCTTACAAAGCATATAGTCCTATACTCATAAACACTTGCTTAACAACCCTCCATGTTTTCATGGTGATACATGAAGCACGCAGAGAGAATTGAGAGTTCAAAGTGTAAAATGAGAAAAAAATCCAGACCCCTGTTGGAATTTTTTCTGTCAGTGGTCTCATAATTTGTTGAAATTAATTAAAACTCAGCCATGTCCACAGAGTACCTGTAATCCTATTACTGACCTTGCCACATACTCTGTCTTTCATCTTCTGCAGTTTAAAAGTTAAAAAAAATGCCTGGCTGATTTTTAATTAATTGAAGAAATTGGAGTCAAGTATAAGTGTGGACATAGTCAGTAAGAACCAACTGTCTGTATTCTAAAAGCCAGACTCAAAACTGTTTGGCTTGTCTAATCAGATGACCACTCCCATGCCAGACATTTATTTCACTTTACACAATCCTGACTTTCCCCAAAGAATCCTGGGAAGTGTAGTTTGTGAAGGGTGCTGAGGGTTGTTAGGAGCAGAGCTTGGAAAAGTTACTTTTTTGAACTACAACTCCCATCAGCCCCAGCCAGCATGGCCACTGGATTGGGCTGATGGGAGTTGTAGTTCAAAAAAGTAACTTTTCCAAGCTCTGGTTAGGAGACTCCTATTCCCCTGACAGAGCTCCAGTGGCCAGAGTATTTAACAGTCAGTCTCTCTTCTGGGGATTGTATCTCTAGGAGGGATTATATATCTGTGAAGGAATAGGGCCTCTCCTAGCAACTCTCAGTGCCCTTCACAGACTACATTTCCCAGGATTCTTTGGGAGAAGCCATTACTGTCTAAAGTGAAATAAATGTCTGGTATGGATGTGGCCAGGGACAGCTTTGGTGTAAATTAGGGTGGGAGACTTCATGTGCCTGCTGTAAAATAACAAGGTGGGGGAAACCTTGAGAAATAATGATACTGTTCACAATGTTTTCCTTTAGGAAAGGAAAGGGTCTTTCCCCCTGCCCAGTGCCCACCCACCAAATCTCCTCTCCTCCCTCTCCCTCCACTTAGCTTCCTACCCCAACCTTTCATAGAATCATAGAATAGTAGAGTTGGGGCCTATAAAGCCATCAAGTCCAACCGCCTGTGCAATGCACAAATCAAAGCATTCCTGACAGATGGCTGTCCAGCTGCCTCTTGAATGCCTCCAGTGTTGGAGAGCCCACCACCTCCCTAGGTAATTGCCATTGTCATATGGCTCTAACAGTTAGGAAGTTTTTTTCCTGATGTTCAGTTGAAATCTGGCTTCCTGCAGCTTGAGTCCATTATTCCGTGTCCTGCACACTGGGACGATCGAGAAGAGATCCCAGCCCTCCTCTGTGTGGCAACTTCTCATGTACTTGAAGAGTGCTATCATATCTCCCCTTAGTCTTCGCTTCTCCAGGCTTAATAGGGCTTGGTTTCCAGTCCCTTGATCATCCTTGTTGCCCTCCTCTGAACCTGTTCCAGTTTGTCTGCATCCTTCTTGAAGTGCGGAGACCAGAACTGGACACAGTATTGAAGATGAGGCCTAACCAGTGCTGAATAGATGGGAACTAATACTTCACGCAATTTGGAAACTATACTTCTGTTAATGCAGCCTAATATAGCATTTGCCTTTTTTGCAGCCACATCGCACTGTTGGCTCAAATTCAGCTTGTGATCAATGACAATTGCAAGATCCTTCTCACATATCATATTGCTGAGCCAAGTATCCCCCATCTTATAACTGTGGATTTGGTTTCTTTTTCCTAAGTGTAGAACTTTGCATTTATCCCTGGTGAATTTCATTCTGTTGTTTTCAGCCCAATGTTCCAGCCTATCAAGTTCCCTTTGAATTTTCTTTCTGTCTTTCACAGTATTAGCTGTGCCCCCCAAATTTTGTATCATCTGCAAATTTGATAAGCATGCTCTGTACCTCTTCATCCAAGTTGTTAATAAAAATATTGAGGAGCACTGGGCCCAGGACCCAGCCCTGTGGTACCCCACTTGTTACTTCCACCCAGTTTAAGAAGGAACCATTGATAAGCACTCTGAGTATGATTCTGGAGCTAACTATGGATCCACCTGATAGTTGTTCCATCCAGCCCACATTTAGCTAGCTTGCTAATCAGAATATCATGGGGCACTTTGTCAAAAACTTCGCTGAAGTCGAGATATATTATGTCCACAACATTCCCACAGTCTACAAGGGAGGTTACCCGATCAAAAAATGAGGTAAGATTAGTTTGGCAGGATTTGTTCTTGATAAAGCCATGTTAGCTTCTAGTAATCACTGCATTGTTTTCAAGGTGCTTACAGACTGAGTGCTTTATAATCTGCTCCAGAGTTTTTCCAGGGATTGATGTTAGGCTGACTGGTCTGTAGTTCCCCAGTTCCTCCTTTTTGAAGATAGGGACAACATTAGCTCTCCTCCAGTCATCTGGCACATCACCAGTCCTCCATGATTTTGCAAAGATAATAGACAGCGGTTCTGAGAGTTCTTCGGCCAGTTCCTTCAGTACAGGATGCAGTTTATCGGACCCTGCCAATTTGAAGTGGTTCAAAGTGATCAGGTATTCCTTGACCATTTGTCTATCAATCTCAAGCTCCAATCCTGCTCCTTCTACTTCATGTTTCCCGGGAGGGTCATAGACCCTCTTTTGAGAGAAGCCTGAGCTAAAGTAGGAATTGAGCACTTCTGCCTTTTCTTTGTCATCTGTTATTATTTTGCCATCCTCATTGAGTAGCTGTACCACCATTTCTTTTCTCTGTCTTTTACTATGGATATACCTGAAGAAAGCTTTTTTGTTGCTTTTGGCATCTCTCGCTGGCCTCATCTCATTCCCAGCTTTAGCCTTCCTGACGCCCTCCCTGCAATTCCGTGATACCTGCCTGTACTCTTCCTTTGTGGCCTGGCCTTCTTTCCACTTCCTGTATGTGTCCTTTTCTGTTTTCGACTCACCTCTAAGCTTTTTGTAAAGCCACATTGGCTTCTTCTGCTGTTTCCCCCCTTTTTTCCTTGTTGGAATTGCTTGCCATTGTGCTTTTAGAATTTCTTTTTTTAGAAACTCCCACCCATCTTGGACTCATTAGGGTTGCTTGCCATGGAACCGTACTTACAACTCTTCTGAGTTTATTAAAATCATTGTTCCTGAAGTCCAGGGTGCGTGTATGGCTACTCTCAGCTTTTGCTTCTGTTAAAATCAAGAATTCGAGTATGATGTGGTCACTTTCCCCCAGAGTTCCCGTAACTGCCACTTCATCCACCAAATCATCTCTATAGGTTAGAATCAAGTCCGGGATAGCTGATCCTCTGGTTGCTTCCTCCACTTTCTGTAGGAGAAAGTCATCTCCAACACAAGTCAGAAATTTCTTGGAGGGGCCATGTTTGGCAGAATTTGTCTTCCAACAGATATTGGGATAATTGAAATCCCCCATTACTATTACATAATGCCTCCTTGAAACATTGGCAATTTGCTTTTCAAAAGTTACATTCTCGTCTTCTCTGGGATTGGGTGGTTGGTAGTAGACTCCAAGCACCACATTCCTTTTATTACCTGCCCCATTAATTTTAATCCAGATACTCTGGGTGGAGCTACCAAGCTCATCTTCCTGTATTTCTGTGCAGGGATATATATTTTTAACATATAGCGCGACTCCACCTCCCTTTTTATTCCTTCTGTTCTTTTTAAACAAGTTATATCCTTCAATTGCTGTATTCCAGTCATGGGAGTCATCCCACCAAGTTTCAGTTATACCTATCAAGTCGTAATTACCCTCCTGTATTAAGAGTTCAACTTCGTCCTGTTTGTTTCCCGTGCTCTGTGCATTAGTATACAGACATTGAAGACCATGTGATTTATGGCTTGGCTTCCTTACTACATTTTTCTGAGGACTGTTACTAGGCCCTATAAGAGCCAATCTCTCTGTTCCCGTTACTGTGCACAAGCCTTCATCAGTCGTTACCACCAAGTTTATGTCTCCCTCCCCCTTAGGATTCAGTTTAAAGCCCTCCTGATGAACTTCTCCATGCTGTGGCCAAACACATTCTTCCCAGTCCTTATGAGGTGCAACCCATCACTTGCCAGCAGTCCATCTCCCAGGAAGAATAGTCCATGGTCCCAGTATCCAAATCTCTTTCTACCCATTTTCTCCCCTTTTCCCCTCCTCCCCCCTCCCTGCTTCTTCTCCAGGTCAGTTTCACCTATCCTAAGCATGATTGCGCAGGAGTAAATCCCACTGAACTCAAAACGCATGCAAATGGTCAGACCTGCTTCCTCCTCCCCCTCTCCTTCCCCTCCCCTCCTTCCCCTCTCCTCTCCTCTCCTCCTCCCTTCTCCTCTTCCTTCTTCCTCCTCCCTTGCCCACTCTAGCCCTCCCTCCCTCTTCTCCTCCTCCCCCTTGGTCAGTTTCACCTATCCTAAGCATGATTGCACAGAAGTAAATCCGACTGAACTCAGTAAGCATGCAAACGATCAAGCCTTCCCTCCTTCTTCCATCCTCCTCCTCCCCTCTGCCCTTCCTCCTCCTCTACCCCTGCCCTTTCTCCTCTCCCCTGCTTCTTGTGTCTGTTATTTGGTCTGATTGTGGGTGTTGCCACCACTCACCATATGCTCAGAGGCACATGTTACCAAATTCTTCCAAGCTACACAGGAAGTGGATTGGACTGTGAAAGACCGACCCAAATTGTGTTTTCATTTTTACAAATTTGTAGGGCAGTACAATATCTCAGAAGGGAGGTCAGGTCGCCTGCTGTCCTGGTGCATTCACTGTAGCTGCCCAATTTCCCTGCTTTTTAAAATTTGGTAGAAATATCTGTGGGCTATAGGTATGTTCTTAAACTGCAAGAATTTTTTGCCTATTAGTGAATACATAATCAATCCATCATTGTTGTATGGGTGAGCATATGATTTGCATGCAGATGGTCCCAGGTGCACTTCTGGGCATCTCCAGTTTAAAAAGAATAAGGTAGGAGTGGATACGAAAGACTGGAGCGCCACTGCAAATCACCGTAGACAATACTGTGGCTAGAGCGGCAAATAGGCTGATCTGGAATAAGGCAGCTTCCTATGAAATGCTCCTTTTCAGATAAAACCAATGAATGAATGACATTCCAGACACTTTTACAAACTCAGAATTGGTCCAACACAGGCTAGTCCAGGACCAATGTGGTTTAATTCAACTGGACAAAACAAGGTAAACAAAGTAAAAAAGATTAAGAAATGGACCCAGTCTGTGGGTGCAAAGCTACCAGTTAAATAATTCTTTCCACTGGTGTGTCATTTCTGAGGTTGGAATCCAGCTGAGCCCAGGCTAAATTGGACTTAGAATCGTAGAGTTGGAAAGGGCCCATAAGGCCATCAAGTCCAACCCCCTGCTCAATGCAGGACCAAATTAAAGCATACCCCACACATGGTTGTCTGGCTGCCTCTTTAAGGTCCCCAGTGTTGGAGAGCTAACTTTTACAGTTAGGCTGAATTCTCTCTGCATGTTTGTATAAGTAATGGGAGATTCCTAGGAGACAATGGGCACAATGTGACCTTTGCTCCACATGAGTTGTATGCCATGAGAATAAAAGAGATAGGTAGGCCTGGTGGGTTGCCAGGGACAACCCTACATTCCTGGCTTGAAAACTAGTACCCTGGGGGGTTGAAAGCCAGGCTCCTGGGGAATAGCTGCCAAAGGAAGCCAATCACATGTGGCGCAGAAAGTGGAGCAAACTGTGAAAGATTTCAAATCTGAAATATATTTCTCCAGCTCTCAGATCAAAGGAAACTCAAGCAGTAAGATTTGGCATTGGTGGCTGTGATGCTTATGTGGCTTTTGAAAAGGCAAGAAGAGAAGTGTCCATCATTCTGCCAGGGCTCAAGCATTTGTCTAGAGCCTTCTATGCACCATAACGTGTACTATTGGAATAATTTGTACTTAATTTAAGGAAGATGGGCTTTGGGGGCAAAAAGAGTGATCCAGGGAGCAATCCAAACCAAAGATCTGGGAGGAGCAGAGTCTGGAATAGGCGGATCTCTGGCTGAGCCGGCTGCAGTCTCTTATCCTGGCTCAGCCAGAGATACACCGGTGTAAGTCCTTCAGCACAGCTGAGCCAGAGCTGGCTGAGCCAAGCCTGGGATAAGTCCTGGAAAATGGGTGTGGCATGGGCGTAAGCATGGGCATGGCAGGCCGTGACAAGGTGAGATTTACACCTCTTCCAATTCCCTTTCAGTGTCATCATGACCTAGCAACCCAGCAGAACACAGATAGCAAAAAAGGGTGGTGTAAATCAGATTCCTCCTCCAAATTCCTCCTGAATGGAGTTTGGAATAGGGGCAAGTTACACCGGCCATAATTTGTTATGGAAATTTGTATATATGCAGAGATTGTCAGCGTCTGAACTGTGTGTGCCAGTGTGTATTTACCTAAGGAGCAGGCTTTTACCCTGCATTTAGATCACTGAGACTTAAGACTTAGTAAAATAAGAAAATCTACTTTATTTATAGAAATACATAGTAGATAGGAAAGGCATACCTAGTTCTAACTAACTAAGTTGGAGGCACAAAGCACAGATGTGGGCATTGCCCTCATGGCTCAGGAGTGAGAGCAAAGGCAAAGATGTCTCCTCTCTCCTCAGACAGTCAAAAAAGAAGACAAAGGAAGGTGGGGCAAATAAGCTTCCCTGAGCATATCAATTTACAATGAAAGGAAGTTAGGTAGAGAAGAGCACAGGTAAAGGTAGGCAAGCCTAGCCAGCTGGAGGACCCTCACTCTATCTTCCTTCTGGAATACAAACAAAAGAACCCAAACAGGAGTTGCTCTTGCCCCACTTCCAACTCCCCTTCTCAATAAGTGTTTGGTTCAGCCCATGAGATTCATCTTGTCTTGCAGTTTGCAGTATCTGACTTTGCCCAATGCCTTCGTCAGAGTGTCTGCAGTCATGTCTTCCATTGGACAATACTCCATCTTGAGTAGTCCTCTGCAGTAGGTATCTCTAATGAAATGGTGCTTCACATCTATGTGCTTGGTTCGTGAACTCACCCCTTCTGACTCCATGCGTCTGATGCATCCTTGGTTGTCTTCATGCATCATGACAGGCCCAGGTATAGAGATGCTTAAATCTTTGAACACTTCAAGCAGCCATGTCAACTGTCTGCTTGCTTCAGAAGCTGACACATACTCTGCTTCTGTGGCAGAGAGTGCTACAGTCTCTTGTTCCTTACTTGCCCAGCTGATCACTGAATGTCCATAGTAGAATATGTTTCCACTGTTGGATTTTTGATCTGTAGTGTCTTCAGCCCAATCAGCACCTGCATATCCCACTAGTTTGGGATCTCGGGTAGCCACTAACTTCAGTTTCATGTCTGCAGTGCCCTTCAGATATCTTTCCACTCTCTTGATTGCTTCCCAGTCCTTTTTGGTTGGCCAGCTGGTTTTTCTGCACAGGTATCTGACTGCGGCTGCCACATCTGGCCTGGTAACAGTGCTGATATATAGAAGTTCCTGATGACTTGTCTTTTATCTCTCAACTTTTCCTTCAGCATCTGGCTTTTTCTTGAATATTCCCTTGCAGCCTACACCTTTCCTTCCTTGGGTAAGCTTGGCCAGTGTCCATGTTTTATTCTTGTGTAGAACTTCCAGCTCTTCCTTGGCTGCCTGCCTCCACCTCTCAGCATCAGCTCTGGGTAAGGCTTCAATCTCTTTCCAGGTCTCTGGCTCTGGAAGTTTATCTCTCACGAGGTAAGCAAGTCTTTCTCATGGTACACCTTTGTTGGTGCGTTCAGAGCATCTGGGTGCTGGCACTTCGGCTGCCCCTTCTGGCTCTGATGTTGCTTCTGGCTCAGACTCCTCGCCTTCCTCTGGAGGTGTATTATTATGATCCCTTCTGTTGTCAAAGAATAACTCAGCTTCTTCTAACATTTCACTGTCATCTTTTTGTTGTGGCTCCCCTTCTGGTTGGTGTACACATTTTCCTTCATCAAAGTGGACAGCTCTGTATACTCCAACTTTGCCAGTTTTGGGATCTATTACTCAGTATCCCTTCTGCGTTGAAGAATACCCAATGAATATTACTTCCTTGGCAGTGAGGCCAAATTTTGACCCCTTTTGTTTCGGGATGTGCACAAAGGCCTTGCAGCCAAATACATGAAGGTGAAACACGCTTGGTGTCCGATCATGCCGTAGCTCAAAAGGCATTTTGCTGGTTGCAGATGCCGGAAGTCGGTTTTGCAGATAGGTGACAGTAACTGCTGCTTCCCCCCAGTACTTCTGTGGTAACTGTGCATCTTCCAACAAGGAACAAATCATCTGTCTGAGAGTCCAGTTCATGTGTTCCACAACCCCATTTTGTTCTGGAGTACAAACAGTAGTCTGATGCTCTATGCCTTCCTCACATAGAAAGTCTTGCATAGCCCTGGACACAAATTCTCCTCCATTGTCAGATCTTATAATTTGTGGTTTTCTGCCAAATTTGTTGGACAAAATCTCACATAGTCCTTCAATTTTTCAAGTTCTTGACTTTTCTCTCTCAATAGGTACATATACCTTGAGTAATCATCTACGAAAGTCAGCATGTATAAATTTCCATCCTGTGATGGCATTCTCATGGATCCACAAAGATCAGTGTGAATTAATTCTAGAAGTTTTGTTGTTTTCCTTTCACTTTTCTTAGGAAATTTTGGTTTCACACTTTTTGTCTTTATACAACACTCACATTTTTTCTGTGGAGTTACACTGTCCAATTTTAATGCCTCTAGCCAAATTTTCCTTCTCTAGAACACTGATTCTGGCTAAGCTGGCATGTCCCATTGTTCTATGCCAAACAAGTAAACATCCAGAATCACAGGTTTCTTTGGCTGTATTTGCATGCATAGTTTCAAAATATTCTAAAAGCAAAAGTTCATTTTTCAATTTTGCAGTACAACATACTTCTCCTTCATCTAAAACTTGGCAAGCTTTGCCACTTAGAAAACGTTCACCTCCAAGTTCCATTATTATAGTGGCACTTATTAAATTATCTTTAATTTAAATTAAATTAAATGCTGGAACAAATAGGCAATCTTTCTGTTCAAGCTCTGTGGCACCCTTTGGTGTTTTGCAAAGTAGCTGCATTGTGCTTATTCCTTGAGAACAGAATGTGTCTCTAGACACAGTCATTATATTCTGTGTATGAGTTTTAAAATTCTTAAACAAATTTTTATCATTTATTAAATGTGCACTTGCTCCAGTGTCAATTAAAAATCTGGTTTTATAATCATCATTCTTTTCATCAGATACATTGTAACTGCAATGCTTCACTTTAGTCTGGCCATGTGTTTCTCTTTCAGCTTGCCTTTGTTTAAAATCAACTTTTTCTCCTGTCTCCCTCCTATTGAAATCTCTATGAAGGTGATTAGGACATTTGCATTTGAAGCAACTCTTTCTGTGTTTTTCAGTACCCTGCTGTGGCATCAAGGCTGCATGACTCATCCCTCTATCCTGCCTTTGGTTGCTGTTTCCGCCCACAGTAAAAACTGCTTTTTCAGACAGAGCTCGTTGCTGTCTCTCTTTATAGTCCTGATCTTTCAAATATGACACAATCTGATCCAGGTTCTGATCTGTCTGTTCTAGTATGCAAACAGTTATATAATGTTGTTCATTCAAAGCAGCCAGGAAAATTACTCTTTGTAAATCTTCATCTAACAATTTTCCACATTTTTCTAACTCTTGGAGCTGACTTGTAAATCTCTCCAGATGTTGATTCATATCTAGAATGCTAGACTGTTTCAGCATATACAGCTACTTATAGAGAAACATCAGATGATTTTTAGATCTTCTGTGATATACATTTTCAAGCTTTTCCCATATTTCCTTCACATTCCTACAGCCCATGCAAACATTTAATGCCTCATCTGATAAAGCAGAAATAAGAAGAGATTTCACTTTGGCATGCTTATGCCTTCAGAATGAAGTGGCTTCTTCATCCACTGCCAAGGGTTCAGGATCAGTTCAGACTCCATGCAGATTCTCCCCTTCCAGAGGTGTGGAGACTCCAAATCACATAATTGTCCTTCTCTAGCCTTGGAATGCTTGTTTTAAGTGTTGATTCTTCAGCCATGGTTACCTATATTTTGTTCTGCTTTTCTTTCTCTAGCCTAAAGTCTCCTTTTGGTCTCTTTGTAAACCACACACAGTACTTAGCCTTTTTAGCTTTCAGGGACAACTTGCAATTCAACTTAGCTTACTGGGCATCCATAACCCTTTGTTATGGAAATTTGTATATATACAGAGATACTCAGTGGTCTGAGATGTGTGTGTGACAGTGTGTGCATTTACCTAAGGAGCAGGCTTTTACCCTGCATTTAAATAACTGAAACTTAAGACTTAGTAAAATAAGAAAAGCTACTTTATTTATAGACATGCATAGTAGATAGGAAAGGCATACCTAGTTCTAACTAACTTAACTAAGTTGCAGGTGCAATGCCCAGATGTGGGAGTTGCCCTCATGGCTCAGGAGAAAGAGAAAATACAGAGAAGTATCCTCTCTCCTTGGACAATCAAAGAAAATAACAAAGGAAGGAGGGGCAGATAAGCTTCCCTGAGCATATCAGTTTACAATGGAAGGAAGTTAGGTGGAGATCAGCACAGGTAAAGGTAAGCAAACCTAGCCAGCTGGAGAACCCTAACTCTATCTTCCTTCTGGAATACAAACCAATGAACCCAAACAGGAGTTGCTCTTGCCCCACTTCCAACATAATTTACCCCCTGCACACTGGCTTTCTATAGTTTGGATCGCTCCGTCACTCACAGATGCTCATGGCTTGCTGGCTGCAACATCTCTTGACCACCTGCATCTTGTGAATGGGCAGTGTCCAGGTTTGGGTGGGTGGATAGAAAACATGCCTGGGGGGGACTTCCCCCAGCAGCTCCCCATTGCTGCTGCACATTTACTTGCTTAGTCCCCATGGAACCAATCTGTGCCGCTGCCAACTGTACCACTACCAAGAGGGAGTGAGCAAGATGGAACAAGCCTGCACCTCCTTCTGTCACTGATCACCCACTTGGTGTTGGGATCTGTGGGGTTGCCCAACACTGAGATGAGGCAGTGGTTCACACAATGGGAAGTCAGTAGTTCCTGGTTCCCAAAGAGGCAGAAGGGCAAGCCAGAGAAGGTGTGGTTTCAGAACAATGGATAGTGCTCCTGCAGCTGAGGTCAAACATTCATGTTGTCTCAGCAAGGTCCTATAGCAACTGGCTGAGTTTTATAGCAGGGTAGGAAGCCATTAACTGAAGGATCCACCCCATTAATACTGCTTCCTGGTCAGTTAAAAGAACTGTCACATTCTTCTGCAGCTGTTGGTTCCTTTGAGGCGATGGGGTTTCTGGCTGTGGGGATCTTGCTTCAGGGCTCTCTTGATCCTCAGGAGAGTCTGTGGACCAGCCATCAGAGTCAGTATGCCATGTTTGAGTCTGACTCTAGATCCTATGGAGAAAGTGGCAAGGCTGGAGATGAGGCAATGGTTGCTGAACCACAGCGAGCTTTGAGTGAGCAAATTGCTCCAACAAAGGTTGGCAGCAGACTGGGGCCTTTTAAGCCTCTGCCTTCAAACTATTACCTTCATGCTGTACCCCTTGCAGAGAACTTATCAAATGTGCAGTTGATACAAAGTTGGGGGGCATAGCTAATACTGTGGAAGATGGAAACAAAATTCAAAGGGACCTTGATAGGCTGGAGCATTGGGCTGAAAACAACAGAATGAAATTCAACAGGGATAAATGCAAAGTTCTACACTTAGGTAAAAGAAACCAAATCCACAGTTATAAGATGGGGGATACTTGGCTCAGCAGTACAACATGTGAGAAGGATCTTGGAATTGTCGTTGATCACAAACTGAATATGAGCCAACAGTGTGATGTGGCTGCAAAAAAGGCAAATGCTATATTACTCTGCATTAACAAAAGTATAGCTTCCAAATTGCATGAAGTACTAGTTCCCATCTATTCAGCACCGGTTAGGCCTCATCTTGAATACTGCATCCAGTTCTGGTCTCCGCACTTCAAGAAGGATGCAGACAAACTGGAATGGGTTCAGAGGAGGGCAACAAGGATGATCGGGGACTGGAAACAAAGCCCTATGAGGAAAGACTGAAAGAACTGGGCATGTTTAGCCTGGGGAAGAGAAGACTGAGGGGAGATATGATAGCACTCTTCAAGTACATGAAAGGTTGTCACATAGAGGAGGGCCAGGATCTCTCCTCGATTGTCCCAGAGTGCAAGACACGGAATAATGGGCTCAAGCTGCAGGAAGCCAGATTTCGACTGGACATCAGGATAAACTTCCTAACTGTTCGAGCCATACGACAATGGAACCAATTACCTAGAGAGGTAGTGGGCTCTCCAACACTGGAGGAATTCAAGAGGCAGCTGGACAGCTATCTGTCGGCAATGCTTTGATTTGGATTCCTGCATTGAGCAGGGGGTTGGACTTGATGGCCTTATAGGCCCCTTCCAACTCTTCTATTCTATGATTCTATGAACTTTGGAGCCTTAAAGCAATTTTGAAGTGGTCCATGGGGGAAAAAATTGAAAACCACTGGGTAAAATAGATTAATTTTAAATCCCTTTTCTACGGGTTACTTGGACAGCATGTTTTAAAATGAATTTGAATACAGATATTTATAAAAACTGAAGATGGCAGGGATATATTTGAAGAGGCATTCTCTTTAAAGAAAACCCCTCACCCAAGATAGTTCCTGCTGCAATGCATACATGCACCAAAGTATGTTTCCACCTTCAAACCAATTATTTTAATCCTAATGCATACTTATGCAGATTACTGATGATGATTTATTAGACTTGTCAGTTTCTTGCTACCTGAAGGTCTCCAAGCAACTTGCAACACATTAAAACATAAATATAAATAAATACCATAAAAACAAAAAACATAACAGCCACAGGAAACTTGGCAATATACTAATAACAAAACAACATCTCAGTCTATCAAATGCCTGGGGGAAAAGGTAAGTCTTTACCTGGTGCCAAAAGATATCAACAAAGGTGCCAGGTGGACCTCGCTGGGAAAAGTATTCAACTCCACATTGTTGTTGTTATATGCCTTCAGGTTGATTACAACTTATGGCGACCCTATGAATCTTTTTTTGGATATATTCATAGGGTTTTCATGGTAAGAGGTAATCAGAGGTCAGCTCCACATTAACAGTTAATAATCTGAACTCACACGAGTAATCAGCTAAGATTTCTACAATCAGGGGGCAGCCGTAGAAGCAACAACCCTGGTATTTGCCCAGACGCAGGAATCCAATATCCAAAGCTTCTTTCTGTAAACAGCATCAATAATTTTTTAAGAATTGCCCAGTTATGTTGCACTTTTTGAAAATGACAGTTTTGCGCACTAAATTTAATAGGAACAGGATCCCTTGTATTCTCTCTAACCTTTGCTTCAGGATATTTAGAACATATCTTTCTCACCATTCTAAGAAAAACACATACAATCCTTGTTGTTATTTTCCCCTTATGGGGTTTGTCTCCCAGATTCTCTAACACTGCTTTAATATTCCTCTGAAAACTTTTCCCAATTTATCAACCTCCTTCTTGAACTTTGGTATACAGAGCTGAAGGTATTATACCAGGCTGACTAAGTTAGTGAATTATGTTCTAAGTCTTCTCTTTGGTAAAGGGAGTGTTGGAATTTGGAGTTCATCTGAGCCCTCGGCTATTCATTTACAATAGGCTTTGTTGTTTTGTATTCTGACGTCAGTCTTGTTCCAAAAATGGTCCTCTTGTCCTATAACTGGCCAGGGTGTTACATAATGATATAAGCTTTAAAAACACACACAAATAAAAATGCAAGCAAAGCAAGTGACTGATAACATTACAAAATTAAAAGCAGCTACAAAAGGCAAGAGACTGTGGCAGCAAAACCAGCTAACATTCAGGTTCAAGACCTGCCAAAGCAAAACAAGATTTTAAGGCAGAACACTCTAAGATAAAGGGCCAAGTGGATTTCCTGAGGCAGGGAGTTCCAAAGGGTGGGCACTGCAATTGAGAAAACCCTTTCATCATTTCAACTCAGCCATTGCTGGGACACACACCTCTTCCAATGACCTTAGGGGACAGACCAAGGGTTGTAGTCACAAAAGTTCTGCTCAGAGTAGATCCATTGAAATGAATGAAACCAAGTTAGTCATAGCTATTTATTTCAATGGGTCTACTCTGAGTAGGATTAGCACTGGATGGAGCCCTATGTCTCAACAGTGCTCCAAAGTCTTTATTCCAGCTCTTATCCTGACGTATTAATTGCCTTCATCCTAGAAATATTTTGGTCTTTCATTCTGCATAGCACATCAGAAGGAGGGCCCACTGTGTCCCTCCCCAACTACAGGTTGCTATGTTGCAGAATATTTGGAATTCAAATCAAAGTCTTGTTTTCAAAAATCCAGCTTTCATGCACAATGTCAAGTTGGAGCCTTGACTTACATACCCTTTGCCAGCTTCAGGTTTTGGGGGTCCTTAGGGAAGATGACCTCAGTGGGCGCCTCCAACTCTCTGCTATTGCCCATTTCCTTGTTCTCTGGGGCCTGATGTCCAATGCTCCCAAAAGAGATAGCAAGAGAGAGCAGCTATTTGCTCTGGTTGTTTAGTGATGTTTTTCTTCTGGGCCAAGGCAGAGAGTGGCCACAGAGACAAGAGGTGCATCAGTAGAGACAGGGGCCTCTGATGCCTAGCAGTAGCAGTGCCGCACCTAGCGTATTTGACACCCCTGAGCGGATCGTTTTTTAACACCTCCCTCCTGTATACGACAAAATTATTTTCAGTAATAATCATGAAACGAAACAAATAATAATGATAAGTTTGGCAGAGAGTCATAAAAATCCCATTCTCCCACTCTGAGGAACACGGCCAGAGGAGGGCGAGGTAGGGGGTGTTTCAGCCCTGGGGTGGGCAAGAGACATGCTGCCGCCACTGCCTCCCTCCGTCCCTCCTTCTGGCTGGCTGCAGGGATGGGTCCTCCTGGCCCCAAGGCAAGGAGGTGACCCCTTCTGCCTGCCCGCCCGCCTCTAGCAGCTGCTCCTGAAAATTCTGCCTCCATCGCCCCCAGCCCCACCCCCAGAATTGCTGTGCACCTCCCTGCTGCCTGGATCCTGCCCTTTGCAGAAGGTTGGGGAATCCCCTGCCAGGGGATCTTGGGGGTTGCCCAGCCTCTGGGTGCCTCCTGTGGGTTTCTGCTGGTGGGGGTGCCTCCTCTCCAGTGAGGGACCTACCTCATGCCCAGGATGGAAGAGCTGGCCGACTGTAGCCCAAGAGCCAGGCGGCAGGAGAGTCCCGCCTGCTGCACAAAGAATGTGAGGAGCAGGTGCCTGCGGCAGGGCGGGGGAGGGAAGCGGCAGGGCAGCTACATCTCACGGGTGGATCCTAAAGGGGGAGCTGCGTGATGGCTCCTCAACAAACAGCGCTGCTCGGGAACTGGGGGTGGGGAGGCAGACACGAGCCCGCCCCCAAGGAGACCATCGGAATGGGCAAAGACTGCCTTGGGTGCCGCCGAAAGCCCTGCCCATCTCTCTGACAGTACCCAGAGTGCCCAGACATTCTCTACAGACAATTCACCCCCTTATTGCCTGCACCCGGAGCGGACTGCTCCCACCACTCTTGTACGCCACTGAGCGGCAGGTCCTCTGTTGAGGCTTAGGCTTCAGCAGGTGCCCAAGAATACTCACCTGCAGTAGTGTAGTGGCAAATTCAGAAGTGCAGGATCCGTTCATGACAGTCACAGCCACACCCCTCCCTCTTTTTTTTGCTGCTGGGTTGAGAATGAGATCCTTTTCCATGCCTTCTCCCACAACAGCAGATGTCCCTAGGAGCCAATAAGCAGGGAAGAGGAGAGCTATTGAAAAGAGTCTTCTCAGTGGCTGACTCACCACCTTTCACTCCGATTGGCTCCAATCAGCAGGAAAGGACAAGGAAGTATGTTAGAAGACTCTTCTCAATGGCTAACACACTGGGCTCCTGCTGGAAGAAGGGCAGGGTATAAATAAAACAACAATAATAATAATAATAATAATAACAACAATAACAACAATAACAACAATAACAACAACAATAATAATATGCTGGAGACAGAGGGACCCTGCTCCCAAAAAAGTAAGGGGTCTAAGACCCCCTGAGACCCTAGACGACTGCACCACTGCTCACCTGTGATGCCAGCATTCTGCACTTTGCATAAAACCCTCTGTCACAGGGCTGGGAAACCTGAAGCATGGGGGCCAGATGTAGCCCTCCAGGCTTCTCTGTCTGGCCCTTTGGACTCTCCCTAGGCCATACGTCCTCCCCAGCCACACCCCTCTCCCTCCTCAGGCCCCACTCCTCACTGGCCCTGTTTCATACCACAAGTGTTTTTGCCTGTCTGGAGCATGTCCTTCAACTCTGATCATGACTCTTACATGCTTGGATGAAGGACAGAGACGGGCGTGTGCATTTGAGGATAAACTACCTTACTGCACAAAGATAAAATTTACGTCCATTGTCTCGTTCCACTTTTGCCTCAGGCCCCAACCACCACTAGAATGTGGCCCCTGGAAGATTGCCCAGAAGGGAATGTGGCCCCTGCAAGATGAAAAATGTTCCCCACCCCTTACTGACCTTCTGGTTTTGATAAAGTCACCCTTCCAGATAATAAGGGGGGGAAATCCAGGTGTAGGTTATTCCTGCACCCAACAAATTCTACATTGTTGACTGGATTTTTCCTTTTAATATTGCTTTTGGTATTAGGAATGATTGATCTCTAAGCCTTCATGCTTGATGTGTAAGCCAAACGTGGCTGCACTGAAGTGCTCTTCCCAAACAAGAATATTGTGTGTGCTGTGAGGAATATGTAATTGCACTCGTTATCTGAGTTGAAAAGATCCTCCCCACCCCGTCTTCTTCTGATAACCAGCAGGCAACTGAAAAAACAAGGAAACAGCACTTTCCCCAGCACACCAACCAGCCACTATAGTTCAACACAGTTCCCTATCCTGTATATCAGGGGTGGCTGACTCTCAGTCAGGCTGCTTGATCCGCCTCCCTAGCAATTTCTCTCTCCCCCCCCCCGTGACCCCATTGAATTTGGTGATGGCAGAAACAGAAGACAGAGAAGAAAAACAAAGTAGATACAAGGCTGTATTCAACTAAGTCTTACTCAGAGTAGACCCACTGAAATGAGTGAACCTAAGTTACATGTTCATTGATTTTATTTACCAAAAGTTATATACCACTTAATTGTAATGAAACCTGTAAACAGTCAACAAGAAATATTAAAATTATCAATAAAAACAGTTAAGCTGAAAATGGAAAAGGACTGCCTTCAAGTCGATCCCGACCTATGGTGACCCTATGAATAGGGATTTCATGGTAAGCGGTATTCAGAGGGGGTTTACCATTGCCTTCCTCTGAGGCAGAGAGGCAGAGACTGGCTCAAGGTCACCCAGTGAGCTTCATGGCTATGTGGGGATTCGAACCCTGGTCTCCTAGGTTGTAGTCCAACACTCTAACCACTACACCACACTGGAATTCATTAATGCAGGAGCTGCAAATTCCTCTGGGCCTGTGTGTATGTGTTTGTGGAAGGGTGCAGTGTGACTCTTTGTTTTGTCTTGTCTTTGGATATATGAAATGCTTGAACACACTCTGTGGTTGCCATGGGTGAGGTATGCATTGCACATCCACTGTGCCCTTGTGGAAGGTGACATTTCAATTGAAAACATGCTTACCAGCACTGGGATTGATGGGATGAAGCTAAAGGAAGCTATCTTGCTTTGTTCGGCAGTGTAAACCATATTAATGGGGTGAAATCTGAAATGGGGTGTTCAACAAACTTTAGGTTTGGGGAATCAAACCTAATCAGAAATCAAATCAGAAATATGCTCTCTGGAACAGCCTTCCCCAACCTGGTGCCCTCCAGATGTTGCTGGATTACAACTCCCATTATTCCTGACCGTTCATGATAGTGGCTGAGGCTAATGGAGGCTGTAGTCCAACAATATCTGGAGACCACCAGGTTAAGGAAGGCCATTTTGGAGTCTGGCTTAATCTGAAATGGACCTGTCATTTGCCCCTGCCCATGGCATTCCAACCAAAGTAAATAAAACAGAAATGTCATGTTCCAAAGGGCTCGTCTCATTAGTCAGTTGCAGCAGAATCAACAGTTTTGGGGCACCTTAAAGACTAAGGGTGGTGTTCAGTGCTGGTCCTTCTCAGAGTAGACCTAGGGAGATGGTGGGCTCTCCACCACTGAAGGCATTCAAGAAGTAGCTGGACAGCCACCTGTCGGGGATGCATTAAGTTGGATTCTTGCATTGAGCAGGGGGTTGAACTTGATGGCCTCATAGGCCCCTTCCAACTCTACAATTCTATGATTCTAGAGCAGCCTTTCCCAACCAGTGTGCCTCCAGATGTTGTTGGGCCACAATTCCCATCTTTCCTGACCATTGGCAATGCTGGCTGAGGCTGATGGGAGTTGTGGTCCAACAACATCTGGAGGCACACTGGTTGGGAAAGGCTGGTCTATACCCATTGAAGTAAATGGCCATGACTAACTTGGGATCATTCATTTCGGGGATCTATCCTTAATAGGACTTAATTGAAATACAACCCTAACAAATATATTATGGCATAAGTGACAGGTGGGCAACCTGTGACCCTGCAGGTGTTCCTAGACCGCTACTCCCATCAAACCCAGCCAGCGTGGCCAGTGGTCAGATGTGGTCAGAGTGGCTAATTGCCAGATAGGCGACAAACAAATTAAATATTATTATTATTATATGTTCAGCAGCATCTGGAGGGTCACAGGTTTTCCATCCCATCCCTGGCACAGACTCCCATGAACCAGAGTCTGAAGAGGAGGACTCTAGTCCACAAAAACTTATGCCATAATACCTTGGTTATCTTTAAGGTGCTTCAGGACACTCACGCTCTCTCGCTCTCTCGCTCTCATAATAAATGTCAAGGTAATATGAAAGCCTGCCACGATACTGCCACAAACACATGCTGGCTTCATAGCTCTCTGTTAGGTCACATGTTTCACATACATAATGCCCCAGGTTCAATCTTTGGCATCTCCAACTAAAAGGGTCAGGCAGCAGCTGATGTGAATGCCTCTGACTGAAAACCTAGAGAGCTACTGTCAGTGGGAGCGGACAGTACTGGGCTAAATAGATAAATAGTCTGACCTGGTATGAAGCAGTCTCCCAAATTTGTATTTGTATATTGGATATGGTTTAATTAGATTTTATGTTAGTAGCCGCCTTGGGCAGAGTGGGATATAGATTTTATATGTTCCTTTTCATCTCCCGAGGTTACATTTCCATTGCTAATTGGCCCATGCCTTAGTAAAACGATGGATTTCTGGGCATTTCAGTCAATTGGAGTTTAAATAACATATGGTATCTTCCAGCAAGAGGAGGGGAGCAGCTGTTTTGCACCCACTGGTGAAAAATGGAGTTCAGTAAAATAGGAGGAGGAGGGGAATCTTCTTAAAAGCAAATGTGAAGTCTTTTTTAGGAGCTAGAAGAATAATCTCCGTGGGGAGTCATAGAGTAAACACATCTGTCTCTGCAAGCATGTTCTAGAGAGTCTGATCGGGTCAGTCCATTGCAAATGGTGGAGGAAAGAAATACCTCTCCTGTCCCTTGCTCCATCTGCTAGTAGCCCAGGGACCGCACAAGCAATCAAGGGAGACTCTGGCCCCATTCATCATGACTGTACTAGCAAGAACACCAGCAACTGTCCCTTTTCAGCTTGGCAACTCTACCTTTCCCTATACTATTTGGCATTCCTGTGGATTCTCTTGACTAGGAATGGCCGAATTTTGTCAATTTTGGCTTCTCCGAGTTTCCCATTTTCATCTTCAGTTCATCATATTTCCACATGTTAAAAAAAAAATCCACATGAAAACTGATCAGTATTTTAGAGCCTGTTTCTCCTAATATACACCTTTTTAGATGAAATTTTGTTGTAACCAGAACTTGGAAGATTACTTTTAAAAAGAAATTACAGTTACAATTACATGGCCCCAAAAAGTAGTAATGACCGTTACAATTACAATTGCTCTGAAACTGATTACTTTACTTTTTCTCAAAAGTAACCACTGCAATTACATTTCAGTTACTTTTTTTAAAAAAATGCCTACAAGGTGCTGGCCTTGGCTGCTGCACATCTAAGTAGCCTAAAACAACATTAAAAATAAACACACACATACAGAGGTAGTAGAATAATTCTTTTTATCCACAAGATAGCAATGGTGGTCTCCCTGCTGGTAAGGAAGGTGGGGAGGGAGGCAGAGGCCACTACTCAGATCTTTGCACAACAAATCAAGTGCAACCCCACCCCCACTCAGCCAGCCAGCATAATCTCTCTCATTTAACCACCTCCCGGACACTGCCCTGCCACCAACTAAGGGACACTCACTCAAGCAAACATTTTCCCCTGAGATGCAAAAAAGTTAAAATACTGCAAATGCAGCACAGTAGCCAGAGAGGGTGGTGGAGGCCACTTTGCGTGCCAACACAGTATTCACACACATACACACATCATCATCTTTCACCTCCACAGTTCTTTATCTCCATTCTGCTGCTGCCTCCTTCTCCTCCTTTATCCATGTTCTTGCCCTCCGGCTCCTTTTCCTCTCCACTCCATTTTTAAAAATAATTGTTTTCTCTACTCCCCCCCTCTCCACCTCCTCTCTCGTCGCCTCCTACCCACCCATGGAGCATAGGGCAGAGCGACACTGCACAGAAGCCCAGTTTGAGGCACATGATTTTCATTCACAAATCAGAGAAGCAGAAGACTTCCCCTGCTTTCCCTCCCTCCCCCAAGTAATGCCGAAAGTAATGCTGGAAACTTTACAATTACTCCACAAAAGTAATAATCACTCCTATTACTATCAAAATGTAAAGGAATTACCCACTCATTCCTCAAAAAAATAATGAATTATAAGTAATTCATTACTTGTAACTAATAACTTCCATAACATACACAATTTTGGTTGTAGCATACACAATTTTGCAAGCATTTCCCCTTGCAAAGTGTTATTTTATTTTATTTTCTTGAATATATGCATTTTTAGACACACTGTCCCCTAATATCCACATTTTTGTACACATTTTGTGGTTAGAGAACTGCATCACAAAATTCAGAGCAAGGAGAATTTCAAATGATAACAGTGTTCCTATTGTTTTGGAATGTATGAACGAGGTAAGCTTGTGTTAAAATACATACCAAATCAAATCCCCTCCCCAGCCCTGTCCTTGATCCACTGGCAATTGCTCCATTTTTTAAAAATTTGATGTTTTTATACCTCACCCTTCTGTATCGGAGCATCAAGTGGCTTAAGATAAACAGGAAAGTACATCACACAATCCAAATAAAATATCAATACAATCACAAAATTACAGTAAAAATACAGTAATGTAATAAGTATCTGTAAGACCACAAGCTAGAAACAATGCAATTCAATACAGTTTTTAATTCCCTGAAACATGTCCTCGATAGTGATAAGCAGTTTAGAGCTCAATTATATATTTTTTCCTTTGACAAAGGCCAGAGATTTTCCAAGCATCTGTCAAAAGAAATTAAACTTTGCTTGGTGCTAAACTGATTCCAAACTTCCATGTCCTGAGACAGTCTCCTCCTCCTCCCTCCAAGAGAGGAAAACCTTTCACCTGTGTGCACTTCTTATTCATTTCAATGCAAACACACATCAACAATTGCCTGCATTCAAATGCTGTATTATTTTCACAAAGCAGTGCTCCCCCGAAGCAATTTCTCCTGTGCATTTAAGCGTGGCCTATCTTTTCCTTCAGCACTATCAGCTTATCAGTCTATTCTTCCATCTTTTTATTCTTTTGCACAAATAAGTTATTGTGGATCCACAGCCCATTATTAAAGATTTCAGGCAGTGCAGGGTGGATTGTTTGTATATATCAAACAGCCTTGTATCATCCTCATCTAAATACGATTACCAAAGATCACAAAGTGTTGGAGGCTGAACCAGCAGCAGTTGAGAACTACTTCGATTTCTGTAGTTTGCTGTTCTGGTGTTGCTTAACGACACTAATAAGACCAAGAGGGATGGTGGTTACTGTTATTCTGCCTGTGTACCGGGGATGGGGAACTGGTGGATCTGCAGATGCTGTTGGACTACAACTCTCACCATCTCCGAGTCCTTTGGCCATACTGGCTGGGGCAGATGGGGAACAGAATCCAGCAACACCTTGAGGTCCAGAGGTAGCCCATCACTGCTACATGCTAATAGTGAACTTATTCTCTGTGACTTGTTACTTAAAACTGAGTCTCTAAACAAGCAGTATCAATTCCACAACAATAGTATAGAATCATAGAATCAGAATAGAAGAGTTGGAAGGGGCCTACAAGGCCATCAAGTCCAAACCCCTGCTCAGTGCAGGAATCCAAATCAAAGGATTCCCCACAGATGGCTGTCCAGCTGTCTCTTGAATGCCTCCAGTGTCGGAGAGCCCACTACCTCTCTAGGTAATTGGTTCCATTGTCATATGGCTCTAACAGTTAGGAAGTTTTTCCTGATGTCCAGTCGAAATCTGGCTTCCTGCAACTTGAGCCCATTATTCCGTGTCCTGCACTCTGGGACGATCAAGTAGAGATCCCGGCCCTCCTCTATGTGACAACCTTTCATGTACTTGAAGAGTGCTATCATATCTCCTCTCAATTTTCTCTTCTCCAGGCTAAACATGCCCATTTCTTTCAGTCTCTCCTCATAGGGCTTTGTTTCCAGTCACCTGATCATCTTTGTTGCCCTCCTCTGAACCCGTATGTATATACTAGCTACTTTAGATGTCACATCACTTTACACCAATATACCACATAATGATGGGATTCAGGCCTTCTATGAGTCCTTCAACACCAGAAATTCTCTAACAGAGGCTATCACAACTTTAGCTACAGTAGTCCTGATTTGCAACAATGTTACATTCAGTGGAGAACACTACCTGCAACTACATGGCACAGCTATGGGAACTCGCATGGCTCCATCATATGCAAATCTATTTATGGGTAAAGTGGAATAAGAGATCTTCAAAAAGGCCATTAACAAGCCACTTTATGGTGGTGATACATTGATGACATCTTTGTGGTCTGGACAAATGGCAAAGAGAGCGGAGAACAATTTAAAGATTACATCAATTCTATTCATCCATCTATTAAGTTTACATTCAGTAGTACAAATGAAAATCCCTATATCTCTTTTCTTGATGTCCTTCTCATCATTGAAAACAACAAAATAGCCACTGATCTCTAGAGCAAGCCCACCTATCTAAACTGGAAATCCTGCCATCCTAAGTACATAAAGAAAAACATTGTCTATACCTTAGCTCTCAGAATCAAACATTATTTGCAATTATGAAGAGAAATACCAAAAGATTAGTAATCTTAAAGAACACCCTTTTCTGAGAGGATATCTTCCCACACGTAATCGTTTGCATTATCCAGAGAAAACCTCCTCCATTATAGTTTTCAAAAAACAAAGAACATACTCCATTTGTGGTAGATTTCTATGCAACATCTCCTAACTATCACCTAGCAATAAGGGAGAGCTACCGTTCACTAGCAAACTCTGAACATCTTGCTGGAGCCATCAACAAGTCTCCTGTTGTAGCATTTCAGCATCCTCCTAATTTACCCAAACTATTAGTGAGAGCTGTGCTTAAGCCACCTATCAGTAATCCTGGATCTCATCCACTTCAAACACTGTATCACCTGTGTGTACCTCATGGAGACAACTACTTTCAAAAGCACTAGGACAGGCAGAACATATTACATCAAAGAGAATATCACCTGCAGGTCCTGCAATATAATTTATGTCACTGAATGCAAAAAACCAGGATGTCATATCCAATGCATAGGAAAAACTACAACTGTCCTACACACACACTTCAGAAACCACAAATCAGTAATCTTTACTAAAAAAGTGGAGCAACCAGTTGCAAAACATTTTAACACTGAGGGCCACAGCCTGTCGAACTTATCTATAACAGCTATAGAGATGCCGACAGATCCAGCAGCACTGACTAAGAGGGAAAACTTCTGGATATACTCCCTGGACACATTGGCACCACATGGCCTCAACCTGGAGGACAGTACCACCACTACTTAGCTTCTGCAAATAAAGCCCCTCTGAGCAATCCATCCTCAAAGCTCTATAACAGCCACCTTGGTAACAGCATTTGTATGTTAGCAGCTGATGAAGGCAGAAGCCAAACTTTTTGCTAAAATTAAACCATACAAATCCAAATAGAAAGCATCACTTTTTTATAATAAAGGACTCCTTCACTCTGAGTCCTATTTGAACTTCCAACCAGATTCCTAAGCCTTCCATGTCCTCCTCTCTAATCCCCATTGCCTCCCCACCTCCCACTTATATTTATCTGAACTTTATGGAGACTGCTCGTGACTCCAGTTCCCCTTGCTACATTTCCCTGTGAAATTGCACATGCACAGTGCTGTACGGAGGCATGGAACCTATGTCTAAGGCGCTGCCTGCAGCCAAAATCACCAGCTGCATGAAGCAGGTGATGGCCTCCAAGGGAAAGAGGAGAGCTGCCCCACTTGGTAATATAACCAAATGTGGTTCTCCATTGTGTCTCTGGTGCCACATTTCAATATAATTGAATTATGCTTAAACAGGCACTGGAAAGAAATGCTAATTATCTAAATGGCTTGAGAGACGTTAAAGTAATTGGAATAAAATGAGGTTTGGATATAGAAAAGACACTTCTAATGGAAATGAAGGGCTCATAGGGATAAGGCAAGCTCCCATTAGAGGGAGCTTGGGAGAGCAAGCTGGGTGGAAGAGGTATCATAGAATTTAAGCTGCATCCAAGTGAGGAAACGGAGGTGAGTCAGGATGAGCTGTTTTCACCTTGTTATAGGAAGATGCATATATGCATGTGATGTTTGGGCTGAAGAAGGTTCCCTACAACCCCTGACTTATGTTAACAGGTCTCTTGGCTTCTAATTTGTACATGGGGAGCAACTATGGCTGACTTGATGACACAGTTGTGAAGTCAGTAGAGTTTCTCCCCCATCATACAGTGTTACATCAATTATTAAAAATGGTTAGTATCTAGTCAGTGGGTGGCTGCTTATCTTTTTTTTTAATCACTAACAGCTTGGTATTAATAGTCAACACTTCTAATTTACAAATGCTAGAACATGATGTGTTCAAGAGAATCTGGGTGAACATTAATATCTTGCTAGTAAACAAAGCAATTGAATTGTTTAGATTTGTGTGTGGGGTGGGTGGGAATTGTTTTAATGTAGTCTTTAGCGCAGGGGTGGCTAACCTGTAGACCATCGGATGTTGTTGGACCTGAACTCTCATTGGCAGTGGAGATGGGTGGCTCCAACGTCAGTGGGGCAGTGAATCTACTCCAGGTTTTAGACTGAACTTTCAGCATCTTGGACAGCTCCTTCAAAGGGTGAACTCAACCCCAGAGCAGATTCACTGCCCTGCTGACATCAAAGTCACCAATCTCCACTGCTCATCACCTCCATTCAGCACAGCCAATGGGCAGGGATGATGGGAGTTGGAGTCCAACAACATATGGCCACCGTCACGTTGGCTAGCCCTTCCGTGGTGCTGAATTGTTGCTCAAACAATGTTTTCTGAGGGAGGCGGGGAATGAGCAGAACTGAACATATCTTCCAAAAGCATGCTAGTTAGTATCCCACTTAGACTGGTGAGCAGAGCTTGGAAAAGTTACTTTTTTAAACTACAACTCCCATCAGCCCAGGCAGCATGGCCACTGGATTGGGCTGATGGGAGCTGTAGTTCAAAAAAAGTAATTTTTCCAAGCTCTGCTGGTGAGACCTCAGCTCCAGCCCTTGTTTAGCTATGAAGCTCATTGGGTGACCCTCTGCTAGTCACCATTTGTCAGCCTCACCTAAATCCCAGATAGGGATGGGTGAATTGGTCAGTTATTTTTTCTCTCTCACTTCCTCATTTTTCCAATCTCAAGTTCAGTACAGTAGGGCCCTGCTTTACAGCGCTTCGCTTTACAGCGATTCACTAATGCGGCGGCTTTTAATTAGGGAAAGTCCCCACATTAAGGCGCTTGTTCCGTTTTTACGGCGGTTTTTTCCATCGTGTGCCATTTTGATGTCATTTTCGCATGACGTGTCCCATTATCGTCAATGGGTTTCACTTTACGGCAATTTCCGCTTTACAGCGGGGGTCCGGAACGGAACCCGCCGTATGAGTGGGGCCCTACTGTACTCCACATTTCCACATCAGTTGCTGATTTATTTGTGTTTTTTTTAAAAAAAGGTCCTCATGAAAATTAATCAGCATTTTCAGGTGAATTTCTCCTAATTGCACGTTTTTTGCAAAGCTGTTTTGCCCAATACTAATTTTTGCAAATCAGTTTCCCACATATAATGCGTTTTGATTAGACATGTAATGCAGCCTCCTATAACATGTTACGTTATACTTATAGTGTGGAAATAGTTTTTGTGTTGTAATATTTGTTATTTTTTCTATTATGGTTGTATTATTTTGCTTGAAATTGTTTTGTAATTGTTTGCTTTTGTTGCAAGCTATTTCAATTATTGTGTTCTTGATTCCTTTTTGTAAGTCGCTTTGAGTTCTATTGTTGAAAAAAGCGACTAATAAATACTAGTAATAAATAAATAATAAATATATTTTGCATGCTATTTTCATGAATATCTGGGTTCCTATGCATGCTTTACCCCAGTATACATTTTTGTCCACATTACTTGGCTGGACCAGAGCTTGGAAAAGTTACTTTTTTGAACTACAACTCCCATCAGCCCCAGCCAGCGCCATGCTGGCTGGGGCTGATGGGAGTTGTAGTTCAAAAAAGTAACTTTTCCAAGCTCTGAAACTACATTGCAAAATTTGGAGAAGTGTTCATTTCAAAGGATGGCTCTGTTTCAGTTTGCATATTATTTCAGAAACTGTGAATCAGGTAAGTTCATCTTCCAATGTGAACTGAATCCAATTTCTCCCCCATCTCTACTCAGAGTGCTGTTGGGAGGGGAAAGGAAGAGGGGAAAAAACTAGATTCCCCACCCTAAATTCACTGGAGGAATTATACAATGTAAGAAATGTTGCTAATATATGTCACTTTCCCCACACACCTTTCCCCTCTAGGATGGCACCTTGAAGGTGAAACATGATCTTTTGGTTTTGTTCCTCTTTTCTGATTCTTAAACGGCCTTTGCAAGAAGATGTTCCAGGCTCTTTTAAGAACTAACTCAAAATTACTCCCCCCAAAATATTTGTGGATGAAGGAAAAATGGATGATGGTTACACTCTGTAATTCTCTAACAAGTTACTCATTGGTAATTCAAGTGTTTTAGATATAGACCCTAAAAATCTCCTTTGAGGCTACAAACCAAACCTACGTAGGAGAAAAAAAATGCCCCGCTGAACTCGGTGAGACTTATTTCTAAATAAAGGAGTTGGGGATCAGACTGTAAATCTCTTCTTTGTGCCTGCTCCCAAATTTCCATGGAATAGAATTTCAGACTATTTTTGCACAATGGTCTTCCAAACAGGGGTATCACCTGGTATACATTTTAATACATATTTGCTGAGTCTTAGGCTGCATGAAATTACCACAGTATTGAACATGTTTCTGAGGAGTTTCTGTGTTAATGAAGATTGAACAGTGGATATGGGAAGCTTGAAGCAAACACGTAAGAGTCAGTGTGCTAGACATAAGAACATAACATAAGAAGAGCCTGCTGGATCAGGCCAGTGGCCCATCTAGTCCAGCATCCTGTTCTCACAGTGGCCAACCAGGTGCCTGGGGAAGCCTGCAAGCAGGACCCGAGTGCAAGAACACTCTCCCCTCCTGAGGCTTCCGGCAACTGGTTTTCAGAAGCATGCTGCCTCTGATTAGGGTGGCAGACCACAGCCATCATGGCTAGTAGCCATTGATAGCCCTGTCCTCCATGAATCTGTCTAATCTTCTTTTAAAGCCATCCCAGCTGGTGGCCATTACTGCATCTTGTGGGAGCAAATTCCATAGTTTAACTATGCGCTGAGTAAAGAAGTACTTCCTTTTGTCTGTCCTGAATCTTCCAACATTCAGCTTCTTTGAATGTCCACGAGTTCTAGTATTATGAGAGAGGGAGAAAAACTTTTCTCTATCCACTTTCTCAATGCCATGCATAATTTTATACACTTCTATCATGTCTCCTCTGACCCGCCTTTTCTCTAAACTAAAAAGCCCCAAATGCTGCAACCTTTCCTCGTAAGGGAGTCGTTCCATCCCCTTGATCATTCTGGTTGCCCTCTTCTGAACTTTTTCCAACTCTATAATATCAGTTTTGAGATGAGGCGACCAGAACTGTACACAGTATTCCAAATGCGGCCGCACCATAGATTTATACAACGGCATTATGATATCGGCTGTTTTATTTTCAATACCTTTCCTAATTATTGCTAGCATGGAATTTGCCTTTTTTACAGCTGCCGCACACTGGGTCGACATTTTCATCGTGCTGTCCACTACAACCCCGAGGTCTCTCTCCTGGTCGGTCACCGCCAGTTCAGACCCCATGAGCGTATATGTGAAATTAAGATTTTTTGCTCCAATATGCATAATTTTACACTTGTTTATATTGAATTGCATTTGCCATTTTTCCGTCCATTCACTCAGTTTGGAGAGGTCTTTTTGGAGCTCTTCGCAATCCCTTTTTGTTTTAACAACCCTGAACAATTTAGTGTCGTCAGCAAACTTGGCCACTTCACTGCTCACTCCTAATTCTAGGTCATTAATTGGCTACAGAAGTTTCTAGGTCTCATGGCACTACATTGCAAAAGTTGGGGAGAGTGATGAAACTAGGGGAAGATTAAATGCAGCACAATTTTCTGCAAATACACACACACACACAAACCAAGGGTGCCATAGATGATAAAAGCAATAGGTTAATATCGGAAGAGGAAGGAAGAATACTGAGCTACCACACATTTCTACAGAGACAATGATCTAACCATATAACGTCTGTGGAAATGAACTCTCTGGAACTTTGATGCTTCAAGAGGACCAAATGTGTCAACGGCTGGTTGAAACGCCTACAGGGAAAGAAGGATGGTATTCTGACCCCACTTTCATTTCCCTGGGAAGAATATCATTCATTCTTATGACACTGAGAGCTAAAGAAACCATTAACGATCCTCAGACACGAAGTGTATAAATGCTGTCATCCGGGGGGAGGAAAGTAATGCACTTAATTATGGCTTGCCAGTTGACATTCTTGATCCACCGTATTGTCAAAGACCTTGGATTCTGAAGGTTTCTTATTCCTTTCTTTGCTCAAAAGCTAAACATGCTAAAGGCTATTGCTTCATTTGCTATTTTGTTTAAAGTTGAAAATTGCTAAGTGGTCCAAAGTTACATGTAAGACAGAGCCCAAGTCTGTACTCAGAGATTCAGCCAGTTATTCCAGATCAATACATAGACTTCAGACTTCTTCACCTCTGCAGATAGTGGCCATGTGACCCCCTCCCCCTGCTCTCCCCATTTTCTTTCCCCATTTCTCCCTCCCCCTTTGATTTAAAGCTCCTTCATCTGACCTTTTTCACTTGCCTCCATTCTTCTGGAGTAGAGGTCACCAATCTTTTTAAACCTGTGGAAATATTTGGATTTTTGAGTGAGTGGGTGGGTACCATTCCCTCTGTTCACTTATTTCTCCTCTCCCCAGATCAGTCTCCCCCCAACAGAGAGAGACAGAAAGAGAGAAAGCACACACATTGATATTTCACTTTCCCAAAGGATCTGGGTAGGAGCCAGTAGAATTAATCTGAGCTTTGGATAGCACATAGAACTGAAAGAGTGCCACTCTTTCAACTTCCTCCCTCAGTTCTATGTGAGTTTCAAGGGAGAAAAAGGAAACCACCCTCACTGCCTCATGACAAAGGGGTCAGCGACAGATGGTGCTAAGAAGCTTTGTGAGTGCCAGGGGAAGACCTCAGGAGCACCACTGTGCCCATGGGTCCCATGCTGGCAATCCCTGGATCTAGACCCCATCATCTTCCAACCATCCTTTCCTAGACCCAATTCTTCCATGGGCTTTCTGCCTTTGTAGTCTGGTAAAAGCAAAATAGAAGCTCTGCAGCCCAAAATTGGCTAGTTACTTTAAACAATCCTCCCTTTTTTTGATAGGTCCTTCTATTCCTCCTTCCCTACCCCACCTTTGGCTGTTCTGCTGTTAGGGTATTTTTGTACTTTTCTTCACTTATATTAATATTCTCTTGGATTTGAGCAGCCCCTCTGTGACATCAAGGCAGTTCAGCCAATCATTGTCACAACCTTCATCCATCACCACCTAGACAAACCCCCTTAAACTGGAGACTGGATACCAATTCATGTGGCTTCTCAGAGGTCTGTATTGTCTTGTGCTTCACCTTCTATGAGTACTGAGACAAAAGTCTGCTTTGGAGAAAAGTGTATGGTGTTTGTAGTTTTCTGTTTACAAATGCACAGGCTGATCAGGTATTATAGGAGGAGCTGACTGGGTAGATCTCAATGCAACATCCATTTGGTACTCCCAAGTCAAAGTTATTTGTTAGCAAAATGAAAATCCAAAACTGTTTGATCTTTACTTTCATTCCTTACACTTCCCTTCTATAGAATGGCTCAAAGTACCTTTCCGCTATGAAAACAACTTGTGTAAAGGAACATCCCAATGTGGCTTTAGATAAAAGAACATCTCAATTGCCCATTAATGTGCATGGTCTCTCATCAGTTATCAGGCCACCGGGAGCCAAGGGAGAAAGCCACCTTTCCATCCCATTTGGTGCAACAGCATGGCATGTGACAGTACTCACAAAGGTGCAATGCATTTTTTGCATCTTGGGCAGCCAGCAAACCTTGTAGACAGAAATAGTCAATGGCCACTATCCTGCACATTCAGGAGCTGTAAAGAGAGTCAGTATCAATAAAAATGTCCTAATGATGCAAAGATGCTGTCATACAGGGGAAGAGAACCATAAGCCCAAGAGGCAAATATACCCCTCCAGGTCTCTCTGTTTGGCCCTCTGGACTCTCCTCGGGCCATACCCCCTCTCCTCAGGCCACACCCCTCCTCAGCCTTGCTGCACACCCTTGAGTCTTCTTGCCTGGCTAAAATCCGTCCTTGAACACTGATAATGCCGCAGGATTGCCTGGACAGAGGAAAGTGTGTATATATAGGAACCAGAGCATGGAAAAGTTATTTTTTTAAACTACAACTCCCATCAGCCCCAGCCAGCATGGCCACTGGATTGGGCTGATGGGAGTTGTAGTTCAAAAAAGTAACTTTTCCAAGCTCTGATAGGAACTAGCCTTCTGCCTAACATTTGTTGTTCTGCCCACTTTTGCCTCTGCCTTCCCCACCACTGGCATGTGGCCCTCAAGAGGATGGCCAGAAGGGAATGTGGCCCTCAAAGTCCAAAAAAGTTCCCTGCCCCTGCTGCAATGGAAAGGCCATACTACGGCCGCATTCACACCAAACATTTATTCCACTATTTCCCCTTTTTAAGCAGTCGTGGCTTTCCCCAAAGAATCCTGAGGAGTGTAGTTTGTGAAGGGTGCTGAGAGTTGTTAGGAGACCCCCTTAATCCCCTCACAAACCTACACTTCCCAAAGTTCTCCAGGAAGAGGGACTGACCGTTAAACCGCTCTGACAATATAAACCACCCAAAGTACACTTCCCATAATTCTTTGGGGAAAGCTATGACAGTTTAAAGTGGAACATAAGAACATAAGAAGAGCCTGCTGGATCAGGCCAGTGGTCCATCTAGTCCAGCATCCTGTTCTCACAGTGGCCAACCAGGTGCCTGGGGGAAGCCCGCAAGCAGGATCCGAGTGCAAGAACACTCTCCCCTCCTGAGGCTTCCAGCAACTGGTTTTCAGAAGCATGCTGCCTCTGACTAGGGTGGCAGAGCACAGCCATCACGGCTAGTAGCCATTGATAGCCCTGTCCTCCATGAATTTGTCTAATCTTCTTTTAAAGCCGTCCAAGCTGGTGGCCATTACTGCATCTTGTGGGAGCAAATTCCATAGTTTAACTATGCGCTGAGTAAAGAAGTACTTCCTTTTGTCTGTCCTGAATCTTCCAACATTCAGCTTCTTTGAATGTCCACGAGTTCTAGTATTATGAGAGAGGGAGAAGAACTTTTCTCTATCCACTTTCTCAATGCCATGCATAATTTTATACACTTCTATCATGTCTCCTCTGACCCGCCTTTTCTCTAAACTAAAAAGCCCCAAATGCTGCAACCTTTCCTCAAACGTATGGTGTGAAGGTGGCCTACATCTGACATCAGTGGGAGCTGCCTTTCCAATGCGAGTAGCAGCTGCATACCTGAAATTTCTGTCAGGACCATGGAAGGAAGGAAAGTGTTCAAGTTCCTCCTCCTCCCTGTTTCTGCATTTGAAGTTTCAAAAAGACATACATGACCACAAAGCATGTGTCCCATACAGAGCTTGGAAAAGTTACTTTTTTAAACTACAACTCCCTTCAGCCCCAGCTAGCATGGCCACTGGATTGGGCTGATGGGAGTTGTAGTTCAAAAAAGTAACTTTTCCGAGCTCTGGTCCCATATATAGGGTTGCCAGGTCAGGGCCTGAGACTGATCCTGTATCTTTAGGAGAAGAGAATGTCAGCCAAGTGAAGGTGTTCTTGCAACACTATAATGGAAAAAACCACAAGGTGGAATTCTCCCTTCCCCCTGCACAACTTTTAAAGATACAGAAGACCTCTTGGTTGTCAAGCCCAGCCTCTAATAGGTCTTCTGTATCTTTAAAAGTTGTGCAGGGGGAAGGGAGAATTCCACCTTGTGTTTTTTCCCATTACAGTGTTGCAAGAACACCTGCACTTGGCTGAATTTTCTCCTCTCTTAAAGATACAGAATCATTCTCAGGCCCTGAGCCTGGCAACCCTACCGATATCATGTGTAGTTTGGCCCTCAGTCTTTCAGCTGTGTGTCACTGTCTGGAAACTGAAGCCAATGATGAGGTACGCCTGGCACCAACACTGTTATCTTTTCGGCACCAGGTCACCTTTCCTCTTCTCCCAGGCATTTTAGCATGTGTTTTTAAATTTATTTTATATTGTTTTGAATTTTAAATGTGTGTTTTAAATTGTTTTTTAAAATATGTTTTTAAATTGTGTATTTGTTTTAATGTTTTTGATTGCTGTAAACTGCCCAGAGAGCTTCGACTATGGGGCGGTATACAAGTGCAATAAATAAATAAATAAATAAATAAATAATGTGGTGATAAAGTAAGGCATGGCCACTGAGGATAGAATAAATGGTGGCCTCTGGGTGGCTTTTAAGGAATTTATGATAGCCAAGGACCAGGTTACTAAGATATTCCTGTATCACAGTTTTGGAGAGCAACGAGACAGCAGGATGCACAGTCTCTGGGGAATTCCTGACAATACAAATCACACAAGTAAGGAAAATATGCTTGCTTCGAGAGAGAAAAAAACCCAGAAAGGTTGTTCAACCTAGATTCCTGTTTGGTGATAAATTAGTTGTAAAGAGTGACAGGGCACATCTGGAGGAGGGAAAGCGAAGCCTGTAATTAAAGTTGATGGAAAGTAAAACTCAGAAGGTTATTTATATCCTACTTGGGGGGGGGAGGGCTTAAAATGAGCTCCATCAAGTATTGTGAGGAGAAAACAGCTAAAACGTCCCAGGAGTGTTTGTTTGCTTGCAAAACAAACAAAGGCAAATGACAAGGGCCCAACTGCACTATACATTTAAAGCAGTCATACTACTTTTAAACAGTCATGGCCTCCCCCAAAGAATCCCGGGAACTGTAGTTTGTTAAGGGTGCTGAGAGTTGTTAGGAGACTCCTCTTCCCCTCTCAGAGCTATAATTCTCAGAGTGGTTTAACAATCAATCCCTCTTCCTCCCGGGGAACTCTGGAAATTGTAGCTCTGTGAGGGGAATAGCGGTCTCCTACAACTCTCAGCACCCGCAACAAACTGCAGTTCCCAGGATTCTTTGGGGGAAGCCATAACTGTTTAACATGGAATAATACTACTTTAAATGTGCAGATGGTGCTAGTGTATAGGGCTGTGCATCCACCCCCATCCACCCCGTGGGTCCGATCCAAAGGGAGCCATGAGGCTGATCCCCCCTGGGTTGACCCAGGGACCACACGCTTTGCCTCAGAGCCAGTCCTGAATAAGTTTGGGAGTGGGGCTAATTATTAATTAGGATTTTTTAAAAATACCATAATTAAACATGTGGCTGGGAGGGGGTTGGGGATGGAGATATTGTGTCTCCTTTCCATGCCCCTGATGAAGAATAGGGGCCAATTCTGTGTGGTGCACCGGCTCTCTACAGGATCGCTCCCTCTGCTCAACAGCTGATGAGTGGAGGGAACAATCCTGTCCAGTGCTACTTTGCAAGCCTAATTAGCAAGCCAGGCAGACCTAATTAAGTCCACAGTATGTAGGCTTCCCAGTCATAAAGGAAAGGCATCCTTCATTTTGAACCCTCTGGTCAGGCACCAAGACCAGAACTAAACTTGTCTGGCATGGAAGATACCTGCAAGGGAAAATTAATGGGCATGGTAAAGTATCCCTTCTGACCCACTGGTGCTAGTCCTATTCAGAGCAGACCCACTGAAGTTAACAGACACGACTAACTTAGCTTCGTTAATTTCAATGGGTCTATTCTGAGTAGGACTTAGTTGAAAGAACCCCTCATGGTCTCCCATGCAAAGTCCCCTCTCATCCCCAAAACGTGCATTTGTCAAAGTCACATGTGGTTCTGACCTTAGTGAGCTACTTAACAGAACTGACTGGTGCCAAATGAAGACTACGTTTCTGGATTAATCAAACCATTTGTTTGGGGTGAAACACAGCGGTGCACACTACAGATGGAAAGATCTGTCAGTTTTAGTGCTCTCGGTTTCTCATTTTTCCAGTCTTAAATATACATGATTCATTAGAAAAGATAATAATGCTTGGAAAAACAGCAGGGAGTAGAAAAAGAGGAAGGCCAAACAGGAGATGGATTGATTCCATAAAGGAAGCCACAGACCTGAACTTACAAAATCTGAACAGGGTGGCTCACGACAGATGCTCTTGGAGGTCGCTGATTCATAGGGTCGCCATAAGTCATGATCGACTTGAAGGCACATAACAACAACAAACATTTCTGCAGCAATTTGCTATTTTTTTTAAAAAAAAAATTCTCATGAAAATTCTCCAGCATTTTAGTGTGAATTTCTCCTAATAAACACATTTTTGTAGGCAGTTTTGACTAATGTTTTGATTAATGTGTACATTTTGCAAGCTATTTCTCATCATATAATGCGTTTTGTATGTGATTTTCATTCATATATTCATTTTTGTGGACACTTTCCCCTAACCTATGCATTTTTGTAAAATTCGAATAAGTGCAACTTGCAAAGGATGGCTGTGTTTTGGTTCTCATGTTGTTCCAGAAAATGCGAATTTGATAGATTTGGCTTGAAGATGCAAACTGAATTGAATTTCTCACCCATCCCTAGAATATACCTACGTGGGTCAGTTTTCTTAATGTGTCCATTTTGCAGCATTTTCCAGTGAGCAGCAACATCAAGGATTCACAGTCTCCCCTCCTTGCTGTGTGCTTCTTACAAAGGAGAAGGAGAGGAAGAAAGTTGGAAGAGTTTGTGGTGCAGCTGTAGAAATTATTCCTTCTACATTTCCCCCCAAATAGACTTGGTGGGTGAGTGAATGAGTGGGTGGAGATGGACAAGAGAGCAGAGGCGATGGGGAAATGGAGAAAGGTATAGAGTAATTTTGCTTTAAAAATCTCGATGCTTTGCACATTGCATGGCACGTGCCCATGTGCAGACCACACACACAACATTGTGCACCAGGAACCCAATGTGCTCATCACTAAACAGATGGTTGGTGCTAGGTGGGTGGGAGAAAGCAGAGTAAGTTTAGAAGGAGCCAAGTTCAACATGGTTGAGAAACATTAGCACAGTGTCATGTTTTGATCTAGTGTTTCTTGATGAAACCTTCCAAAATCCAAGATCCTAGCTTGACACAAGGCAAGAGACAAGGCACTGAATAGATTTTTTTTTAGCTCACTGCACACTACTGTAAGCAATTAAAAGTTGAGCACGGTTGCAGCATTTGGGGCTTTTTAGTTTAGAGAAAAGGCGGGTCAGAGGAGACATGATAGAAGTGTATAAAATTATGCATGGCATTGAGAAAGTGGATAGAGAAAAGTTCTTCTCCCTCTCTCATAATACTAGAACTCGTGGACATTCAAAGAAGCTGAATGTTGGAAGATTCAGGACAGACAAAAGGAAGTACTTCTTTACTCAGCGCATAGTTAAACTATGGAATTTGCTCCCACAAGATGCAGTAATGGCCACCAGCTTGGACGGCTTTAAAAGAAGATTAGACCAATTCATGGAGGACAGGGCTATCAATGGCTACTAGCCATGATGGCTGTGCTCTGCCACCCTAGTCAGAGGCAGCATGCTTCTGAAAACCAGTTGCCGGAAGCCTCAGGAGGGGAGAGTGTTCTTGCACTCGGGTCCTGCTTGCGGGCTTCCCCCAGGCACCTGGTTGGCCACTGTGAGAACAGGATGCTGGACTAGATGGGCCACTGGCCTGATCCAGCAGGCTCTTCTTATGTTCTTATGTTCTTAACCTTACATTTTCTAGTCCTCATTACAATGTAAAAGGTAACAACTTCGCACTGAACAGATTCAAAATCAGTTTGTATAATATGGTTTTTCTAAAGAGAGATATACAGGAGTCTCTCCTGCATCTTGAGCTTGGACTACCACATTTCGTGAACACCAGCTCACTTAGCTGCATGAACAAGCCACATTTGAAACTGCAGGGAGTTACAACATATATTTGCTGTAAACGATCAAATGAGACCACAAGAGACTGAAGTGTAGAACACAATGAACTTTGCTTAACACTTTTAAAAACTGCTAATCTCAAAATGGACGTTGTTTTAGATTTCAGTTCTCTGCTGGTCTTCTCTGTATCTAAGGGTTCATAGAATCATAAAAGATGGAAGTGGCTTATGAGGCCATCGTGTCCAGTTCCTTGCTCAATGCAGGAATCCAACTTAAAGCAGACTTGACAGGTGGCTATCCAGCTGCCTCTTGAATGCCTCCAGTGTTGGAGAGCCCTGACTGCTGTCAATGCAGCCTAAAATAGCATTTGCCTTTTGTGCAGCCACGTGGCACTCATGGCTCATATTCAGCTTGTGATCAACAACAATTCCAAGATCCTTCTCGCATGTAATATTGCTGAGCTAAGTATCCCCCATTGTATAACTGCATTTGAGTTCTTCCTAGGTATAGAACTTTGCAATTATCCCTGTTGAATTTCATTCTGTTATTTTCAGCCCAATGCTCCAGCCTATCAAGATCACTTTGAATTTTGTTTCTGTCCTCCTGCGTATTAGCTATTCCTCCCAATTTTGTATCATATGCAAATTTGATAAGCATTCCCTGCATCTCCTCATCAAAGTCATTAATAAAAATTATAAAATGTTGAAGAGCACGGGTCCCAGACCGAGCCCTGCAGTGCCCCTCTTGTTACCTGCCCCTGTTTGAGAAGGAACTATTGAGAAGCACTCTTTGAGTATGATTCTATAGCCAACTGTAGATCCACCTGATAGTTGTTCCATCCAGCTCACATTTAGCTAACTTGCTAAGCAGAATATCATGGGGAACTTTGTCAGACATTTTGCTGTAGCTGAGATATATTATGTCTAAGGCATTCCCACAGTCTACCAGAGAAGTTATCCAATCAAAAATAAGATTAGTCTGGCAGGATTTGTTGTTGACAAAACCATGTTGGCTTCTAGTAATTACTGCATTGTTTTCAAGGTGCTTACAGACTGACCACTTTATAATCTGCTCCAGAATTTTCCCGGGGATCAATGTCAGGCTGACCAGTCTTCCCAGGTTTTTCCTTTTTGCCCTTTTTGAAGATACGGACAACATTAGCCCTCCTCCAGTCATCTGGCACTTCACCAATCCTCCACAATTTTGCAGAGATAATAGACAGTGGTTCCAAGAGTTCTTCAGCCAGTTCCTTCAATACTTTGGGAGGCAGTTCATCAGGACCTGGAGATCTGAACTCATTCAGAGTGATTAGGTATTCCTTGACCATTTGTCTTTCAATCTCAAGCTGCAATCCTGCCCCTTCAACTTGTACTTCACGTTTGTCAGGTGGGTCGTAGATCCTCCTTTGGGAGAAGACTGAGCCAAAGTAGGAACTGAGCATGCCTGCCTTTTCTTTGTCATCTGTTATTTTGCCATCCTCATTTCTTTTCTCTCTTTTACTATGGAAGTTCCTGAAGAAAGCCTTTGTGTCACTTTTAGCACCCCTCGCTAGCCTCAGCTCATTCCCAGCTTTAGCCTTTCTAATGTCACCAAGTTTACATCCCCCTCCCCCTTAGGATTCAGTTTAAAGCCCTCCTGGTGTTCTGGCCAAACACACTCCACAGTCCTTGTGAGGTGCTACCCATCACCTGCCAGCAGTACATCTTCCAGGGATCTATTTAACTCCTTCTCAGAGTAGATTCACTGAAATTAAGGAACCAAAGTAAGTCATGTCTGTTAACTTCAAGGGGTCTACTTTGAGTAGGACCAGCATTTAATACCACCTTTCTTCCCCCCATGTATGCATTCATGTAACACTGTGATTTCTTTTGTCATTAGAAAGGTAAGAGTGTGGCAGAGGGGAGTCATATCTGGAAAACCTGAAGGAGTTTAGTTTTGAACCAAGTCTGTCTTTTTTTTTAGGAAGTGGAGAACTTTATTTTTTCACTTTTTGCTCAGATGAATTTTATGTTATTTTAATTTAATTTTAATTTCTGTCTCCTATTTATATTTTGTGATTAGCTTAGAGCAGGGAAGAGGAATCTATGGCCCTCCAGATGTTGCTGGATTCCATCTACAGATAGGGGAGAAATTCAATTCAGTTCGAATTTCAAACTGAATCCATCAAATTCACACTTTCCAATACAATATGAGTACCGAAACACAGCCATCCTTCAAAATTTATGCTGATCTGAATTTTTTGTTGCCGTTCTCCAACCAGACACTATACTGTATGCAGAAATGCATGTATTAGGGGAAAGTATGCATACAAATGAATAGTGAAAATAACATACAAAACCACATTATATTAAATGTTTTGGACAGACATGGCTGTACAGCGACTCAGAAGGGTAGCGAGACCCCAATCTGACTCAAGATGCCTTGCTAATAGCATCTTGTGATAATAATCAGACTTGTGAGGACCTTTCCTGAATTACCCCAATTCACCTCGCAATTTGAGTACACACAGAACTCATGCACCCCTAATAATTACAGCATGAATGGTTCACAACTAGTTTTGCTGGGTGCACACTTTGTAGTAAGTGTATATTAAATGGAGGGCAAAATCTTGCCTCCCCCCCCCAGTGATTGAGTAACAAATCCTGTTGCTACAGCCACTACTCCCTCCATACTTCCAGGGATGGATTTGACCCCAGGGCTGCCAGTTGCTAACCCCTAGCAAAAACAATTGTGTTGAATACTTCATGTCCATCATCTGTATGGAGCAATTACATAAAAGGCACAGGTTAATTTTGGCTGGATTTAATACTGTTTTATCGAAAATGAACTTCAAAACTCTCTTGCATTAAGTTTCCACTGTTTCCAAGTACTCTGTGGCATTCTTTTGTAGACTTCCTCCTAAGATTACATCTGTCAGCATTTTTGCAAATGCAAAACAAACACCTACAGCATAACTTTGTCACCCCGCTCATGATTGAAACGTGGGTTGGTAAAAATGGCACTCTATTGTTTGGAAGATGCACAGAGATACCACCTTGGGAAATGCAACAGACATGAAAATTGTCCCATTTATTTATGACGTACTTAAAGAGAATGGAAGGTGGTGGTGGGGAAGTGTTTGCTGATGGGAACTGTTTAGCAGCCTATCTCATAACTCTATACTATACTGTGTGGGGATGCAGGAGAAATTCAATTTTCTTGGCATTTTCATGAGAAACTTTCTGACTTCTCAAACCAAAGTGTGAACTGAAACACACATTGAAATCTGCACTTCTCTGAACTTTGCAATGCAGTTTTCCAACCAAACACTATATACAAATATGCTTATATTAGGGAAGATGATATACACAAATGTGTTATATTAGGGGAAATTACTTGCAAATATTTCAGGGACAGTCAAAACTGCATTAAAACGTGTGTTTTAGGAGCAGTTTGCACTGAAATGCTGATAAATTTTCATGCACTTTTATCCCCCCCCCCACTATTGCAAATTATTGCAGAAATGTGGAGAACTGAATTTAAGACTGGAAAAATGAGAAACCAAGAGAAACCAAAATTGACAGATTTGTCCATCAGAAGTTGGATGTGGTGGACTGGTAAGCTTGGTTTCTCCTTGCCCAGGGTTAGAATTCTGAGAACACCTAGCCCTCATAAAAATGTAAGAGGTAAAAGCAGTATTTGAACAGGGTCAGAGCCAGACTGTGTATATATATATATCGTATTTTTTTTCTTACAGGGAGATGTACAGGAATCTAAAAAAAATCTTAGAAGAAAGACAGTACCTTAGTCATAGTGCATCTACTTTACATCCTGGCATCTTCAGGCAGGATTGGGATTGCCCCCTGTCTGAAACCCTAGTGAGCTGTTGCTAGTCAGTGCTACCAATACTGAGCTAGATGGACTCAGTATAAGGCAGCTTCCTATGATCTTAAGGGATTCCTAAAAGGAGTGGGGAGGGGGTCACCATTTTGCCGGCCTCTACTTCCTTGGCATTATTTCTTAACAGTGCCATTTAATCACAACCATACTTGGGTAACTTCCAGGGCTGACCCCTGGAAGGGTCACATCTCTGTTGAGTCATGGGAGAATGGTATTGCGATGGATCATTGCCTTAGGGTTATTTAAGCACAACAGAAAAGCAGCGGTCAACTCTTAATTACTATTTGATAGATTTCTTTGCGATACGATGCCTAGCTTTGATGAATCCTCATGAGGACTCGGGTCAAAGCAAGTGACTGTTTGCATTGCTTGGAAGGTCTCTCAAAGACTGAAAGCTACCAATGGCTAAGGCAGGGATATTATTACGGGTGGGTTCTCTGGGTGTGGTGCCTGAATCTTTTTCAAAACGTACTCAATGAATTTGGAGGAAATTGAATTGGGGGGGTAATCTAGGTTACTGAGTAGAATATAAAAATCAGGAGAATAAATTATTTTAAGATGACTTAACTGGAGATGCTTTGGTGGGGGGAAATGACTAGGAGGAATCAAAGGGGAACTGAATTGATTTGCAGCAGGAGATTAATAGTTGGGAAACTAATTGAGGGCCTTAATGAACTGAAGTGCTGATCTGGGATGATCTGACTTGGGCTGCAAATTTATTGAAGATTTTATCTGGGATTATTTAGATCCACCGTTAGCTGGCTTGACATTATGTCCATGCCCCGATCTTTTAAGTACCTAGCCACACCCCTCAGACAAAGATGCTTGTAGAAGCTTCCTAGGCCACCTCACTTTAATGTGTGTGAAGGTTTGAAGCTCCATAAGAGATTGTAACTCCCAGAAAACGGTCTGATACCAGCAGATGTAGTCCAGTCTGTAGTGCTTAGGAATGGTTTGGCCAGTGTGCAGGGATGGACCATAGCTCAGGTACAACATCTGCCTTGCATGCAGAAGGTCCCAGGAACAATTCCTGGCATCTCCAGGTTGGACTGTGAGAGAACCCTATCTGAAATCCTGGAGAGCCGTTGCCAGTCAGTGTCAGCAATACTGAGCTAGATGGACCAATAGTCTGATCCAGTATAAGAAAATCCTATGTTCCTCTGTGTGGATGACAGACCATCTGGGAAACCCCCTGTGTGCAGCTGGGAGGTGCTTGGAGAAAGGAGAGGATGCAAAAGGATCTATCCATGATGTAATGATAGGGGGTGGAATTCTGGATTATACCACTTAAGACGGAAAGGAGGGGATTTCCATTTTGAATTCTCAGCCATGGTAAAGCAAACCCTCTCTGTATGTAATACAATGCACATCAGGGAGAAACGTTAAACAAAGCCATCTTCCTGAGCTTCTAGTTCGCTACTTTACAGATAAGCTGCACATGCAGCATAATGTGAGTGCAGAGAGAACTGCACCACTTGAGGCTGCAGTCAAGGGATTCTTGAAGGCAACCCATGTTAAAAGAACACACATAAAAAAAACATGCTAAGGAGAAAAGGGCTGGGTCTTTTCTGCTAATTGTCTACTTTGGCAAGGATTTTTTTTTTTAACAAATAGCAGAGGTTCCTAGACTGTGGTCCATGGACCACTGGTGGTCTGTGAGTTTCACTCAGGTGGTCTGTGGCGTGTCTAGATTAAATAAAACATTGATTTTTATTGTGTTTTATTGCTTTTATTTATGTTGTATTCTATTGTGTTATGATTTGAATTTGATGGGATGCAGATTGTAATACAATAAAACACAATATAAGAAGTCAAAGGAACAATAAGAACACATTCAAAAATCATACAGCATCTGGCATAGAGCATTGCAGTTGCCACAACAGGCAGAAAAATCAAGAAGTGATCCACCAAGACCGTCAGCAATTTTCAAGTGGTCCATGGGGAAATAAGTTTGGAAATCACTGCCCTAGAGAAAGAAGCATTCCAGATGCATCCCCTCTCCTAGCCCATTTTAGAGCATATATAGATAGTGTCGCTTACAGAGACAACTAAGGCTTTAAAGTCAACTAAGGCTTTAAATCGGGGGGGGGACCTCTGGCCCATGAGCCAGTCTTGGCCTACCAGTTGGCCCGCAAGGCTGTTTTCCCCAAACCATGCTCACTCGGCCATCAGCTGATATCACTCATGACATCATCTACAGGAGGGTGGTTAAATCCTGCATTGGCTGTGTGTGCCTGTTCCCAGGAGGCACAGGGGCATGCAGACAAAGCAGCAGGATTTAACCCACCCACCCCTGCTGATGAGCAGGGGTTAAATCCTGCAGGATTCCATGCAAACCGTTTCCTGTTCTAAGAATCTTCCTCAGTCAGGAAGGGGGTTTGTGCTGCCTCTGCAGGGTTTAGAATTTCATATAGGGAGATTCCCTCTGTTGTGTTAAACAATGTATTTACTAGGCTAGAGTTATGGTACTGTAGGGGCCTAGCCTTATGCTCCCTTACCTGTAAAGTAGTTTCCTTTCAGGTATTATCGCCTTTTTAATGTGGTTAGTCCTACCTAGTTTCCTGCAGTTAGTTTTTCCCTCCAAAACTTGCCTCAGTTTGTTTCAGCCGTCGGCAAAGTTAACAGCAGGCCTAGTAGCTCCTCCTTTCTGACCAATCTCTCTCTCTCTCTCTCAGAAGCTGTCTCTCTACCAGAACTATCTCTGCCACCAAGTAATCCTCAAAGCTATCTCTCTCTGAAAAGCCATCTTTCCCAAAGGCCTGTTTCTCCCATTGAACCTATCTTCTCAACAATCCTACAGTCAATAGAATCATCTGCCGTTAAACTTCACCATCCTCTCTTCACGGTCCCCAAAGACTGGAAGCCTTCTTGGAGATTCTGTTTACCATTTGTTTACTTGGTTTAAATAAAATAGTTCCCGATTAAAGAGAGAGATTGAGTTGACAACATGTGTTTCACAACCAGGGGCTCAGAACAGGGTTGCATGGAATCCCCTGCTAAAATGAAGGTTTTTCCCCCACCTCCCTCCATTTCGCCAGGGCTAAAGTTTAAACTGAGCGTTTTGAACTGAAGTAGTCTATGTTTTTTTATAGGATGTGTAAAAACTGAGTAACAGCTGGTTGTTTCATTTCAGAGACAGGGAATCAGCCCTTATGTGTTTTCTCCGTCCCAGGAGGCCTGGGTACAACCTGAAAACCTGCAAAGCAGGGCCTCGTTTGAATGTCTGCTACCTCCTACATTTCCTCTTAGAACTCTTAGCAGATGGAGACAGCTTGAACAGTATCTTGTGATACTTTTGGTTGGCCTACTGAAATTACTGCCTTAATGGGTGTTTTGGAATTAAAAGAATCTTTATTCCACCTTGTGCTCAGAATTTGCTCTGTTGACTTATATGAACAGCACAAAAGGTCTGTAATCATGGTCAGCGATGGGTGGGAGATAGGGTTGTCAGGCTCAGGGCCTGAGAATGATTCTGTATCTTTAAGAGAAGAGAAAATTCAGCCAAGTGCAGGTTATGTTGCAACACTGTAACGGGAAAAACCACAAGGTGAAATTCTCCTTCTCTCTGCACAACTTTTAAAGATACAGAAGACCTCTTGGTTGCCAGGCCCAGATAATCAGCAGGAAAGGGGAATGTGTTAGCCACTGAGAAGAGTCTTCTAAAGCAGTATTCAAGCCTAGCTGGATTATTTTTGGAAGGTTGCATAATCTTAGAAGCGGGTATGGCTGTGACTATCATGAAGGGACCCTGCACTTCTGAATTTGCCACTACACTACTTTGTGTGTGTTTGTGTGGCAAATTTGCCCCTGCTGAAAGTGGGAGTAGTATTCTTACCAAATGGGGGGAAAGAGTAAATTTCCATCTACTTACAGTGATTCTTGATGATTCTGCATTCATTAAGGCACAGTCCATTTCAAAGCCTGTTATTTCAGCATGGCTTCTTTTTCTTTCTACGGAACCCATTCTCCAATCTGATTTTAATTCCCCCGTTTTCTTTGTTAAATAAAGCAATCTTTTTAAAAACAACAACAACACAATCATTGTTAATGGTAAGTATTCGTCAATAGTCATTTGTGCCTATTATTCTATTTTGAAAAGAAGTCATTGTTTTTCATTCAAAATATGCATAGGATACAGTAATAAATCCCAGCCTTGTGCTCAAGTAGCCCTTACCTCTGACCCACTTGCTTCCAATGCTCTTAGGAAAGCAGAGAGATCCCTTCATAGATCCCCATGACACCTACATATCATGAAATGTAATAAGTAACAATTTCCAGCTATTCTTCGGTCATCCCATTATTGAAGAAGGCATCCTTTTGCTTTCAAAACATCTGTGTTAACATCTGTTGAGCTACTTTAGTGTCTATTCCCAAGGTGGTTGTCAGTCCTGGATGTTTTCCCCCCATCCCAAATCCCACTTTGAAAGAGAAGCATTAGTGCATCTCAAGTATTGTGTCGCACCCACTCCCACGCCCGCTGACCTCCTGCCTGAACTTCTGCCTGCTGGTCTCCTGGCCTTTTTGCTTCCACTGTTGTGTTAAGACAAGGGATGTAAGAAGGTGTGGTTTCCTGTTCTGCCCTGGATTTGTAGCATGCAGCACTGTTTCTATTCTACTGCAATTCATCTTCCACCAAAAATGATGTAATTCTTCTCGCTGACTGTTGTGGCAAAATAACATAACTTGCATACTTACCTGAAAGACCGTCTCATCCCTTATATACCCAGTCGATCACTGCGCTCTGCAGGTGAGGGCCTCGTGCAGATTCCATTTTATCAGGAGGTCCGTTCAGCACAACATAGGAATTGGACCTTTAGTGTAGTGGCACCAACTATTTGGAATTCCCTCCCCTTAAATATTAGACAGGCACCATCCCAGTTATCTTTTTGTGCTTACTGAAGAACTTCCTCTTTCAACAAGCCTCTTAAGTGGAGACCTTATCCCAGTCTGCATCTGTGCTGGAATTGCTTTTGAAGATTTTTTTAAAGCTGTTTTATTTTAATATGTTTTTAAAGCTGTTTTGTTTTAATATGGTTTTTGTAGTTAGGATGTCTTAGTGTGCTTTTGGTGTTTTTGTTTCCCGTCAAGGGCTCCTTCTGGGAGGAAAGGCAGGATATATATTACATACATACATATATACATTACCTGAGTTGCATTCTCATTACATTATTCCACCTCATCCATTTCAATACAACAATGCAAATGGGGGGAAATCTAATCAATAGCATATTGTTTGTAGACTGAAAGCATGAACAACTGTAAATACCGATCATATTTGCTGGATTGACTTCCATTCAGGACCTGGGACAAATAAGCAAACACTGGCAATTTCTGCTCCTGTTTTTGTTTTTGTTGGAATTCTCCAATGTTCCCTAATAAAGGCCAGCGGAGCAGTTGCACCACAGGCATGCAACCAACTGGATCAGAGTCTGGAAGAAGGCAGAGGGGAAAAGCAGGTCATTGGGGGCAGATATGTGGCCCTGTTTGGGGGGAGATCCAAGCAAAACTGTTATTTTGGGGTTGATGTTGCTAAAAGAGACTTCCGTAGTTAGAGACAACAGTTGAGATTGAAATACTCCCCCTCCTTCCTGCTGGCACATCAATGTATACCTTTCCTGCTTGGAGAAAGACTGTATAAGTCAGGGGTAGGTAATATGTGGCCAGATGCCATTGGACCACATGCTGGGCCCCATGGACTGGGGCTGATGGGAGCTGAACAACATCTGGAGGGCCACAGGTTAGCCACCCTTTCTGTAAGTCATGTTTTCAAAATGCAAGCCCTAAGGTCGCCATGGCCACAATCTTCCACACATACCTCTAGGAGTGAGTCCCACTGAAGTCAATGGAACTTACTTGTGCGTAGGCATGTATAGGATTGCACTACACAAGAGTTTTGTGCAAGCAAGATCAGTCACCAAGCCAAAGGCAGGACGCCAGACATGGAACGCAGGAGGCTGCCTTACAGCCGGCTCAAACTATGAGTTGATGTAGCCTCAAATTGTCTGCTCACTCTGATTTTCAGGGTCTCAAGCAAAAGCCTTATGCATCACCAGCTTCCTGTGCCTTTAATGTCTGTGAAGGGATTGGTCCCAGGACCTGCTGCAGTCAAAGCAAGTTCTCTACCACTGATCTATAGTTGCCCCTCCTGTATTTATTAAAGTCCCAGATACGTAGCAAAAACAATGTAATGTGGCTGTATAAAAGGCAAATGCTATTTTAGAATGCATTAATAGACGTATAGTTTCCAAATCATGTAATGCATTGGTTCTCCTTTATTCAGAAGTGATGAGACCTCATCTTGAGTACTGTGTCCAGTTCTAGACGGTGCACTTTAAGAAGGATGCAGGCAAACTGGAACAGGTTCAGAGGAGGGCAACAAGGATGATCAGGGGACTGGAAACAAAGCCCTATGTGGAGAGACTGAAAGAGCTGGGCATGTTTACCCTGGGGAAGACTGAGGGGAGGTAGGATACCAGTCTTCAAGTACTTGAACGGTTGTCACAGAGAGGAAGGCCAGGATCTCTTCTCGATCATCCCAGAGTGCAGGACACGGAATAATGGGCTCACGTTGCAGGAAGTCAGATTTCACTCTGCTGAACATCAGGAAAAACTTCCTAACTGTTAGAGTGGTCCAACAATGGAACCAATTATCTAGGGAGGTGGTGGGCTCTCCAACACTGGAGGCATTCAAGGGGCTGCTGTGCAGCCACCTGCCAGGTCTGCTTTAAGCTGGATTCCTGCATTGAGCAGATAGTTGGACTCAGTAGTGTTACAGGCCCCTTCCAACTCCACGATTCTATGATATTGTCACTCTATGTTTAGTGACTCCTTAACAGGCCATCACATGTATTGGCTGATGATATGAAATCACCCTGGTATATCATAAGCTGTGCATGTTTTCTAGAAATCAAGGAGAGACCTAGAAGGGGAATCCCAAGGTGCAGCTGACTATAATTGTTTTAGAAACAGGTAGCCTATCTATCTATCTATCTATCTATCTATCTATCTATCTATCTATCTATCTATCTATCTATCTATCTATCTATCTATCTATCTATCTATCTATCTATCTATCTATCTATCTATCTATCTATCTATCTATCTATCTATCCTATTTCAGAATTTCTAAACCGTTCTACCTTCAGAGAATACCCAAGCAGTGTACAGACACAGAAAACAAAACATAATACAGATCACAAAACAATATTAAAACTTAAAAACCAACACGAATTAAAAACCGAAGAAACTAAGGCTGCAATGCTTACCCCCACTTACCTGGGAAGATGCTCCATTAAATTCAATGGGACTTACTTCTCATAGACATAGTTAAGATTGTATCCTAAACTGGGAAGGTTTTGGAGAAAAATGTTTTCAACCAATGTCAAAAACATAACCAATGCTAGGGCTTCCTTCACTTCTAATGAAAGAGAATTCAAGAGAACTAGTGCCACAATGCTAAAATCACGTGCTCAAGTCTCTGCACGCTTTACCACAGGGGTACGGGGCACCATCAACAAATCTTCATCCACAGATCCAAGTGACCAGGGTAGGATATAGAGGTGGCTTCTCAGATTCCCTGGTCCAGAACCATATCTGGTAGACACATGGATCAAGGGTTGGAATCACCAGCAGTATCATTTACTCTGACCAAATGTATACCCGAGAAAGGGAGGAGATGTTCTACAAAGCTGGCATCACTTCTGTTGGACACTGATTGGCATGGAGGTCCTGGTTCACACAGACTTTGAACAACTGCAGTTGAGGAGAGAGGTGGCCCCCACCTCTTCCAACATCTATGGCCCTTCTCCAGCATTTGGGGAAGGGCTATAGCTCAGTGGCAGTACATCTGCTTTGCATGCAGACAGGCCCAGGTTCAGTCCACTCCCAGGCATCTCCATGTAGTGCTGGGAAAGACTCCTGGTCTGAAACTGTCACACCTCCTCACTACACCTCCTATACCCACGAGGCTTCCAGGTAAGCCTTACCCCCTCCCCGTGCTACCTTTTGTGGTTTCCCTGAGGCCATAGCTATGGGTTAGGTTCCCTCCCTGTATTGTGCCTCTCAGAGGTACTTTTCACTCCCACCATATATACCTTTTACTTCACACTTGTTTCTGATCCACCCCCTTATGGGCCCCTTTGCAGCAGACCAAGAACCAGGCATGTTTATAAAGAACAAACAAGTTTATTTAGTTAACAGATATTTCTTAAGCAAGAATGTTTTCATTTCAAGTACTCAAGCATGTGGTTTCTGGATATGTTCCTTACTTATATAGTTCCAACCATCCTTACTTTATTATCAATCAATATTGTGGCGCAGTGGTTAAGGTGTTGAACTACGACCTGGGAGACCAGGGTTCGAATCCCCACACAGCCGTGAAGCTCACTGGGTGACCTTGGGCCAGTCATTGCCTCTCAGCCTCATGAAAACCCTATTCATAGGGTCGCCATAAGTTGGAATTGACTTGAAGGCAGTACATTTACATTAACCTGCCTATGTAAACCTCTACAACCCCCTCACACACACTCCAGCCCTTTCTATCCAAGGCTGCTTTCACACTGCACTTTATTCCATTATTCTGACAATTTCTTAGCTGGTAATTTGCGCATTATATTTGTTCTTTCACATGATGTACAAGCTGGAATTCTTGTGCAATATAGTGCAACTGTAGCACTGATTTTTGTGATAAATAATACCAGAAATAATCCGTTTGCAAGCCTGGGAACCCGAAAAATCGCAGGAGTTTTTCGCTAGCTGCAGCTGCTCACGTGAGAGGTATCCCAGCATGCAGTACGTTCCCACCCTTTCGCCCTGCAGGTGTTTTTTTGTTGGTTTTTTGCTTGATGAAAATTGTACCGGTATTCCAGCTAAGGTGCAGATAGCAGCAGCATTTCCCACACACACCCCTGTGTCTATGCAGCTAAAATAATTTCAAAAGTCAGATGCTGAAGGGGGAGGGCTTGCATGGCGACGGGATGAGATCTTAGGCCTCCTACACAGTGGGATTCAATGTGCATACGTATAATGGTTGAGGGACGAAAACAAGATGTTCTTTGCAGCTGTACAAAAGACAGTTGCACGAAATGCTGGTATATCAGCTGGACAGGAACTGTTCCTTAACGCGACAGGTACAGAGTGTGAAAGGGATTTTAGAAATCAGGACAGAAGTGCTACCGTTTCAATCAGTTTCTTGTACATCAGATGTAAACATGAATAACATCAGTGGTCCAGTTTCTAATCACAGGGAGGATTCAGCTTCTGATGAATCTGAAGACTTGGAGGAAGATTTAGATGAATCTGTTTCAAATACACTGAAGCACAAACTGGTATTGCCTACCAACACGCCCAATGTTTGTCGGACCAAAAGAATGCGGCTTAAGCCATTGGAGTATTGGTGAGGAGAATGTGTGAACTACAAGATGAGACCTTCAGGTGGTTGACTGGCTGGTGAGATAATATCACCTGAACAGAGAGAACCCAGAAGTCCAAATCCTAAAAGGACAATAAAACCTGTTTCGGAATCAGAGAATATACCCAGTAACTCAGCAGTTTCCTTAAAAAAATCTTTCTCAGCCACCTGTTGTGTTTGATACAGCTACCAATCCCTTAAACTAACACAACAGGCCCCATGTCTGAAAGCTGCCCAAGTCAATGCCCTATTCCTATCACACGGTAAACTGTCAAACCCTTCAAAAACAAGCCAGCCAGCCCACATTCACCCAGCCAATCATGCGCAGCATACACAAACATTCCATACTCTCATTCCCGCCTCCCAAATCTCAACACTTACCGTACTTAATCTATTAATCCTCACTAAGGCTGCATTCACACTGTACATTTATTCCACTATTATTCCACTTTGAACAGGCATGGCTTCCCCCAAAGAATCCTGGGAAGTGTAGTTTGTGAAGGGTGCTGAGAGTTGTTAGGAGACTCCTAATCTCCTCACAGAGCTACAATTCCCAGAGTCCCCTGGGAAGAGGGATTGACTGTCAAAACACTCAGGGAATTGTAGCTCTATGAGGAAAATAGGAGCCTTCTAACAACTCTCAGCCCTCTTCACAAACCACACTTCCCAGGATTCTTTGGGGGAAGCCACGAGTATTTAAAGTGGAATAATAGCGGAATAAATGTCTGGTGCGAATGTGGCCTTACCATAAACATTGAAATAAACCCACAGCAATTATTTACACAGTAACAAAGAACATCACAGAAACCCTAGAGAGCTGCTGCCAGTCAGTGTAGACAATACTGAGCTAGATGGACCAATTGTCTGAGTCAGTGTGAGGCAGCTTCCTATGTTCCTGAGGGCCATCGTCAGTAACAGAAGAACTTATTTGCAGATAAATTCTACAGATAATTCTGGGAATGTGTCATTTCCCTGAGGGCCACTGATTTTCTCATTTTCTCATCCCTGTATTTCCCATGTCTTGCTTTTAGCACTGGGACACTCCTGGGAGCCGATGAAGTTTCTGCATTAACATGCTGAAAAACACTTAAGCTTCCCAAAGTTTGTGCATTAAGTTAAGGACAGGAAATTTGTGCATTAAGTTTTAAAGACAAGCAGGCGCAGCAAAGCTTCTTATAATTATCAAACTGTCAAGGGAAATCATCGAATGAATCCAGGGAAAGGATGATATTTTTGTTGTTGTTGCTACTAGCAAAAAGTTTTGGACAATTTTTAGAGGAGGATTTTCATGACATTTATGTGTGGGTTTAGTTCCTCTGTACCACCTAAAATGCAGCTATAGAAGAAAACTGAACACTGGGGAAAGCTGATAGATAGAAATGTCAACCGTTGCACTGAGGACTTAATAAAAATAAATTCAAAACAGGATTGCAAGGAAGTAGAATCCTCCAGCTCACAAGATGAAGCGGGAAGCCCAAAAGATTTATGCATGATTAGCATCATTATCATTCTTGTTGTGATTATTACCTTAGGGCTCCTTTCAATGTTTATTGTGTTGTAGAAAAGCAATATAGTGAAATGTGCTCTTTTGAGGCTATTTTAAGATGCTCAATTGTGCTTCCATTGGAGTTTAATGGGATATTTAATGTTGGTGTTAGAGATACAACCAAATTTCTTCTAAAATTAAGTTTCCGAGAGAATCAGAGGGTCATAAGAACATAAGAACATAAGAAGAGCCTGCTGGATCAGGCCAGTGGCCCATCTAGTCCAGCATCCTGTTCTCACAGTGGCCAACCAGGTGCCTGGGGGAAGCCCGCAAGCAGGACCCGAGTGCAAGAACACTCTCCCCTCCTGAGGCTTCCGGCAACTGGTTTTCAGAAGCATGCTGCCTCTGACTAGGGTGGCAGAGCACAGCCATCATGGCTAGTAGCCATTGATAGCCCTGTCCTCCATGAATTGGTCTAATCTTCTTTTAAAGCCATCCAAGCTGGTGGCCATTACTGCATCTTGTGGGAGCAAATTCCATAGTTTAACTATGCGCTGAGTAAAGAAGTACTTCCTTTTGTCTGTCCTGAATCTTCCAACATTCAGCTTCTTTGAATGTCCACGAGTTCTAGTATTATGAGAGAGGGAGAAGAACTTTTCTCTATCCACTTTCTCAATGCCATGCATAATTTTATACACTTCTATCATCTCTCCTCTGACCCGCCTTTTCTCTAAACTAAAAAGCCCCAAATGCTGCAACCTTTCCTCGTAAGGGAGTCGCTCCATCCCCTTGATCATTCTGGTTGCCCTCTTCTGAACCTTTTCCAACTCTATAATATCCTTTTTGAGATGAGGCGACCAGAACTGTACACAGTATTCCAAATGCGGCCGCACCATAGATTTATACAACGGCATTATGATATCGGCTGTTTTATTTTCAATACCTTTCCTAATTATTGCTAGCATGGAATTTGCCTTTTTCACAGCTGCCGCACACTGGGTCGACATTTTCATCGTGCTGTCCACTACAACCCCGAGGTCTCTCTCCTGGTCGGTCACCGCCAGTTCAGACCCCATGAGCGTATATGTGAAATTAAGATTTTTTGCTCCAATATGCATAATTTTACACTTGTTTATATTGAATTGCATTTGCCATTTTTCCGCCCATTCACTCAGTTTGGAGAGGTCTTTTTGGAGCTCTTCGCAATCCCTTTTTGTTTTAACAACCCTGAACAATTTAGTGTCGTCAGCAAACTTGGCCACCTCACTGCTCACTCCTAATTCTAGGTCATTAATGAACAAGTTGAAAAGTACAGGTCCCAATACCCATCCTTGAGGGACTCCACTTTCTACAGCCCTCCATTGGGAGAACTGTCCGTTGATTCCTACTCTCTGCTTTCTGCTTCTTAACCAATTCCTTATACACAAGAGGACCTCTCCTCTTATTCCATGACTGCTAAGCTTCCTCAGAAGCCTTTGGTGAGGTACCTTGTCAAACTCTTTTTGAAGGTCTAAGTACACTATGTCCACTGGATCACCTCTATCTATATGCTTGTTGACACTCTCAAAGAATTCTAACAGGTTACTGAGACAGGACTTTCCCTTGCAGAAGCCATGCTGGCTCTGCTTCAGCAAGGCTTGTTCTTCTATGTGCTTAGTTAATCTAGCTTTAATAATACTTTCTACCAGTTTTCCAGGGACAGAAGTTAAGCTAACTGGCCTGTAATTTCCGGGATCCCCTCTGGATCCCTTTTTGAAGATTGGCGTTACATTTGCCACTTTCCAGTCCTCAGGCACGGAGGAGGACCCGAGGGACAAGTTACATATTTTAGTTAGCAGATCAGCAATTTCACCTTTGAGTTCTTTGAGAACTCTCGGGTGGATGCCATCCGGGCCCGGTGATTTGTCAGTTTTTATATTGTCCATTAAGCTTAGAACTTCCTCTCTCGTTACCACTATTTGTCTCAGTTCCTCAGAATCCCTTCCTGCAAATGTTAGTTCAGGTTCAGGGATCTGCCCTATATCTTCCACTGTGAAGACAGATGCAAAGAATTCATTTAGCTTCTCTGCAATCTCCTTATCGTTCTTTAGTACACCTTTGACTCCCTTATCATCCAAGGGTCCAATTGTCTCCCTAGATGGTCTCCTGCTTTGAATGTATTTATAGAATTTTTTGTTGTTGGTTTTTATGTTCTTAGCAATGTGCTCCTCAAATTCTTTTTTAGCATCCCTTATTGTCTTCTTGCATTTCTTTTGCCAGAGTTTGTGTTCTTTTTTATTTTCTTCATTTGGACAAGACTTCCATTTTTTGAAGGAAGACTTTTTGCCTCTAAGAGCTTCCTTGACTTTGCTCATTAACCATGCTGGCATCTTCTTGGCCCTGGCGGTACCTTTTCTGATCTGCGGTATGCACTCCAGTTGAGCTTCTAATATAGTGTTTTTAAACAACTTCCAAGCATTTTCGAGTGATGTGACCCTCTGGACTTTGTTTTTCAGCTTTCTTTTTACCAATCCCCTCATTTTTGTGAAGTTTCCTCTTTTGAAGTCAAATGTGACCGTGTTGGATTTTCGTGGCAATTGGCCAGTTACATGTATGTTTAATTTAATAGCACTGTGGTCACTGCTCCCAATCGGTTCAACAACACTTACATCTTGCACCAGGTCCCGGTCCCCACTGAGGATTAAGTCCAGGGTTGCCGTCCCTCTGGTCGGTTCCATGACCAACTGGTCTAGGGAATAGTCATTTAGAATATCTAGAAACTTTGCTTCTTTGTCATGACTGGAACACATATGCAGCCAGTCTATGTCCGGGTAGTTGAAGTCACCCATTACTACCACATTTCCTAGTTTGGATGCTTCCTCAATTTCATATCTCATCTCAAGGTCTCCCTGAGCATTTTGATCAGGGGGACGATAGATCGTTCCCAGTATTAAGTCCCTCCTGGGGCATGGTATCACCACCCACAACGATTCTGTGGAGGAGTCTGCCTCTTTTGGGGTTTCGAGCTTGCTGGATTCAATGCCTTCTTTCACGTATAGAGCGACTCCGCCACCAATACGTCCTTCCCTGTCCTTCCGATATAGTTTATATCCAGGGATAACCGTATCCCACTGGTTTTCTCCATTCCACCAGGTCTCCGTTATGCTCACTATATCAATGCTCTTCTCTAACACCAAGCACTCCAGTTCTCCCATCTTGGTTCGCAGGCTCCTAGCATTAGCGTACAGGCACTTGTAAGCAGTGTCTCTGTTCAAGTGTCTTTGGCACTTGTGGTTAGGCCTGTGGTAATTTTGCTCTTCTGAATTTATATCCTGTGCCCCTGCTCTCACAATGCCTACTTCTAGGCCTACCCCTTTTAAAATTTCATCATTTCTTTGGTCTTTATCCCAGGGGGGAGGTTTATTCCGAACCGGACCTTCCTCAGCTCCTGTTGGGTTTCCCCCCTCAGTCAGTTTAAAAGCTGCTCTGCCACCTTTTTAATTTTAAGTGCCAGCAGTCTGGTTCCATTCTGGTTCAAGTGGAGCCCGTCCCTTTTGTACAGGCCCGGCTTGTCCCAAAACGTTCCCCAGTGCCTAACAAATCCAAACCCTTCCACCCGACACCATCGTCTCATCCACGCATTGAGACTGCGAAGCTGGGCCTGTCTGGCTGGGCCTGCGCGTGGAACCGGTAGCATTTCAGAGAAAGCCACCTTGGAGGTCCTGGCTTTCAGCATCCTACCTAGCAACCTAAATTTTGCTTCCAGGACCTCACGGCTGCATTTCCCCATGTCGTTGGTGCCAACGTGCACCACGACCACTGACTCCTTCCCAGCACTGTCTACCAAACTATCTAAACGACGGGCGATATCCTCAACCTTCGCCCCAGGCAGGCAAGACACCTTGCGGTCTACACGCCCATCACACACCCCACTGTCTATGTTCCTAATGATCGAATCACCCACTACAAGGATCCCTCCACCCCCTGGAGATATATCCGCGGCACGAGAGGATAGCTGCTCATCCCCCAAGGAATGGGTCCCTTCTAAGGGATTGTTTCCCTCTTCCTCAGCTGGATGCTCTCCTTCCCTGAGACCATCGTTTTCCATGATAGCAGGAGAGCTATCATCGTTGGAGTGGGACACAGCTATAACGTCCCTGAAGGCCTCCTCCACACACCTCTCTACCTCTCTCAGCTTTTCCAGGTCCGCCACCTTGGCCTCAAGGAAATGAAGTCGTTCCCGGAGAGCCAGGAGCTCATTGCACCGAGAGCAGGAGAACAGGTCCTCCTGTTATGCAAGAACAGCCCTGCTTTGCCTGACATTGGCTCTGGCTCTGCCTATAGTTTGGGCTTCCTGCCTTCCACCTGGCTACTCACCTTGTGCACCAGCTACTACTGATGCAAGCAGGACCCAATGGAGACTGCTGGTGCCGATGTCAGTGGGGCAGTGAAGCCGCTCTGGGTTTTACTCTGAACTTTCAAGGAGCTGTCCAAAGTGCTTTTCAGCTGAGCCTCTTGGACACTTGATTGAAAGTTTTGAGTAAAGCCCAGCATGGATTCACTGCCCCACTGACATCAGACCCACCAGTCTCTCCTGGCAGGACATACGTGTAAAAGTACTCTCCCCACTTGCAATACGCAGCCACTGGTAGTCAGAAGTGTATTGCCTCTGACAGCACCCCTTACCTTACCAGCCCTACTTTACCCTCTCCTTAAGTGTTTTTGCCTGGCTGGAGAGTGTCCCTGAACTCCGATAATGCTTCTTGCTTGCTCGAATGGAGGACAGAGAGGAGGGTGTGTGTGCATCAGTTAACATCTGTTGCCCCACCCACTTTTTTTCCCGTTCTTCCCATCACTTGCATGTGAACCCTGAAAGGTTGCCTGGAAGGGAAGGTTGCCCTTGGGCTGAAAAAGATTGTCCACTCCTTCTCTATGCAAATGGAATCGGAGCTACGAAACCAAAACCAGAGATGTGGGGAGAAGGTCCATGGAAGAGACACAAACCATACACTTTATGGCAGCCTGATGAGACTCAGCTGGAAGGCAGGTGTTGGGAAACGTTGGCCCTCCAGATGTTGCTGAACTACAGCTCCCATCATTCCTGGCCATTCCACGACTGCTTTATGGCAATAATTTCAAACATTGTTTCAGGAGGACTCTGAGGTTCCTTAGAAGCTTTTCAAGGACTCCACAGTGAGAAGATTAATAATGGCAGATCAGCTTCTGATTTTTTCTCCTGTGGGCTTGGCCCCGCTGCCATCAATTGACGCATACCAGTCAAGATGGAAAAGCTCGCTGTTTGAGAAACTATATAATCTGAGATTTACTCCCTGTGCTCTTGTTGCTCTTGGATATGCAAAAACAAAAACCATGATCCAGCAGCAAATCTGGGATATAGAATTACAAAAACATTTGAGTCTCGCTGTTATTCACCCCAAGTTCAGGGACAATGGGAGACCATTGGCGCCCATGTGTTACTTGACAAATCTGAATATCCCTAAATACAGAAGAGTTTTCACTGCAGTGAGGTTTAATGTTCTGCCATCTGCATTCCTGGATGGAAGGAACAGAAGGGTACCCCATCATGAGTGGGTCTGCTCATGTGAAATGGGAGAAGTGGAAACTGTGGGTCACGTTTTATTGTACTGTACTTTTCATAGGGATTTTCATTATTCTTTTATCACTCCAATTTTACAGTGCATTCTGGGTAAATCTAATGATTTTTACTTAGCGCATTTATTGGCAGATATGAATCCACAGGTTATAGCAAGAGTGGCTAGTTTCTGACTGCTGCCATTGTATGCCAGAAATCGATGAGAAATGATTTTATATAGGAAGCCTGTATATTGACTGTAATCTCCTAGTCATGATTTTATGTATTTTATATGGTTTTGATCTATTTATGAAGTGTATGTAGAGGTCTGTGACTGAAATAAAATTTTACTTACTGCAGATCAGCTTGCCCAGGTGTTGGGCATTTTGGTCAGTTGAGGTGGGGCAACAGTGAGGTCCCACATGAACCAAATTTGTGCCTTCACATGAGCCCATAGAATCTTCTGGGGTTCTGTTGCCAATGAGAGAGTATGGAATGCTTTCCTTGGAAGTAGAAAATTGGAAAGACTCCGGGTTAAGATATATATATATTTAAAAACACTGAACACAATTGCTTTTCTGTGTTGTGACTGAGTGCCAAACACCTGCTGGGCAAAACCAGACAGCACTACAAACCTGGGAATTGGCTTCCCTATAGAACTGTTTCTTTCACAGACATTTACATGAAAGAGAACTGCGGCTCAGTGCCAGTTTTATTGACAGGTGGCTATGGAGACATCAAGATAAGGAGGGGAAGAAATGTTCTTAAATCAGCTGGCACTGAACAGAAAGGCTGGTGTGGAGGACCCCACATTGTCAATGGAAATCAGTGCATATTGCGAGAAGAATAGTCGACCTTGCTTCTCCTATCGAAGATGCATCAAATTAGGTGAACAAAAAGAAATGGGCCGGAATAGCATGAGCTATCCACATGAAGTATAACAAGACAGGCCACCAAGAATTCCAGAAGTAAAAGGTTTGCTTAGTTGCAGCTGGAATCCAATGGCCCTGGGTCATGTGACATGACAAGTGCTATGGGTTCGATGCCACTAAGTCCTGCTCAGATTAGACCCACTGAAATTAATGAAGCTAGCTAATCATGTCCATTAACGTTAATGGATCTGCTCTGAGTAGGACTAGCATTGAATGCCACCTTTGTTTATTTATTAAATTTATACCCTACCCTTTATCCCAGAAGGAGCCCAGGGCAGCAATCAAGAAGCAATAAAACACTAAAAACATATTTAAAACAAAGCATCTTAAAAAATCTTAACAAATAAAACATCTTTAAAAAGTCTTTAAAAACATCTTTAAAAAACATCTTAAAGAGCAATTCCAACACAGAAGCAGACTGGGATAAGGTCTCTACTTAAAAGGCTTGTTGAAAGAGGGAAATCATCAGTAGGTGCCGAAAAGACAACAGAGACGGTGCTTGTGCAATATTTAAGGGGAGGGAATTCCAAAGGGTCAGTGTCGCAACACTAAAGGTCTGCTTCCTATGATTATTTATTTGTTTGTTTATATAAGTATAAGCCACACTTTTCATAGAATTACATCAAGGTGGTTCACAACATACAGAGATTCAATAAAATTTAAAAACCAATAAAAATGAATAAATACTGTCTTGGGGGGGGGAAGTCATGTTAAAAGGCCTATCTAAAAAGTTCAGTTTTCACTGTTGTGCAGAATAGACCTCCTGATGAGATGGTATCTGCAGGAGGCCCTTACCTGTAGAGTGCAGTGATCAACTGATTGTATAAATATATATAAATATTCCAAATATTCCAAAGAAATAAATGCAGATTATACTGGAATAGCAAGGTTGTCGCCCATCACTCTGCTCAGGTAACTGTGGTAGGAAGTAATTGTGTGGTCTGGATGATACTTGGAGCTATGTCTCACACAAATGCCATCATTCCTTTGCAGCTTCTGTAGAATGGGTTCGTAGTGCAGTCATGTGGATAGTAACAAGGAATGGGGAAGAAATTCAATTCAGTTTGCATTTAAAGGGGAAGCTACTTAATTCACACTTTCTGAAATAGGACACAAATGGAATCACAGCCATCCTTCAAAATTTGCACTGTAGTTTTCCAGATAAGTAATGTGTAATGTGTACAAAAGTGCATATACTGGGGTATAGTGTGCGTATAAATATTATTTATTTATTTATTATTTGATTTATATCCCGCCCTTCCTCCAGCAGCAGCCCAGGGCAGCAATTAGTAAAATTACATACAAAAATGCATTATAGGATGAAAAATTTCTTTGCAAAAATGTGAATGTTAGAGTCATCCCTGCTTTCTTTCTGATGCCTAATAAAAACTGTACTGTTCAGAAACACCAGGGGAATGTGATTTTTTTTTTACTAACCTGTTTTTACTGACACGTTCTTGATATTTTTACTGCTGTTGTTATAGTATTGTGTTATGATGTACACTGCCTTGTTATATTTTTTTTCTTTGATTCTGTGGTTTGAGTGTGTGTTATGTGCCTTCAAGTACATTACTACTTATGGCGACCCGATGAATCTGTGACCTCCAATAGCATCTGTTGCAAACCACCCTGTTCAGATCTTGTAAGTTCAGGTCTGTGGTTTCCTTTATGCAATCAATCCATCTCTTGTTTGGTCTTCCTCTTTTTCTACTCCCTGCTGTTTTCCCCAGCATTATTGTCTTTTCTAGTGAATCGTGTCTTCTCAGTATGTGTCCAAAGTATGATAACTTCAATTTTATCATTTTAGTTTCTAGTGACAGTTCTGGTTTAATTTGTTCTAACACCCAATTATTAGTCTTTTTTGCAGTCCATGGTATCCACAAAGCTTTCCTCCAACATCACATTTCAAATGAATGGATTTTTCTCTTATCCACTTTTTTTCACTGTCCAACTTTCACATCCATACATAGAGATCAGGAATACCATGGTCTGAATGATCCTGACTTTAGTGTTCAGTGATACATCTTTACATTTGAGGACCTTTTCTAGTTCTCTCACAGCTGCCCTACCCAGTCCTAGCCTTCTTCTGATTTCTTGGCTATTGTCTCCCTTTTGGTTAATGACTGTGCCAAAGTATTGATAATCCTTGACAAGTTGAATAAATATGTCCTAAAAGAAGGTAGAAACATGAATGGCGTTGCAAATGGGATCTGGACTTTGCATGATTTCTGTTTAAACAAGTATTACAGTCCCAGGCTGAAAGTTGTGCTTCTCAAACAAACAGTGCACAGGAAAACAAATAGATTAAAATTCCTGGGAAAATGATCTAGAGTGGTGGGGACGGGGTTGGATCCACTTAATACTGAAAACCATGGAAACAATGTGGGCTTTAACTGGTTAGTGGCACAGCGGATGTTCACAAACCAGCCATGTCTCAGAACTTACTTTAGGTAATTGAATAAGATTCTTGTTATTGCTGCATGGTTCCCTGGAGCTGTGTGTGTGTGTCCCTAAACGTTCTTTCATGCTATAGAAACCAAGCAGCAGCAATCTGCTCTGCGGTCCATTAGCCACAAATAATTTTGGCTTTGCAGGGGAAATGACAATGTTATCAGAAGATGAAAGAAGGAATAACAAGGCAATACTTTGCTTTGAAAAGAGGAACATGGGAAGGAAGAAAAATGGATTTGAGAGCAGAAATCCCTCATCTACTGAAGTTGTGCAGCTCAAGCCTATGCAGGTTTACTTAAGATGTAAGTTCCTCTAAGTTCAGTATGGTTACTTCCACGAAGGGATGGGGGAGAAATTTGATTCAATGCCCATCTCAAAGTGAATCTATCTAATCCACACTTTCTGAAACAATACACAAACCGAAACGCAGCCATCCTTCAAAATTATCCTAATTTTGCAGCGCAGTTCTTCAGCCAAGTAATGGGTACCTGAAACATCAGGAAGAACTTCCTAACTGTGAGTGGTATGACAATAGAACCAATGACCTAGGGAGGTGGTGGGTTCTCCACCACTGGAGGCATTCATGAGGCAGCTGAACAGCCACCTGTCAGGGATGCTTTAATTTTGATTTCTGCATTGAGCAGGAGATTGGACTCAATGGCCTTATAGGCCCCATCCAACTCTATGATTCTATCAAATGCATATATTTGGGTACAGTGTGCATAATAATGCACATATTTGTAAAAATAATAAACCACATGCATTATATTAGGGGGAATTGCTCTGCAAGCATCTGTATATTAGGCAAAGCTGCACACAAATATATGTATATTAGGAGAAAAATCACACTAACATGCTGGTGAATTTTCAAGAGGCCTTTTCTAAAAAAATTGCAAACTGATGTGCACATGTGGCGAAGTAAATTTAAGGTTTGAAAAATGAGAAACTGAGAGAAGCCCAAATTGATATATTCCACTATCCTTGTGAGAGCCAGTGTGGCACAGTGGTTAGAGTGTTGGACTACAACCTGGGAGACCAGGGTTCGAATCCCCACACAGCCATGAAGCTCACTGGGTGACCTTGGGCCAGTCGCTGCCTCTCAGCCTCAGAGGGAGGCAATGGTAAACCACCTCTGAATACCGCTTACCATGAAAACCCTGTTCGTAGGGGCACCATAAGTCGGGATCGACTTGAAGTCAGTTCATTTCATTTTTTCATACCATCCTTATTCCCAAGTAATCAAAGTTTGGGGTTACCCCCCCCATTGTTAATCAGCCTCTATTGCTGGGGAACCTGTGGCCTTCCAGATGTCATTGGACTCCAACTCCCATCAGTCCCAGTCAGCATGGCCAGTGGCCAGGGAAAATGATGGGTGTTGTAGCCCAGCAACGTCTGGAACGTCACAAGTTCCTGACCCTGGTCTACCAATTAAGGCAGCAATCCTATGCATACTTACTTAGGAGTAATGGGACTTCTGATTTTTCAGTCTGATGTGCATGTGTGTTCTGGAGCCTTTAATATCTTCAAACCTCTTCTCCAAATCCACTTGTATCTTTCTCTCAGCAAATGACTGACTCACCTGGACTGCAGGAGAAGTTTCTTACATCCCCCATCCGAACATAAGAAACACCTTACTGGATCAGCACAATGGTCCATCCAGCTTAGCATCCTGTGACCAACCAGATGCCTGTGAGAAGCCCACAACCAGGACCTGTGTGCAACAGTACTCATGAAGGAGGGCAGGATAGTGTTTGCTGGCCATGCCTCTAAAGGCCAGCCCACCTGCTGAGCCCGCTCTCCTCCCCCTGATGACCACATATTTGGCATGAATGACAATATATCTTACACATGGACAGTTGCATGAGCATAGCCTAGGGCCCTTTCTCATTAATGACCAATGTTCAGCCACTGAGGACATGTCCAAAAGTCACAATCCTGCTCCCCTTTTACATATTTGGTGTATGCAGAAGAGGAATTGTCTGTACAGTCCTAACATCTGGTAGTTATAAAGTGACGGGACGACCTTAGGGACATTCAGGTGTTTGCCTGAACACGTGAACACCAGAAAGTGCATGGCAGCAGGGATGCACCTACAAAGGATGCTCTACCTCCCGCATCATTGCACTTGTTGTCTCTTCCACCCCACTCAGTTCCTGACTTTTCCATGTTGCATGGGGGAGGTCTGCATAGGGCAAGGGTGGAGAACCTGTTTCCTTCCAGATGTTGGTGGACTACAACTCCTATCGACCATTGGCCATGCAGGCTAGATCTGATGGAGTTTGTGAACAGCATCAGTTAATCATGGTCAATAGGTCAGAAATCAACCACACAGTACACCAAAATCTGAAATATAGAACAAAATACTAAAAAACTACTAGGGATGGAGGGATCTGTCACTTCAGTTCTCCCAGTTTCTAATTTTTCCAATCTTAAACCGGTTCTTCACATTTCTGAATCAATTTGCCTTTAAAAAAAATCCTCATGAAATTCTTTAGCATTTTAGTGTGAATTTCTCCTAACAAACACATTTTGGTACGCAGTTTTGACTCATGTACACGTTTTTGCAAATATTTTCTCTTAATGTAATGGATTTTTTCCATGTTACTTGCACTAATATATTCATTTTTATGCACACATTCTCCTTGTATATTCATGTTTGTCAACATTGCTTGGTTAGAGAACTGCATTGCAACATTAGATACATGTGAATTTCAAAGGATGGCGATGTTTCAATTCTCATACTGTTTCGGAAAGTGTACATTTGATGGATTCGTCTTTAAATATGAACAGAATCAAAATTCTCCTCCATCCCTAGTAAAACACAGAAACAGCAGCTAAGTTTTATATGAAATAACTAATAACCTTGGATAATCCCCTGGGGAATAATCCTTCCAGCTTCAGGTGGTGAATTGACTCCATATTCTTACTGTCATGGATAGAAATTTGGCAACTACCAATGACATCCATAGGATTTTCTCTCCCAGCAGCTACTTAGCACAGAATTCAGTTGACTTTTCTTGCAGTTCAGCCAGGAAAGGGTCAAGCATTTGCTGATGAGCTCCCACATAATTGCCAGGTTAACAATAACCCTTTCCTAAAATGCTACCTTAGACGGATTTGTTCACATGTACATTTTCATAGCTACATGCTTCAAAGGAAGCTACTCAACAAGTTCACGCCATTGATTTGAAAGGCTTAATTGATATAGGAAGTAGCATCCCAGCTGTTCGGATGGAGATTACGTGGTTGTTAACTAAACGGATTAAGACGTCCCAGAAAATGGGCTTTGTTAACTGGCAGCCCTGTGTGAAGTTGTTATGCTGTGAACTAAAGTGATTATGAGGAAACGCAATTGGTTTGAATGATTTTGAAGATCTGTATGAACTTCAACACGAGCAGGAGAAAGGCATTATCACAGGCAAGAGAGATGTAGATTTCAAGAGCTAAAAGCAGGACTAGGGATGGGATGTGTTGGCCGGTGCCAGTTCAAAAGCATTCCGTTGACCTAACAGGCTGGCCTTAATTCCAGTTTGTTCTTAATCTGCTAGCTGCTGCTTTTACCGATCTGTGTATTTTTCACCTCGAAAAAAGTATCAATATTAGGAAATATCAATATTTCCTTTAAAAATACTGATATTGATAAGGAAATATCAGTATTTGTAAATATTGATAAATTGTCATTCTTACAATTGATGATTTAGAGAAAGATTTTTTTAAAATGAAGTCCATTCTCAAAAATAGCCATGGAAATTTGCTACATTAAAAAGCGATCCTCAACGATTGAGAATAAGCAAATTAATGGAAAATTCAGTACCAAATCTGAATTGGGTGGAATTCTAGCACATCTCTAAGTAGGACACAGTTTGGGTTGATCATGAATCTGTGTGTCTTAGATTTTTGGGGAGGTCCCCAAAGCCAAATTTCAACATGCTAACCACTATACCAGCCTTCACCCACTAACTATTCTATGACTGGCAGTGACTTTTTTAGAAGAAAAAGAAGATCCACCCTCTACTGCAAATCTTTGACTTCCTCTGTGCAAATCTATCTCAAACTAAATAAAACTTGAAAGTCTTGCTATCACCTGTTATCGCATGCTTTAAGTTGAATTCCTTCATTGAGCAGGGGTTAACTCCATGGCCTTATAGGCCCATTCCTACTCTACTATGCTATGATTCTATCTCATTTGTTCACCAGAGAAAGGAAGGTCCATCAATTACCCTGGCACTCTCCCTCATTTTCCCTCTGCCATACCACTGAAAACATGGTCCTAATGCATGGTGGTCTAGACTGTTAAATATTGTATTGCTCCTTTTAAAAGAAACCAAAATGGTAACAGGCTTTTTAGGGAAAGCACTAGCTAAAATATATTCTTTTGACTAATTGTGTTCTCACAATAACACTATGAGCTGGGTCAGGTTGCCTCATGAGGTTCCCATGAGGAAAAAACAAGACAAGAATTAATTGTCCTTATCAGTGTGCCAAGCCACAGAGATACTGAGTTGTCTGAGATGCTCATCCATTATTACCTCTCTCACTCTTCCATCAAGCATTGTTGTCCTCCCCTTCCCCCTAGGCTTGATGGGAACGTTTGGCAAGTGATGGAACTGGACATACTAACCCATGCACTGCAAATCATTACACTAGAGATGATGTGGGCTACTTGTTTGTTTGTTTATTTATTTATTTATATACTGCCCCATAGCCAAAGCTCTCTGGGCGGTTTACAGTATTAATATGTAGACATATTAATTCTAGGGCTGCAGGGTTTAATTGTCAGGCTGGACAATTAAAACAATGGATGATTGATGGACAAAAGCCAGTTTTAGATATTGACAGCTGAACTAAGTGCACTCTTGTTTGTTTGCTTGTTTGTTTCTTGAAGTTTGTTTAGTCCTGACATGTTACTATAGGAAAATAGAAATGGACTGCCTTCAAGTCAATTCCGACCTATGGCGACCCTATGAATAGGGTTTTCAAGGTAAGCAGTATTCAGAGGGGGCTTACCATTGCCTCCCTCTGAGGCTGAGAGGCAGTGACAGGCCCAAGGTCGCCCAGTGAGCTTCATGGCTATGTGGGGATTCGAACCCTGGTCTCTCAGGTATTAGTCCAACATCTTAACCACTACGCCACACTGGAAGGACTGAAAAAGTATTGAAGATCACCTCTCTCCAACAATGAAATTAAATGTTCTCATAATCTCTTCAGTATCTCAAAAAGGCATCTATGTTTACATACGTGATAATGCAACAGCTTAATTAAGCATGTTGTTATGTGCCTTCAAGTTGATTACGACTTATGATGACCCTATGAATCAATGACCTCCAAGAGCATCTGTCATGAACCACCCTGTTCAGATCTTGTAAGTTCAGATCTGTCGCTTCCTTTATGGAATCAATCCATCTCTTGTTTGGCCTTCCTCTTTTTCTACTTCCTTCTGTTTTTCCAAGCATTATTGTCTTTTCTAGTGAATCATGTCTTCTCATGATGTGTCCAAAGTATGATAACTTCAGTTTCATCATTTTAGCTTCTAGTGACAGTTCTGGTTTAATTTTTTCTATCACCCAATTATTTGACTTCAACACCACATTTCAAAGGAGTTGATTTTTCTCCTATCCACTTTTTTCACTGTCCAACTCATAGATCCATACATGGAGATCGGGAATACCATGGTCTGAATGCTCCTGACTTTATTTTTCAGTGATACATCTTTGATTTGAAGCCTTTTCCAGTTCTCTCATAGCTGCCCTCCCCAGTCCTAGCCTTCTTCTGATTTCTTGACTATTGTCTCCATTTTGGTTATTGACTGTGCCGAGGTATTGATAATCCTTGACAAGTGCAATGTCCTCATTGTCATCTTTAAAGTTACATAAATCTTCTGTTGTCATTATTTTAGTCTTTTTGATGTTCAACTGTAGTCCTGCTTTTGTGATCTCCTTTTTAACTTTCATCAGCATTCGTTTCAAATCATTACTGGTTTCTACTAGTAGTATGGTATCATCTGCCTATCTTAAATTATTTATATTTCTCCCTCCAATTTTCACATCCCCTTCATCTTGGTCCAATCCTGCTTTCCATATGATATGTTCTGCATATAGATTAAATAAATAGGGTGATAAAATACACCCCTGTCTCACACCCGTTCCAATTGGGAACCAATTGGTTTCTCCATATTCTGTCCTTACAGTAGCCTCTTGTCCAGAGTGGACAATCATATGCTGTGGCACCCCCATTTCTTTTAAAGCATTCCATACTTTTCATGATCTACACAATCAAAGGTTTTGCTGTAATCTATAAAGCACAGGGAGATTTTCCTCTGAAATTCCTTGGTCCGTTCCATTATCCCTACTTACTAGTCGCTGTATTGTTGCATTTAGGGTTCTGACCATGTTTCTATCTCCTTTTGCTTTCCTCCTCTCTTTAACCATTTTAAGAGTTTCTTCAGTCATCCATTGAGGTCTCTTTCTCTTTTTAACTAAAGGTATTGTCTTTTTGCATTCTTCCCAGATAATGTGTCTAACTTCACTCCGTAGTTCTTCTGGTTCTCTGTCAACTAGGTTTAACGCCTCAAATCTGTTCCTTATTTGATCTTTATATTCTTCTGGGACGTGATCTAAATTGTATTTTGGCATTATGATTGCTTTGTTGTTCTTTAGCTTTACTCTGATTTTTGATACGCCCAGTTCATGATCTGTACCGCAGTCTGCTCCTGGTCTTGTTTTCACAGAAAGTATGGAACTTCTTCATCTTCTGTTACCAATTATATAATCCATTTGATTCCTATATTGACTGTTTGGTGATGTCCACATGTACAGTCGTCTTTTCAGTTGCTCACAAATGTGTTCGCAAGAAATAAATTATTGTCTACACAGAATTAAATGGTTTTCTCCTGCTTCGTTTCTGTCTCCTAAGCCCCATTTTCCCACAGTTCCTAATTCTTCTCTGTTCCCTACTTTTGCATTCCAGTCCCCCATGATTGTCATCATATCTTGTTTTGGTGTGTGATCAATTTCTTCCTGTACTTCTGTGTAAAATCTCTCCAGTTCCTCTTCCTCTGCATTTGCCGTTGGAGCATAGACTTGGATGATGGTTATGTTGATAGGTTTCCCATTTAATCTCATTGATGTCACTCGCTCAGACCTTGCGTTATAGCTCCTAATTGCTTTTGCTACATCACTTCTCACTATTAAAGCAACCCCGTTTCTTCTTAATTTCTCATTTCCTGCATAAAATATTTTGTAGTTGCCTGACTGAAAATGTCCCATTCCCATCCATTTTAATTCACTCACGCCAAGTATTGTAATGTTGATACGTTCCATTTCTTGCTTGACAATTTCTAACTTTCCCTGGGTCATGCTTCTCACATTCCATGTTCCTATTGTGTGTGTCCTACAAGTCCAGACTCCTTTCACATCTGTGCGTATCAGCTTCTGGGCTTCCTTTCGGCTTTGACCCAGCTGCATCATTAATCACAGTGCTACTCGTACTTGTCCTTTGTTCTTCCACAGTAGCTCAGTGAGTGACTTCTGACCTGGGGGTCTCATCTTCCATCACTATCTCTGTTGCATTTTGGATACTCTGTTCATAGGGTTTTCGTGGTAAGAGGTATTTATATGTTTATTTGTTGTACTTACATACCGCCCCATAGCCAAAGCTTTCTGGGCGGTTTACAGTATTCAGAGGTGGTTTACCATTGCCATCCTCTGAGTTTGGATGCATCTTAGTCTGGTGTCTCAGCTTTGACCATTCCGCCTTGGGTGCCCCTGCTAGGAATCTAGCCTCTTGGGCTAGATTCCTGATGGCATTGCTCTCAGCTTCTTCAACACTCTCAAACCCCCTCACCACATTAAGGTGTGCAACCTAGAGGGGATAATTAAGCATATTGATTAATTAATTGATTCATTTGTAGAAGGCTGAGGAGTAATGTAAATGCCTTAATTGATGGACAGTTCAAATTAATTTTAATCTGCCCCCATCAGGATGGAGCACTTACACAACACAATCCTCTACATGTCTACTCAGAAGGTAGTCCCATTCAGTTAAATGGTGCTTAATTCCCGGTAAATTTGTATAGGATTGCCATTTCACTGAGGGCTCTGGTGAATGGATGGAGTGTGTAGCTGCCCCCTGGGGTAGAATCACAGGGTGGTTGGAGACCTCAGAGGTCATTTAGTCAAATGCCAGATTGATACAGGAAACTGCTGCTACAGCATCTCTGATAGGTGGTAATCCAGCCTGTGATTTAAAAAATACTAACCACTGAAAGACCACCACCTTCTGGTGTAGCCTGTTCCACTGTTGAGCAGGTTGCACTGTCAGGATGAACTTGTTGGTTCAGGTCCAACAGAAAACAAATTTCCTCCATCATCTATGTGGCAGTCCTTCAAATATTTGAAGATGGCTATGATAAGGCTTCAATCCTGTACCTATTTACCCAGGAGCACATCTCTATATAAAAGATTATATAAAAACAATAAAATAATACAAAATATTGCAATGTACATATTGCAATATTTTACATTGTTTTATTGTTTTGTGAATTGTCCTGGCATTCTTTGGAATGAAAGGTGATATAAAACGGTTTCAAACAGAAATATAGTGAGACTTATTGACGTGTATAGGACTGCAGTGTCAGTTCTCAGCCCAACTCAAAATGGTGTTGTGGAGCAATCTGCCCTGACATCCTAAGGTGTTATTGCTGTTGTACCCAGGTGCCTGGGTTGCCACGAACACTCAGGATTACACTTTCCTAAAGTGAACATTTATTTCTCTTTCTTACCCTTTTTTATCTCTCTTTCTGCCACCCAGTACTCTCTCTCTGTTTCTGACACCCACTCTTCCCCCTCCTCACCAGCCACATGAAATTAGGCTCACACAACCCTCAGGCAATAGGCTGCCCATCCTGGGTAATCACTTCCCCTCTCCACACCTAACACAACCCCCAAACATATTTCATCATCAGGCAACCTGAAACTCAAACTCTGCACATGAGAGAAACAAATGCAGAGAATTTTAGAAACAATCCTACTGCGAAGATCAATAAATATAAGGAAGTTTTGCAAATCTCTACCTCAACCCATTACAGTAATACCTCAGTTAACAAAGCAGCCACATTTCTGGGCATTACTTCTTTAACAGAAACTTTGGTACAAGATGTAGGAATAACATGGAAAGAATAGAGATAGGTTCCTACACCTGCTCATAGATGGTGTGGGTGGCTTCAACAGGGTCTTTAAAGGGTGCCTATCAGGCACCCACCCTCCCCGTCCCCGTCCCCGTCCCCCTCCCCTCCCCCTCCCCTCCCCCTCCCCTCCCCTCCCCTCCCCTGAATCGTATTGGATTCTTCCCTCCCCAGCCCTAGGAGAAAGCAAGAGATCTCTTTAATGCAAAGCAAATACACAGGTTTGTCAGTTTCACTCTAGCAAAGCAAAGGCACAGGCTTATCAGTTTATTGATAGCAAAGCAAAGACACAGGCTGGTCAGTTTCACCTTAAAGCAAAGGCACAGGTTTATCCATAGCAGAACAAAGCTAGTCAGTTTCATCTTTAAAAATGCCTTCCTTAAAAGGAGCTTTGTTTCTGGAGGATTCATCAACTGAGGTATTACTGTAAAGTAGAGCAGTGTTAGCTGTGATTTAATTGCAAGATGTGCGGATGGGGATGGGAACGGGAATCTTCACAAGTCTGTCTGTGATGCTTGGGGAAGAAGCCACAAGTTAATGTCTTGTTCCCAAAACAGGCCTTGGCTCTTGCTGGGGTGTGGGATGTCTCTCATATCTCAACACCATTAATTAACGTCAGTCTCTCTTGGTATAATCTGCTTATCTGATTTGCTGTCATGCTGCACAATGGCTGTGTGGCAATTGCTTGCTCACGCTTGGCTAATTTAATCACTGGCAGTTAATAACTTGTAAGCACCACTTACTTTGTCCTTAGTACGTTTAATCTTTCAGACAGTCGTGCGTACAGTAATTTTTCCCTCCCGTTCCACCTTTCTGCGAAGTTCTTGCAGTTTGCCAGAAATGGGTTTAATAAGATCTTGAATGCTTGTTTATAATATTAATATCTTCCATGGCTCATAGGCAATCTCATATTTTACAACATGCAGTTGGCTGAGAACCTTTGGAAAGCAAAGTGTAGGTTCTTCTTTCCTTTTGGCCTGCAGAACAGTATGTCGGACTCTTGTATATTTTGCTTGCTTTGCCTTAAGCTCACTTCTGAAGCGCCTCTTGTGTGAGGGTAATAATCTTTGCTGAGATCAATACTGAAAGATGTACTGCTTATTCATGGTATGGTATTATCCATTTCTGTGATTCCATTTATGAAGCATTTGGAGGTTCTGTTTTTAAAAATACTGTGTTTCTATTCCTCATGGTTGTGATTTTTTTTTGGGGGGGGGACAGTGCTTCTGCACACCTAGTGGCTGCTGTTCTCCAATATGACATCCAGTTAGATTCCTCTTGTCTTAACTATACCAGTCCAGGTTCAGGATAGGTGAATCTGTCACTTTCAGGGTTTTTCCATTTCTCATTAGGCATTGTGGGTGAGGTTTACAAGAACATGTGCATGGATTCTGTGCATGCATTCTCTGCCAGATGTTCCATGGAAATGCACACCTATATTTCCAGAAGGCTGACTTTTTCAGTGCAATTCTGGGGTTAAGTTTCACCCACCCCAGCTGTCTTATCCATACCTATCTACCTACTTCTGGTCCATGACACTTTTCACATTTGTTCACCAGTAAGTCCATCCTGTTTCCACATTAATCTGTGATTTGGGGGGGGGGAGGCACACACACAAAATCACATTTAAATAGAATTTCTAAAGGCATTTTCTCTGAAAATAAGCCTTTCTAAATGGATTTTTTCTCAAAATGAACAGCTTAAATATCCATCTATCCATTGATCATAGGTTTGCTGTACCAAGAGCTGCAATGGCACATACAGGAAGCCTGAAAGCCGGTGAATAAATAAATTCCAACCTGCATTTTAATCCAGGAGGTGCAGATCCTATCAGAATTCGCAAGGACCAAATTCCTCCAGTATCCCTAGTCGTAAACTGCACAACACTTTTGATGATGTACAGCATCCTGCATACAGTTGCAACTAAATGCAAGGTTGCAGTAACATTGGTAAGGAGAAAGTTCAGGTTTCTGCCTAGTAACATTCATGAGAGACCCCAGATCCTAGCACTATTGAGCCACTTCCGTTTTCCATGAACCAATCACATATTACACCCTCTTCTCCTGGCTGTGATGCCAAAGTGTCCATTATCTGTCTTAATGTGGATGTCAATTTCAGTTGTCTTAAGGGTATCTCTGGAGGGGAACATGATTACCACTTGGAGCCATGTAGCTGCACAGATAGGGATTGCTTTGCTCCGTGCCAAGGTTAATGATTTTGCATATATTAGCTGTGTGCTCAACTTAAAGCATTTATCACCCAGGCAGAAATCATGCATTTATATTCATAGATCTTTAACGTTTATGAGCTTTATGGGAGAGAATGAAACCCTTCTAGCATTAAAAATTGGTGTGTTAGTTGTATGCCTTTTTCAGACATTGGGGGCATTAAGACTGCAATCTCATACACGCTTACCTGGGAATAAGTCCCACTGCACTCAGTGGGTTTTGCTTCTGAGTAGACATGTGTATGGATTGCACTGTAAAACCTGGAGAAGGACCAGGATTATACTTGCCATCCAGGCTCTCAACCTCCATGTATGGATATATAACTATGACAGATAACAAACTATTAAATCCATCCATCCAACAGGGCTATCTGTCCATCCATCCAATAGGGCTATCTATCTACCTATCTATCTGGGACAGTACATAATGTGCTTTGCTCAAAGGAGAGACTCCTTCTCAATTTCCCAAAGGAATGAAGACATTTTATCAAAGACTTCTTTTTTTTAACCACTTCTAATGTTTATAAGGTTTTTAGGACTGGACTATTTATCTATCTAATAGGAGCACAGGAGTGGTCCTAAGCTAATGTGAGTAGCAGAAGCAGGCATCCATCACTGTAAGTCTCAAAATCCTATAGCTTATTAAAAAATTGCATCTTTGGGGCTGATCTCTTGAAATTTGCCATACACGATGCACCTGACGTTGTCTATGCAAGTGCCAAATTTCAAACCCATCTGATGAAAATGGCCACAGCCACAGCAATTTAAAAAGGGACAAAAATTGATACTTTGATCCCTTTGATCCAGTTGTTAAGATACTACATACTCAGGCAGCCTCCATTTTCCTTCCTTGACATGCTGCCATTAGAAAAGGGTCTTCCCTTAAACAACTCCTGACTCCTCTCTCACACATAGTCACACCCTGGTTTTTCTCCAAGCTGTGAAGCTGGCCAAGTCAGTCAACCAGCTGCCTTTCCCCAACTTCATTCTAGCTTCACCACTGAGTTTCTTCACGTCTCCCTTCCCCCCTCCCTAGGTTGCAGGCACTTGGCAGTCTGAGTGTGATCAATGATTTGCCTTTTCTGGCAGGATTTTGCAGGGGTGGCCTAGATGGAGTGCCTGAACAGAAACCTAAGATGTGACATGGGCTCTACAGTCTGAGACCCATAAGTGATGGTGTCTTTGAAGAATGTTAGGGGGATTGCACACTGTTCTGGTCAAAAATATGTGACAGCTTGCCCTTCTCTGAGCCTATTCAGAGTGCATTTGTTTTGCAGACTCTCTGTATCTGTTCAGAGTGCCTCTCTCCTGAGGGAACAAAGCTTTTCTGCAAGAAGCCAAAACGAAACTAACATATGGAGACTTGGTTTTTCCTTTGTAAAGGAAACAGGCACTGTGTATGTTAATTGCTGCTGTTTTATAAGTTGATTGTGATTTGAAATCTTTGAAAAATATTTTATGATTATTTAAGATTAAGTTGCCATGAGCTCCGTTTTTGGAGGAAGGAAGTGTGAAATATAAAAATGGATAAAATAAAAATTATAAATAAATAACTGACTATAACAGATATCCATTATTTTATTAGTAACTACTAACACATTCCATTTCATCCCTGCGCTAAACATCAATTTAAGCGGTGCTAGAACTGAGTATCTTAACATCAACAACTTTGGAATCCATAATATCATTGCCTCTGGACCCAGGTATGAAGACATGAGATACACGAGTTGGGTGTAAATTATTGTATTGAAATGCTGATGTGCAACAAACGTGCTGATGAAAAGCTGGCGAAGGAAGCAGCCGCTCCCTTCTTGGCCTTTGGATGCCTCAGGTGTTCGCTGTTATCCTCTGATTTTTCCAATCTGCACTGAATCTGCCATGTGCAATAGCATCACCTTTTCATATCCATGGACTGCCATGTGCAATAGCATCACCTTTTCATATCCATGGACTGCCATGTGCAATAGCATCACCTTTTCATATCCATGGACTGCTTGCACGTTATTTCCCCCCCAGAGGCCATCCCACTGTGAAACTACTGAGGGGACAGGGGTCCAAACCCCACCCCCACCCCTTATCAACACAAGTAAGGTAGCAAAAAAAACCCAGATCTTTGGTCTGAAGGTGACTGGCTAGTTCCACACAAGGGATGGAAAGACCTATCTTTCTTTTTGTTTCCAAACTTAAATTCTGCAGCACTTTGCTTTAAAAAAAAAAAAAAAAGTCCTCGCAAACATTCTTCCAACATTTTGATGGGAATTTCTCCTAACACACATTTTTCTATGTACATTTCTGCAAGCAATTTCTCTTAATATGATGCATTTTGTGTTTTCTTCCCGTCTTTATGCACATTTCCCACCAACATATACATTTTTTTTGTAAACATTGGTTGGCTGGAGGACTGCATTGCAAAATTTGGATAAGTGCGAATTTTGAAGGATGGCTGTGTTTTGGTGTTCCTCTTGTTTAGGAAAATTCAAATTTGATAAATTCAGCTTTAAATGTGAACTGAATCGAATTCCTCCCCCATCCCTAGTCCACACTGCCATTCTTCTGAAGACTGATGGAGGAAGGAGGACAAACTGCTTTAAAACACTCTCCCATTGGCTGCCGTGCAAAAGGCAGCCGCCTGCTCCAGCTCTTATTGGCTGCCCTGCACGAGGCAGCCTGTCTGTCTGAGTCTGTGTTCCTCTGAACCCCACCCTCCCTCCATGTGCTCCATATTCATTAGTCCAACATCACCACATCTTTTAAGGGAGGTGGCAAGGATCTGTGCTTTAAGTAGTTATATGTTTACATTCTCAGTGTCCCACAAGTGTGCTTCCTTATTCTCATCAAAATGCTCATACTTCCAAGGGCACTTCTGCTGATGAAACTGTCCATTCCAATAGATTACAAATCCATTCCAATTCTCATAAAGGTCATATCTTATTTAGTTTCTCCCTTCCAACATAAAATCTTTAAAATCTTAAACTAGGGATGGGGAAAAATATTCGCTGTTGTTGTTGTGTTGTTATGTGCCTTCAAGTCAATTAAGACTTATGGCAACCCTATAAATCAGCAACCTCCAGTAGCATCTGTCATGGACCACACTGTTCAGATCTTGTAAGTTCAGGTCTGTGGCTTCCTTGATGGAATCAATCCATCTCTTGGTTGGACTTCCTCTTTTTCTATTCCCTTCTGTTTTTCCCAGCATTATGGTCTTTTCTAGTGAATCATGTCTTCTCATGAGGTGTCCAAAGTATGATAACCTCAGTTTCATCATTTTAGCTTCTAGTGATAGTTCTGGTTTAATTTGTTCTAACACCCAATTATTTGTCTTTTTCGTGGTCCATGGTATGTGCAAAGCTCTCCTCCAGCACCACATTTCAAAGGAGTTGATTTTTCTTCCTAAATCAGATTTATTGTTGAATTGTGACATAATCCGGCAATCCGCATTGTTTTCAGATCAGCATTGATTTCTTGTGGCAGGTCACAGCTGTCATTGGCACTTTTTTTAATCCACTCTGAATTTATTTTATTTATTTATTTATTTATTATCTTTATTTATTCCCCGCCCTTTTTCCAAGTGGAACTCAGGGCGGCTTACAACAAACATAAATACATATGATTAAAACATTCAAAATTCTACATTAAAATAAAATTAAACCATTAGCACGATTAAAACATTTAACATCCACTTAAAATAAATAAAACAAATTAAAATAGTGCAATTAAGCAGTAGACAATGCAGCAACCTCTCCGCGAACTGTCCTAACCACCTTTTATTCTAAAAGCCTGTTGGAATAAAAAAGTCTTTGCCTGCTGACAGAAGGACAATAAAGAGGAGGCCATCCTTGCCTCCTTAGGAAGGGAGTTCCAAAGCCTAGGGGCAGCCACCGAAAAGGCCCTCTCCCGCGTCCCCACCAATCATGCTTGTGAGGGAGTTGGGAATTTTACGTTATTGTCTTCGTAATCAGCTTTCTGTTCAGCTGATGCATTCTTAACTCAGTGGAACAAGTCATTAGCATTTTTGTTAGCAATTACATTGTCTTTTTTGCTAATCCCCCACCCCGTTTATTGGCAACTGTGCAGACAAACGGGAACAAAAAAATGGCAGCTTGGTACTGAAAGCCAGACTGTCGGAATTCATACAGGTAGGAACCAGCTACTGAACCCCATCACTAATTTAAAGCATGTACAAGGTGTTCCATGTCCTTTTAACCCAGGGCTGGGGAGCCTCAGGGCAGGCCTCTCCATCTGGCTGTCAGGACCCTCCTCAGGCTACATACCCCTCCTGGCCTGCGTCACACCCACCCTGAATGCTTTTTGCCTTTTTGTAATGTGTCCTTGGATTCAATAATGCTACTTGCTTGCCTGGGTAGAGGATACATGGGAGGGGGGGGGTTAGTGCACGTAGAAACCAGCCTACTGTTCTTGGGCCAGTCACTGCCTCTCAGCTTCATGAAAAACCTATTCATAGGGTTGCCATAAGTCAGAATCGACTTGAAGGCAGTACATTTACAAAGGTAAAACTTACGTGAATTTTGCCCACTGCTGGTTGCCCAGATGGGTATGAGGCTCTTAGGGCTCATCCAGACAACTGTAAAATGTGTGACATGATCACTTTGTGTTTTCATTATTTTTCGGTCTTCCATATGATGCTGCTCGCTTTTGCGCATTTTCGCGTGGTTAAATCTGCTCCTGCAATACCACAAATCATGCGATTTGCTTTTTTAAACTGGGAATCATCCACTGTACCTTCAGGCGCTCAGATGCAATACCGTGGACTTTACAGCTGTGGGCGTTTGATGAGTGGTTCTTGGGCGGTTCCCCATATCCCTTCCCTCATTCTCAGCCAATCACGTATTTCCACTGTTGCGCATGTGCGCGAATGTCTGGGGGGAAACCCGGGAAAAAGGAACCTACCAGAGCAATGGTGTGGTGTTGGGGGGCCCCCTGCAACTTCTACTGCGCAGATGCAAAAAAGCGCATTTGCACAGAAGCAGCAACAGCGGTTAATTTTTAGCCAGCCTGCAAACTAGGCAGCCGCACAGGGTGAGATCTGCAATTGTGGTTGTTTGTAAACTTTTTCAAGGGAGAAAATATTTATCTTTGCCTAACCCCCATCTCCCACCCCTCACCCCTCCCCCGCATCAAATGCCCTTCTTGAATGTCTGTGCTTCCAGGCATCCAGAGTCGAGGGAGGGAGAAGAGAAATAGAGGCTTTCCTCTTGGATTACAGACACTCATGCACCCTTAGTCAATTTTGCTTTCCTGCCTGCAAGGCTACTCTCTTTGAGTCTTGTCAATTTCAACCACAGCCTGCAGGTTCTCCACAGCCCAGCTGAGCTGAAAAGCATACAGTGGCTTTTGCAAAATATCGCAAATACAAGCAAAAAACCCACAGGAATTATTGGCATATAAGTGGTTTGCTAGAGAGTCTCAGCCACCCGCAACCATAGAGACTGCTGGTCTACCTTGCTAGACATGACACATCGTTACTTGCTGTTCTGGAGAGATAAATGGAATTGCAATCATGTGTATCTCCAGAAATGTTAATATGCATAAAGGTAGAAAAGCATACAGTCAGTTTTGCGAAATATCGCAAATACAAACAAACAAAAATACAGGAATTATAGGCATATCAGTGGTTTGCATGTTTCTTTTATCAGAGGGAACACCGCAAAGCCTGTGCTGGTCGCTTCAGCGCAGATTGACACAGCAGCATGTGGGGCTGTTTGCCCGCATTTTCTGCCTGAGCCATGAGCGGCCACCCATGGGGGGGCTGTTTGCTTCCCTCAGGGGCAGCATTCCTGCCACCGAGCCACATAATGGTCCGGGGCTGAACTCTGCAGTGAATGAGCCCAAGGGTTACGGGGGGATTTGCCTGGCAATTACAAGCACTGATCCCTTGCACTGCCCACAATCCCCCTGGATGGTCAGGGGCACCTGGAGACACACACCCTGGCCGGCGCTGCTCCAGAGTGGTGAGCGACAAGGAACTCCATTACAGCCACTACTACCAAACCATCAGGAAATTCAAACTTTCATGCTCGTACGTTCAAGCGCATGCACCTTGTTGTGCTTTGTTGCAAAGGGGGAGAGGAGCATACATCATGTTTTTGCGGACCAATTGGCTGATAGGGGGGAGTGTTATGGGTGGAGCTGTGAAAAAGCGAGAAGTACGGGTCCTCTTGCTGCATGTGTGGGCACAAAAAAAGTGGTTTTTTTTTTATTGGGAAAGAGCGAACAAACAGGCAAAGTGAAGACTGTCAGATGACGAACCGGATATGGAAAACGTGGATTATCCTGCTCCGTTTGGATGAGCCCTTAGTTTGAAAAAGGTTCCCCAGTCCTATTTTAAATTGTCATACTGCTTGAACATCAGGAAAAGCTTCCTAACTGTTAGAGCAGTATGACAATGGAGCCAATCATAGAATCATAGAATAGTAGAGTTGGAAGGGGCCTTTAAGGCCATCAAGTCCAACCCCCTGCTCAATGCAGGAGTCCAACTTAAAGCATCCCCAACAGGTGGCTGTTCAGCTGCCTCTTGAATGCCTCCAGTGATGGAGAGCCCACCACCTCTCTTGGTAATTGGTTCCATTGTCATATGGCTCTAATGACCTAGGGAGATGGTGGGCTTGGACTTGATGGCCTTATAGGCCCCTTCAAACTCTACAATTTGTTGATTTGTTGATTCTATGACTCCCTTTTTCAGGATCTTCAACTTTTCCTCACACTGTGAGAGTTTTGAAGAGAGATGAGTAGCTGCGGTGGACAGGCATCAGCATGACCAAATCATCATAACAGAGAAAGCTATTCTACACTGCTGTACCGTGTGCTGTATCCATATTTATAATTTCTCTTGCTGTCCCATGTGCAAAGTCACCATTATTACCTTTCTTTGGCCACATAACAACCCTGTGAGGTAGACCACCATTATTCCCCTTTTCTAGATAGAGATCCCAGGCAGAAGCGCTATGACCTACCACCCAAGAGGGTGACAGAGCTGGATCAGAATCTGATGTTATGTCTTCCAAGACCTTAGGGGTTTTTGTCTGTATGTTTTAAAAGAAATATGGACTGTCTTTCTGTCCTAAGGCCCACAAGGCAGTTAACAAATAAAACTACATTAATAGTTAAAATATACAGTAGTACAAGCAAAACAAGACACAAGCAAACAAACAAACCCAAATTAGTTAAAAGTTGTTGGGCAACAGCAAACATATCATCTCAAAAGCCTGTTGAAACAGCCCAGCAGAAGACTGTAGCATCCAGGCATGTACTTGATAAATCTTTGGGATGAAGGAATTCCATAGAGTGGTGCAGTGGTGGGTGCTGTCCATTGGGACTGGTGGGGTGCAAGGCAGGAAGCCAACAGTAGGTGGAGCCAGAGCCGATGAAAGGTGCAACCACAGCCAATGGCAGGTAAAGCCAGCTATGTCCAATTTTGTCCCCATCCTCCTTCTCCCTGCCGATTTCTATAATGGCAACACTGAGACTAAGGAGGGGGGATCTACGCTTTAAGTAGTTATAGGTAAGTACTCCAGGCAGCTGGGGGCTAGCTGAGGGCAGATCAAGGTTGGTGAGGCAGTTCCACATTCACTCCAAAGAACTGCCCTCTGCTGGCCTGGTACCACCATGGAAAAGGCCCTACCCAATGTCACTGCCAAACACACCTCTGAGGGTGGTGAGGTGTGAAGCAAGGCCTCATTAGGGGGGTGGGCAGATTCATGTGGTACCCTGAACCCAAACCACATAGGACTTGACAGATAAATGACCAGCACTTTGAACTGAGTCTGGAAAAGAATCAGAAGCCAAAGCAAATAGTCCCCCTCCTGGTTTTCCACCCCCCACCCAGTCAGTCACAATTCCTTGGCCAATCAGCATGCACAGTACCCATTGGGCTACTTGGGGGATCCCCCCCCCCCCGCTGAGGGTTTGTTTCTAAAGATTTTTTCACTTCTGAAAAAACTTGGGTTTTCCGCAAGCATATGGATGCTTGCCTGCTGTGCACAGATCTGCTGTTTTGGCTACATATGTAGTGACTAGAGTTACCAGGTCTCCGGTTTTTGGGCAGAGTCTCCAGTTTTTTGGGGGCCCCTCTGGCTAGCACCCTTTAATCTCCAGACTCTCAGCTTCAATTTTTTCTAAAGATTAAGTTTCTAGGTGGTCTGGTTCCTGAGATATACACCAAAACGTCAGCCGCCCCCCCGCAACTGTTTAATCTATTTAACTGATATGATGCTGAAGTTGGTTCCTAGTTCCCAGTTCCTTATTTGCTTGAAAGTTCAAAACACTAAAAAAGAAGAGTTGACAACTACAGCAACTTCAAACCAAACTTAACATGTCTCTGAACCCCAAAATATATGTTGGGGTACCCTGTATCACTGTGATCGCGGGACTCTCCCTGTCAAGAATAACAATACATTTATGCAATCAAAACATGGCCCAGAGCTTCTGCTGGGCGCAGGGCGCAGAGGAGAGCATCTATACAAAATCAAAGCAGAAAAAGACGTACAGGAAAAATAAGTAATTGTGGGTGCCCACCCCAAAATCTGCTCTGGGCCAGGACAAATCACACACCACATGAAAGGGGAGGGTGTCCTCTATGAGATGCCACTGCGCCCCACCTGGACCAGAGCTTCTGCTGGGCACAGGGGAAGGATGAAGGCATCTATGCAGACAGAATGGGTTGAGAATCTTCTTACTCTTACTCATTTCTCAGACCTCTTTCTGAAGTGAAGGGTCAAATCTGTAAAGAAGTTTGGAGCAGCCACATTAAAAGATAAGGGCAGGGCATTCCAGGCAGGGGGTTGCCAACCCTGCTTGGATATGGATGTCTTTGCAGAGGATCCCTAGTCAAGCTTTACCAACAGCACAATCCAAACTATATCTACTCAGAAGTAAGTCGTGATGAGTTCTATGGGGGCTTAGTCCCTTAGTACGTGTGTTTAGAATTGCAGCCTTCAGGGGCATCCATCTTTACTCCCGAATGCTCCCATCTAACATCTCCACAACACTAGGCTCCTTTCTTCCTACAGTGACCTTCTGGTGACTGGCCTAGCCTGAAGGCACTTAAACCCTTCTTGCCGAAAGCAAGTAGGCTAGATTAAATGTTCCCTACCCAGGCTCCATCTTTTAGCTAAGATGTCTAGCTTAATTTCCAGTCAGATTTTTTTTCTAATTGTACGCTCTAAGCAACTGTGATTGATGCTTAATGTATCATGCTTAATGACATCACTCGGGCCCGCCCCATGACATCACTCAGGCCCGCCCCTAAAATCTCAGGTTTTGGGATGCTTCTGAACTAGCAACCCTAGTAGTGACAGTCACCTCTGAGTACTACAGCAGGGAGAGTGATGACTACAGAAGACCATCCTCCAGGTAACAGTGGCTCAGAGATCTCAAAGGCATTTTCTACTACATAACAGGTATGTAGATTTTTGCTGGAACAGCAGTCAAAATTCTGTTACAGCAGAAGTGGGGAACTTTAGGCCCAGGGTCCAAATATGGCCCTCCAGCCCTCTCCATCTGGCCCTCAGAACTCTCCCTAGGCCACACCCCCTCTCCACTGACCACACCCCTCACTTGCCCTGTTTCAACCTCACATGTCTTTTCCTGGCTGGAACATGCCCTTAAACTCCGAAAAGACCACTTGATGCCCTGGAGAGGGGAGTGAGTGGGGGCAGAAATGAGCCTGTCGTCCAAAGGTAAAGCTGAAATTTGTTGTTCCCCCCACTTTTTCCTCCGGCCCTACCCACCACTGGCAGATGGCCCTTGAAAGGCTTCCCAGAAAGGAATGTGGCCCTCAGGCTGAAACAGGATTCCCATCCCTATTTTATAGGATGGTGGCGAGATTTTACTTTTACCTACCAGTATTCGCTTTTTGTTCGTGTCTGTGTTGCATTGCACCTTGCACGTCAGTATCACACACACATTTAAATGTTTTATTTATTTATGTGTCATTCGGTTTATATTTGCACCCTTCTTTCCAAAGGGAGCCCAGAGTGGCAAACAACAAATGACAACAACACTACAAACATCTTTAAGAACATCTTAAAAACAAATCATCTTTTTTAAAAAAATCTTGAAAACAATTACTGTGCCAATGCACATCCGTTGTGGCTGGTGCTGCTGTTTACCCACCCTGCTGCAGAGCTTTGATACCAGGCTTCTGGTATAGCCTCATAAAATCCTAGGTTTATTTTTATGCTGAAAAGCATAGCATCTGCTAAATGGTTCCAGTTCTTTCCCAGCTTTTCACATCTTCCCCCCAGGCCATTTATGCATGGGGGAGGGAGGGACCAGCTCCCAGCAGCCATGCCATTATAATTACAGAAGCAGAGTGTTTTTTTCTGAAAGCACTAGGTGACATCTAGCTATGAATCCCACAGCCTGCCGCATGCTGCAGTGAGCTTTGATTCCACAAGAGTGAGTTTCTGATTGTTGCATTTGCCATAGTTTGTCTGTTCTCACCCATCTTTTCCAATTGCACGTGCCCCTGAGCCTGTGACTCCATATGTCCTCATTACGTTATTGGTGGCTAGCTCCTGACAAACAATACCCATTTATTGCAATAGATATCCAGAATCTACAGGGGAGCACATAAACGACTGATTGCTACTATTGTATTTTTTATTTTGAAAACCCTCATCATTATACATGAACAATATGCTATGCGTCAAGAATATTTCCTGTCAATCAACCTATTATGCCTTAGATGCTGTCAACTGAGAACTGACTCATGTGCAAGGCATTTGAGGCTTCCACTTGGTTTTGCAGAAGTCAGTGCTTATCTCTTGCCTCAGCGACCCCCGAATACCCCAAATGGAACTCTTTCTACGTCTTAAGCTTTAAAAACATGCTGGCTAGAGCTGCTGGGAATTGTAGTCCAAACCATCGGGAGGGCACCAGGTTAGAGAAGGATACTAATGGTTGCAGTTTAGTTCAGTACACTGAATTTAGTTTATTCATTTTTTAAATGCTGATTTCTAAAAAAAAAAAAGACTCGCTCAAATGTAGAGACATCAAAACCATACAATACAGGATGAAACAGAATGATAACCATGTAATGAGGGGTGTATAAAATTGGATTTTTATTCTCAGATTCATCTCAATGGATCAGAGCATAAGAATCTATATGAGTGACCTTTATAATACAGGCCCTGTAGTTGACCCCAAAGTCACAAGATGGTCAGAACTGCTTTACTAATCCCACAAAGACATGTACCAACAGGATTAATTAGTCGTATGGGAAGGTCTGAACTCCAAGTATGCTCAGGAATAATCCCCCTAGCTAGACAATGGTCAGTGCCCAAGTTAAATGTTTGTGTCAGTGAAACTCGCATAAGATAAAGGTTGTTGTTGTTATGTGCCTCCAAGTCGACTACGACTTATGGCGACCCTATGAATCAGCGATAAAGGTTAGAGTTAATTAACTCGAATTCAATTTCTCCAGAGACTGCAAGTAAAGGTTCAACTCTGGTGGTCAGAACAATCATATCTCAGGAAATTCTGTCGTATACTGAATCACTCACTAGTATCCCCTCTCCCAATTTACATTCAGTTCACTGAAGGTTCAAAGTATATTTAAAACATAATTATTTCTGGGAGTCGGTAGCACCTCTTTCTTGGGAGCTCAGCTGCTGCCTTCTTCTACACAACGCTCCCTAAGATCATCTCAACATGCAGCCTGGAACACCAGACAAGGAAAGGGATAAGAATGATATGCTTGGCCATGTGATAATATGCAGGAGAAGTAAAAGGCAGCCTCGCTCTCACCAAGCATATAATCCTTTACCCTGACCTTGTACCCTGATTTCCTTCAGCAAAGGTATATCTGTGCATATCTCTATTGTTTTCCTTCTTTCTCTGGTGTGAATGTGTGCAATCTTGGAAGTAATTAGGAACGGGGGTATTCTCTTATGTTCTTTACATTTAAGGAATGAATGATTGGGGTAAAGGCTAGTCGCTGCTCTCATTAAACGCAATTGCAAAATGCAATATTTCCCCCCACTGTTTCTTCTAATAAACCCAATCTTTATTTTACTTTCTGTGTGCTTTACTGGGGTCAAGGGCAAGGTTGTACATGCATAAGAGTGACATGTGGGTTTAATTCTAGCAAAAACTTCTCCTACACTCGCAGAAGTAGCGTTTGAATTTCAAGTGAGTAAACAGGCACGTGGGGATTCAAACGTACATGTGTAACAACCACCCCATCCCAGCAGAACAAATAAAGAAAAAAACGAAAAAAATATCATGGATAATCAACTTTTTAAATGGCATGCAAGCAACCTTCCCATCACGTGAAACACCTGGGAGTAGCGGAACATCTGGAAAGATGGCAAAGTCCATGCCAGGTGGGCTTCACAGGGGAGAGATTATAGAGATGGAGCACTGCCACTGGAAAGGCCTTTGTCACCACCCTCTGAACCTCCCTTGGACAGGGTACCCAAGGAAGGCCGTGGATGTTGGCTTAACGAAAAGGGCAGGACCATGGCCCAGTGGTAGAACGTCTGCTTTGCATGCAGAAAGGCCAGGGCTCAACCCCATCATTTCCAAGTTGGGCTGGGAGAGAATCCTTGTCTGAAACCCTAGAGAGCTCCTGTGTTCCAGGTTCATGGCAGGAGAGGCACTGTGCCATGTTTTGGTGTCTTCAATCATGGTTGTGTATGAATAGCTAATCACATCCCAAACAGCGGTGCTCAAATTTCTCTATGACACCTTTTTTTTGGAAAAAGACAATGAGATCCTCCTCAGTACTGATGGGTGACCTCCCTTGAGGCCAGTGTGGATTAGGGCCAGCCATTACAAGCAAAACTGGAGGATGTTCCAGAGAAGGAAATACTTTCCCCTGGGGAGTTCTGAATCAACATTTAATTGCCAGCTTCAGTACTTGAACCCACACTACACCCATCCGCACACAACAGTTTCCTCATCCAACCTCTTTACGCCCAACCCCCTTAACTGCAGGCTGTCTTCTCTCTTCTACCTCTTCCTCCTCTTTGTTCCAACAGTACAAACATGTCTGAGGGTCTTCTTCAAGAGCTCATCTGTGACATGTCAGGTCCCGTTACAGTCCAGACCACATTTAGGAATGCTCCCTGGTACAATGAGCAGTCAACCTTTTTAAAAAATAAAAATAAAAAACCTTAAGATATCTCGTTCCAGAATAATCTAACCAACTCTGGTAATCTTCTGTTAAAATATACAAGAAAAAACCCACATTATTCTTGCCACCAATAATTAGAAAAAAACCTCTTTTCCAATATCCATTGATTAAATGTATGGCTACGTACAGAAATTACTTCAGCCTGCAAACTAACTATAGAGGCATTAGAGTCTCTAAACCTTGTCTTGTTAATAAAAATCACAATCAGATGTATGTATTGCGAAGATTACTACTTGTACTCACAAACTGGAGAGAAATGTAATTGTATTCCATATGTGTCACTGGTCAAAGTGACTACCTCACTGGTCGGTTCACATCAGGGCAGAGCCACAGCTCCTTGGGAGAACACCTGCTTGGTGTACACAAGGACCCTGGTTCAATTCCTGGCATCTCCAGATAGGTCCAGGAAAGACCCCTGTTGAAAATCCAGGAGAGCAATGACAGTCAGTGGCTGCAGAAATGTGGTTCATTCCCAACTAAACCAGCATGTGATTTCCCTGATTTCCTCCTCCTCTGTCCCAGAGCTACTGGAATGTCATTAAAAGATGGAATCTAATTAATCTAACTTGCAGTCTAATTATACTATGGCCAGGACCTCACATGCACTAGAAGGAGAATTCTCTGCTGGCAGTGGTACAAGGAGTCCACGCATACGACATTTGCTGTGGTAACATGTGAAGCTGGTGTCATACCACATGGGAGCATACAGCTGCTTTGCATTAGCAGCTGAAGGAGACCAAATTTATTGACTGTGCAAAATCCATTTTGGGGGGACAGTTTAAAAGAATCTGGTCAACTGCTTTAATGACAATGTTGACATTTCGTGAGAGCTGATGATGACAAACAATCAAAGAAATAGTATTGTTATGTAGTGGAACAATAAATATCAAGACAATGTACAAGTTTATGCTTTGGTTTTTACTGGTAAGGGAAGAAATAGGGAAAGGGCCATAGTGCTAGAATGGACCACATGCTTTGCGTGCAACAGATCTCTGGTTCAGTCCCTGGTTTCTGCCGGCAGGGCTGGGGAAAACTCCTCTCTGAAACTCTTGAGAGCTACTGCTGACATGACAATACTGAGCTAGGCTGACAAATGCTAGTATGAATCCTTATGAGGCCTCTTCCTCTGATGGGAAAGGGCTATACCTCAGTGGAAGAGCACAACTGTTGCATGCAGACGGTACCAGGTTCAGTCTCTAGCACTTCCAGGTAGGGCTTCCTGGATCTGTTGGCTGCCGGTCAGTGCCAACAATACCAATGTAGATGGATTAGTATTATTTATTTATTTATTACATTTCTACCCCGCCTTTCTTTCCATGAGAGAAACCAAAGGTGGCTTACATATGGCTCACAAGTGGTCTCCCATCCAGGCACTGACAAGACCTGACCTTGCTTAGCTTCAGCAGGGTGCTGGCCTCATGTGCCTTCAGACCATAGCCTGGGACCATAGCATTGGTGTGACTTGGTTTAAAGCAGGTTCCTATGCTCCAGTGACTACAAAACTCAAGGCACATCTACAGGCTGCACCATATATGACATTGTATCCGCATGTATACATTTAGAGGAGTGACTATTGCTCAGTGGTATGCAGAAGGCTCCAGCGTCAATCCCTAGCATTTCCAGTTAAGAGGATCGTGGCTGGGGTAGGAATGACCTTTGGAGTTTATTTTATTACATTATATCCCACCTTTCTTCCATCATGGAAGTCAAGGTGTCATAGATGTGCCTCCCTGGTGGTCTCCCATCCAGACCTGACCAGACACAGACCTGCTTGGCTTCAGCAAGATGTGCCTTCAGACCATACCCTGGTTCTCTTGCCAGTCAGAGTAGACAATAGTAGGCTAGAATGACCAATGATCCAACTTGCTTAGTTAATGCGCTCACTGGCCCACTTCACATTGTGGGTTTGTGGAAGAGGAGAGGGGTGTCTGTGAAAGAGAAGGTTTCCTTTTTGCCTACTGTGACAAATAGTTGTGGCTTATTCTCAATATTTGCATATGTCCCGGTTCACTGAATCAGAAACCCAGGCCCCATCCGCACTATACATTTAAGCACCAGTGTACCAGTTTAAACACTTGTGCCTTCCACCAAAGAATCCTGGGAACTGAAATTTGTGAAGGGTGCTGAGAGTTATTAGGAGACCCCTATTCTTCTCACAGAGCTATAATACCCAGAGTTCGCTGAGAAAAGGGATTGATTGTTAAACCACTCTGAGAACTGTAGCTCTGTGAGGGGAATAGGGGGTCTCCTAACAACTCTCAGCACCCTTCACAAACTGCAGTTCCCAGGATTCTTTGTTGGAAGCCATAACTGTTTAAAGTGGAATGATACCGCTTGAAATGTGTAGTGCAATTGGGGCCTGAGTGTGTGCAAGAGCATGCTGGACTTGGGGTTCCTTGAACAGCTCTACCTCAAGCACTCAGGGCTGTTTTGCTTTGCTTTTTGAGAAAGACGGTTTGAAGTTCCAAATGGATTGGTGCTTTCAACATAATTTACCAATGGTTCAGGCTGTCGAAGCAGGGGTTGGTAGTCTCAGCTCACCATCTCTTGGAATGCAAGTGCCTACAGATATGCACAGTGCATTAGCTCATGATCAGTTCACTGCTGAATGTGTACACGTCCAGCTTGGAAGCCTGTTCTTTAAAAAAATCCATTCAACTTTGTAACCAACATAACCTCAGGTAGCAGTGAATTTGATAAGTTAATGGTTTGTTATGTGAAGAATTGCACCCTTCAACGTCCTGTGTATTGGTTTCAGATATGCACTGAGTGAATTTTCCTCCAAAACTTTCCTTAATTTAAAAATTAACTTTTCTCTATGAGCTTCTCCACATTACATGCAAACTGCTTTAATATTAAATTCCTTCTTCTTCCTCCCTCAGAGTTCTGGGAAGTGTTATTCTTTGATGTGTGCTAAATATCTTTCTCAGCACCTTACCAAATGATAGAATCATAGAATTATAGAGTTGGAAGGGGCCTATAAGGCTACGGAGTCCAACCTCCTGCTCAATGCAAGAATCCAATTAAAGCATACCGGACAGGTGGCTATCTAGCTGCCTCTTGAATGCCTCCAGTGTTGGAGATCCCACCATCCCCCTTGGTCATTGGTTCCATTGTGGTATCGCTCTAATGGTTAGGAAGTTTTTTCCTGATGTTCAATTGAAATCTGGCTTACTGTAACTTGAGCCCATTATTCCATGTCCTGCATTCTGGGATGATTGAGAAGAGATTCCGGCCCTCCTCTGTGTGGCAACCTTTCAAGTACTTGAACAATGCTATCATATCTCTCCCCATTCTTCTCTTCTCAAGGCTAAACATGCCCAGTTCTTTCAGTCTCTCCTCATAAGGCTTTGTTTCCAGTCTCTTGCTCATTCCCAAGTTTCTTTCAAGTGGGGAGGTAGCCTTGGATCCAGAGCTCAAGGAGGCCATAAAACTGATGTATCTTTGTTAACCGCCTCTAGGATGCACACCTTAACATGGTGAGGGGGTCTGAGAGTATCAAAGACCCTGAAAGCAATGCTGTCAGGAGTCTAGATCAAGAGGCTAGACTCCTAGCAGGGTCACCCAAGGCGGAATGGTCAAAACTGAGACCTCAGACTGAGATGCATCCAGACTAAGAGGAAGGCAATGGTAAACCACCTCTGAATATCTCTTACTACAAAAACCCTATGAACAGAGTATCCAAAATGCAACACGAGATAGTGCTGGAAGATGAGACCCCCAGGTCAGAAGGCACTCACCCAGGGCTGGTTCTAAAGGGCGGCCAGGTGGGGCTCTGGCCCGAGGGCCCCTGGAGCTACAGGGGCCCCTCTGCTCTCCTTCCACAATTAGCGGAAGCATCTGTTGACGTGTGTGCGTTGTTGCGTGAAACAGCATACATTACGTTGGAGTTAAGTTGAGCAAGAAACTTGTTCAGAGCATTAGATCATGTTAAGAGTCTTTATTAAGACATTACGGCCAAAGGCTTAAGAGTAAATACATGTAGAGTTTCTTCAGTCACCCCCCTTCTGGTACCTCTCTCTCCAAAGGTAAACACAGAAGACAACCTCTCAGTTCAGAGGCAATACACAGAAAACTCAGCTTAACACAGATAGCTGCTAGAACTTTTCCCAGTCTATCGCGATGGTTACCATAGCAACGGCCTTGGCTGTCCGTTCCCAGACTGGGCAAAGACATAACTCCCCCTAGCTACAGTTTTTCAGACTTGATGGAAAACAAACTCAGTGACAGTGCGGTTCAATGGTCAACAGCATCAGCGGACTGCCATCCCCCTGCTATCCCCCCGCTTTACATACCTTTCTGTTGTTTTTTGCAGTGCACAGATTTGCCATCAATCAAGATGGTGGCCGAGGTTTCCTTAACGGGCTGAAGCCTCTGCCACCATCTTGACTGATGGCACGCATGCATGCTACACGCGCGCGTTGCTGCCATCAACAAAGATAGTGGCAGAGGCTTCAGCCCCTTAGGGACACCTCGGCCACCATCTTGATTGATGGCAAACCTGCTTGTACCGCAAAAAACAACGGAAAGGTAGGTGAAGCGTGGGGATACTGGGGGGATGGCGGGCGGCGCGGAAGCTCCTGTCTTGCGGTCTGTGGATGCTTAAGTTCCGCGAATCGCAGAGGGGGAGCGGAGAGGCGCAGGGCAGGCTGGTAGCCAAGGGCCCCAGCATGCCTGGGGCCGGCCCTGCACTCACCGAGCTACTGGGGAAGAACAAAGGACAAGTACGAGTAGCATTGTGACTAATGACACCACTGGGTCAAAGCCGAATGGAAGCCCAGAGGCTAATGCGCACAGATGCGAAAGGAGAGTCCGTAGTTGTAGGATGTACACAATAGGAACATGGAATGTGAGAAGCATGAACCAGGGAAAGTTAGAAATTGTCAAGAAAAAATAGATCATATCAATATTACAATTCTTGGCGTACGTGAGTTAAAATGGACAAGAATGGGACATTTTCAATCAGGCAACTACACTTTTATCTTTTCGGCGCCAGGTTAAAACCTTTTTATTCTCCCAGGCATTTTAACTTAATTTATTTTTTAGCTTTCAATTTATACCAGGCTGTTTTACTGTTTAATATGTATGCTTTTTACTGACCTTTGTAATTTTATTGTATTTTACTCTATGTTGTGCACTGCCCTGAGAGCCTTTTGGCTGTGGGCGGTATAGAAACCGAAATAAATAAATAAATAAATAAATAAAATATTTTATGCAGGAAATGAGAAATTAAGAAGAAATGGGGTTGCTCTAATAGTGAGCAAAAGCAATTAGGAGCTATAACACAAGGTCTGAGCGAGTGATATCAATGAGACCTAACGGGAAATATAACCATCATGCAAGTCTATGCTCCAATGGCAAATACAGAATAAGAGGAAATGGAGAGATTTTACACAGAAGTACAAGAAGAAATTGATCACACACCAAAACAGGATGCTCGGATAATCATGGGGGACTGGAATGCGAAAGTAGGGAACAGAGAAGAACTGGGAATTGTGGGGGAATGGGGCTTAGGAGATAGAAATGAAGCAGGAGAGAGACTTACTGAATTCTGTGAAGCCAATAATTAGTTTCTTGCAAACATTTTTTGAGCAACTGAAAAGACGATTGTACATGTGGACATCACCAAATGGGCAATATAGGAATCAAATTGATTATATAATTGGTAGCAGAAGATGGAGAAGTTCCATACTTTCTGTGAAAACAAGACCAAGAGCAGACTGCGGTACAGATCATGAGCTGGTAATATTGAAAATCAGTGTAAAGCTAAAGAAGAAGAACAAAGCAATCATAATGCCAAAATACGATTTAAATAACATCCCAGAAGAATTTAAAGATCAAATAAGGAACAGATTTGAGGCTTTAAACTTAGTTGATAGAGAACCAGAAGAACTATGGAGTGAAATCAGAGACATTATCAGGGAAGAATGCAAAAAGACAATATCTCTAGAGAGAAAGACCTCAATGGATGACTGAAGAAACTCTTAAAATGGTTAAAGAGAGAAGGAAGCAAAAGCAAAAGGAGATAGAAACACGTTCAGAACCCTAAATGCAATAATACAGCGACTAGTACGTAAGGACAAAGAGAACTATTACAATAGTTACTGTATAGAAACAGGACAATAAAAAGGGAAGAACAAGAGCCCAATTCCAAAAGATTAGAGAAATTAAAGGGAAATTTAAACCATGAGTAGGGATGCTGAATAATCAACCGGGGAACACACTGACTGACTGAGATGAAATAAAAGGAAGATGGAAGCAATACACTGAAGAATTATATAAAAGAGATGCAAGGATGACAGATTCATTCATGGAGGAACTGTACAAAGAACCAGAAATTTTATGATGAGCTTCTGCCGGGCCTTGAAGACCTGGCTCTTCAGGCAGGCTTTTGGGGTGGGTTAGGCTTTATTATTATTATTATTATTATTATTATTATTATTATTATTATTATTATTATTATTGAGATTTTTAATGTTTTAATGTATTTGTATGTTTTTATTTTATTTAATGTATTTGTATGTTTTTATTTTGTACATCGCCCAGAGTGGCTGGACAGCCAGCCAGATGGGCGACTAATACATTTAATAAATAAATAAATAAATAAATAAATAAAATGTTAGAATGTGAGGTGAAAGCTGCACTTAAAATACTTGGAAGAAACAAATCACCAGGAACAGATGGCATACCAATAGAGTTGCTACAAGTTATTGAGATGGAATCTGTCCAAATTTGACAAAAATTTGTCAACAAATATGGAAAACTAAACAATGGCCCACTGATCGAAAGCACTCAATATACATCCCAATTCCAACGAAAGGGGATCCCAGGAAATGCAGTAATTATCGAACTATTGCCTTAATATCCCATGCAAGTAAAGTAATGCTCAAGATTCTACAACAAAGGCTCTTACCATATATGGAGCAACAAATGTCAGATGTCCAAGCTGGATTTAGAAAGGGAAGAGGCACCAGAGATCATATTGCAAACATACATTGGATAATGGAATGGACCAAGGAATTTCAGAAGAAAATCACCCTGTGCTTTATAGATTACAGCCAAGCCTTTGAGTGTGTAGATCACGAAAAACTATGGAATGCTTTAAAAGCAATAGGGGTGCCACAGCATCTGACTGTTCTGATGTGCAACCTGTACTCTGGACAAAAGGCTACTTTAAGGACAGAATATGAAGAAACTGATTGGTTCCCTATGGGAAAGGGTGTGAGACAGGGATCTATTTTATCACCCTGTTTGTTTAATCTATATGCAGAACATATCATACGGAAAGTGGTATTCGACTGAGATGAAAGAGGTATGAAAATTGGAGGGAGAAATATCAATAATTTAAGATATGCAGATGATACCATACTACTAGCAAAAACCAGTAATGATCTGAAATGAATGCTGATGAAAGTTCAAGTAGAAAGCACAAAAGAAGGACTACAGCTGAATGTCAAGAAGACTAAAGTAATGACAACAGAAGATTTATGTAACTTCAATGTTGGTAATGAGGACATTAAACTTGTCAAGGATTATCAATACCTTGGCACAGTCATAACCAAAATGGAGACAGTAGTCAAGAACTCAGAAAAAGGCTAGGACTGGGGAGGGCAGCTATGAGAGTACTAGAAAAGATCCTCAAATGCAAAGATGTGGCACTGAACACCAACGTCAGGACCATTCAGACCATGGTATTCCTGATCTCTATATGGATGTGAAAGTTGGACAGTGAAAAAAGTGGATAAGAGAAAACTCAATTCATTTGAAATGTGGTGTTAGAGGAGAGTTTTGTGGATACCATGGACTGCGAAAAAGACCAATAATTGGGTGTTAGAACAAATTAAATCAGAACTATCATTAGAAACTAAAATGATGAAATTGATGTTATCACACTTTGGACACATCATGAGAAGACATGATTCACTAGAAAAGACAATAATGCTGGGAAAAACAGAAGGGAGTAGAAAAAGAGGAAGGCCAAACAAGAGATGGATTGATTCCATCAAGGAAGCCACAGACCTGAACTTACAAGATCTGGATGGCTTACAACAAATGCTACTGGAGGTCGTGGATTCTTAGGGTTGCCATAAGTTGTAATCGACTTGAAGGCACATGACACACACATCTTTGTTCAGGGGAGTTGACTTTCATTTTCCTGTAACTGAAACCCATGCAGAGAAGGTAGGAAGAATCCTTGCACAATTCCTTATTTTTTTATTTTTTAAAAAAAGTATCCAAACCTATAACACATTGTAAAGATTTTGGCCTGTACCCACTTCCAGTTTCAAAACACAAATGTATCCTGTGCCTGTTTTTTAAGAGTAAAGTACAAACTGTCCAAAGAGTCCTTGGAGCTGTGTGGGTTATATTGTTGAGATATAAATGCATTGGCTGGAGATATATAAGGCTGGTAGATTAAAAAAGAGAGACATGGGAAATGGACCTAATTTTAGAGATGGACCAGGGCCATTATGGCCAGATTGCTTGGAGTATGTTTTGTACCACTGTTCGGCTGTAATGATTTTTCTGAAGCAGCTTGAAATCATTGATTATATTTGAGAAGGTGAATTTAACCAACACAGCTTTGAGTGCCAAACATTACCTTTGACGGAATATAATTAATTCTCTAATAACTGTTCGATGTGCTCTATTGTGAGGTTCCTGAGAGCATTAGAGGAGCCCTGCTGGATCAGAGCAAAGGTCCATCTAGCCCAGTTTCCTCTTTTCCACAATGACCAACTGAGTACCTCCTTGAAGCCCACAAGCATGCCTTGCAGGCAATACACTTTTTCCCTCATGCTTTAACTCTTTTGGAGCACTTTGTATTGGGCCCAGAAACACACCGGAAGCCATTTTAACAGGGACTAATTTTGGCTGAATATCAGGAAAATCTTCCTAGGTGTTAGAGTGGTATGACGATGGAACCAATGACCTAGGGAGGTGGTGGGCTCTCCAACACTGGAGGCCTTCAAGAGGCAACTGGACAGCTACCAGTCGTATATGTTTTAACTTGGATACCTGCATCAAGCAGGGGGTCAGACTTGATAGCCTTATAGGCCCCTTCTAACTGTACTATTCTATGATGCCTGAACTCTCTGAATAACTCCCCCCGTGGCTTCATGTGGATGTGTTTTTTTTCCAGATTCCCATCTCACTCCTTGATCTCAACACAAAGCAAGTTTTTACCTGCCCCACTAAAATACAAATAATTTCCACATATTATATGCATTAATATACTTAAATATTATACATGTATTAGATGCATATATACTCCAGTTTTCCTAATGTAACCAGTACATAAACAGATACATGGGGGCAGGTGGCCAACAGCATGTGACACCTCTTAAAATATCTACAGCGGATGCCCATATGATACCAGGCCAGATTCAAGGCTCTTGTGTTGATATGCAAAGTCCTGAACAACTTGGGTCCAGGATACCTTAAGGACTGCCTGAGCTCATATATCCAGAGCTTGGAAGATTACTTTTAAAAAGTAATAAATTACAGTTACAATTACTTGGCCCAAAAAAGTAGTAATTACCGTTACAATTACAATTGCTCTGAAAGTAACTGATTGCTTTTTCTCAAAAGTAATCACTACAATTACATTTCAGTTACTTTTTAAAAAAAACTTCTACAAGGTGCTGGCCTTGGCTGCTGCACATCTAAGAAGTCTAAAACAATATTAAAAATAAACACACACAAACAGGGGGTAGTAGAATAAAAAATTTTATCCTTAAGATTAACATAATGGCATAACAGAATCTCACATCCCCCCAAGCAATGAAGATACCCCAACTCTTGAAATCAAATTTTACACTTGAAATGCTTTTATAATATGTTTCTGTTATGTCTCAAAAGTACAAGATGCTCAAAGAGCATGTCAGACAAGGAATGTCTTTTTACAGTCATTACGTTGCCACCAGTCCTGAACAGGCGTTCTACTGCGGCGCTTGAAGGCATGCCTGTGTTGTGCTGCAAAAAACACCGCAGCACACGTGGAAAGCCATGGAGTGATGACACTTCCCTGCTGGGAGACCTCAGGTACCTCACCAGTTCCTCCTCAGCAGTGTCCACTGCTGACTTCTTGCCCTGGGGCAGAAAGTTAAAGAAGTCATCTTCTAAGTCATCTCCTTCCTGGTCTTTATCTGAAGTCTGATCACTGTCCTCATTAAGTACACCCATCTTTATTTCAGCTTTCAACAAGGCTTCCATTGTGTATCTAAGAAAGAGAGAAGATATGTTAACACATATATGTTAGGAAACCATCATCTGCTCTTCATTTCCTGATGCTTGTCATGTCCCCTGGTTCAGGGTCCAGCCTGAGCCTGTGGATGATGACATGGAAGGTAGGAAGGTGACCAAGTCACCACACTCATGGGGCAGCACAGCAGACCCTTAAGGATTACCTGCAGCAACCCAAGGTTGTGATGAGGAGCCCCAGGAAGAAAAGGCCCAGCCCCTGCCTACCACCTTAAGCCCTCTGATGCCTCCCTTGAGACAACATTTCCCTTGGAGTAATCCACCCAAAGGGCTTCCCTAATGTTCTTACTTGTTGGTATGGGTGGTGGCCTGACACGATTCCAGCCGATCTAGTTTGAAGCGAGTGTGTAGGCAGGCTGCCAGAAGAAGCCTCTTGTCCTCCCAGATAGCTGCAAACCGCTTTCTTAGGGCTTCGCGCACACCTCTCAGCAGCTGAAAACAGTATGTGTACCTCTCAGGTTTGTTTTCCAGTCCTTCTAACTTGCGGTCCAGATTGCAGAGCGTTGGTAGCAAATACCACATGAACATGCCGTTCTCCCGTTGCAGGATAACTAGGGACTGGGCTAGTGGCTCCATAATCTCTGTGTATTCCTGTACCACTTCAATCTCAGCAGCTGTGATCCTGGACAAGGAGTAGCGGTCCATTATGGCATGCATTTTTAGTGGCACAGTTGACAGGAGCTCATGTAGTTGCTTCAACGCATCAAAGGTGGAATTCCACCTGGTCTTATTCGGTACCTTCAGATACACACCACATTGCGCACGGATATACTCAGCAATCTGGGCTGACTGGTTCTGCTTGGACCACAACTTGCTGCACTTTCCCATCAAGGAATGAAACTGTTTCTTGAAAGGACCAAGAAGACTACTTTTGGAGAAGTCAGAAAGCATGGCCTCTATGTCTTGTGTTGCCACAAGGTTGAGGGTGTGGCTTGCACATCTCTGGTGTGGTGGTAAAACAAAATCCTCTCCTGAGTCTGCAGCTTCTTCCTCTGCCTCAGGTCCTGTGTCCAGGATCTCACAGATAGGCACAAACTCCACCTCAGCCTCCTCCTCCTCCTGGTTATCACCATCATTGTCACTGGTGCCTGCAGCTTCCACTGGTTCTTTGGCCATGAAAACACTGAACGCTTTCACAAAGTTGGAGCCATTGTCTGTAGTAGTGCACATAACTTTGTTGTGGATCCTGTACTGCACATGTACATCATGCAGTGCTTTTGAAAGGACATCGTATGTATGGTGCCCCTTCAGACGCTTACAAGCCAAGGCCCCGACCTCACGTTTCAGGGTAGTTGGGTTGATCCAGTGGGCTGTTACCCCAAAATAACTCTTCTTGCCATTGGTCCAACAATCTGCAGTGGTTGCTATATATGCCACAGCACCCATTCGGTTTGCAAGAGTTTCTCTCATGTGACATGCTCTCTTCTCAATTCTGTCTCTCAGTCTTGGCACATATGATGGTGAGATCTTTGGGGAGTCCAATGCGAACCAGATTAATGAATGATGGTTTGTCCACAGTCTGAAGTGGTAATGTCTCCTCTACAATGAAATCAATGATTCTCCTGTTGAGATTGCTCTGGGTGACAGGCTCTCTGCCAGATCCCCACCTCTCAAGGGTTGTCTGCTGCTGCTTCAGCATTTTGGGAGGAGGGGTGTCATGCATTGGTTCAGGAAGGCCACGTCTCCTTGCCTTTATTGCTTCTTCAATTGCTCTCAGCTTCTCAGGGTGTGCCCTCTGAGGAAGAAGAACAAAGCATGAATCCAAGAAAAAATGGAAGAGGAACTTCACAATTGAAACATAAATAGACAATGGACACTCTTTGAGGACCAGCATGACAAAGGCTTACCTCAAAATGTTTCTTCACATTGGATGAGGAGGAAACAGCTGATCTCAGATTTTTGATCCTTGGAAGGCAGTAATTGCATCGTACAACAACATTTTTCCCACTCTGGCTCACAAATGTACAAGCTTTCTCAAAGCCAAACCATGGTACTTGCTGTTCTGCAGATGTGGCTGTGGGCAACTGGCACTGCTTCATGCCCTCCTCCTCCTCGTGCACAGGGCCTCCTTTCTGAACCTCACTTTCTAGTTTTGCCTCCTCAGGATCAACAAGCTGTGACTCAAGTGGCCGCACTAACTGACTGCTGCTCTCAGCAGCAAAACCTGCTACAGGCGTCTCTGTAATAAACAAGAGATAATGCTCCTATATGGGTGAACTTCAGCTGTGATGTGCCCCCATCTCTTCCCCATGCTGCAAGATCCCCCAGTCAGAGTGGAAGTAAGCAGGTCGATAGCACAATTAAAAGAGATCCTATTTGCATCATTTTTGCTCACTGAATAACCCTGCCTGGGCCAGTCTAACCTACTATCTCACAGGGTTGTTGTGAGAACAAAATGAGACTAGGGTTCAAATCCCCACATAGCCATGAAGCTCACTGGGTGACCTTGGGCCAGTCACTGCCTCTCAGCCTCATGAAAACCCTATTCATAGGGTCACCATAAGTTGGAATCAACTTGAAGGCTGTACATATATTTTTTATTTTGAATATGATGATTATGATAATAAATATGCAGCATTTCAAATTAATTCTGTATGAGAAGCATTCCATGCCAAGCTTGGAAAACCAAGGATGAGGTATAAAATGTAGACAAAAATACTTTTGACAAAATGCCGTTTATCTTTTATATCTATATCTATAATTAGCAATACAGCTGAATGATGTATGTAAAGTATTTTTTCTTTCCCTTTTCTTTTTTATTAATATTTTAGTACTACTGCTAAAGTTCTGATGAAAGAATAAAGCATTCATTAGCCAAATTCAAATGACAATGGGGTTTACAGGAGTTGTCTCTCTCTAGGACTGGGAATCTCTCTCTTTATCACAGAACATGAGTTTGAGAGCTGGGGGACTGAGAGGAGGAGCTGCAAGGACCCTACTTCTCACCTCATCTCTGCCAAGAACAAAAAAATCAGCCTTAAGCCATTTATTATACGCCTAATGATTTATTATTATTATTATTATTATTATTATTATTATTATTATTACTGAGACAGTTTTTGTCCCACATACAATTCAGTCTTGTGATTAAACAGGACAAAAATACAAATAAAAAGAAAGATGGAGTTCAAATAAATATACAATAAAAAGCTAGCCAGCATTTTAAAAGGCAGGAGTGCTCTGTCTGGATAAATACGGCACACAGGTATGTATGCATGGGAACAAGGGGGAGAGTTCAAAAAGGGGTAGGGTTGCCATATTCCAGTTCCACAAATCCGGGTAGGTTAATTTGCATATTATGCAAATATTTGCATATTAATATTTGGATTGTCCAGTTGTTTTGCTTTTGTGCCTAGGAATTACCACCAAAAATTGGGGAAAGATGTGAGAAATCTTTTTAAAAAGCAACATTTTCAGCATTAAATGCCTAGACTCTAGTTTCCAACACTATGGAGTATTTATTGATTGATTAAGAGAATTTATATCCTGCCCTTCTGGTGTTAAAAACAGAGCTCAGCACAGCTTACAAATATAATAAAAACAATAAAAATACACAATCAATATAAAAACATAATAAAAACACAAAATAGCAACAAACAAAGTAAGTCAGGGCAGCAGCACGGTTAACCATTACATATACGATATATTTCAGAGATGTGGTGGGTGGAGAAAAACAAGAAGCCAAAATGTTAGGAAAAGGAGTCTTTCATACCACATACTCAGTTCTAAATACTGTTGCAGCAAGTTTTACAAGTTCCTCCAGTATTCCACTGGTGCAGGAACTCAGACATTCAAAGTATCTGTATGTTTCTTAGGTTTTATAAAAGCAGAGCTTTGCTTAACTCAAAATTTCTTCTCCCTTTGATAACCACATCTACACAGGTTCCACCTCCATACTCAAAATGAAACTGGGCCTGGAAGTGTGCAACAACCCCACACATACCTTGCTAATTCGATTATCAATGCCAGGATGTCTGTCTTATCGACTACTCTCCTGCCCCCCCCACACACACACCAGGCATCATGAAAGACCCAGTCCTGGGCTCAGAAAGAAAATAAATATCTGGTCCTCTTCAAAGTATTGATAAGCCTCTTGTTTTAATTGAAATAATAATTATAAATTCTTGTTCTTATCACTAATGGGAGTTAATTATCTTGCATATGCTGCTGTTGCTTCTATGGCTGTAATGGAGTGAGGCCAAAGATAAGTGAAATGCAAATAGGAAAAAAAAATACAGAAGGCAGTAACACTCTCCCAAATGCAACACCATACCAACCACAACAAGATTCCTATGAGTAAGGCAAAAAACTAAGCATCTCACAACCAGTCAGGATTCCTAACCAAAAACCAAAAATATGATAAATGAAGAAATATTTATATAAGCATGACTATCAAATATATTTATTATTTACACAAACTGTAAAGATATTTATAGTGCAATCCTAAATTTATTTATTCAGAAGCAAGTCCCAGCGTATTCAGTGGGGCTTACTCAAACAGGGACAGAAATGCAACCTCAAGTGATAAGCAACTTCATTCACACAACCCAAAATTCCGAATCATGCCACTTTACACTGTTTTGCAACTGTTTATACTTGTTTTTATGGTTATTGGATTTTAAATGGCTTTATTTCTTGTTATGAGCTGCCTTGGTTTGCAACCCTACCTCACAGGGGTGTGGGAAAGACTCCATACACACACACGCACACACTGTAGATGTATAAATACATACAGCCCATATAATAGTTTATTGTCAAACCAGTTGGTCATTGCAGAAAAATCAGTATTAGTTTTTTAAAAATCAGTATTAGTTTCCTACAGAATAAAAACTGTAATACCTAAGCAAGCCCTGCCTACTTGCTTTAAAATAGGACTGGGGGGGGGGGGGACAGAAAGAGAACACAAACACAATTCTTTTTTACATTCACTCCAAAGTCCCAATGATTTTCAGCACATTCATAATCATGTCTACTCAAAAGTAATTCCTACTGAATTCAATAGGATTTACTCTGGACATATGGGATTAGCAATGCTTTTACCCCCACAAAAGCAAGTATTGGGAAGGTTTTCAAAACACTGCCCAGGATCTGACTCCTACACACAAGAGGGGGAAAAACTGAAATGTATATACTTACCCAATTTATGAGATTTTCAGATAAACAGGAGGGGAAACCACCATTTTCTGGCCTTGCAATGATGTTTTGCAGACACTGCCACCAAACAAACACTTCACTGATCGGCTGAAATCCTGAACGAGTGGGGTTATATGTAGCTGTATAGCTACGAAGTGCTATACAGTAGTTTAAAAAAAGATTTAACGGGGGGGATGCCTGACGTTTTTATATATATCTCGAGAACTGCACCACCTAGAAACGTAATTGTTTTTTTAAATGAAAGCTGAGAATGCGGGCCACCTAAGGGGCTAGCCAGGCGCCGGGTGGCATGCTTAGAATCGGGTAAAACCTGGCTATCCGGGCAATATGGCAACCCTAAAAAGGGGGGAAGGAAGAGAAGTAGGCCAGAGTTTGAAAAGTTACTTTTTTGAACTACAGCTCCCATCAGCCTAATCCAGTGGCCATGTTGCCTAGGGCTGATGGGAGTTGTAGTTCAAAAAAGTAATTTTTCCAAGCTCTGGCCTACTTCTCTTCCTTCCCCCCCTTTTTGAACTCTCCCCCTTGTTCCTATGCATACCTAGACAAGGAGAGGCAGTGGGGGGGGCAAAATGGGCCATGGGGGGGCAAAATGGGCCGTGGGGGGGCGGGGGGGCAAAACGGGCCATGGGGGGCGGGGGGCAAAAATGCCACGGGGGGGCAGAAGGGGCCGCGGGGACACACACACACACACACAAATCATCATCACTCACCTCCACAGCTCTTCACCATTCTGCTGCTGCCTTCCTTGCCCTGGCTTTTTTCCTCCGCTGTCCATTTTGTCCTCTCAGACGCTAGCAGGCCCTGCCTATTCACCTCTTCCCTCGTGCCTCCTAACACAGATCACGAGGGAAGAGACAGTCTGCGCAGAGGTCCAATCAGTGTGAGGCACATGTCTTGTGTTAACCAATCACAGCCAGTAGCTGACTTCCCCTTGTTCCCGCCTCCAAGTAACGTCCAACCTAACGTGGAAACGTTAAAGTTGCAGCTGAAAAGTAGGGAAATTACTAGTCGTTCCGTTATGTGCCAAATGTAATGGAATTACCCACTCATTATTTAAAATTGTAACTAATTACAAGTAACTCATTAAAAATAACGAGTTACTTCCAAGCTCTGCATATATCCTAGTTCAATCACTGACAGGGCCGGCGCCAGACATGCTGGGGCCCTTGGGCACAAGCCTGGCCCAGGCCCCAGCACTCCCCTTCCACGATTCGTGGCAGGATCGCTGCCACGGATTGCGTGGCGAGAGCTTCGGAGCTCCGCCATTCCCTTGCTTAACCTACCTTGTTCTGTGGTTGCACATGCAGCGGTGCCCTTAACAAAGATGGCGGCTGAGGTTTCCCTAAGGTGCTGAAGCCTCTGCTGCCATCTTGGTTCATGGCAGAGATGTGTGCGATCCTGCCGTGAATCACGGAAGGGGAGCAGAGGGCCCCCTCAGGGGCCTCTCTAGACCCAGGGGCCCTTGGGCCAGTGTCCCACCTGGCTGCCATTTGGAACCGGCCCTGATCACTGAGATCATCCAGACGAGGGCTGCTAGTTATCCCCTGACTGGCCTCCACTAGAAGTCAGGCATTTGGCAATGTCGGTCCCTAGCTGTGGAACACTCTTCCAGCAGAGATTCAGGAGGCATCCTAGCTTTTGTCTTTCAGGCATCTCGTGAAGATATTTTTTTATGCCAATAGGGCTATACAATTCAAAACTTTCTTGAGTAGCCAGTTATTTTAATGATTGTTTTGTATTGCTTTTAATGTTTTTTATCTCTTTATATTGCTGTACACTGCACTGATATTTAATGAGAAAGTGCTATGGAATTATTTTTGTAAATCAAAAGTACATACAACAATGCATGCAACTTTATAAAAATATGTATGAATCGTTCAGACCATGGTATTCCCAATCTCTATGTATGGATGTGAAAGTTGGACAGTGAAAAAAGCGGATAAGAGAACAATCAACTCGTTTGAAATGTGGTGTTGGAGGAGAGCTTTACTATGGGGTGTTAGAACAAATTAAACCGGCTCGTACACTACGGTCTGCTACGAAGGCCCTCCTCCGGGTCCCGACTCATAGGGAGGCCCAGAGGGCAGTGACAAGATCAAGGGCCTTCTCAGTGGTGGCCCCCGAACTATGGAATAGTCTCCCCGAGGAGGTTCGCCTGGCGCCGACACTATCATCCTTTCGGCACCAGGTTAAAACCTTTCTCTACTCCGAGGCATTTTAATTTTTTGTTAATGATTGTAATGTTTGTAATTTGATTTTAGCCTTTGCTGTTTTTAGATTGTGAAATTTGATTTTAGACTGTGATGTTTTTGTATTATATTGTATTTTATTGTATCTATGTTCACCGCCCAGAGAGCTATTGCTAGTCGGGCAGTATATAAGTTTTAAAAATAAATAATAATAAATAAACTATCACTAGAAGCTAAAATGATGAAACTGAGGTTATCATACTTTGAACACATAATGAGAAGACATGATTCACTAGAAAGGACAATAATGCTGAGAAAAACAGAAGGGAATAGGAAAAGAGGAAGGCCAAACGAAAGATGGATTGATTCCATCAAGGAAGCCACAGACCTGAACTTACAAGATCTGAACAGGGCGGTTCACAACAGATGCTCTTGGAGGTCACTGATTCATAGGGTTGCCATAAGTCATAATCGACTTGAAGGCACATAACAACAACAACAACAACAATTAATATGTATAAATTATTATCCTGCAGAAATATAGTGCCGCATGGGACTTGACTCTTTTATACATATCATATGTATAATGTAAGTATTTTTTTTGTATATTACTTTGCATATAATTTTGCATAAAATTTTTCAGTTTGGCTCAAACATCAGTGAGCGTTCAAAACAAGAGGAGCTGTGATATAGTCAAAGTCCCATTGGGAGGTATACATCTGCTTCAACTGGATTCTGCATTTACTATATATAAATAGTGGAAGTGGCTGAATGTATTATGTTCTAAGTTGCAACTGTTGTGCAATAACAACTAAGCACAACCAGATTGATTGTGAGAGTCAATATTCTGTCAACATTTTCGTGGGAAATGGTTATGCTCAGTTGGCATTCTGCTTCAGCAGCCCAGCATTCAGGCAGCTATTCTGGAAGAAATGAATACTCATTACAGCAACCAAAAAAGTGCTTTGGTCAACGTGTGGGGCCGGACTGAGGTAGTGATCCTTGTCATGAGAATATTCACATGCCCCTCTGGAAATTGTGGAGGCTATGATGTAGTAAAGCTTAGTTCTCCCTGAAGTGGTAAATGAGTATTTGGGTCTGTACCACTTTAGTTGAGGCTTACATAATTGAATATTCCTCTGTCCGAAAGAATTCTGTGCATGTAGCAAGCTCATCAGTGAAGAAGAACCCCCAGTTCTTTATACGGAGGAGAATTCAGTTGTGGAAACCCTCATTTGCAATCGGAAGTGGTACAATCCAGTGATAGGTCTGGCACCTTGAAGAGGACTAGTCCTATGTGCCCAACCTTTGAGGCCTGTTTGGATCCCCTGTCTAATCCCTGACAGCCTTACCCAGAATGCTTTCAGGTTCTCTGTGGTAATAAGAGGAGGTATAGGCCCATGAGAAATGGCATGTTTGAATCTTCTCTCAGATTTAACATTAAGAGGGGTGTGCAAGAATAGCATCGCTTAGGATTTCTTGGTTGGTTGGTTTCCCTTTTCATTCTGTGTACGCAATACTTGCAGTTATTCTCCAGGGGGCGTGAATAATCATTGTCATTTAATGCCAAATAAAAAGCACTTAAACATCCTTCTGTTGATAAGTATTTATTACATTTTTGACAACTTCTTGCTGGCTATTTTTTTCATCTTGATAACTTGGCTGCGGGGGGGGGGAAATACCTCCAACGAAGAAGCCCTTTGGTGTTCTGAAATGTTCCAGTCCAGGAGATTTATGAAGTTTATTTAAGACTGTACCTTTCAATAATAAAACGGAATCTACTTTTACTTTTCCAGTTTCCTTAGGCCAATTGAGCCAGCTTCCCCTTGCCTCCTGACTACCTGCTGCTTCTTTGGGTAGAAATATTGCTGTCTTCGAGTGCAAGCAAACAATATATTTAATTGCCTTTCCAGGGCCAAATGGAACAGGAGACCTTTATCGAGCTGGGCTCTTGTAGATCAAAACAAGCCTCTTGCTTTGAGGAGTCTCAGATCAGCGTATAACACATTACTGGGTTATATGAGATATTTGGAGCGAAGAGTGTGAGGGTCTGTGTAGATATGGTGAAATGTGTCGATCCGGAGGCTCTCTGGGTAGGTGGTTCCTGTGTCTGGAAGACAGGCAAGTTATCCATTCTGGAACAGGTCACACTCCCTCTGAAACTGTCCTGGGGGACCTTTTTCTTTCTTTCTTCAGCTGAAGAGCAGGGTAAGCATGCTTCAAACAATCAAGTAATGTGGATGTAACTATTACCCATTGGACTTTGCACTTCTAATATTGTTGTTGTTGTTTATTTCTACCCCGCCCTGTGGCCAAAAAATAAACACAAATATAAAAATACATCAATGAAAACAATTCAATTTACAAAAAGCAGCAGTTACAACATCTAATAATATACATTAACAAATCACAAAGCAAAAATTCACTCCTCTCTCTTCTTGGCCTTCTAAAAAGGGCCCAGGAGAAAAGATGGGAGGCAAATGTTGTGATGCAGTTCTCTTTTTTTAAAAAAAGTATTTGAAATGCATATTGTAAGGGAAATGTATAGACTAGGGGGGGCAGAGCCCCCCTGCTTGCTTTGCTTGCCAACCCCCCACCCCCAAGCACACAGGCGCAGACCCCAGGTACCCCCAAACACACACTCTCACACACAGAGGGACTGTTTCTCCATCTTACATGCACTCCCACTTGCCGCCACCTCCCCCAGGCACCCACACTCCCCACCCCATCCTGCTTGCCTTGGCTGCGACCAGGCCTGGGCCACAGCCCTCCCACCCAACTGCAGCCTCCTCCACCTCTACTGCAGCTACAGCTTGTGTAGCCTCTGCCACCGCTGGTACGGGGGCCTCTGCTGCTGCCCCTGGCGCCTCTGGCACCACCGCCATTGCCTGGGCTTGTGCGACCATCGCCGGCACCTCTGTCACCACCAGGGCCTGTGTGGCGGCTGCCCCCAAGGCGTGCATGGCGACCACCACCAGGGCCTGAGCAACCTGTGTGGCCTGTGCAACCTGCATGGCTGTCGTCGCTGGGTAATCCACTCACTCACCCTGCAGTCTTTGCCCCCACACCACGTCCCCAACATCATGCTGCATGACAACATGATGGTCTGAGGACTTACATGTTATTATATTGGATGAAATGTGGATTTTTAAGAGAAAATCCATATTTGTGTGTGTGTGTGTGTGTTTAAAAAGAACACTGTTTTTCTTTGCTGCAGTTACATTTCACTTTTCCTCCATATAGCTCAAGGCATTTTACGTGGTTCTTCCTTCCCTCCATTATATTTTCACAACAACCCTGGGAGATAGGTTAGACTAAGAGATAGTGACAGGCTCAAAGTCACCCAGGGAGTTTCACTGCTGAGTGGAGATTTGAATCTGGGTCCTATTCCAGCATTGTAGACCACACTCCCAGAAATTGGTTGCAATAGAGTTATGAGTGAACAGATGCCACAGAGGACCACATCATCAACAACAACAACATTACTTGCCCTTCACCAGTAGATCCCAGAGAAGGTCCGAACAATATAAAATACATTAAAAACAGTTTAAAACAAATTACATGAGCATCCGTAGCAAATGTCTCATAATGTGCACATACAGTTCACAATTCAGAAACCAAGTGACGTGTAGAGCAGGGATTGGCAACCTGTGGCCCTCCAGATGTTGGTGGAGTACAACTCCCATCATCCCCGACCACTAGCCATATTGGCTAGAGCTGATGGGACTTGGAGTCCAACCATGTCTAGAGGGCCACAGATTCCCCAGCCCTGGCTTTGGAATCTTGCATTTCCAAACCAGGGAAGCCTTGGGCTCAAATCCCAAATCAGCCATGAAGCCTGATGGGTTACCTTGGGCCTCTTGCACTCAAGCAGTATAATCTACCTTAATAGAGCTTTTGTGAAGGAGAAAATGAGGTGGTCCTATGGGCACCACTCAGGAACCACGAGATACTACCAAGATGCTACCAATATGATGAGTCCTGCGCTCCTACTGGAAAAGCGGGATATAAATCGAATAAATAAATAATAAATTGATGAGCATGATTGTGGGTTGATTTGCCAAGAGTGGTTGTGGGTGAATGGCCTTGTCGCTGGGAAGGGAGTTATTGGATGAGATGGCCTTTTGATACCTCCCAGCACTATGCTCCTAAGGATGTTGCACAACAGATGGAGTTCAGGGAATCCTCAGAGCTTGGAAAAGTTACTTTTTTTGAACTACAACTCCCATCAGCCCCAGCCAGCATGGCCACTGGATTGGGCTGATGGGAGTTGTAGTTCAAAAAAGTAAGTTTTCCAAGCTATGGGAATCCTACACTACGAATGGGCAAATCTGCCCATTCTGGCTTCTCTTGCCTTCTCATTTTTCCACCCTTCATTTCTCCACATTTCCACATCAGTATGCAAATTTTAAACAGACATGAAAATTCTTCAGCATGTTACTGTGAATTTCTCCTAATATGCATATGTTTGCATGCAGTTTTACCTAATGTACACATTTTTGCAAAGCAATTTCCCTTAATATGATGTATTATTTTCACTAACTTGTGCATTTACATGCTCACTGTACCCTAGTATATGCATTTTTGTACCCGTTACATGGCTGGAGACCTGCATTGCAAAATTTGGAGAAGTGCAAATTTCCAAGGATGTCTGTGTTACGGTGAGCGTATTGTTTCAGAAAGTGCATATTATGTACGTTTGCCTTGAAATGCAAACTGAATCATAGGAACAGAGGGAGCGGCTATACCGAGTCAGACCCTTAATCCATCAAGGTCAGCATTGTCTACACTGACCAGCAGTGACTCTCCAGGGTTTCAGAGGGAGAAACTCCCTACCCGGAGATGCCGGGGATTGGGACCTTCTGTGCGCGGGGCAGATGCTCTGCCACTCAGATCCTCCATCCCTACCCTAGAGGTGACCCACTAAAATACAATCTATTTTGCCTTGCTGTTTTTGTCTTTCAAGGAACTGCTGAGGTTTCTTCTCAGAAAAGCAGCCTGTTCTGAGAGCTTTGTCGCCTTTTGTGGGGGCTGTGTGGGAGAGGGAGTGAAAATGCTCTGAATATTTATTCAGTTCTGTCCCTCTTAAGTAATGGACATAAAAGGCAGTCTTTGGTTCTGTGCTCTGCTCATATGTTGGTACTAGCCCATCTTTCTTTAATTATATATCTTGCTTTCTTGATTGCAGTAAACAACATAAGGCAAACCGCCCATTCCTTGGGAGCCGTTTCAGTATTTAATATTATAATTGGATTGGCCAGAGATAAATCATATGTCATGAGAGGCGAGGAATCAAAAATTGATGCTATCTTTTCTTGGCAGATCCCCCACCCCCGAACAACACACACACACATAAATTTCACTCCCAGCAGTCAGAGTATTAGTAATTATGTCTTAAGCCTCTCCATGTTTATACATTTTCTATTTTCCCATAGTGCACAACAAATTTCCAAAGGCCAAATGTGGTGTTAATGCTCAGCAAATAGTCAAATACAATGAAGCAATAGGACATTATTCCTTCTCTTCTCAAAGGGCCCACCATTGTTGAGCAACAGGTGCGCGAAAGAGAAATCTCCCAGTGCTGGCTTTACCTGGAGATCTGGTGGCACAATGGTAAATAGCAGAGCTTGGAAAAGTTACTTTTTTGAACTACAACTCCCATCAGCCCCAGCCAGCATGGCCACTATATTGGGCTGATGGGAGTTGTAGTTCAAAAAAGTAACTTTTCCAAGCTCTGGTAAATAGTGATGTGCAGGACTTCATTGTCAAAGCACTGATAGCAGGTGTGGGGAACCATTGGCCCTCCAGTTGTTGCTGAACTCCAGCTCGCAGCAGCCCCAACAAGCATGACCAATGGCCAGGGATGATGGGGACTATAGTTTAGCAACATCTGGAGGGCCAACAGTTCCCCACACCCACACACCCCATGAAAAGTCCACAGCTACACACACCATGGAGAGTCCCAAAGTGTGGACAGCTGCATCCAGCCTCTGCTTATTTTCACTCATATATTCATTTTTGTGCACACTTTCCCCTAATATATGCATTTTTATAAATATTGTTTAGTTGGCGCCAATGAAGCCGATCAGCAATAGATTGTGAACTGAGATATAGGGGTATTGCTTCAACCATTAATCTATGGAATTGCCTGGCATAGGCCATAGAGATAGATGTTCATGTTAAAAAGGGGTGGATGTATTCACACAGGTGAAGTCTAGCAACGGCCATTATCTGTGATCACTAAATGGAGCCTCCATTTGCAGAGGCAGTCTACTCTGATCAAGCACAGAAACCGACGTGTGTGCATGTGGGGAGTGTCACATCCTTTATGCCCTGCTTGAGAAAATGCAGAGAAAACCAGGCTGGCTGTTATAGCAAACTGAAGGCTGGATTTGATAGACCTTGCCCTGTCTGACCCGGGAAAGCAATTCTTCTGTTCTTATTTTGTCCCTTTATTGGATGATTGAAATCTAGGCCGTTCCTGCTGCATTTCTCACACTTCAAAAACCAATTCAGTTTGTGTTTTCTTAGACCAATGAAAATTACTTTGGTTCGGTCTCCTTTGGCAAACCCTCAGCGACACCACAGCATCCTCTTCACATCCACTTTGAAAACTTCTCCTTTGTTTCTTTGGAATTTGTTTTATAGCTTTGGGATGCTGCTGAGATTGGGGGTGGGGGGGTCAACAAGCCTGCTGTTATGCACTTAACATAAGAAGGGCTCTGCTAGGTCAGGCCAGTGCCCGTCTAGTCCAGCATCCTGTTCTCACAGTGGCCAACCAGGTGCCCATGGGGAGCCTACAAGCAGGGTTTGAGGGCAACAGCACTCTACCCACTTGTCTTCCCCAGCAACTGGTGTTCAGATGTATACTGCCTCCACCAGTGATGAGAGAATGTAGTCTTTATTTATTTATTTACTTTGTTAGTAATAAATTTATTTATTTACTTTGTTTGGCTTTTCTTTACAAAAGTAAACCCAAAGTGACTTACAATCAATAAACTAGCTGGATAAATTCCTACAAGATGTAATTTCTTAAGCTACCTCAACTGGTTAGTAGCCCCTTTTTCCTCCATGAATCTGTCTGTTAAAGCCATCCAGGTTGGCTGGTGGTGCGGCCATCAGGGAAAGCGCTGGGGAAGCAGACCCCAGCAGGATTGAATCCTCCACTCAGTCCTGCTGGGTGCAGGGTATACCTTTGCAAGAACCCTCTTTCTCTCAGTTGGGGGTGGGTGGAAAAGAGGTGCAACACCTTTTTCTTCCTCTGACCCCCCCAATCATATGTTTAATTAGAGTTTTAAAGACCCTAGTTAAACATTAGCCCCATCCCTGAATTGATTTGGGCTCCGAATTGGTGGCGCAGGTCAGGTTGAGGGGGGCTGTGCACAGCCCTAGTATTGGATTTAGGGATGGGTGAGAATTTCGATTCAGTTTGCAGTTCAACCAGAATTGATCAAATTCACACTTTCCAAAACAATATGAGAACCAAAACACGGCCATCCTTCGAAATTTGCATTTATTAGAATTTTGGGATGCATTTAGCCAACTAAACAATATTTATAAAAATGCATATATTAGGGGAAAGTGTGCACAAAAATGCATATATGAGTGAAAATAACATGCAAGAAGACATGATGTGATGAGAAATGGCTTGCAAAAATGTGTGCCTTTGTCAAAACTGTCTACAAAAATGTGCGTATTTGGAGAAATTCACACTAAAATGGTAGAGAAGTTTCATAAGGATCTTTTTTTAAAAAAAAAAGTGCAGATTTCTGCAGAAATGTAGAGAACTGAATTTAACATTAGAAAAGTGAGAAACTGAGATAACGGAAATTGACAGGTCTTTCCATCCCTAATTGGATTCCTCCACTGGGCAGGGGCTTGGACTCGATGGCCTTATAGGCCCCTTCCAACTCTATGATTCCCGTAACCTTTACTGGTACTTCTAAACTGCAGATGAGGAAGTACATTCAGCATGCATGGATTCTTTTAAACATTGGCTCACTGCTCTTAACACAAAATGCTTCTTCCACAGCCACAAACACTGTCTGCAAAGCCCTTGAAGGAAAACAATGTGTTGGCATGAGCTTCTTAGATCTGGTTCAGCTAGGCAGCTGATGCATATTAAATATTCAGGATGCACAAAGTTTTAATATCGCACGGGGCCCTGTGCAAATTTATGAGGTTAACTCCCCTCACTTGCTGAAGCCAATTACAAGGAGATGGAATAATTGGAGAGAGCCTTTATAATGGGAGATGCGGCAAATGCACACTGTTGGAAGAGAAATGTTTTGCTCTTTCCTTCGCCAGTCGCCTCGAGCTTGCAGGGATGATTAGAAAATGTCTAAGAAATGATTCGTAAATATCACCATCATTTGGCTGGTAGGTCTGGCCTAACAAGTTGGGTGTATGGTTGACAAAGGTTTGGTTTTTTGGCTAGTCTGGCCTGTTATGGAGGTGGGGATGCAGGAGGCATGCCAGAATCGCTTTGTCAGTGCCTTTTTTCAGACCCCAGGCTCAGGCACTTTATAAAGCAGAGGTGGACAACCGGTGGTCCTCTGGATGGTGTTGAACTACAACTCCCATGGCCCCTAGCCATTAGGCATGCTTGCTGGGAACGCACATGCTGGAAACAGTTGAAGACGTATCTGTTCTGATACGCTTTCTCGGCTGAATGAGTAGGTCTCTACCGTGGGTGCCTACTTAACGATTCTAGACTTTAATAATAGATGTAGTAAGTCTTATTACAGGTCAGAAGATTGCTTGTGATCCCAGGCTAACATTACTGAATTTGTTTACAGGAGATTTAAAGGACTTATTGTTTAAGGAATTGTTAACCCTTTTTATGGTAGCTGCCAGACAGGTCTTAACTCAAAATTGGAAGACAGCTGCTAACCTGACACTGGAGGCTTGATATGAAAAAAAATGGACCATTGCACTTATGGAGAAACTCTCCCAGCAACTTAAGGCTCTAAAAGACACATCAAACAAAGATGACTTTGAGGAAACTTGGTGCACTTTTATTCAACATATTAGAGGCAGCATGTTTAGGACACCACCATCAACTCATGGCAATCTCTGGAGTAACCTGCTGACACGATGAACATGACATTAACTAAAGCCTACAATTGACCACAGTGCTTACACGTAACTCATTAAATAAGGTACCTCTTTGTGAATGATGTATACACATGGAATATCGGGGGGGAATGGGGAGTTAGGGGTTCTTTTGAGTAAGATTGTATTTATTATTGAAAATGCACAAATAAAACTATTTTAAAAAGTTTTTTTGTGCTTTTTAAACTGTTTTGGGCTGTTCTCATTATATTTTGTACACCACCTTGAGAGAGATGTTTGGAAGGTGACTGATTAACAACAATAATAATAAATAATAAAATTTTATTTGTTAGTCGCCTATCTGTCCGAGCTAACGGACGCTCTAGGTGACTTACAGCAATGCAAAATACAATATATAAATCAATATACAATCAACAAACCATAACATCAATTCATCTAAAACCATCCTTCAATTAATACACCATAAAAACTAGTCCACCCCAGAAATCCCATAGGCCTGCCTGAATAGCCAGGTCTTTAAGGCTCGGCGAAAACCCATCAGGAAGGAGGCATGTCGAAGGTCCAATGGAAGCGAGTTCCAGAGGGTGGAGGCCACAATCGAAAATGCCCTCTCTCTGGTCTGCACCAGCCTAGCTGTTTTGATCGGTGGGACCAAGAGAAGGTCTTGTGAGGCTGATCTTGTTTGGCAGCAGCAGCAACATAACCACAGCTCTGCAGCTGGATCAAGCCAAAGGGGTCATCTAGCCCAGCATCCTGTTCTCACTTTGGCCAACTAGACGCCTCTGGGAAGCCCAAGTGCAACACCTGAGCGCAACCACTTGAGATTCCCAGCCATTGGCATTCAGAGGCAGTGGAGGTAAAATATACCCATGGCGGCTAGTAGCCATTGAGGCTGATGGGAGTTGAAGTGCAGCAACATTTTTTTTGGGGGGGGGCGCACTGTTTTCTGACCACTAGCATAGTGGACTGAAGTTGCCATGGCCACCAGAGCCAGCCGAAGAGAGCTGCTTGAGGCAAAGGGCAAGGTAGAAACCTCCTTCAACCTGATTCTATGCACAGAAACTAACCAGATGGGTCATTGAATCGCACATCAGCTTTGGCAATGGGATAGCATCCTACAGCAGGCCAGTTTAGGGAGTCTAAGCCAGGTCTGCGGTATGCTTAGCTCTGATCTCCATCAGAGGGAAATGGCTTGGGGGAGCTCAGGGGGACTGTAGCTGCCCACCTTCTTGCATCTAACCCAGGGAAACTCAGGCCCACAAGATGAATGTAGCCCTCCAGGCCTCTCTGTTTGGCCCTTGAGACTCTTCATGGGCTGCGCCCTTCACCAGCCCTGCTTCACAGAATCGTAGAACAGCAGAGTTGGAAGGGTCCTATAAGGCCATCAAGTTTGACCCCCTGCTCAGTGCAGGAATCCACACCCTTCACACCCTCCCTGAGTGTTTTAGCCTGGGCTGGAATGTGTCCCTGAACTCTGAGAATCTCTCTTGCTTCCTTGAACGGTGGATAGGGAGGGGGGGTGAGCGCTAGAAAGTAGCCTACTGTAGAAAGGTCAAATTGACTTTCATTGCTTTGCCTGATTTTGCCTCTGGCCCTGCCCACTACTGGCATGTGGCCCCCAGAAGGTTGCCCAGAAGGAAATGCAGCTCTTGGGCTCAAAGGGGGCCCCTGATCCAGCCCCTAAGGCAATTGACTCATGCTGCCTAATGGTAGGGCCAGCCCTGACTGCCAGTCCTGCCTGCTGTTTCACTGAGCCCTCCGTTGTCTGCCCACAGCACCCCTGATCCACATTCATCTCCTGCTGCTCCTTCCCAGTAATAGGGATCGTGGCAAGCAGCTCCCCACCAATCCTGGCTGTGGCACTACTTCCACGTTTGGGGCTTAGGACTGGTGGTTTGGCATTCGGCAGTTTGCCACTGGAGCCCTTGTAGAGAGGAAGACGAGAGGTCAGAAGGAGCTCACTGGGAGGGGCAATGCCACACCACCACCTTCTGAACAGGTCAATGGCTCTGGCTTAATGGGAGGGGGAGAGGTGGTCAGCGCAGTGCAAATGGGGCCAGCATCGCTGCCCCATTGCCTCTCACTCCTCCTGGGAAGCAACACTTGCTGGAAAGCTAGAGTGGCAGCTCCACCACACCTGGCAAGAAGCTTCAGCGGAAAGCTGAAGCAGCTGAATGATGGATGCTGACCTGCGGCCAATATAACCACTTCTGCACCCATTTCGGCTGGTCCCAGAGATTTTGGGCCAGGCCCCAGAGACGATTCTTTTATTCAGTGATTTTCCTTATCCCAGTGCAGGCCAGTTAAAATGATTACACTGGGAATTGAAGTCATCTTTCTGTTTGGGTGATAATCTTTGGAGACAGACCAGCTTTCCAATCAGACTGGTACATCACTACTCCCCATTCCCTGTCTTGATCCGCTGCAACCGTGTCTCCTGTTGTAAAAAGGAAACCTTGAATTGGCCAGACTCAGTCAACCCACGTTTACAGATGACAAGTCGCATTCACAGCTAATGTTATTTTTAACTTCGGTACATTTACTCAGCCCATTTGTGAAGCAGACACATTCTCATATTACAATAATCTAGGTTTTGATAATAAAATAGCAAAATTGTTTATATTTAATGTAGTTCCATTGGATGTATTAGATACAATTATTTCTCTTTGATGACAGTAGACCATGTTTAATAAAAACTGTTGCAAAAGTTGCAATGTATGTTACCTTGGCATATGATTTATCAAAGTATTTCGTGTAGCTGGATATTTTATGGAATGTAATCTTGTTTTTCTTTGATAACTGGGAAATTAATGCATCATAAATTTATCTTCTTCAAAGGAAAAATAGTATAAATATTTCTTCTTTTGAGCACTTTTCTCTCTTCTTCTTGAGGGGCACCTAACATCTTTCTTTGCATCCTAGACAGCCTTGCTGATTTAGGTAATGATTATTTAATAGGGTTTCTCATTTCTGCATCAATACTTTAGAATTGTAATAATAGCAACTGTATTTTATAACTCTTCTATATTATTGACTGACATAATTTGTTTTCTCTTCTGTAACATTTCCTTAAGTTCTGTAAAGCAAAGGAAATGTATTTACCAAACTTATATGCCTAAAACTCATCCCTGAACCTTATATTTCTGTGTGCTAAAATGGAGGGGGATTAACTCTCCTCTTTAAAGTAGCATCTGGAAATCAGAGTTTCACTCTGAACAGAGCAAATTTGCCATAGACAAATGATAGAGGAAGGAACAGAGAAGATCAGATCAAGTTCCCTGCTCATATTAATGTGTAGTATGTGTCCTTCCAGAGAGTCCTCTCTCTCTCTGTTTCATAGCAGGGATGGACAACTTTCAGCTCACAAGCCTAATAGACTCACCAGGCTTCAAAGGTTGGCCCAGCAGGCCATTTTTGGGCAATGCACACCCCATCCCCTTTTCCTGATGTGATGTAGGATGTCAGGCCATGGCTGAAATGAAGAAGTTTCTTCCTTTGAATCCAAAAGTCATCCGAAACCCTAGTGACAGAAAAAGTCATCCAACTCAAAAAGTGCCGAATTTTTTTATTCAGAGGAAGGGCATGGGGAAATATAGAAATCTATAAATAAATGCATTAATAAATTAATTAATTAAGGATTTCCTTTGTGGGTTTGAGTGACTCCTGAAAAGGGATATATATATATATATTGCGTCGCTGACCTGAATGCAAAGGAACATCTTTGAGTCATCTGATGCCCACTTGTCAAAATGATCATTGAGAGGATGGGGGAGCTCAGGATCTGCCCCTCTGGCTGGATCTTATACCTCACCCTCTAGAATATAATAATATTACCTACAGTACGCTTAATTTCATGCCATATCCTGCATATGTGTGACATTAATTGCCAACTATAACTTGGCTGATTTTCTTGAGTCATCTACCCTGCATGCATTACACAATTTCCTGCTTTCTGATTATAGCTCAGTTGTAGCCTGGATTGTGCTGTGATCTGTGAGTGCCTGATATCATGAGCAGATGGCGCCCACTGATGGCAGGCAATAAGCTGTAAGACCAACTAACGGGAGCAGATTTTGTGCTGGGTTCCACTGGATTCCCTTTCTTTTTATTTCAAGAGCAGACAACTTTAGTTGGGTGCCTGGAGTACCCAGAGCTTCATTTTGTGAAATGAATGCTACTCTTTGTGCTGATAGAGTTACTACAAAGAACTGACGCAGCGTTAAAATACTATCTTTAAAGGAATGAATGACCTAAAATGTGGCTTTTTGCAATGTCTAAAACTTGCTCAGCTGACAAGGAACCAAAGGACATTTTCTTTTGTAAAAATGTGTTGCCCATTCATTAGTTTCTGGAAGTGTAATCATACGAACATTTCCAATAGTTTGTGCTGTTTTGTGACATGAAGTTCTCTTTGAAGTTACAGCTGTTTTGAAAGAAGTGATTTGTATTTGTCTCCTTTCACAAGAATAATGAAAAGATATACATTAGGGAAGATTGCTCAGAAGATGGACACAGAGTACCCCTTAAAGGCTATATGTCTTGAACAAATGTCCCACTTGTCCAATCAATGGGCCAGCCTAGGCTATTGGGAGAATGCGTAATTAACCTACTCATTCCATCGTCATCTCTATGACTGGTTAATCATCCTTATTGTCCCTAAATTGTCAAATATGAATTTGTCCAGCCTTGATTTCAATTCTTTTATGCTTTCCTCTTTGGTGTTTAAGAGCCTGTTCAGCAAATGAAACCTAATTGAATCCATTAAAGATTCATTCATTGGCTCATAGTATACATTTCACCAGGCTTTAAATAGTAGTTGTAGTTCAGCTTTGCAATCAAACAATGTTCTTCAAATTATTCATTTATTTGGGCTATTTCTATACTGCTTAATATATATATATTAGGTGATTAACGGAATCCTTATAGGGATCCAGAGCAAGCTTGAGTGAAGTTCTGTTTGTTGCTTTCAAAACTGTCTTATCTGTCTGTCTATCTGTCTATCTATCTATCTATCTATCTATCTATCTATCTATCTATCTATCTATCTATCTATCTATCTATCTATCTATCTATCTATCTATCATCTCTAAGCAGTGTATCAAAAAGTAAAACAACAAATGCAATAAAAATATACAATAAAACCATAATGCAAATGCATTTGTAAAACAAATTAATGAATAAATGCCAAAATAATTCCTTTGCACTTCCCCACTCAACCTCCCTCAACCTGGCTCTCACCCAGGACTCCATCCATCCACCCTGGCTCTCATCCAAGGCCCAACCAACACAAACCATCCCCAAAGTCTCACAAGAAAAAAGGCTCTCAGGGGATCCCAACGATGGCAATTAGGGCAGTTTTTGTAGGCCTGGGAACAATCTGGAATGTTGAGTCGTGATCTCCCATGAACTTGCTGATGTCTTTGTTGAACGTTCCAAGAAGATTGGGATTGTTGCAGCCAACCAGTAGCTACACTCTGAGTTGTCCTGCTCTATTAGCATTCTGGTGGCCAGCATCTTGTGCTTGGGCTGCTCGTCTTTGGCTGAGACCCGTAGCTCGCGCCAAAGGCTTGCTCCTTTGCCAGGCATGAGGTTTAAATACCAGGGGATGTTGGAGAGAGGGGAAAAGAGCACACATACACTTCAGTCAGTGGCACCTCTTTCCACATCCAGCCCTTTCCCACTCTCCATCCTCCATAATGGACAGAATGAACTGAGAACTTCATTCCCGCCCTGGGCTGCTGCTGGGAGGAAGGATGGGATATAAATCAAATAAGAAATAAATAAAATAAATAAATAAAATAAATAAAATAATAAGAACAAAAGAACCTAAATCCTAAACAGAGCTTTGTTGGAACAGACCAAAGAACCATCTACTCCAGGTATGGCTACCCTGCCAGGCTTTCCAGATGTTGCTGGACTACAGCTTGCATCATTCCTGACCACTGGCCATTCTGGCTGGGGCTGATGGGAGTTGGGAGTCTAACTATATATGGAGGGCCACAGGTTCCTTACCCCGATCTAGTCCAAACATCATTTTTCTTATAGTGGTCAACCTTATGGCTCTGGAAACTCTACAAGCAGGGTGTGAAGGTAATAGCCTTCTGTCTGAAAAACCCAGTAACAAAGCCTGGAAAAAACCCCTGACAGAGCTATGTTAGAATCCAGCAAGCCACGGTTGGCGGCATTGTGGGGTAGTTAAACTACAAAGAGTTGAACTACTGGTTAAACTGCTTTTCCTATGGTTGATCCCTGCTGCTTGTGGTACCCCTTCTGGCACCCATCCTAGAAGTAGGCCACTCATTTCATTTCATGTATTTCTGCAAAATAATAACTCATTGTATGGCTGAGCCAAAATTATTCCCCATTTATCTTGAACATTTCTTACAGCATCAAAAAGAACACCCCCTTTCAATGATTTGGCAGTTGCCAAAAAGAATGCATTGCCCTGATTCCAATTTCATCTGCTTTCAGTGGTGTCGGCACATAACCATAGCTGGTTGGCTGCATAGTGGAATGACATCATCACAGTTGCTTCATGATAGGCTGGGATCATATATGGGACTAATACAGAAGTAAATGTTCTCATTAGCCTTCAGGTATTATTTCTCTCAAGCAATTGAGGGAAGTCTGGGGTTGTGCCCGTTGGCCCTGTCTCCTCTATTTCACTTTTATCACCCATTCTCACCATATGCTGGGGACTGTGTGCCTGCAGCAGGGAACCTTCTGTACTCGTGTAGCCTCCATGTGCAATTTAGAACCCTGATTATGCAGGTTTCTACATCACAAGTATGATAGGCTCCCTGATGGGGAGGCTACCCTTCCAACACAATAGGAATGGACAACAGGGTATGACAGACAGGGTAGGACCAAAAGACTTGTCCCTCTTCTCCTCTTCATTCAATTCTAACCCTGTGGGGGTTTCTTTATATGATCCCTGATTGGCTAGGACTGCTGTGTAAGTAATGTAGGAAGGAAAATAAAAGCCCTCAAGAGGAAACAAAATGGAGCAGCAGCAGATAGGAAATCAATATCACTGAACAGAAGCAGTAAAAGTGAATTATCAGAAACATTTTAATTATGCAAAACAATTTCTGTACTGTGCCACACCCCAGCTGATCTGTGCTTAAAAATCCAAGAGAGAATCATGTCTGGTGCGGCAGCAGAGACCAGGCTACTTGTTAAAACTCCTTCATAATCCAATGAATACTTTTTCTTCAGAAAAAATAACGGGGAAATATTTACCTCCTTATTGGAGGTGTTAACAGCAACATTACAAGCCTTTCAGCTCATTGATTTGGAACAGTCTGCTGAGATTATGAGTGTCACACATTATTTAACTGCAAATACATCCCTAAAGGGCCTGTTGTCACACTTATTCCTTTTTAGTTATTCCGTAACACTCTTCCCATTTGCTTTTTTTTTCACATTTCAAATTATATGCAGCTCTGCTATTTTCCTAGTATTTAATGGACTTTTTATTATTAAAAAAGGACTTTGTGTGCATAGAGTATGCAGTCCTTTGGCAAGGAGAACTATGGTCCCAGCTCTCCAGAACAGGGATAGCCGACATGGTGTCTTCCAGATGTTGTTGGACTACAACTCCAAAGGATGGGGGCATACCTTAGTGGCAGAGCACATGCTTGGCATGCAGAAGGCCCTACGTTCAATCCCCAGCATCTCCAGATAAGGCTGGGAGAGAGTCCCTGCCTGAAAACCTGGAGAGAGACACTGCCAGTCAGTGGAGACAATACTGAGCTAGATTAACCAAGAGTCTGACTTATTATGAGGCAATTTCTTATGTTTCTACATTCTATCATCCTTGGCTACCGCCATGCTGATTGGACCTGATGGAAATTGGAGTCCAACAACCTCTGGAGGGTACATGTTGGCTCTCTCTGCTCTAGAGTTTCTCCAGTCCAATGGGCTTGCTATGTCCCATGATGCAACACTGCAGTCGGTGTCAATGGAGATGTAGAAATGGGTGAGAAGCAGACTTTGGAAGGAACAGGAAAAATACGGGAGAAGAAATCAAAAGGGACATAGGGATGGACTCTAGTCAGTGACAGAGCCTAGGGTTTGCATGCAGAAGGTCATAGGTTCAATCTCTGGCATATCCACGTAGAGGGATTGTGTAGCAGGTGGTGGAAAAGCCTTTTTGCAGAAGACCCTGGGAGATGCTGCCAATCAGAGTAGACAATACTGGGCTAGACAGACAAATAGTCCAACCTCTTGTAAGTCAGCTTCCTATGCTCCTAAAATGGCTACAGAGCCACCCTTGGCTGTTGCTCTGGTTCTGTTCATAACCCAGGTGAAAGCCTGCCTCTCTTCACTCAAATCCGCGGGCAGTCCTCCTCTAAGGACCGGTGCACATTCATCATTTGATAACTGCAACCTTAAGCGATAACATTGCAAGTGTGAAATGAGCATTCATGGGTAATAACACCATATAACCTCAAAGGCCATTCTCTTCCGAGGATGCAGCTCACAGATTCACCTGTGATCCAGTGGTAAGAAATTAAGTGACATGTATGTGTGAGAACCAATCCTTTATGCACGGCCACACTCTCACAAGGGAACAGGCACATAAGGGGGGGGGGAGAATCCCCTATCTGACAGAGTGCTTAAACTATAACCACGTATATTGCCATATGTTTAGGAGCCATGGAGTTCTGAGTCTTCCAAATAGTTAGGCATGTTACAAAACAGGCACCCCTGTAATTTGCTCTCATGACAGTATACACAGTCCCCCCCCCCACAGCCCATGTATCAAAACATCATCATACAGGAAGCAGCCCTTATTTAGGACCAGAATTAAATGCATCATGCTTACACAACATGGGACTGCCTTCAAGTCGACCCCGACTTATGGCGACCCTATGAATAGGGTGTTCATGGCAAGCGGTATTCAGAGGGGGTTTATCATTGCCTCCCTCTGAGGCTAGTCCTCCCCAGCTGGCTAGGGCCTGCTCTGCTTGCCACAGCTGCACAAGCCAGCCCCTTCCTTGTCCGCAACCGCCAGCTGGGGGGCAATTGGGCTCCTTGGGACTATGCAGCTTGCCCACGGCTGCACAGGTGGCAGGGCATGTAACCCCTGAGCCACTCCCTGTGGGGATGAACTTTAGTTGGCCCTTGACACCTAGGAGACATGAGCGGGGATTTGAACTCCAAGACTCTGGACAGCCAAGCTCTCCTCTTCACTGTGCTTACACAACAACTGCTAAATGAGCAGCAGAGGTCAAATTCCGGGGGCATTTGCTACAGTTGTTTCTTTCCTCCACTCCCCCCCTCCCCGCAGAGCTCAGCAGCTGTTTATCCCTGTTCCTCGTGCCATCCTGTGAGGTAGATTAGGCTAGGGCAGTGGTTCTCAAACTTTTTTGGTTCATGACGCACTGTAAAATATATAAAAATTTTCTGGCGCACTTCATGTACAAAATTAAAAATATATTAATATATTTTAAGCTATGAATAAAAATAACTTTATAATAATATACTTTCATAATGTTCGCGGCATGCCTAGCCCCCTCTTGTGGCGCACCAGTGTGCCCCGGCGCACCATTTGAGAATCACTGGGCTAGGGCAATGGTTCCTCACTTTGTTTTCCCCCCATGGGCCACTTGAAAATTCGTGAAGGTCTTGGCCAGCCACTTAATGATTTTTTTCTGCATGCTGCAGCAACTGTAAGGCACGGTAGATCTGTATAATTTTAAATTGTATTTTATTGCTTTTCTTGCTTTCATTTTATTTTATTGCATTACAATTTAAGACATAAAAGGAGCCGTAAAATACAACTGAAAACTAATATGGATATTTAATGTGGACATGCCACACTGACCACCTGAATGAAGCTCGCGGTGGTCTGCGACTGCTGGTCCACCGTCTTCAGTTTGGGAACCACTGGGCTGGGAGACTGACTAGCCAAAGGCCGCTCAGTAAGCTTTATGGGTTGTGTGGGACCTGAAGCTAGATCCAAGAGCTTTTCTGTGGTGGTTTCCTGTCTGTGGAGCGACATTATAATATGGAAATTGTGAAAAAAAAAATGGTACTTCTGTTTATTACGTATTATGTTTTTATATCACGTTATTCCCCCCACCCCCTGTAACTCTGAGTAGGTGGTTGATAGCATGATGAAGCTGGTAGGGCCAGGTGGAGGGACAATTCAGCCTCTGCCTCCCCTCCAGCTTGACACAAAGGGGGCTTGGATTGCTCTGTTAACAAATAACACAAGGGACCCACAACCTACTAGGGCTGGGCGAATCCGACAAATTTGGTTATTCTTGGTGTCTCATTCTTCAAGTCACGTTCATTTTCCTACATCCGTTCCCACCGGTGCAGCTCCTGCAATAGAGATGTTATAGGGTGCCCCAGTCAATCACCTCGCTGCTGCATTCTGCACCGTGTGCGGTTTCTGGATTAAGCCCATGGGGAGCCCCACGTAGCGTGCACTGCAGTAATCCAGTCTTGAACTGACGCGTGCCAAGCCACAATGGCAAAGCCTATCTCAGTGTAAGAATGGCTGTAGCGGTCTCACCAACCAAAGCTGGTAAAAGGCCCTCCTACTGAGGCCATCTGTGCCTCAAGTGATGATGATAGGTCTAGGGGCACCCCCAGCATGCATACTTGTTCCTTCAGGGGTAGTGAAATCCTATCCGGAACAGGTATCTGACCTGTCTCCCAGATGCAGGAACCGCTCCCTCGGGATGGAAAAATCTGTCAGTTTTGGTTCTTTCCATTTCTCATTGTTCCAATCTTAAATTCAGTCCTCCACAGCTCTGCAGCAAACGTTATAAATGCATTTTTGTATGCAGTTTTGACTAGAGTACACATATTTGCAAGTAATTTCTCCTAATGTGATGCATTTTTGTGTTATTTTCACAAATATATTTATTTTTGTGCAATTTCCCCTTCAAACATGCATTTTTGTAAACGTTCGTGGGTTGAAGAACTGCATCACAAAATTCAGATAAGTGCAAATTTAGAAGGATGGCTTTGTCTTGATTCTCATATTGTTTCAGAAAATGTGAATTTGATACGTTCGTCTTTAAATGAGAACTTCATCAAATTTCTCTCCCATCCCTACCACGCGCCCACATGACCTCCATCTTGCCAGGGTGGAAACTCAGTTTATTGCATTTCATCCAGCCCATCATAGTATCAACTCACTGCTCCAGAGCCTGCATAGCCACTATCACTCCAGATGTTGTGGAGAAAAAAAGTTGTGTGGCGTTAGTACACTGATGACACTTTGCTGCTCCTGGTGACAATTCCCAGTGGCTCCATATAGATGTTAAACAGCATTGGGGACAAAATAGTGCCCTGAGGCATCCCATGACACAAATGCCAGAAGGTCTAAGAGCATTCCCCCAACACTACTCTTGGGAACAGACCCTGCAGATAGATCCGGAACCACTATAAAACAGTGCCCCCAACACCCATTCTGCAGAGCCTGTTGAGGGAGATATTAAAGCTGCAGAGAGATTGAGGAGAAGAAGCAAGGTTATTGCAAAAGACTATCCATTGTTCTTTCCTCCTTTGGAATTAAACAATATTCTTCCTAGCCCTGACCCCTTGACAGGGCCAGTGCCAGAGGATGGCCAGGGTGGGCCCTGGCTGAGGGCCCTTGTGGCCTAGAGGGCCCCCTGAAAGGCCCCTCCTTGGGAAGGTAGCACTCCCTTTCCATGATATGTGGCAGTGTTGGGTCCTGCGATCCTGTCCCAGATCGCGGAGAGGGAGCTCCAAGGCATCCCCCCAATACAAATTGTGTGGGCTTCAATAAGCTCCCACACATGCCCCAACTACCTCTCCCATCAGTGTGAATGCTGTGCACACTGTGCATGCATGCATGCCATCACCCAAGATACTGGTGGGGGCTTCCCTAAGGGACTGATGCTCCCACCGCTCTCTTGGCTGATGGCAGGCAGGCATGCTATGCACACAAGTCATTCACACAACATGAGAGGAGCAGGCAGGCTTATTAGCCCCACACCACCTGTATTGCGGTCAGTGTTGGGCTATGGTGCCACGGCCCTGGGGCAGGCTGGTGCCCAAGGGCCCAGTCATGCCTGGTGCTGGCCCTGGCCCTTGAGATTCTCTGGAGAATAACATCCCCACTGTAACATGGGGGCAGGTTTGCCCTTACCCTCCCCCCCATTGCAAAGATGACTTGGGAGGGTGGTTCCCAAAGGGAGGGGCACATGATGCCCCACAGCCTATAGGGGGAGATTTGAGCGGGGTTGAAAAGACCATTCCACCCCCTCAAATCTCCTCCTCATGACTTTCTTGTGCCGTCCCTCCCTCCCTCCCTCCCTCCCTCCAGAGTGGGTAATGCTGGTTGTCTGTCAAAGGGCCAAGGAGGAATTTTTTGGGTGGGCACCCTCTGTTGGGGCCCTTCTGGGTTTCCCTACTTCATGCTGCTGAGTTCAATTCATTTAGCTTCAGGGGGTGTTGTAGTTGCCTGCCTGTTATGGCATTGTGTACAGGCAGTGAGTGTCAGTCTCCGCCAACCGAGTAAAATAGTTTATGGCTGCAGTAACACAATTAGCAGATAACGGCCAGCAGCCGGGCTGTAAATCTGTCAGGCTTGAGTTGAGGCGAAGAGGCCTGCAACTACAATCGGTGTGAATATCGGGAGAGAACAGCTGAGAGAGTGGAGAACAGACGAGTCCTGGGGAAGTCCAAAGTCAAGATACCATGGATGCGATGAGGCAGGGCAGGGTTGAAGAGATGCGATTGCAAGCTGGGCTGGCTACAAGGAGTCACAAAAGGTCGGCATTGTTTCCAGCAAGAGGCCCAAGCCACTCATGGTCCTTTCAGCTCCCCTCCCTGGTTCAGGTGCTAGCAACCAGCTCTCCGATGACACTTTGCTCCTCCTGGTGACAATTCCCAACAGCTCCGTATACATGTTAAACAGCATTTGGGACAAAATAATGCCCTGAGGCATCCCATAACACAAATGCCTGAAGGTCTAGAAGCAGTCCCCCGACACTACTCTTGGGAACAGACCCTGCAGATAGATCCAGAATCACTATAAAACAGTGCCCTCAACACCCATCCTGCAGAGCCTGTTGAGGACAATATCAAAGCTGCAGAGAGATTGAGGAGAAGAAGCAAGGTTATTGCAAAAGACTATCCATTGTTCTTTCCTCCTTTGGAATTAAACAATATTCTTCCCAGCCCTGAGCCCTTGACAGGGCTAGAGGGTGGCCAGATTGGGCCCTGGCCGGGCGCCCCTGTGGCCGGAATGTTGCTCTGCTACTCACAGGCATCTTCACTCTGTAGGGAGCGGAGGGGCCACTCTCTGATTGAGGGGCTCCAGCTGTGCCTTTAACAGCTTCCAGTGATGGGAGGTCTGGGGCTGCATCTTGGCTGGGTCTGCTTGTTCCCTCTCCTGGGTCTGCTGTACCAATCCACTGCTCCTCATCCTACTCTGAGGACTCATCCGATGGAGGCATGACAATGAGGAACTTGAGGGGAAATAATTAGGTATACTGAGGTATTATTGGGTGAGAGGCACCCTTGAGGGATCTGCCAGACCTTCAGGTCTGGGGGAAACTAGGGGATGCCCCTTGTGGCCTGTCTTGCACATCAGAATGAATGCAAGTACAGCAGGGCCACAGTACACATGAGGGATCCACACCCAAGGCTCACCTAGCAAGGAGTGAGTGAGTTCTTGGCTGGGGAGCCACAGCTATTGGCTATATTAAATGCCCAAAGGTCTAGAGCGATGCTTCCCTACCAGAATTAGTTGAATTCCTCACCGGCCCGTAGTTTCTATTTCCGTTAATTGGTTATACATTTTTTCTTCCTGTTGTTGTTATGTGCAATCAAGTCGAATATGACTTATGGCGACCCTATGAATCTGTGACCTCCAAGAGCATCTGTCATGAACCACCCTGTTCAGATCTTGTAAGTTCAGGTCTGTGGCTTCCTTGATGGAATCAATCCATCTCTTGTTTGGCCGTCCTCTTTTTCTACTACCTTCTGTTTTTCCCCAGCATTATTGTCTTTTCTAGTGAATCCTGTCTTCTCATGATGTGTCCAAAGTATGATAACCTCAGTTTCATCAGTTTAGCTTCTAGGGACAGTTCTGGTTTAATTTGTTTTAATCCAAATTCTGTCTCATGAGTCTTCTTTGCGGGTGTGGGGGCAATAAATGCACTGTAAGCACCCGTAAGTGAACCATTCCAAGGAATATATAATTACCATAGGCACTGATGTGGATAAATCTGATAGATACTGACCTCCATTGCTTTTTATGGGGAAAAATGAGGGACTGGTACTCATCCCTTGATAAAAGTGTTGTGGGTGCCAGTACAAAATGTTTGTTATGGAGAGCAAAAAAAGAGTAACCCATACAGGGCTGTGGAGTCAGTATGCCAAACCTTCGACTCCGACTCCAACTCAGACTCCTCTGTTTTTCTACTCTCCGACTCCGACTCCTTCATAAATGGCAAATGTATATTAACTAGTAATAACAAATTTACTGTATTAAAATGGTAGCACAAGGCATTTCATCACCAACATGTGAATCATCAGGCTAGATTGACAGAACATAAAATATATTTATTGGATTAAAATTTCTGAACAAGAAAATTTTCCTAAATTCCTATGAAAGTTTTTATTTTGAAGCCAGAGTCGGAGTCGGTACATTTCTACCAACTCTGACTCCACCCAAAATTGCTTCCAAGTCTGACTCCAACTCCACGACTCCGCCTCTACAGCCCTGAAACCATAGTCCATACCAGTGAGCACCGCTAACAAAAAGCCCTGCCGACAGCAGACATTTCCATAAGGGGCCAAACTAGATGCTCTTATGAGAAAACGTTTACATGTACCTTACAGCTTCTCAAGTCTCATTGCATCCATTTCTAATTATAGTGAAATGACAAGACAGGAATATTAAAGCCATTAGGAATTATTCAAAGACATTGCCCATAGCACAGGTAAGAAAACACACACATCTTAATAATGAATTAACAGGGCTTAAAAAGCAGAACTTCCTTAAGTAAAGAAAGCATCTCCACCACTGCAGCCATCGTTTTCGACAACTTAGTTATAGGTTTAAGAACAGGCATTACAATTAACGTCAACCCATTTGCCGAGCTGTGTTATGTAGTTTTTTACTTTTTTGTTGCATTTTTCTCTCTCTTCCCCCCCCGCATTGTCAAAAAAGGAGATGCCATAAATTGATGCTTTATTTCCTGTTGAATATTTCACCAAAATAAGGGAAACTGCTTGTCATAAGTTGTAAATACTAACAGAAATTGATGTTTCCGCTTGACAGACTGAAATGCCAGCCATCAAATACAATTATTGTCTTTTCAGAAGCTGGATTTAACAAAAGAAAAGAAATACACACCTTGCTTCAATGTCTAAGCACATCATCATTGTAAAGATTGCCAAATGTCTGGACATTTTGAGTGAACGTTCATTCGTCTGTTTTAAAGCTAATGGTATGTACCATGCAGCAAGACTGCGTGCAAGAGTAACAGAGTGCCAATGAGATCACAAAAGAAAATATCTAACTACAAAGTAAAGCTAAAGCAAAGTCTGCTTTGGAACACAGTGGAAACATATCCTTCAGAAATTAGATTTTGTCATGTTCTCATTCAACACCATGTTTCCCCCCCCCCACTTGGAAAATGCTTCAAGGGGGAGGCGAGAAAAGACAGAACACCTTGTGCTTTGAGAAATGCAAGCTCTACTGAGTAGGAATGGATCTTCGGTCTTTCTAATGGCAAATTATCTACTACTGGAAGTTACCTCTGAATATGGCTTAATTGTTATGTTATGGTTTATTTACGTACTGTTTTGAGGCCCAAAGGCCCCCATAGTGGTGAACGGCATATTAATACAAATGAAACATACAGTAAAAGTACAGTCAGTCAAAACAATATAAATTGCAAAATCACAAAATACCCACCACTCATGCTGGAAACAGGTTTGTGGGCTGCATTCATGCTCTCATCACAGATGTAGCTTCTCAGCATTCCACCTCTTAGAGGACATCAAGTTAACGTGCATCCTCACCACCACCACTGTTCCAATCTCTCACTTAGCAGCAAGCCCATTCACCTCACTCTTGTCACACCCCAAAGGAGTGACTCAAAAGGCTCACCTCCCCTTTGGTGCCATCCCCTTCAGGGTGGCCACATCAATAGTCTCCAAATAAAAAGGCTACTTTGGACAGGGCCGGTTCTAAAGGGCGGCCAGGTTGGGCACTGGCCTGAGGGCCCCGGAGCTACAGGAGCCCCTGAGGGGCCCCTGAGGGTCCCTCCGCCTCCCCACTATCTGCGCCCCCCCTTACCTGTCAGACAGCTTTTTAGTATTGCCCTTAATGAAGATGGTGGCCGCAGCTTCCCTAAGGTACTGAAGCCGCTGCCGCCATCTTAGTTGATGGCAGAGATGTGTGCGAGTAGCACGCACGTGTGCCATCAACAAAGATGGCGGCGGAGGCTTCATTCCCCTTAGGGAAGCCATGGCTGCCATCTTCATTAAGGGCAATGCTAAAACAGACCTTCATTAAGGGCAATGCTAATGCCCAGACAGGTAAGGGGGGCAAGGGGGGTGAGGGGGGCAAGGGGGGGCAAGGGGGCCATGGGGTGGAGTGGGGAGGGTGGGGGGCCACAGGGGCCAGGAATGGATGGGATTTGTTTCTGTTCTATTGCATTTTTGATGCCTTTATAGCTTATTGTAGTGGGGTACTGTGTGATTTACATTGGGGGTTAATAATAATAACAACAACAACAATAATAATAAATGTCTTTTTTCCAAACTGAAACTCAAAGCAACTTAACAACATTAAAAACAGATATGCAAACAAGAATTAAAAACATCCTAAAATACTCAAACTACATACAAGTAAGATCCAACTCCTCCCCACCTGACTAAAAACAAAGAGAAGATGAAACTTCAAAGGCCTGGGTGAATAAAAACATTATTTTTTCCTGGTGCCTAAAGACAGACAGCAATGGTGCCGGTCATGCCTCCCTGGGGAGAGCATTCCACAAATGGGGAGCCACCACTGAGAAGGTCTGTTCTTGGGTTGCTCCCCTCTGCACCTCCCTCATAGGGGTCACACAGAGAAGGGCCTCAGATTGATATATGCAGGTTCTGGGTTGGTTCATGTATGGAGAGGCGGTTGGGGTCCTAAGCTGTATAAGCCTTCATAGGTCAAAACCAGCACTTTGAATTTGGTCCGGAAACTAATTGGTAGGCAGTACGGCCATGCCAGAATTGGTGTTATGTGTCTCACCCCGGTCAGCAATCTGGCCACTGACTTTTGTATCAGCTGTAAAATGTATTGCAGGAATCTAACCTAGACGTTCCTAGAGCATATACAACAGAAGTTAGGCTAACAGAATTGTTGTTGTCGTCAATGTTATTGTATCTGTCTGTCGAATACCTCAAAATAATTGCTGTATCTATATTGTGGTGACCCATGCAGTGGCTTCAAACAATGAAGTTTCATTTGTTCGTTCGTTCGTTCGTTCGTTCACTGAGTAATGAATTCTTGAATGGGGCCACTGGGAAGAGGGGTGTCTTCCTGCACTTAATATCTGAGGTAGAACAGATTTCATGGCTTCCATTCCTCTTTTGGACCGTAAACACAGTGCTAGTGGATTAAATGCATTGTCTGCCAAATCTTCCCAGTCATTTGGAGAATGGACCAACCATCTTCATGCTTGTCCTTACAGCCCATTTCGAAGTCTGCCATGGTGGAATTTGCTCCCACAAAAGGGCATGATGGCTTTCAACTTCGATGGCTTGACAGAGGATTAGACAAATTCATGGAGGAAAGGGCTATCAGTGGCTACTAGCAGTGGTGGCTGGTGTCCTCTTGGACTCATAGGGCAAAAGGCAGGGCAACTCACATTTGGTGGAGCCAGAGCCAATTACTGGAGGAACCAGCTAAATCTCGTTTTCTTCCCCTGTGCTAATGCTAGCTGCCTCAGAGACAAGGCATATAATACTTGTACAAAACAAACAAACAAAAAACCTTGTGGTTTTTTTTTGGGGGGGGGAGGAGGAAATGTGTGGAAGGGAATAAATTTGTGCCCCTGTAGATATCTTAATCCATGTGCTTCTTTTTAGTGTGGACACTCGTCTGTGTCACTTAAGAGCCTCCGTTTCCTTTACCTTTCTCCTGCTTTGAAATATTTTCTTTGTGGCTTCCAGCTTGCAAAGCAGAACGGCACAGATATAAAGAAACCCCTCCAAACACTCTCTGCTTGTCTTTATTTGCCCATTTGCAGGCTACACTCAATTGATCTGCTGCTACTGGAGGAAGAAATATATCTCCAGGCACGATAGTGTCAAGCATGGTGTATTCTGTGCCAAACCTTAGCAGAGCTCTAGATTCTGTCTCCGTTTGCTCAGAGTAAGTAAACTGGATCTCCTTGAGGCAGGATTTGGGAACCTCAGGCTTAGCGGGCAAATGTGGCCCTCCAAACCTCTTTATGTGCCCCTTGGGACTCTCTGCAGGCCACACACTCCTCCCTGGCCACATCTCCACTCCCAGCCCACTCCTCTCACTGGACTTGCTTTGTACCCTCAGTTTTTGCCTGGCTGAAATGTGTCCATGAACTCTGCTAATGTCTCTTGCATGCCTGGATGAAAGGCACAGAAGCATGTGTGAGAGAGTGTGGAAACTAGCCTAACATATAATGCTAAACCCTTTTGCCTCTGGCCTTGCCCACTAGGATGTGGCCCCCTGGAGGTTACGCAGAAGGGAATGTGGCCCTCAGCCTGAAAAAGTTTCCCTACTCCTGCTCTAAAACAAGAATAGCCAATGTGGTATCCACCAGATGTTGTTTGACTCCAGCTGCCATCATGCCTTGCCATTGGCCATACAGCCCTGGGCTGATGAGTCCAACATTATCTGGAGGACAACCATGTTGGTTATATTGGAAAAGTTACTTTTTTGAACTACAACTCCCATCAGCCCAATCCATTGGCCATGCTGGCTGGGGCTGATGGGAGTTGTAGTTCAAAAAAGTCACTTTTCCAAGCTCTGGGCTATACCTGTGATAAACTTTAGCATTGGAGTGTCTGTTGAAACTTGCCTATTGAATATAGGCTCTGTGCAAGTGTCAGTAACCTGATTGCTTTCTTTACAAGGTCATGTGCAGCTCCCTGGCAGGGTTCCTAACACAGGCCTGCAGCAGGGCTTCTCCTAGCCTGCGGCAACAGAGAGAGAGTACTGTTTGGAGGTGAGATTGACAGGATGCTTCATTGTTCTGTGCCTTAATGCAACACAGGCATGGAGAGTATTCAGTTATGGCAGTCTTGTGCATCTGACGCCATTTTGAATGTCACAGATGCGTAAGTTCCACAAAAGTATGATAGAGGATTCTTCCCCTCCTTTCCCATTTTAAGTCAAGACATACACACACCAGTATCTGATTTGGATTGCCTCCTTGGCCTCTGATTTAGCTCAGATGCAAAGAAAACATTTCTGGCTATTCTGCTAACTGCGTATTTGCTGACTGTCCCTTGGAAGACACCATGCATAAAACCCATTTCAATAAAGCAGCAGATGAGGCCAGTTGGGCAGGATTGGGATTCATGTTGCATCAGCCACCCCCACCCCCCTGGCTCCACTTGCCAGTATGATCAGCTAACTGGGTTATGGAAAGAGTGTTTCTCTCCGCCCACTCAATCAATGCGGTCTGGGTATAATTACATCAACGCCTGTGTTTTACAGATGGGGAACTGGTTAATCGTATTCCGTGGCTACCACATCTGGTTGACAGCACTGGAGTCTCTTGTCTTCTTTATTTCATGCACAGCTCGAGGAAAGAGTGCACGGTTTACCAGACTGAAGATGCCACCCCCCACGGGTAAAAGGCAAACAGAGGGATGCACAGATCTGAAGATATGACCTGCAACAATGGGACCATTTTCCCATGAGGGGTTCTTTGCTTCTAAAAGTTCCATGAGAGGCAGCGTGTTGACAGATGCAGCTTTGCTCTATTGCATTGTCATGCTGGGAAAAGCTACCCCTGTTGAATTTCTGTGTGATGTTAAAGGCATGGGAGGGGCTCCCTCTCAGAATAAAAGGAAACATGAAGACTGGGAAACCTGTGGGCATTGCTTGGTAGTGTTTTCAGAAGTGAAAAAAGGCCTGAACAAGATTTCCTCACTGGGAGGGAATACTTAGATTTGTATTTGACTAAATCCTACACAGAATGGACCCACTGAAATTAATAAACCTAAGTTAGTTATGCCCATTAACTTCAATGAGTCTACTCTGAGTAGGACTAGTGTTGTATACGACCCCTTGTTTTTGTTTTGCAGCAGCAGCAACAGAAATTGTGTAAAACCAAGCAAAACTATGCAAATAATCATACTATATTCATGTTACAGGCTTTACTGGTACAAACAGAACTTAAAATTTTGTTGTTGATGATGAGGATGTCTTTCCTGCAGGGTTTGTACATATTTGATCATGGGCCTCAATGGCCCCAATTCACATCAGCTGAGGAGTGTCCACTGCAGGAATTTGTTTTCAGTATTCCTACATCTTGTTCATCTGCAAGGGATGGCCATCATGCTGGCTGGCGCCCATTGGGACTGGTAAGGTGGAAGACAGGGAGACAAACAGTAGGTGGAGTCAGAGCCAATGACAGCAGAGCCACCCCCTGACTGGCTGTAAGTAAGAAGGCAAGTAGACTGGGGTTAACAGGGCAGTGACCCATTCACCCCCAATGGACCAGCCTCCACTGGATGCACATATGTTTTACTGGGCCTGCAGAGCTGAAGGGAAGCATGCTCTGGCCCCATCCATCAGTCAGGGGACCAAAGGCAACTCATGGAGACTCACCAGTCTCCCTTAGCATCAGCCCAATTGCCTATCAATTCAAGGCAATGGAAAGCATACTCTGGTGCCATCCATGAGCCATAGAAGCACATCAGAGCATGGGGAAGAAGAGCCTGGCCCCATCGGGAAGAAGAGCCTGGCCCCATCTGGAAACCAGAGACGTTTCCTTCTCCCTTGCCAAAGGAACACCACCACTTGGCTCCAACTGCCAGTTGCACACTCTTGGTGGAATCACCTTCCTCTCTTCCCTCTTATAACCCTACACACACACACACGCCCTCAAACATCTGTTCCTGAGGGTTTCCCAATGGGAAAGTGGTTGCACAAGGACGTGTTTCTCCTGTGCACACATGGACAATGTTAGATACAATCCTCTGACCCCATCCAACACTCAGAGGGCTGCTAGTTTTAGGTTTGTGTGTGAAGGGGTTTGTGTGTGTGTGTGATATTATTAAAACCAAGCGTAAGCTGCCTTGAAAATTATTCAGTTGAAAGGCAGGATATAAATCTCCAAAAATAAATAAATAAGCAACTCCATTACTTTTTGTCCTTGTTGACAATATTGACTAGTTCCTTAAGCAACATAAAATAAAACTAAATCAAAACTATAACCCATGAAAACAATGCAAAATGATATAAAAAAGGAAAGCTGTAAGAAAAAGTTTTTATTAAACTGGAACTAGTCAGAAAGCACCATATGGACTGCCTATGTTAATTTATATGTTTAAGTTAGGACTGATGGAATATTTTATTGTTATTGTCAGCCAACAATATTTCTTCCCCCTCCCCCCATTATATTTGCAACCATAATTTTTTAAAAAATTGAAAAGACCAGGAAAAGCCTAAGCCGGGTAGACCAAGTTTTCATGCTCTGTCAAAAGGTATATGCACTTTAGCCGCAATCTACTACTGCATTGGTGCCATTTTTACGGCTCCCATTTCCCTTTACTCCATGATTCCAGCCAATCAGGGACAACATTATGACTGTAATGATATTATGGCAACACATAGCCAATCAGTTTTGGCTATGTGCTGACATCATTGGGGTCCAATGAAGCTAATTGTTTGCCCTCAGTCAGCATGTGGCCTCCAGAAGGTTGTTCAGTAGGGAATGTTGCCCTCACACTGAAAAGGGTTCTCTACTCATCCTAAAATCTATTGCTGCACCAAGAGATTGCCCAGGCCGCCTGTTCAGTTGAGCTGACCCTATTTTCTTCTCCCATCAATACAGTAGAGAACACTGGAGGGGATCAAAATAATTTTGAGTGAGACAAAGGCTAATCTAGCATAGTGCAATGACATTTGCCAGGATGCTTTCTGCAAACAATAGGATTTCCACATAACATTTACCATTGTTCCCAAAGCTCTGAGCTGCAAGAAGATGAGATCTAAAACAGTATCTTTGTCATGAAGCACAACCTCTTCTGCGTAAAGTGGCCAGACAGGAGGCTTGCTGATCAGAGAGCACCCTTCAGAGCCAAAGAACAAGGCTGCAGAAATCAGAGAAATTTCTTCACGTTCTCAGGTATTTTGGAGAAATTCTGAATAATATCTTCCAGGGGCAAGGCTCTTACATCTTTAGCAGAGGGCAGGAGGCAGAGACTTCTCCATTTTCTTTCTTTTTAATGTTTCTTTCTCATATTTGATTTAACCAATGCTGTGCCAAAACCTGTCCTCTAATGTCTTGGAATGGTGTCTTTTGCTCTGAAAGAGGCTTCCATTTTTCTGCCTCTGTCTCAGTGCACATGAACACTTCTTTAGGATAGGAACATAGGAAGCTGCCTTATACAGAGTCAGACCCTTGGTCTGGCAAGCTCAGTATTGTCTACATTGACTGGCAGCATCTCTCCAAGTTTTCAGCCTCAGAACGTTCCTGGCCCTGGCTGGAGTTGCCAAGGATAGAACTTGGGGCCTTCTGCCTGCAAAGCAAATGCTCTATGATTGAACTTACAGTGGGTGTAGGGTTGAGCTAACCACATCGTTGTGAGGTGGTAAGGACTGGATGTGTGTTTTCCTTCCCAGTAAACATTTCTTGAGCACTCTGCAGCCTCCCCCTGCACCTCGAGCCCATTGCCTATGCTTCCTTATCTGAAAACCTCTCATGAAAGGAGTTACCTCATGACATCTTCCCCTGAGTTGGAAGTGAAGAATGGGCATCCAGGGAGGCTGACTACTGATCGCCTGAGATTGGTGTCATCACCAATTTATGTATTTTTAAAGGAAGTCCCACCTTTTACTTTAAAAACAATCTGCACTGATTTCTTTAGAAGTAAGACACTACACTCTAAAAAATGGGTGGCTGTCAGGAATACAATAGGTAACTTACAGGAGATCCTCACTGAGGATGTCATGGGGTTTCTTGGGAAATGCAAGCACCCAGGAAGGCTGCAGAGTGCAGACATCACTTTAAAAACAACCACCACCACCAGCTGTCAAGTACATGGTAGGCAGCCTCATTGCCTTCCTCCAGTTAACAGGAAAGACCAGAAGATAATGTTACTGGATTTTCAGGAACTGCAGGCTCCTAGGAAGGCTGATGAGTGCAGATCATTAGAGAGATGCAGTCATGTCTTTACCTGCCCCACACCTGACATCAGGGATGACATCATGTGTTGGGCAGCTGGGTGTGGTTTGGAGAAAACTGCCATGGGCTCCAAGCAGAACCTTTGGCAAGACTGGGAGGATGAAGAGGGGGTTACAGATGACATGGCTTGGGCTGGAGAAAATACAGGAAAAATGTTTCCAGAAATCTCTGGTAGCTTTGAGTCTGGTGAGTCAAATGGTGCCCATACCCTTCCTGCATCTATGACAGAGAGAAAGGAATTTCCACTGGCACTCAGCCCAGACCTAGCTGTTGAACTTATAAAACCTAATGAGCAGCCTGGAGTTTTCCAGACAAAGCAAAGTGAATGTCAGATATTACACTTTTACCAAGGTCACACAGATTAGAAAAGAGGCAGCTTCAGCAAAAGAACATGCTCTGTGTTCCTAGAAGTAGCCTTCACCTTGCGGCAAAAGCTGGAAAGTACAAGCGAATGCTCAGACAAGTAATGTGCCCATCCACCTCTCCTATAATGGTTGGATGTGATTAGGTTGTTGTGACAACAGTCTGCTGTTGCCTTCATATGCCTAGTTTGTATCCTGAGATATGCAGTCTGCTGATGCCTTCACATGCCTGGTTTGTATCCTGAGATATGCCTAGTCTGTTCATGTTCTGTATCCTGAATCATTCCTAGAATGCCTGAAGCTGCATTCATGTACTGACTTCTGGAATAAAGCTTTGAAAAAAGTCCAGCTATGGAGTCCTGAGCCTGCTTCTCTGGTTGAGAGCCAGAACAAAAACAGCCTTACAGGTCAAATTAGGGCATCTGCCATCAACCCCAGCCTGGATAGCCAAAAGCCAAGGATGATGGGAGCTGTAGTCCAGCAACTTCTGGAGAACCAAAGGTTCCCCAGCCTGCCATAGGGGGTGCAATTTTCCCATATCAGGGTGCTGGTTCACCATCTACACAGGCATTAATATTTATTTAATTAATTTATTTATTATTTGATTTATATCCCTCCCTTCCTCCCAGCAGAAGCCCAGGGCGGCACTGTTTGCCACTTAGGCCTAGACTGTGTTACACAGAAAGATGGGGAAGGGCCATAGCTCAGTGGTAGAGCATCTGTCTTGCATGCAGAAGGTCCCAGATTAAATTTCTAGCATCTCCAGATAGGCCTGGGAGGGATTCCATGCCTGAATCCCTGTAGAGCCTCCGCCAGTCACTGTGGACAATACTAAGCTACATGGATCAATGGTCTGACTCAGTATAAGGAAGCTTCCTGCACCCCTGTGTCTCTATGTGGTAATCCCATAGTCCCATTAAAAGCAAGAAGCTGCTTATTGCACTGTTGGTCATTAGTGGTGAAAAGGCAAAGGGAGCACTTAACCCTTTAATAATATAAATAAGGCCTCTTGGATCAGGCCAATGGCCCAACTAGCCCAGGACTCTGTTCTCCCAGTAGCCAACCAGATGCCTATGGGAAACTGGGAGGAAAAACCTGAGCACAACAGCTGTCTCCCCAGTTGTGGTTCCCTGCAACAATGGAGGCAAAGTATAGCCCTCACGGCTCTTTCCCCATGCTCCATCTCCCCTTCAACCAGAGTCCACAGAGCACACCAGTTCCCCCTGAGGGTAATGCAATCTAGCGATAAGACTAGATTTTCAGGACCTTGGAGAGTTCCAACAAGATCTGAACTCCAAATGAATCCTTTTATGCTGCTACTCCTTGGCCCCATCTCTTTCCTGAAGAAGTTTAAAGGACTAGTCTCCTGTCCATTTGTTCCCTCTTGACTCATTGTCTGTGCTGGTGATCCAGCAATGGGTCATGTGGAGCTGGCTTTCATTGAGCCAGACCATAACTCCATCCAGCTCAGTATTGTTTACACTGCCAGGCTGCGGCTGTCCCACATTTCGGGAAGGGGTCTCTCCCAGTCCTACCTGGAGATGCTGGAGGTTGAACTTGGGACCACTGCATGCAAAGCAGATGGTCTACCATTGAGCTGTGATCCTTAAGGCGATTGGTTCCTCAAGGAATTCGGGCACAGCTGCTGAACTCCATGGGTATCTCTGTTCCGGCATCTCTATTGTTGGATAGGCTTTGCCATGGGGGCAGTGCCTGGATGAAGCCTTCATTGCAGGTTCTTCAGATTTGGCTAGTCTCTGCTCATCTAGATCAGACTCAGAGTCCAGTGTGGGGATCATGAAACCCTGTCCACCAAATTATCTGCTCTAAGTGGCTTAAATGCAAGGAGGGAGACATTTAAAATTCTGCAGGGGAAATGCCTTTTGCAGGGCCTGATCTGGAGCAGGGAAACCACATGTGGCAAAAAGGTAAATCACCCCACCCCTTCCTCTGTGCTCTTCCTCCCATCACAGCTACCAACAATGGGGACGAAATTTGATCTAGTTCACATTTAAAGGTAAATGCACATAATTTGCACTTTCTGAAACAATTCACAAACAAACTACAGCCATCTTTTAAAATTTCCCAGATTTTGCAGTGCAGTTCTCAAGCCAAGTAATTTCTATGAAAATGCATATACTAGGGTAAAGTGTTCATGAAAGTGCACCTATGATTGAAAGTAACATACAAAACTGCATTTAACTGAGGGAATTTGCTTTGCAAAAATCCATATTTTGGGCAAAACTGCCTACAAAAATGTGTATAATAGGAGATATTCACACTAAAATACTGGTGAATATTCATAAGGACATTTTTTTTAAAAAAAAAAAGTCACAAATTGAAGATTGGAAAAATGAGAAACTGGGAGGAACCAAAATTGACAAGCCAGAACTATCACTAGAAGCTAAAATGATGAAACTTAGGTTATCCTACTTTGGACACATCATGAGAAGACCTGATTCCCTAGAAAAGACCATAATGCTGGGAAAAACAGAAAGGAGTAGGAAAAGAGGAAGGCCAAACAAGAGATGGATTGATTCCATAAAGGAAGCCATAGACCTGAACTCACAAGATCTTAACAGGGTGGTTCACGACAGATGCTCTTGGAGGTCACTGACTCACAGGGTTGCCATAAGTCGTAGTCGACTTGAAGGCACATAACAACAACACCAATGATACACAGTTATATGTAACACGTAGCTTGCAGTAGTTGCTGCAATTTTGCTTTCTTGTTGTCCAATTAAATTACAGTCATACTGTTCTGAAACTTTCCCCTCTTCTGCATCCTTAGACAGTGACATGTGGGTGTGAATGACGCCCACCCTTTCTCCATCCATGTTTGCATATCTTCAATTTACAAAAACATCCTTTGCTTTCCAAAGGCATTTTAATTCCTTTTCCAGCATCATGTGGGATTGTTTGCTGCCGTATTTTTTTTATTCATGTTGGGTGTTCTGATTGTTTGATGAACAATTTATTTGCTGAAATGTTAGGTTTATTATTGTCTATTTTTAGTCCTGGAGGTCACCTTGAACAAATACTGGAACAGTGGCTAGCTCATTTTATGAATGAATGACACACAGGGTTGATTCTCGCATATATGCTCAACACTTGATTGTGCAACACTTGATGGCCGATAGATGAATGTCTGTACTGATCCCATCAAGCACTGGGATCATTCAGGATTCCAGGCTCTGGACTGGATGACTGCGATATCAAGTGATGCTCAGGATAAGTCATTGCTGATTCACTAATAGGCAAAAAACCTTGCGGTTTAAGAATGTACCTATAGCCCACAGCTATTTCTACCAAACTTTAAAAAGCAGGGAAATTGGGCAGCTATAGTGAATGCACCAAGGGAGCAGGAGACCTGAACTCCTCTCTGAGATATTGTACTGCCCTACAAAGTTGTCAAAATGCAAACACAATTTGGGTTGGTCTTTCACAGTCCAATCCACTTGCTGTGTAGCTTGGAAGAATTTGGTAACATGTGCCTCTGAGCATATGGTGAGTGGTGGCAACACCTGCCATCTCCAAAGATGGAGAATTATATTTTTGTATGTTTGTTGGTGTTCTTCTTACTTTGCTTCTTTCCTGTGTTACTAATGTTTCTACAGAGAATCTAAACTAGAAACTTTTATTTCCCTCATTATTCATCCTAGAAATCTGTGTCAAATTTATTTTTATTAATTTCAAAACCTTTTTATTGGTTAATGTCATATGATGGTGAAGATAGCCTTTTTTGTTTCAAACTGGAGGTTATGGTCTATTTCTATTTTGGGTGCATTAACAGTTGGACCTGAAACTGCAGTTTAATGTAAAATCAGACTGATTCCATTATGCTGCTACTTTAGCAATGGCTCTAGTTGTTGGAAAAAAGAGGATGCATGTTTTCAGCCTGCTATGTTTAAACCACTTTATTTAAGGCAAGGTGTTCACAATCAATTAAAAACATAGAGCACACCTAGAATTTTGCTAGAATATATTTCACCTCCCACTGTTTTATCTTGTGCAAATTGAGACACTTCTGAGGTCCACCGGAGGTTATTTTGCAGACGTCAGTGCCATTATTCCACAATTTTTTTTGGAGTTTTTTTAGTATAATTTTTGCAAAGTGTTGCTGTACTTCACATATTCATAGAAACAAAAGCAAAAGAAAATGATTTCTTATAGAAAACTTCACTAAAATTGCAAAGTAAATCAGACATATTTAAAGTGGCCATCTGAACTATATCAACTGTCTTAATAATGTTGCTTCCTCCCGGCTAAAACAAGATCAGCACAGGACATATCTTCTTTCTATTATTTGGGCTGATTACAGGTGTTGCCACCACTCACCATATGCTCAGAGGCACATGTTACCAAATTCTTCCAAGCTATACAGCAAGTGGATTGGACTGTGAAAGACCAACCCAAATTGTGTTTGCATTTTGACAACTTTGTAGGGCAGTACAATATCTCAGAGAGGAGTTCAGGTCTCCTGCTCCCCTGGTGCATTCACTATAGCTGCCCAATTTCCCTGCTTTTTAAAGTTTGATAGAAATATCTGTGGGCTATAGGTACATTCTTAAACCGCAAGGTTTTTTGCCTATTAGTGAATTTCCCTGCTTTTTAATCTGGGAGGTAAGAAATGGGATCCTGTGCAAGTTTGCTGAGAATGGATTGATCATTTGCATGCTTATTAAATTCAGTGTGATTTACTCCCGTGCAATCCTGCTTAGGATAGATAAAACTGACCGGGGGGGGAGGGACGGAGGGCTGGAGTGGGCAGGGAAGGTGGAAGAAGGAAGAGGGGAGGACAAAGGGAGAGGAAAGGGGAAGGAGGGAAAAGGCAGGTCTGATCATTTGTATGATTATTGGGTTGAATCAGGTATACTCCTATGCAATCATGATTAGGATAGGTAAAACTGACCAGGCTGGGCCTGCCAACCAAGACGTCTTCTGTCTGTATCTTTCACATTTGGGCAGGGGGAAGGGAAAATTCCACCTTGTGGGTTTTCCCATTACAATGTTGCAAGAACACCAGCACTTGGCTGACTTTCTCTTCTCCTAAAGATACAGGATAAGTCTCAGGCCCTGAACCTGGCAACCCTACCTCCCAGCCAAATTTATATACCACCCCATAGCCGAAGCTCTCTGGGCGGTTTACAATAAATAAAAACATTAAAAACAAATATACAAATTTTAAAACACATCTTTTAAAAACAATTTAAAACAATTTATCATGGCTTCTCTCAAAGCCATGGCTCAAAGCCAATCATGGCTTTTCTCAAAGAATCCTGGGAAGTGTAGTTAGTGAAGGGTGCTGAGAGTTGCTAGGAGACGCCCTGTTCCTCTCACAGACCTTCAATCAGAGTGGCTGACTGTTAAACCATTCTCTCAGGGGAATAGGAGTCTCCTCTCAGCACCCTTCACAAACTACACTTCCCAGGATTCTTTGAGAGAAGCCATGACTGTCTCAAGTGAAATCAAGTCTCGTGTGGGTGTGGCCCTCTGATTAGCCAAGCCCAGCAGCTGTGAGGCTTTTAGAACACTGACAGTTGGTCCTTACTGAGCATGCTCCACGCTATGATTGGGTCCCAGCCAAAATTTATTAAATTAATTAAATATCAGCCAGGCATTTTTAAAACTTTTAAACTGCAGCACATGAGTATGGGGCAAGGTCAGTATTAGGATTACAGGTACTCTGTGAACATGGCTGATTTTTAATGAATGACAACAGATTATAACTCAAAAGTCCAAAAGGGCTCTGAGGTTTTTCTCTCTCTTTTTACACTTTGAACTGTCTATTCTCTCTGACTGTTTTGTGTATCGCCATGAAAATTGACAGGGTTGTTAAGCAAGCGTTTCTGAGTTCAGGACTATAAGTTATGTAAGGTTTTGTTTTGAAATGAGCTTATGGGAAGCATCAGAATGGCATGGGGGGTATTTTCGATTTACCATTGCGGAATGCGAAAAATCCCCGCTGACTATAGTGTACAGCCACTGTCATGGCTGTATAATATAGCTCCATAGATCTTAAGTGGCCAACCCTTTTTCCTTTGATGGTTGCATTCCCTTGGAGGGAACTGCCAGCACTGTGAGGGGCCCAACCTGGAAGTGGGCGGAGCCAGAGGCACCCAGCTGTCTCTTGAAAATCACAACCATTCCACACTGTGAGGGTTCCTGAGAGAGGGAGAGAGAAAAGGAGACAGTGAAACAGTCTCTCTCTCTCTCTCTCTCTCTCTCTCTCTCTCTCTCTCTCTCTCTCTCTCTCTCACACACACACACACACACACACACACACACACACACACACACACACACTACTCTTCTCTCTCCCACACACAGAAAGAGAGAACACAGCGCTCTCTCTCACCCACACCTCACAACAGTCACTGTGGCACACAGAGGGATGCCTCTGGAAAGTGCAGACGCAGCTGGACCTTCCAAAGTGCTCTTCTCTTCTCTCCCTGGTCGGATGGAGAAGGGCTTGTTGCTCCTTGCCTGGGCAAAGGAGGCCTCTGGAGGTCCTTCTTCTGGATTCTCCCATAACTTCATGGATCAAAGAAGGGGGACACAGAGACATCATGGACCACAACGGTGAAAGTGGCAAGAGACCAGTCTGTCTCTTGCTGTTGCCCAGGAAGAACTGGGAGACACTGGGGGATGGGTGCATGCAAGAAGCCTGAAGGCTGCATGGACTATGGATTGCCCATCTTTGCTACATCTGACCCAGCCTTTTTAATGGAGTCAGATCACACATCCAACTGCTTTTCATCAATTATTATTGTTGTTGTTATGTGCCTTCATGTCAATTTTGAAGTATGTCGACCCTATGAATCAGCGACCTCCAAGAGCATCTGTCATGAACCACCCTGTTCAGATCTTGTAAGTTCAGGTCTGGGCTTATCGAATCAATCCATCTCTTGTTTGACCTTCCTCTTTTTCTACTCCCTTCTCTTTTTCTCAGCATTATTATCTTTTCTAGTGAATCAGGTCTTCTCATGATGTGTCCAAAGTATGATAACCTCAGTTTCATCATTTTAGCTTCTAGTGATAGTTCTGATTTAATTTGTTCTAACACCCAATTATTTGTCTTTTTCACAGTCCATGGTGTGCACAATGAGTTATACGCAATGAGAATGTGCAATGAGAATCAAATGAGCTGAATTGTTGTTGTTACAGTTCTATCCCACCTTTCCTCCATGGCTCCCAAGATGGTGTATAAACATGGCTTTCCCCCTCCTGATTTTATCCTCACAACAGCCCTATGAGGTAGGTTAGGCCAAGAAACAGTGACTGGCCCACGTTCACCCAGTGAGCTTTATGGCCAAGTGGGGATTTAAATCCTGGTCTTCCAGGTCCTATATCAGACACTCTAATCACTTTACCACACTCCAGTGTAAGTATTATTTATTTAGAAGATTTATAAACTGCTAAACATTACAACATTTCATTTATTTATTTATTTATTTATTCAATTTATATACCGCCCCATAGCCGAAGCTCTCTGGGCGGTTCACAACAAGTAAAACATCTGATATACAATTAAAACCACATATCAAGCAATTTAAACATACATTAATGATATCAAAAATTAAAGCATATGTATACACATACAAATGCATATTAAATATTTAAAAAGCTGAAATACTAAAATACTAAAATGCTAAAAGCTAAAAAACTAAAACTAAAATGCCTGGGAGAAGAGGAAGGTTTTTACCTGGCGCCGAAAAGATAGTAATGTTGGCGCCAGGCGTACCTCATCAGGAAGAATATTCCATAGTTCGGGGGCCACCACTGAGAAGGCCCTTTTTCTTGTTGTCACCTTCCGGGCTTCTCTCTGAGTAGGCACCCGGAGGAGGGCCTTCGATGTTGAGTGGAGTGTACGGGTAGGTTTGTATCAGGAGAGACGTTCCATCAGGTATTGTGGCCCCGTGCCGTGCAAGGCTTTATAGGTTAAAACCAGCACCTTGAATCGAGCCCGGAAACATATAGGCAGCCAGTGCAAGCGGGCCAGAATCGGTGTTATATGTTCGGACCGCCTGGTCCCAGTTATCAGTCTGGCCGCTGCATTCTGCACGAGCTGCAGTTTCCGAACCGTCTTCAAGGGCAGCCCCACGTAGAGTGCATTGCAGTAGTCTAATTTAGAGGTTACCAGAGCATGAACAACTGAAGCAAGGTTTTCCCTGTCCAGATAGGGGCGCAGCTGGGCCACCAGCCGAAGTTGGTAGAAAGCACTCCGTGCCACCGAGGCTACCTGAGCCTCAAGTGACAGTGATGGTTCTAAAAGAACTCCCAAGCTACGAACCTGCTCCTTCAGGGGGAGTGCAACCCCATCCAGAACAGGTTGAACATCCACCATCTGGTCAGAAGAACCAGCTATTAACAGCATCTCAGTCTTGTCTGGATTGAGCTTCAATTTATTCACTCTCATCCAGTCCATTATCGCAGCCAGGCATCGGTTCAGCACCTTGATAGCCTCACCTGAACAAGATGAAAAGGAGAAGTAGAGCTGCGTATCATTAGCATACTGGTGGCAACGCACTCCAAAACTCCTGATGACCGCACCCAGGGGCTTCATATAGATGTTAAAGAGCATGGGGGACAGAATTGACCCCTGTGGAACTCCATATTGGAGAGCCCAGGGTGCCGAGCGATGCTCCCCAAGCACTACCTTGTGGAGACGACCCGCCAGGTAGGAGCAGAACCACTGCCAAGCAGTACCTCCAACTCCCAAATCTGCAAGTCTGCCCAGAAGAATACCATGGTCGATGGTATCGAAAGCCGCTGAGAGGTCAAGGAGAACCAACAGAGTTACACTCCCCCTGTCTTTCTCCCGACAAAGGTCATCATACAGGGCGACCAAGGCCGTCTCCGTGCCAAAACCGGGCTTGAAACCCGATTGAAATGGATCCAGATAATCGGTCTCATCCAAGAGTGTCTGGAGCTGGTCCGCAACCACTCTTTCGAGGCCTTTGCCCAAGAATGGAACGTTTGCTACTGGCCTGTAATTGTTAAGGTTTTCTGGGTTCAGGGTAGATTTCTTCAAAAGTGGTCTCACAACTGCCACCTTCAGGCAGCCAGGGACCACTCCCTCACGCAGTGAGGCATTAATCACTTCCCTGGCCCAACTGGCGGTGCTATCCCTGCTGGCTTTTATTAGCCAAGAGGGGCAAGGATCCAACACAGAAGTGGTTGCTCGCACCCGTCCAAGCACCTTGTCAACGTCCTCAAGCTGCACCAATTGAAACTCATTCATAGCAGTATACAGCAATAAAACATTAACAAATAGAAAGAGATAAAACAGTTCTAAACAAAAATAATAATCAAATCCTGTCTGTGAGTCAACTCATCCTTCTGGGAAAGCCTGTAAAAATAGAAATAAAAAGTTTTTAGAATCCAATCAAGTGTGTACAATGCCGGAGCCTGTCTAACATCAATGGGCAGTGTGTTGCATTATGCAGGCAGCGCGTGTGGTGAAGGACTTAGTCAAAACCACCATGGAATGCGCCTCCAGCACCTGCAGCACCATATCTTTGCAATAAATTATAATCAATTGTAAAGGGATCAGATGACATGCATGAATAATTCAACACCCATTACACCCCAAAGATGTAACCCAAAGAGGCAACCCCCTTTGGGGTTGCCTTAATGATGGTGCCACCTGCTATTCCCCGCAGGCTCCCCACCATCACCCCACATTCAACAGAAAAATGAGCTGTGAATTAACTCTGCTGGAAATGCACTTTCTAATCTTTCTTGTTCTCTCCCACCTCCCTTTATCATCTAGCAAAGTGTTCACTGGCAGCTTGCAGCCCAAGGGCTGTTGGTTCATTCAACTAAATACATGAACATTGCCTTTCTCATTAGGTCCTTCTTGTCTCGGTTCCCTGTCTCCAGGGTTCTTTTCCCCAAACCTCCTTTTTGTTTACCTGGGGTTCCCTTTATTTCAATTTGTTGCCTAAAATGTGTGCCCTTCCTGCGGCCACCACACTTTAGGGCTCCCTTCCTCCCTTCCTCTTAGCTTCTCCACTTCCTGGGCTATCTTTTCAGTCCTCAGATTGACTCCAAATGCCACTGACCCCTTGCGTCTTTGAAGATTTTAACTCCAGCTAAAACAACAACTTCCCCTTCCCTCACAGAAACTGAATGACAAACATCCAGCTGGTGCTACTCTCTTTTTTTCCCACCCTTTCATAGCTTATCTGTTTTCTTTTACCTAAAAGAATGTCACACCCCTTGTATACCCAATCGATCACTGCACTCTGCAGGTATTGCATGAGTAGCCACCTCTCCCCTACAGTTACCCCTGAAAGGAAGTCATTCATACTGAATGCACTCACTATTTTAAACACATTTGGAGTAGGGTAGGGTATAAGTTACTGAAAGATAGATTGTCTGTCTGAACATGCTTCATAAAAGCAGCATGGATGAACTCTAATTGTGGAACATTTCTGCAGAGATATCCTCCAAGCCTCCCCACTTCCCATTTTCAGACGGGCACTGAACCCCTTTTTGCTCCACAAAGCATTTCTTGGCCAATTTTACTCATGGCGTGTGTGTGTGCTGGATTTTATATACTGTACTTTTTATCTGCTGACAGGTCTTAATTTGCCTGGTTTTCATTGCTGTTTTATAATGGCTTTGTTAATTTCCACTCTTGGTAGCTGCTTTGGTTTTTTTTATATAAAGGGATAGAAAAATATGACGAATAAATGTCTTGAGAACACCAGGGATTCATTTTCTCATTTACCAGTGTATAAGAACATAAGAAGAGCCTGCTGGATCAGGCCAGTGGATCAGCCTTCTTCTGATTTCTTGACTATTGTCTCCATTTTGGTTAATGGCTGTGCCGAGGTATTGATAATCTTTGACAAGTTCAATGTCCTCATCGTCATAAGAACATAAGAACATAAGAACATAAGAAGAGCCTGCTGGATCAGGCCAGTGGCCCATCTAGTCCAGCATCCTGTTCTCACAGTGGCCAACCAGGTGCCTGGGGGAAGCCCGCAAGCAGGACCCGAGTTCAAGAACACTCTCCCCTCCTGAGGCTTCCGGCAACTGGTATTCAGAAGCATGCTGCCTCTGACTAGGGTGGCAGAGCACAGCCATCACGGCTAGTAGCCATTGATAGCCCTGTCCTCCATGAATTGGTCTAATCTTCTTTTAAAGCCGTCCAAGCTGGTGGCCATTACTGCATCTTGTGGGAGCAAATTCCATAGTTTAACTATGCGCTGAGTAAAGAAGTACTTCCTTTTGTCTGTCCTGAATCTTCCAACGTTCAGCTTCTTTGAATGTCCACGAGTTCTAGTATTATGAGAGAGGGAGAAGAACTTTTCTCTGTCCACTTTCTCCGTAACAGCTCAAGGTGTAAACGATCTTATAGGAGCAGATGTACGGGTGGGCAATGAGCTGGAAAGATTTGCTGAACTCTGAGAGCGGCTTTTCATGGTTGACCGTTTGTGTGGATAGTGTTGCTGTATAGTTCAGTCACCAGGGAGCACTGGGCTTGGTTGTGGCTGGCTGCATCCAGGATTATCCCGTGTCTGCTCTTGTGGGAAAGAGGCTATAACGTTTCTGTCTTGCCAGTGCATGTCCTCTAAGCCTTCTATTGCAGAGGTGGGCTGTAACTCAGTGGTAGAGTTTCTGCTTTGCATGCAGAAGCTCTCAGGCATGTCCAGGTATGGCTGGGAGATACTCTTTCCTGAAACCCTGGAGAACTCTTGCCACTCACGGGAGACAGTACCATGCTAGCCTGAGCAAGGGTCTGACTGTGTATAAGGCAAAATCCTATGCTCCTATGTAGGATAGCAGATTTGTGAGGCAGGTGATAATTTTTTCGGAGAGGAAGATCACATGTTGCATCCTTGCTAGGGGCTGTTGCATGTTAGACTGCAGTGGGTGTTGCGTGTTTGAATGCTTCTGCATCGACACAAAAAACGCCACACATACAAAAAACCAACCAGTTCAGGGGAAAGCCCCCCCCTCCAAAAATAACCCTTAGGAAAAGAGAAAGAAGTTGTTCTATTGGGCCTACTAATGGTGAGCCCCACCCCTGAGGAAAATAGGAACACAGCAATCTGCCTAATACTATTGGTGGCAACTAGATGCAATGGCTATGATCAGCTTCCACTGTCAGAGGCAGATAAGGCTGCAAGAGAGTCTGCAAATCACAGGTGGACAGAGCGCTCTTGCCCTCAGGACTTCCTTGAGGGCTTCCCATGAACATTTTCAAGAGGCAGCTGGTCAGCCATCTGTTGGGAATGCTTTGATTTGGATTCCTGCATTGATCAGGGGGTTGGACTTGATGGCCTTATAGGCCCCTTCCAACTCTACTGTTCTATGATTTGGTTGGCCATTGTGAGAAGAGGATGCTGGACTAGATGCACAACTGGCCTGATCGAGCAGGCTGTTCTTATACAGAATCAGACCCTTCATCCATCTAGGTCATTATTGTCTGCACTGGGGTGGGGAACCTCAGCTCTGGGGGCCAAATGTAGCCCTCCAAGCCTCTCTGTTTGACCCTTCAGACTTTCCCCAGGACTCACCCCTTCCCCAGCTACACCTCCTACTGAACTTACTTTGCACCCTCCTAGCGTGCTTTTCCCTGGCTGAAACATTCCCTTGAATTCTGATCATGCTTCTTGCCTGTAGCGTAGGTAGAAATTTACTTACTGTACAAAGGTAAAAATTGCTTTTGTTGCTGTGCCCACTTTTTTCTCTGGCCCTGTCATCACTGGCAAGTAGGGATGGAAAGATCTGTCAGTTTCGGTGCTCTCAGTTTCTCACTTTTCTAATGTTAAATTCAGTCCTCTACATCTCTGCAAAAAAAAAAAAATCCTCATGAAAATTCTCCACCATTTTAGTGCGAATTTCCCCAAATAAACACATTTTTGTAGGCGGTTTTGACAAAGGTACACATTTTTGCAAGACATTCTCATCACATCATGCCTTTTTGCATGTTATTTTCACTTGTGTAGTCATTTTTATGCACCCTTTAACCTAATATATGCATTTTTGTAACTGTTGTTTCGTTGGCGAACTGCATCCCAAAGTTCTAATAAATGTGAATTTTGAAGGATAGCTGTGTTTCGGTTCTCATATTGTTTCAGAAAGTACAAATTTGATAAATTCTGCTTGAAATGCGAACTGCATTGAAATTCTTACTTGTCCCTACTGGCAAGTGCCCCCCCAGAAGGTTGCCCAGGAGGGAATGTGCCCCTTGGGCTGGAAAAGGATCCCCACCCCTAGCGTATACTGAATGTGAGAGACTTCCTGGCATTTCAGACAGGGGTCACTCCCAGCCCCACCTGGTGATGCCAGGCATGGAGAGGTTCTTCTCCCCCTGGAGAAATTTGAGGAAATGGCCCTTTCCTCCATTTCTCTCTCCACAAGCAGGGTGGAGAATTTAAGAGGCCATTTACACACCACTCCAGTGACCATGATACCAGCCATATTGGGACCAATATCTGTCATTCGATATCTAGTAGAAATAAGCACAAGAGATCAGAAGTAGCAATGTGGAACCCCTAATTCAAATGTGACGCTGGGCTGCTGGAGGGTGAGATGTAACCTTTTCCCCAAAGGTAGAGGTGGGAAGATGCATCAGCAAGTTTGCAGAAAGACAGCAAGAAAGAAAGCTGCAAAATATATGCTGCAGGTGTGAGGAACAACAGCACATCAACTATGAGACCTTCCATGCTGCCAAGTACTTGCTTCCGGAGAAGGAGAGGAGAACACACAAACACTAGGAAACCACAATTTATGATGCCAATTTACAGTGATGGCTCTATTTGTTACTGTGAGAAGAAACATTCATTAATATAAGCACTTTCTGTAAAAGGTAAACAAAATGAATCATGAGTAAGGTCAGGGAAAAGGAAATGACTCTTTGCGAAAGGGATCTTCAAGGATCTGATTGGCCTAGCATTCAGGCAGACTTATGGGGTACCTTTTGGCCCCAGGTGCACTTTTCATTGTGTAATTTGCACATCAGTAGACCTACAGGGATTGTCACAAATTTCAGTCTGTACAACATCCCTAAATTTCAGCGAGTTACCACTTGCCGTCTTCCTTCTGAAAACAAACAACAACACAAACCCACCAGAGTCCAAACATAACCCCAGTTTACTCAATATGAGAAGAGTCCAACTTATGAATATGAGCCAACAGTGTGATGTGGCTGCAAAAAAGGCAAATGCTAATTTAGGCTGCATTAACAGAAGTATAGTTTCCAAATCGTGTAAAGTATTGGTTCCCTTCTATTCGGCATTGCTGAGGTCTCCTCTTGAGTACTGTGTCTAGTTCTGGACACCACACTTTAAGAAGGATGCAGACAAATTGGAACAGGTTCAGAGAAGGGTAACGAGGGTGATCAGGGGACTGGAAACAAAGCCCTATGAGGAGAGACTGAAAGAACTGGGCATGTTTGGTCTGGAGAAGACAAGACTGAGGGGAGATATGATAGCACTCTTCAAGTACTTGAAAGGTTGTCGTGCAGAGGAGGGCCGGGATCTCTTCTCGATTGTCCCAGAGTGCAGAACATGGAATAATGGGCTCAAGTTGCAGGAAGCCAGATTTCAATTGAACACCAGGAAAAGCTTCCTAACTGTTAGAGCACTATGACAATGGAACCAATGACTCAGGGAGGTGGTAGACTCTCCAACACTGCCAGCTGGACAGCCACCTGTCAGGTATGCTTTGATTTGGATTCCTGCACTGAGCAGGGGATTGGACTAAATGGCCTTATATGCCCCTTCCAGCTCTATGATTCTATAATTCTATGTTTCTATGTATAAAAAAAGAGGTAAAAGTGTCCCCACACTTATAGTGTGAGTCGTTTCCGACTCTTAGGGTGCCATCTTGCAACGTTTACTAGGCAGACTGTATATATGGGGTGGGTTTGCCAGTTCCTTCCATGGCCTTTCTTTACCCCCCAGCATATGCCGGGTACTCATTTTACCGACCACGGATGGATGGAAGGCTGAGTGGACCTCAACCCTTTTTACCGGAGATTTGACTTCCTCCTTCCGTTGGAATCAAACTCCAGCCATGAGCAGAGCTTCGGCTGCGTTACCGCCGCTTACCACTCTGCACCATGTATACTGCTCAGAAAAAAATCTACCTCCTCTGAATAAGTGTGGGGGTTTTGCTCAGGGTGCTTTGGTAGTGTCAAGCACGCTTACAGTGACTAGAAAGAAAAGATGTCTGGGCTACAAAGTGAACCCATCCTTCCACTGAATATCTCATTGGGGTCCAAATATACCCCAAAGTCAGCCAGTGTGATTTTTTTTTACTGGGTCTGCATGAGGGATAGGGAACCTGATGCCCTCCAGATGTTGTTGGAGTCCATCAGCCCCAGCCAGCATTCTCAATGGTCAGGGATGATGGGTAGGGCTTTATGAGATACAAGAAAGCAAAGTTTTTTGGAAAGACAAGGTTCTATGTTTAATCTCAAAAGTTGTTGATCCATGCACAGTTTTGCCACCTACAACTTTTCATGAACATCTTCCAATTTCAACATGCACAATGCACTAACGGTTAAATCAGCCATGCATTCTACCTGACTCTCTTTTATCTCCTAATTAGTGCATTAAGAAAAAGGAGCCTCTTTAACAACCAGCAAGGGGGAAAAGAGGCAATGCAAAGTTGATGTACAGGTGGTGGATTCATTAAAAACTCAGGTCCTCCAAGCTGTTCTGTGGATTGGGTTTTGTTTTGTTTTTTTAAGTGTTGATTGTCCTTAACAGCTTTGGAAGCCAACAGGACTTGGTGACTCTTTATCTCCAGAGCTTTGTCATCACTTTGCAGAATAACGTTCATTTACAGGGAGAATTACACCAGTTAAAATTTAAGGTGTGAACTGCACAGCCTCCAATCAGAGTTCTGCTGACACAATGACAAAGTGCTCACATGTTTCAGAAACACCCCACTGCCACCATGGCACCAGTGTTGTCCTAGGGTCTTCAGTGGAATGTCAATACTGATGGTGCCTCTCATATTTCAGCAGGGAGGGCATTCAACGACACTGGTGTCACCCATGAAAAAGCCCACCTCTGTGTTGCCACAAGATGATAATCATCTTCCCTGACCATTGGTCATACTGACTAGGGTAATGGAGCTGGAGTCCAACAACATGTGGAGGGCACCATGTTGACTACCTCTGAGATATGTGTGTGTGTGTATGTGTGTGGCCTAGGGTTGCCAGGTTCCTGCCCTGAGACTGAACCTGTATCTTTAGGAGAAGAGAAAGTCAGCCAAGTGCAGGTGTTCTTGCAACACTGTAATGGGAAAAAACACAAGGTGGAATTCTCCCTTCCCACTTTTAACTTTTAAAGATACAGAAGACCTCTTGGTTGCCAGTCACAGTCTCTCAGGCTAACCTGCCTCACAGGGTTGTTGTGAGGATAACATGGGGGAGGAGAACAATGTATACTACCTTGAGCTACTTGGAGAAAAGGCAGGATATTCTTCTTATTATTATTGGAAGTTATGTCCAAGTAAATGGATATAATTGGAGCATTCAGAATATCTGGTTCTAGTAAAGACGATACCTGCTCTTCATCCCTGACACTGGGGGGTTTGGTTCCAATGTCGTTTTGGTCAGGTTTTAAAAGGCCCAACTAATATTATAAATTTCCCATCTTTTAGGTTTAATTCTCTTCCCTTTCATAAGCAGGGACCTGCTGGTCCATCACGATGACCCAGAGAAGCCGCCTTGTACCAGGTCAGATTATTCCTAGGAGTGCATCAAGCTTCCTCAAATTGAAAGTCCTGTTAACATTCTCTCACTAATGAAAAATCAACTAGACGGACTATAGAAGCCCTGATAGTGTGGAAAATGTGACAGGTCATTTCACCTTTGTGTCAAACACTCATTATTTGCACTAATTGACAAAAGTTGCTAAGGGAGCCACCTTTCACAGAATGTTCCTTTCTGGAAGATCCTCCCCCCCCCCATTTCCCTGTAAAATTTTCATTCCTTTGACAGGTACCTTATGCATCATCTAGGAGAGAAATCTGCAGTTTGGCGGAATACGAATTGACTGGGCCTGTTCCACTGATGTTCAAATTCAAATGTTCAAGAGGTAAGTGGCTGCAGGGCCAGTATCAAGGGTCAGCATGGTTGGGCATCTGCTGAGGACCCTCACCTCAGAAGGGGTCCGTTGTCAAGAGCAAGGATGGGGGAATAATTCAATTCAGTTCACATTTAAAGGCAAACCAACCTTGGCTGTGTGCACACCATACATTTAAAGCATATTATCTCCCCCCAACTGTAGTTAGCACCCTTATTTATTTATTTATTTATTATTTTATTAATTAAATTTCTATACCGCCCCATAGCCGAAGCTCTCTAGGCAGTTCACAACAGATAAACATCCAATATACAATTAAAACATATGTTAAACAGTTTAAAAATAAAATAATTATACCAAAAACCTAAACATAATTAAACACATAAACAACTACAAAACTCAATACTAAAATATTAAATATTAAAAAAGTATTAAATTGGTTGAAATATTAAGATGTTAAGATATAAGATGTTAAATATTAAGATATAGATATTAAATGTTAACTGTTAAAATGTTAAAACTTTAAAATGCCTGGGAGAAGAGGAAGGTTTTTACCTGGCACCGAAAAGATAATAATGTTGGCGCCAGGTGTACCTCATCAGGGAGAGAATTCCATAATTCGGGGGCCACCACTGAGAAAGCCCTTTTTCTCGTTGTCCCCTTCCGGGCTTCTCTCTGAGTAGGCCCCCGGAGGAGCGCCTTTGATGTTGAGCGCAGCGTACAGGTAGGTTCATATCGGGAGAGGCGTTCCATCAGGTATTGTGGTCCCAGGCCGTGTAAGGCTTTATAAGTCAAAACCAGCACCTTGAATTTAGCCCGGAAACATATAGGCAGCCAGTGCAAGCGGGCCAGAATCGGTGTTATATGTTCAGACCTCTGAGTCCCTGTTAGCAGTCTGGCCGCTGCATTTTGCATGAGCTGTAGCTTCCGAACCGTCTTCAAAGGCAGCCCCACATAGAGTGCATTGCAGTAGTCTAATTTAGAGGTTACCAGTGCATGGACAACTGAAGTAATGTTTTCCTTGTCCAGATAGGGGCGCAGTTGGGCCACCAACCGAAGTTGATAGAAAGCACTCCGTGCCACCGAGGCTACCTGTGCCTCTAGTGACAGGGATGGTTCTAAAAGAACTCCCAAACTACGAACCTGCTCCTTCAGGGGGAGTCCAGCCCCATCCAGAACAGGTTGAACATCCACCATCTGGTGAGGAGAACCACCTACTAACAGCATCTCAGTCTTGTCTGGATTGAGCCTCAATTTATTCGCTCTCATCCAGTCCATTATCGCAGCAAGGCATCAGTTCAACACCTCGACAGCCTCACCTGAAAAAGATGAACAGGAGAAGTAGAGCTGCGTGTCATCAGCATACTGGTGGCAATGCACTCCGAAACTCCTGATGACAGCACCCAGTGGCTTCATGTAGATGTTAAAAAGCATGGGGGATAGTACTGACCAGAGCTTGGAAAAGTTACTTTTTTGAACTACAACTCCCATCAGCCCCAGCCAGCATGGCCACTGGATTGGGCTGATGGGAGTTGTAGTTCAAAAAAGTAACTTTTCCAAGCTCTGGTACTGACCCCTGTGGAACTCCATATTGGAGGGCCCAGGGTGCCGAGCAAAACTCCCCAAGCACTACCTTCTGGAGGCGACCTGCCAAGTAGGAGCAGAACCACTGCCAAGCAGTACCTCCAACTTCCAGATCAGCGAGTGTCCCCAGAAGGATACCATGGTCAATGGTATCAAAAGCCGCTGAGAGATCAAGGAGAATCAACAGAGTCACACTCCCCCTGTCTTTCTCCTGACAAAGGTCATCATACAGGGCGACCAAGGCCGTCTCCATGCCAAAACCAGGCCTGAAACCCGATTGAAATGGATCTAGATAATCGGTCTCATCCAAGAGTGCCTGGAGCTGGTCCACAACCACTCTTTCTAGGACCTTGCCCAAAAATGGAACATTCGCTACCAGCCTGTAATTGTTAAGAGTTTCTGGGTCCAGGGAAGATTTCTTCAGAAGTGGTCTCACCACCGCCGCCTTCAGGCAGCCAGGGACCACTCCCTCTCGCAATGAGGCATTAATCACTTCCCTGGCCCAGCCAGCAGTTCCAACCCTGCTAGCTTTTATCAGCCAAGAGGGGCAAGGGTCCAAGGTAGAAGTGGTTGCACGCACCTGTCCAAGCACCTTGTCGACGTCCTCAAGCTGTACCAATTGAAACTCATCCAACAAATCATGACCAGACTGTGCTCTGGATACCTCATTTAAATCCACTGCTGTAACATTGGAGTCCAAGTCCCGACGGATGCATGAGATTTTATCCTGGATTTGCCTAGCAAATTCATTACAACGGGCTTCGGATGGATCTATCATGTCCTTAGGGCCAGAATGTAACAGCCCTTGGACAATTTTAAAAAGCTCTGCCAGCCGGCAGATAGAAGATTGTATGGTGGCAACAAAATATTGTTTTTCGCTATCCGCACTGCCCCTAAATACAGCTTGGTATAGGCACTTACCAGTGCGAGATTGCATCCATCAGGAGTTCGTCTCCATCTGCACTCAAGCCGTCTCCTATGCTGTTTCATCACTCTCAGCTCTGGAGTGTACCATGCAGCTGTATGAGCTCTACCCAGGAGAGGGCGCTCAGGAGTGATCATGTCAACTGCCCGGGTCATTTCAGTATTCCACAATTCGACCAGGGTTTCGACAGGAGCGCCAGCCTTATCAGCCGGAAAACTCCCCAGAGCCTTTTGAAAACCATCCGGATTCATTAGTCTCCGGGGGCGGACCATCTTAACAGGTTCCCCACCCCTGCAGAGGGGAGAAGCCGCTGTAAGTCTAAACTTCAACAAGCGGTGATCTGTCCATGACAAAGGGGCTGATGTAAGACTCCCTACCTTCAGATCACCTTCGCCCTGTCCAGTTGCAAAAATCAGGTCTAGAGTATGCCCTGCCACATGCGTTGGGCCGGTAGCGTATTGGGACAGCCCCATGGTTGTCATGGAGAACATGAAGTCCTGAGCCGCCCCAGATAGGGTGGCCTCGGCATGGATGTTGACATCCCCCAGCACCAAAAGTCTAGGGGATCTCAACAATACATCCGAGACCACCTCCATCAGCTCAGTTAGGGAGTCTGTTGGGCAGCGGGGTGGGCGGTACACCAGCAGAATCCCCAATCTGTCCCCCTGACCCAACACAAGGTGCAAACACTCCAGACCAGTAGCTAAATGGACAGGGTGCTTGGAGAGAGAGATGGAACTCCTATAGACCACAGCAACCCCCCCTCCTCGGCCCTCAAATCTACCCTGATGCTGAACCAAATACCCAGGTGGGCATAGCTGGGAGAGACTAACCCCACCCTGCTCACCCACCCAGGTCTCGGTTATACATGCCAGGTCGGCCGCCTCATCCACAATTAAATCGTGGATGAGAGAGATCTTATTGTGAACCGATCTGGCATTTAAGAGCAGCATCCGGAGATCTGAGAGCTGGCTGATAGGGCAACCAACAAACCTGTGGGTGCGTGGGGGACCGGAACACAGCACAGCCGTTAACTGTCTGGGCCGCGTTCCCCTCACCTGGCAAGTCCTCCACACAACGTCATATCTCCCTCTACCCGTCACTACACTAATTGGGGCCCCCTGGAATCTTCCCAATCGACTTTGACTCCTCTCTCCCAGGCACATATTGCGAGCCCACACACACGCACACACTCAAAACCATACACTCCCCCACACACTCCCACACAAGGCAAGAACTACTACAGGGCCATTTACAGAGCTACAGTTCCCAGCATCCTTCATAAACTGTAGTTCCCAGGTATCTTTGGGGGAAATAATGTGCTTTAAATGTATGGTGTGTACACAGCCCTAATTCACACTTCCCAAAACAATGTGCAAATTGAAACTCAGTCATCCTGCACGAATTTTGCAGTGCAGTTCTCCAGCCAAAATGCATTCAAAAATGTAGAGCTGTGCACAGTCCCCCAATCTGATTCAGAGCCTGATCTGTCCCAGTCTGACCCAGGGCCATCTGGGGCCAACCCAACCCCAATCCAGAGCCTCAACAAATTCAGGGGGCTTGCACATCATTTAATTAGGGTTTAAATCCCTAATTAAGCATGTGGTCAGGAAGGGGGATAGAGATGAACACAGGTAACCTGAGTGTGTCTCCTCCCTCTCTCCCCACCAGCAGACACCCCCCCTTTGACAGCTCTGAATAACTCCAGGTGGACCCCTTCCAACCCAGAGCTATCTGGGGCTGCCTTAACTTCCTCCAGCGAAGTTCCAGATTTACCCTAATTGGCCCTATTCAGGATCTTGGATTCAGCCGGAGCAGGTGCACAACCTTACAACCTGTGGCCCTCCAGATGTTTATTTATTTATTTATTTATTACATTTATACACCACCCCATAGCCGAAGTTGTCTGGGCAGTTTACAGGAATTAAAAAAATAAAAAACAAATATACAAATTTTAAAACACACAAAAAACAATTTAAAAACACAATTTAATTTTTTTAAAAGACAACAACAACAATTCTTTATTGCTAAAAGCTATTAGCCACCGCAAAAGGTTAAAAAAAGTACAGAAGGGCATAAAGTGCACTAGCATAAAATACAAAGGTAGAATAAAAACAGCCAAACAACCAGGAAATTTATATACCACAGGATCTTTCTTCTTAAAACAGCCTTAAAGTTCTGTGTTAAAAACTGAACAGTGAGACGTCAAAACAGTTCCGAGCGTTTTACAAAGCTAGCCCTAATCTTCTTGGCTGCGAGGACAAAAGTGGAGACCTTAGATGTTATGTAAATATCTGAACCCGCCAGAAGGATGGCTATTTGTTCAAAAGCGGGTCTGTCCTGCATGAGAAGAATTACAGGGTCTAAAATTTTAGCTCTGGGCGCCTGATAAAGGGGACATCTCAGGAGGTAATGGGCCACGTCCTCAATCTCACCCGCACAGCAAATGCAAACTCTGAGATCACAGGGGGTGTTAGCATAACGGCCCGCCAGCATTGCAGAGGGCATGGTTTGCAGACGCAGGGCTGTAGAGGACCATCTCTGCAGAGGGGCCGATAGAAAGGAGAGATATGGTTCAGCACCAAATGTTGTTTTGAAACAGGGGTACCATACCGAAAAGGAAGTTTGGGAGGCCAAATAAAGCATCCAGCGTTGGGCATAGAATAAAATTCTTTCCTTAAGCAATCTTTTCGCCCTTGAGGAGTAGTGTGATGGAAGAATGGTTATGGAAATCCCATAGGCAGACAGTTTGGCTTTGGCTCGAAGTAACCATGAAGAATGGTAGGATGACTGAAGTTGTTCGCGTAAACACATTTTAGGCAGGCATGTGTCATCCATGCCAACGAGCCGCAGCCAATACGAAGCCAATGCCACATGGGCCAAAGATTCTAACGGGTGGAGACCGGTTTCTAGTCTCAGTAGGTTGGCGGGAGAACCACGGGGAATGGCCAGGATAAACCTGAGAAAGGTTTGAAGGATGAAGTGTCACTGTGGCCCCAGATCTCTGCCCCATATTGTAATTGGGGAATTATCTTCCTACGGAAGATTTCCAGAGCTGGGGGGACCAATTTGCCACCTTTATAGGAAAAAAAACAGCATAACTGATGGACAGAACGAGCTGCCTTCAGTCTAACGGAGTCACAATGAAATTTCCAAGACAAATTTGCAGTAAAATTAACACCCAAGTAACAGTAACTCCATTGCTGTTGGATAATTTGGTTGTTTAATCTCCAAACATGTTTGGTGCTCTTATTCCCAAACACAACCACTTTCGTCTTTGCGTAATTAATGAGAAGGTTTTCCTTAGAACAAAAATGGCCTAGGCTGTTTAACAGCCTCCTCAAACCGACTTGTGTGGTTGACATGAGGGCAAGGTCGTCAGCATAAAGCGGAACAGAGATTTTAGAGGATAAAATGGAAGGGGGAAAATACAAAGGGCCAGATAGCTCCTGGACACTGTTATTTATATAAAAGTTAAAAAGAAAGGGGGCTAAAATACATCCCTGGCGCACCCCTCGATGGGTGGAAATCGACTCAGAAAGGATGCCATTTGCACCGAGTCTCACTCTAAGAGAAGTGTCACAATGCAGGGACCGCAGGAGCAAGAGTAATCGTTTGTCAATATTAGTATCACCCAACTTTTGCCACAGGCGGCCTCTTTCAATGAGATCAAATGCAGAGGAGAAATCCATGAAGGCCACAAAAAATTCCTTCCTATTATGGAATGCATATTTTTGGATGAGGTGGGACAATACAAAACAATGGTCAACCGTGGATTTACCCTTTGCAAACCCGGCTTGTTCTGGAGCAATAACATTATACTCTTGGGTCCATTTATCCAATTTCACAAGGAGATACCTGGTGTAGAGTTTGGATGCTATGTCTAATAGACTGATCGGCCTAAAATTTTTAGGATCCGTTTTGGCTCCGTTTTTGTGGAGAGGTATAACTATGCTACTTCTCCAACCCTTAGGGATCACTCCCCTCGAGTTAATAAAGGTAAAGAGCTTTGCAAAAATAGGTCCCCACCAGTCGGGGTTGGACTTAAAAAGCTCTGCGGGGAGCATATCTTCACTGGGGGCCTTATTATTTGACATCAAATTAATCAGCGAGGTGACCTCCCCAGGTGAGACCGGGTCCCACTCTGGGCAGCAATTTAAGGAGCTGGCGAGAGAAGATGAGGAAGTTTGAGGGAAGGGCGAGGTGCTCTTATAAAGAGCAGAGAAGTGCAAACTCCATTGGTCCAATGTTATCAGGTTATCTAAACCCATTTCAGCCTCCTTCAGGCCCCGAGAAACAAGATCCCAAAATCTAGAGGCATTTTTCTTGAGAGAAGCTAAACCTAATTCTCTCCATTGTTGTTGGACATAGGAGGCCTTTTTTTCTCTTAAGAGTTTTTTATAGGACTGCCTAAGAGATAAGTACACCTTAAATTTAGCCAGCGAGTCATCTTGCCTGCTGGCCCTAATGGCTTGGCTTAGCTTGCGTTTGGCCAGGGCACAGCTTTTATCAAACCACCCTCTGTTCTTTAAAATTTTAGGTTTAGAGGTGGACAGCAGGGGCTTTAACTTGGACACTAGGGAGTCATATAAGGGAGATGGGTCCGTAGACGACAAAAGATGATCTCTCAAGTCCAACATCAGGGGAGAGTTAAGGAAAAGGTTTATTGATTCACTTAACTCCCCACTCCAATGGATCCTTCTATCCCCCTGGGGCACCAAAGAGCTGGGTGGGGAAAAAGCAGTAAGGGGAGAGAGAGGAAAGATAGAAAAGGGGGAAAAGAGGGGCATATGGTCACTCTCAGGTCTGGAAATTATCCCAAAGGTTGTTATATAGGAAATAAGGGGTTGGGAGAGGACCATATAATCAATCGTGCTCCTACCCCTCGGGCCAAGAAAGGTATGCACGTTGGACGCCGGGTTTAAGTACGAACCATTGCAGATAAATAGATGAAATGTATAAACTAAACTGAAAAAGGATAGTCCAGCGGGATTAATGGATTTTTCCAAGGAATTCCTACAGGGAAAATCAGAGAGGTCATCTGGGGATAACCCCATTCTACTGCCAATGGCCAAATTGTTTGGGCCTAGTCTGGCATTAAAGTCTCCAGTCATCAGGATTAGAGGGTCTTGAAACTGGTGGTACAGGGCAAGCAATGCCTGATCTAAATCGGCCGAAATTGAGGGACTCCCATCCCCTGTCTTGGCTCTCATCGGGGGCACAAAGACGTTGATCACAATTAGCATGGGAGACCTGGGCCAGGAAATTTTAGTTATAAGAATATTGTTGAACGAGAGCACCTCTATCTCAGAAATGGTAGGATTCCGGTCGACCGAAATTAATGTCGCCAGACCGCCCTGCGGTCTGCCCCCCTTAAGGGAAGCAGTAGCAGGTACAGAGCTTGCAAATGTTACTTTTTAAAACTACAACTCCCATCAGCCCCAGCCAGCATGGCCACTGGATTAGGCTGATGGGAGTTGTAGTTCAAAAAAGTAACTTTTCCAAGCTCTGAGCAGGTATAATGTGGGCAGTGAAACCAGGTAAAGAAGGAAAGGAGGGAGAGGTGATCCATGATTCCTGAATGCAAACGATCTGAAATTTCCTGCAAAATTCCACAAAACTGAAATCAACCAGCTTGGCATGCCAACCGGCCACGTTCCATGACACAACTGCTAATAGAGAGGGAGATACGCTCAGGGTGGTTGGATGAAGTCAAGGTGAAGACGATTCCTCCAGATGGACTTGGGCCTCACAGCGCAGGACGTGTCTATGAGCATTCGGGCCTGTCAAGTGGGAAGGGGAAGCAGAAGATGGCAGACCCAGAAAGCAGTCTTTAAAAGGGGAGCCTAGTTCAAAGTCCTCCAGAAATCTGGAGGAGGGTCTCCTGCCCTGAAGGTTTTTGAGAAGGTTTTGTAACTTGTTTATGATATCTTGTTGGGCATAATCAGGGAAGTTGGAAAAATTAGACACTAGCTCATCCTCTCCATCACAGGAAAAAACAAAGGATTTGTCTGCTGGCTCATCAGTGCTGGGTGGCTCTGGGGACCGCTGTTGAAGCACGATCGTGGGCGAGGGGCAGGGAGAGGCACTAAACCTGTCGAGGACAATGAAGTTGCTGCTGGAGACATCTAGGAAGCCCCTAGTAGAGTTGGAGTTAATGAATGCTGAAGATGTACAGTCGTCCCAGGACTGCTTCTCCACCACCAAAAGTCGAGTTGGAGATGATGGATCAACTCGATGCCACGAAGGGCACAGAGGTCGCGGTTTCGCTAGGTTAACAAAATGTCTTTGCACATAAATTCCATGCCTGAGTAATAAGGAACTACTGGCTAGAATCATGTAGACCAACTCATGAGACTTGAAAGTAAGTAAGACTGCCAAGCTAGTGAAATTCTTAGAAAGAGCTTCAACCTTAAGTATGTCATCATGTTTAACAAAGGCCAGGTGCAGGGAATGTAGAACTTTGCAAATGTGCATTTTCCAGTTGAGTTGTTGCACTCTGGTGCTGAGGCATGGGACATTAGACAGGACTAACCTATTCCGGCTCAGCCTTAGGGACCAGTATTCTGCTTCGCCATTTTTCACAGAGGGCTTAGAGGAGTAAGCTGCTGGCTTAGCGGAGCAGGAAACCGCAGGAGGTGCAACAACTGAAGATGGAGCAGCTTGGGGGGAAGACAGCTGCACAGCGGGGGCTATATGTGGGGGATCCCGAGAGGCAGTCGATTGACTGTGATTCCCCTTAGCCCTCTCAGTAGGCAACGGTGCTTCGAGTAATTTAAAAAGCTTGTGAAAGTCCATCTTCCTGCCTTTAGGAAGTCCTTCCCATGTTTATTCTCCATTGGCTATTTGAACAGGGCTGGAACAAGATGTCACCATGTAAGTGTTCTGGGAAAGAGTTTAAGGGGAAATGGCTGGAGGCTTAAATTGTCAAGAGTTCACCTCAACTGCTTCTGGGATACTTTCCAGTCTTAATTTTTCTTTGTCCAGATTGTGGATTTTCAGTTTATTACTACACCTAACAGTGTGATCCAATGCATGTCTACTTAACGGTAAGCCCCATTGGGTACAAGGAGACTGATTCCTAGAAAAATTAGCATAAGATTTCAGGATGCCTCTGAAACAAACAAAACTGACAGGTAGTGTTTGGTGAAGTCACCAACCATCAGCTTCTATAGTAGAGAAATCAACTCCAATCATGATTAATGGGAATACACAATGTGAATATATTGCTTCAAATTTATCTTCTTCTTTTTTTGGTAACCAGTTTTTTTTTAAAAAAAAAATCTTTCTTTCTCCGTAACAAAACAACTGTCCAGGGTAATTTTGCAATGCTTCATTTGGCACAGTCAAAAGATGAACAGTTTTGCCTTGCTTGGCAGTTTCATCTTTCAATGCAATAACAATTACCCCTTACTTTCTTTGTTGCCATGTTATAGGCTGTTGTCTAACTGTATTAATTGACCTTTTTTTCTGAGACATTCAATTCTTCATTTTGCTTAATTTTCTGACCCAGGAAAAAAACCTCCCTCCCCCCATTTCTTCCTCCTCCTGCTCTATATGCTTCTAAGATATTGCCAGCTAATGTGTGTGAAACTGGCTGAACGCTCTGAAGTGCTGCATGAATGGAAACATATGGAACTGCCTTGTACGGAGTCAGAACACAGCTTCTTCCAGCCCAGCGTGATTGGGTTGTCATCAGCACTTCAGGGCCCCCAGCAGAGGTTTATCTCAGTCTTGCCACCTGCAGTTCATTTAACTAGAGATGCCAGGAATTGAACTTGAGGATCTTCTACCTGCAGAATAGGGGGTCTAGAACTGAGCCCTCCCTGCAAAATTAATTTTGTTGGGTTAGTGAGGGCAGAGGATTACAGCAAAAAGTACAAGCTAAAGGCTAATTTGTGGGGGTTTCCTCCCAAATATTAAAGCAGGTAGTAGGTGAGTAGGTGTAATATCACAAGCCGCTCTGGGTGCAGAGTTAATTAACACTGTGCAAAGAGATGGCAGGACTGGGCCAACATGACCTAAAAGGGAGCATTTATATGAAATTGAAGCTGCCAGCCAGCCCAAAGCCAAGGCTTGCCAGTTATGTTGAGGCAAATTGAGTTGGCAACATGGTTGTTGTTCTGTGCCTTCAAGTCGATTACGACTTTCGGAGACCCTATGAATCAGAGACTTCCAGTAGCATCTATTGCAAACCACCCTGTTCAGATCTTGTAAGTTCAGGTCTGTGGCTTCCTTGATGGAATCAATCTATCTCTAGTTTGGCCTTCCTCTTTTTCTACTCCCTTCTGTTTTTCCCAGCATTATTGTCTTTTTTAGTGAATCACAGCTTCTCCTGATGTGTCCAAAGTATGATAACCTCAGTTTCACCATTTTAGCTTCTAGTGATAGTTCTGGTTTAATTTGTTCTAACACCCAATTATTTGTCTTGTTCTCCAACACCACATTTCAAATGTTGATTTTTCCCTTATCCCCTTTTTTCACTGTCCAACTTTCACATCCATACACAGAGATGGGGAATACCATCATCTGAATGTTCTTGACTTTAGTGTTCAGTGATACATCTTTGCATTTGAGGACCTTTTCTAGTTCTGTCATAGCTGCCCTCCCCAGTCCTAGCCTTCTTCTGATTTCTTGACTATTGTCTCCATTTTGGTTAATGACTGTGCCGAGGTATTGAGAATCCTTTGCAAGTTCAATGTCCTTGTTGTTAACTTTAAAGTTACATAAATCTTCTGTTGTCATTACTTTAGTCTTCTTGACATTCAGCTGTAGTTCTGCTTTTGTACTTTCCTATTTATCTTTCATCAGCATTCATTTCAGATCATTACTAGTTTCTGCTAGTAGTATGGTATTGTCTGTGTATCTTAATTTATTGATATTTCTCCCTCCAATTTTCACACCATTTTGGTCCAATCCCACTTTCCGTATGATATGTTCTGCATACAGATTAAATAAATAGGGTGATAAAATACACCCCTGTCTCACACCCTTTCCAATTGGGTTTCTCCATATTCTTTCCTTACAGTAGCCTCTTGTCCAGAGTATAGGTTGTGCATCAGGACAAAGATGCTGTGGCAATATAAGAGACCCTAAGTCCCCCACCAGCTAAGGATGAGTGAGGAATTCTGTTCAGTGTGCATCTGAAAGTGAACCTACCCAATTCTCACTTTCCAAAAAATACAAGAACCAAAACACAGCCATCCTTTAAAATCTGCACTTCTCTGAATTTCGCAATGCAGTTCTCCATCCAAGTAACCTTTACAAAAATGCATAGACTAGGAGAAAGTGTGCAAAAAAATAGGGCTGCCCCCAATCCACCCCGTGGCTTCAAACTGGGGGGAGGAGACCATCAGGCTGACCCACGCTGGGTGAACCCACCCCACCTGAGAACCAGTCCTGAATTAGTTTGGGGGCGGGGCTAATGCTGCAGCCAGTTTGTCAAAATGACAACTGAATCGATACCAAACTGCAAACTGCATCTTTACATGAAAGGGCTTTTTTCCTGGCTCTGCCACCAGAGGATGCCAGGACTGACCTTCTGTACCAGGGATGAGGAACCTCTTCCTTTCCAGATGCTGTTGGACTACAACTCCCATCTGCCCCAGCTGGCATGGCCAATGGTGACAGATGATGGGAGTTGTAGCCTACAACAGTTAGAAAGGACACATCTCCCATCATCCCTGACCGTTGGCCATGCTGGCTGGGAGTTGGAGACCAGCCAAGTTTGGAGAGCCACAGATTCCCCATCCCTGCTCTATACCAAATATGTGCTCAGTCACTGAACTATGGCCCAGCCCCAAAATGGTGGTATTGGTGTTGTCTTGGCAATTCTTCTTCTTAAAAGAGATTCTAGATTCTTTTGAAGGCCATCCTTTTCTTCTTCTTCTTGTAGTGCAGGGTATGTTTGTGCATTTGATCCTAATGTTCCCTCTGTGGATGCTCTCATCTATGTTTCATTCTTGGCAACTATCCTGGTGTACCCCTGTTGTATTTTCTCAGTTTTTTTTCATATCCTGGCTTGGACTCCGAGATGTACAACTGGATATTTATCACCCTGCGATTAATTATACTAAATCTTTTACAAATCCCATTGTTAACTTCTCAAGGGCGTTTGAGGAGAAATCCTTTGGCTTCTGTGCAGCACTTGATAGGAAGACGAGCCAAAAGTATTTTAAAGCCTGAAGTGATTTGTTCTCTGCATGCATTGACAACCTGCTGATACCATCAGATCAAAGCCCACGCTGCCTGGAATGCCATTGTACCTTTATTTTTGGTTGTTTATACTCAAAACTTGGGAGGGTCCTTTCAACATTTTTTAAAAAGAAGATTCAAAGCTTTTTTTAAAAAAAGAAAGAAGATTCAAAGCTAGTTGACTGTGAACAGAAAGTACATGTTTTTCATTACTGCCGGGAGCAGTGGCTGTTGCCTTGGTCCTCAAAATAATAATCTCTCCTCCTTTGTCTAGGCTGTGTTCAAGCAAATGATGAGATGAATTTACTCACATTTTTCTCTATTTCTTTTTAGAGCTGGAGGAACTAGTCTAAATTTGTTCCACGTCAGCATTGCTGGCATTCAATCATAGCTCTGTTCTGTCCCATTTTGCATGGACTTTTTAAAAGAATGAACAAAAAATCCCCAAGTAAATTCTATGGATTTTGAATGTGCTCTTCTCATAAAAACCACATTTTTTTCAATGCATTTTAGTGCTATTTATTTATTTATTATTTAATTTATATCCCGCCCTTCCTCCCAGCAGGAGCCCAGGGCGGCAAACAAAAACGTTAAAAACACTTGAAAACATCACAAAAACAGACCTTAAAATACACTAAAACAAAACAACTTTAAAAACATTTTTAAAAGCTTTAAAAACATCTTTAAAAAGGTTAAGTGCATTTAGTGCATTTTCTCCTAAAATGCATATTCTGTACACATGTCGTTAAACATAAGATGCATATTTTTGAATCAAAAAAATCCCTGCATTTCAAAATTTGGAGAAGTGCATCATCTGACTGATGATTTTGTGTTCCAATCTGCAAGAAAGTTCAGGAATATTGCGTCTGGTCAGACTGCTGCTAAAAGTGGATGAAGTGATTTCCTACCCCTTACTATTTCTTTTAAGTTTAGATAAAAAATGGCCTTACCTTTTCAGCGTCTCGCTCGCTCGCTCCTTCACTCAAACATTTTGATATATTTTGACTGGTGAGATCTCTTGGGAGAATTCAGGTTGTTCCTTTGTGAGTCTACTAGACCACTGTTCTTCAGCTTTGGGTCCCCAGTTGTTGTTGGACTACAACTCCCATCATCCTTGGACATTGGCTAAGCTGGCTGGGGTTGATGGGAGACGTAGTCCGACAACATCTTGTGGGGAAAGGCCGCAGCTCAGTAGAGGAGCATCTGCCTCACATGGACAAGGTCCCAGGTTCAATCCCCAGCATCTCCAGGCAGAGCTGAGAGAGAATCCTAGTCTGAAACCCCGGAGAGCCACTGCCAGTCAGTGTAGACAATGTTGAGCTAGATGAACCAATGGCCTGACTCACTATAAACTGGAAACAAAACAATGGACAGCATCCAAAGAACCACAAAGAAATGAATTTCTTCTCAGCATTTTGGGATTTTTTCCTCTTTCTTTGTGGGTCTGGCATACTATAAGGAAGCATCCATGTTCCTATGCTCCAGCTGAGAAAAAAAAGCAGGGCTCCTGGAGAAGATTTATGGATGAACCATTTTAGCAGATCTAGACAAGTACCTGTTATTAGCCCAATACAGGACATCCTATCTGGACCCAGAACATCCTTCTGACCACTGTTGGCCTTCTTGTAGATGTATGGATAACCCCAGGCATTTTGAGATGTCAACTTAAAAAGTTTCAGGTACCCATACATGGCCAAATGGCTGGAAGTTTGATCACTTAATATTTCCTAGGTAACCACAGCTAACAATCACACGTCTTAGACTTCTGAGGTCACAATGGAACAGCTCCGGGTATAAAACCTCTGACTAAGAGCAGGTCTCCTCATTGCACCTGGCCTTGAGTTGAGGCATGAAAGGCAACATTTGTTGTTACTATTTATGTCTCATCTTGGCTCACGCTCAACTTCCACTGCTCATTTCAAGGTAAGAGCCTTCAGCAAATGTTAAATGGAGATCTTGTTTAATGGCTTCCCTTCTCCTGCATAGCAATTCAGTGCTCTTCTGTGCTGCTATTTCATTATCTTAGTCCACAAGTTGGGTTTTATTTTAGGATTTTAATTTAAAACATACATTTTAATTGTGGTATTTTTGTAACCTGCCCTTGGACTATTCAGTGACAGGTGGTATATAATGACAATGAATTCAATATTATATCCAGTTCTGGTCTCCGCACTTCAAGAAGGATGCAGACAGACTGGAACAGGTTCAGAGGAGGGCAACCAGGTTGATCAGGGGACTGGAAACAAAGCCCTATGAGGAGAGACTGAAAGAACTGAGCATGTTTAGCCTGGAGAAGAGAAGACTGAGGGGAGATAGGATAGCACTCTTCAAGTACATGAAAGGTTGTCACATAGAGGAGGGCCGGGATCTCTTCTTGATTGTCCCAGAGTGCAGGACACAGAATAATGGGCACAAGTTGCAGGAAGCCAGATTTCAACTGGACATCAGGAAAAACTTCCTAACTGTTAGAGCTGTATGACAATGGAACCAATTACCTAGAGAGGCGGTGGGCTCTCTGACACTAGAGGCAATTAAGAGGCAGCTGGACAGCCATCTGTCAGGAATGCTTTGATTTGGATTCCTGCATTGAGCAGGGGGTTGGACTTGATGGCCTTGTAGGCCCCTTCCATCTCTACTATTCTATGATTCTCAATATACTATACTAAATAATCAATCAATCAATCAGTGGCCAGATTTATTTATTAAATTTATTTATTTTATTTATTAAATTTATATACCGCCCCATAGCTGAAGCTCCCTGGGTGGTTCACAACAGACAATATCAAAATACAATAAAACACATATTTAAAACAATTCAAACAACATTAAAAATGGGCTTCCTTAAATTTTTTTAAATTCAAAACATTTATAACACATATTAAACACATATTAAAACATGTATTAAAATGCCTGGGAGAAGAGGAAGGTTTTTAACCTGGCGCCAAAAAGATAGTAATGTTGGCACCAGGCGTACCTCATCAGAAAACTATTCCACAATTTGGGGGCCACCACTGAGAAGGCCCTTTTTCTTGTTGCCACCCTGCGAGCTTCCCTTTGAGTAGGCACCCGCAGGAGGGTCTTCGATGTTGAGCGTAGTGTATGGGTAGGTTCATATCGGGAGATGCATTCCACCAGGTATTGTGGTCCCGTGCCGTGTAAGGCTTTATAGGTTAAAACCAGCACCTTGAACCGGGCCCGGAAACATATAGGCAGCCAATGCAAGCAGGCCAGAATCGGTGTTATATGTTCAGACCGCCTGGTCCCCGTTATCAGTCTGGCCGCTGCATTTTGCAGGAGCTGCAGTTTCCGAACCGTCTTCAAAGGCAGCCCCACATAGAGCGCATTGCAGTAATCTAATTTAGAGGTTACCAGAGCATGGACAACTGAAGCGAGGTTCTCCCTATCCAGATAGGGGCGTAGTTGGGCCACCAATGGAAGTTGGTAAAAGGCACTCCGTGCCACTGAGGCTACCTGAGCCTCAAGTGACAGGGATGGTTCTAAAAGAACTCCCAAACTACGAACCTGCTCCTTCAGGGGGAGTGTAACCCCATCCAGAACAGGTTGAACATCCACCATCCGGTCGGGAGAACCACCCACTAACAGCATCTCAGTCTTGTCTGGATTGAGCCTCAGTTTATTAGCTCTCATCCAGTCCATTGTCGCAGCTAGGCAACGGTTCAGCACATTGACAGCCTCACCTGAAAAAGATGTAAAGGAGAAGTAGAGCTGCGTGTCATCAGCATACTGATGGCAACGCACTCCAAAACTCCTGATGACCGCACCCAGGGGCTTCATATAGATGTTAAAAAGCATGCGGGACAGAACTGACCCCTGCGGAACTCCATACTGGAGGACCCAGGGTGCCGAGCAGTGTTCCCCAAGTGCTACCTTCTGGAGACGACCCGCCAAGTAAGAGAGGAACGATCAAGGAGAATCAACAGAGTCACACTCCCCCTGTCTTTTTCCCGACAAAGGTCATCATACAGGGCAACCAAGGCCGTCTCCGTGCCAAAACCGGGCCTGAAACCCGACTGAAATGGATCCAGATAATCGGTTTCATCCAAGAGTGTCTGGAGCTGGCCAGCAACCACTCGTTCTGGGACCTTGCCCAGAAATGGGACATTTGCTACCGGTCTGTAATTATTAAGGTTTTCTGGGTCCAGGGACGATTTCTTCAGAAGTGGTCTTACTACTGTCTCTTTCAGGCAGCTAGGGACCACTCCATCTTGCAATGAGGCATTAATCACTTCCCTGGCCCAGCCGGCAGTTCCAGCCCTGCTAGCTTTTATTAGCCAAGAGGGGCAAGGATCCAACCTAGAAGTGGTTGCACGCACCATTCCAAGCACCTTGTCAACGTCCTCAAGCTGTACCAACTGAAACTCATCCAAAATATCAAGGCAAGACCGTGCTCTGGACACCTCATTCGATTCAAATGCTACAACATTGGAGTCCAAGTCCTGGCGGATGCAAAAGATTTTATCCTGGAAGTGCCTAGCAAATTCATTACAGCGGGCCTCAGATGATTCCACCGTGTCCCTAGGGTCAGAAAGCAATAGCCCTCGGACAATTTTAAAAAGCTCTGCTGGACGGCAGATGGATGATTTAATAGTGTCAGCAAAATATTGCTTTTTTGCTGCCCTCACCGCCCCTAAGTACAACTTAGTGTAGGCACTTACCAGTGCATGATTGAATCCATCAGGAGTTCGCCTCCATTTGCACTCCAGCCGTCTCCTATACTGTTTCATCGCTCTCAGCTCCAGAGTATACCATGGGGCTGTATGAGCTCTACACAGGAGAGGGCACGCAGGAGCGATCATGTCAACTGCCCGGGTCATTTCTGCATTCCACAGTTCGACCCGGGTTTCGACAGGAGCTCCAGCCCTATCAGCCAGAAAGCTCCCCAGAGCCCTTTGAAAATCATCAGAAGTCATTAGTCTCTGCGGGCAGACCATCTTAACAGATCCCCCACCCTTGCAGAGGGAAAGAGCCGCTGTAAGTCTAAACCTCAGCAAGTGATGATCTGTCCATGACAGAGGGACTGATGTAAGGCTCCCTTTTGGGAGCTCTGCTTTTTGTTTTTAGAGAAAAGGTGAGTAAGAGGGGACATGACAGAAGTACATAACATTATTACAGAAGTGGATAGAGAATTTTTTTTTCTCCTTCTCTCATAATACTATAATTCAGGGACATCCAGTGAAGCTGCATGTTGGAAGGCTCAGGACAGACAAAAGAAAGCACTTGTGCACACATGCAGCGATGAACACTAACTGGGATGGCTTTTTAAAAGGATTAGACAAATTCATGGAGGGTAAGAGTATCAATGGTGCACTGTCAGAATACCAGTTGCTGGGAAATGAAGGTGGGGGGAGTACTGCTGCATCTGGGTTCTGCTTGCGGGCTTCCCATGGGCATTGAGTTATGCCACTGTGAGCACAGAGATCTGGACTAGATGGACTCTTGACTTGATCCAGCAGGGCTCTTCTTATGTTTTTATGAGGATCTAATGACCAGAGTGGTACAACTGAACTGATTAACAGTGATGGCTGGTAGCTCCATGTCAGTGGGGCAGTGGAATCCAATCCAGGTTTTAGTGTGAACTTTCAATAAGCTGTCCAAGATTCTGAAGCACCTCAGAGAGCTCACTGAAAGTTCGGAGTAAAACCCGGAGCAGATTCCACTGCTCTACTGACAGCTGCCACTGCTGATTAATAATACATTCATGGAAGGGAGGGAGGGAGGAAAAGGAGGACAGCTTTTTCTTCTATCTATTATGCCTTGCTTCTTCTGGCAAACATGTCTGAAAAACACTGTAGGCTGGTGGAAGAAGAGGTGGGTCATTTCCATCATTTGCAATGTGAGAACAAAGTGTAGGGGAAGTGTGGGATATTCCATGGGTCTTCATTCATATTGACTGAAGCGGCAAATGCTATGGGATCAGTATAGAATGCAGAGTGCCTCCCCCTGAATCCCCATTCAGAAAATTTTATTATTATTATTATTATTATTGTTGATGTCGTTGTTGTTGTTGATGATGATGATGATGAATTAAATTTAATATCCTGCCCTTTGTCCCAAAGGAGCCCAGAAGGAGAGCAGGGTCTGCTTTTGTTCACATGGAGAAAGCCTATGATTCCAAGTTAATTGCATGAAAGCTGGATCTCCCCTCCTCCCCTTTTGTACAAACTTTCATTTCGCGGGAAACTTCTGGCTCCTTGCTCTGCCTCTTTCTTCTCGGGTTAATTAAAATGTGCATTTTCCCCCAATATCTTCCCTCCCAGAAGAATAGAGTTATATTGTTTAAAGAGGATCTGGAGCGTTGCTTGGTTTCCACCCTTCCAATTATCCAAATGTGACCAAATACGTTCCATATCTGTGCGTTCTCCGCTCCATCTGTCATAAGCACATTTCCCCCTCCAGAGTCATGCTGTCCTATCCAGGCACTGGCTGTTGTCCTCTGCAGAGCCTATGGTATGTCTTCACTCTGACCTTCCTTCTCCGGGTAGGTGCAGCAATGCTGCTGGCAGAAGGCCAAGTGCATGGCCCTGCCTCTCCCTGTGACCTTGGGCAGTGGCATTCAGGGCTTCCAGTGCAGGGCATCTGTAAAGTTTGTTTTTTAAAAGCAACTGGAAAGTCTACCATTATGTCATTTTCTGCCAGAATTGGATGCAATCTGCAGGCGTGGTCTCTTGAGGGGATGAAACTTGTGAGATTTCAAAATGATCGCTGCAGTGGTTCTCCTTCAATGGCAGGCTTTCCTGTTTTGGAGTGGGTATAACAGGGATCGTAAGGAGCAGCAGTGGACAAGGAGAGGCTGGATCCCCAGAAAGACTGGGGGCAGGGGGAGAAAATGTCACCTCCCAATAAAGACACTGTTACCCCAAGGGTCATTGTAGGGCGTGGACTTCTGTTTCCCCCCAAAAAAATATTTTTGTGGACATAATGGAGATTGACTTGCACAGGGAAAGTCATCGATCCAAGTAAAAACAAACACAGTTTGTAATCCCCCCCCCACATCACTGCAGTTGGAGTGCCCTGGGGAAATATTTCACAGTAATTAAAAGTGAGACCTGTTCATCAAAACGTAAATCCCCTCTCGAGTTGTGAGCATTTCCCAATTAGCTTCGTTATGCTTCTGGGGGGAGGTCAGGAGGAGAGCTGAGGTCTCAAAGCCACCTAGAAGCTTAGGGAGTCCCTGATCTGCTTTGAAATGCCTTCTTAATGGCGTGACCTGACTCAGAAATGTGAGAACTTTCCTGGAATGACTCCGATACAAAGCTGATGCACACCCCTATCACATACGCTTACGAAGTAGTTTCCCAATTGCGTGAAGTATTAGTTCCCCTCTATTCAGCACTGGTTAGGCCTCATCTTGAGTACTGTGTCCAGTTCTGGTCTCCGCACTTCAAGAAGGATGCACACAAACTGGAACAGGTTCAGAGGAGGGCAACCAGGTTGATCAGGGGACTGGAAACAAAGCCCTATGAGGAGAGACTGAAAGAACTGAGCATGTTTAGCCTGGAGAAGAGAAGACTGAGGGGAGATAGGATAGCACTCTTCAAGTACATGAAAGGTTGTCACATAGAGGAGGGCCGGGATCTCTCCTCGATCATCCCAGAGTGCAGGACATGGAATAATGGGCTCAAGTTGCAGGAAGCCAGATTTCGACTGGACATCAGGAAAAACTTCCTAACTGTTAGAGCCATACGACAATGGAACCAATTACCTAGGGAGGTGGTGGGCTCTCCAACACTGGAGGCATTCAAGAGGCAGCTGGACAGCCATCTGTTGGGAATGCTTTGATTTGGATTCCTGCATTGCGCAGGGGGTTGGACTTGATGGCCTTATAGGTCCCTTCCAACTCTACTATTCTATGATTCTATGAAGCTGCCTTATACTGAATTGGACTATCAGCCCATGTAGCTCAGTATTTCAGGAGAGGGTCTTCCCCAGCCTCACCTGGAGGTACCAGTAATTGAACCTGGTCCTTCCGTGTGCAAAGCAGATGCTCCACCACTGAGCTACAATAACCTGCTCTCCCCTTGACCTACCAGTTTCTGCCCTGACTCTGCTAGTGAACCATTTGCCTTCCATCATATCTCATAGCGCCACTTATTATTATTTTTAAGAAAACCAAAAGTTGACAAGTCTGTATGTTGAAAGTCTAGCATTCAGTCTCTAGCATCTCAGATCAGAAGGGCTGGCAAAGACCCCTGCTTGACACCTAGAAGATAAGCTGCCAGTCAGAACAGACAAGGCGAGAATCGGTGTTCTTCAACGTCAGGGGCCCAGATATTTGGGGCCCCAAATGTTGCTGGACTACAGCTCCTACAGCTCCCATCATCCCTGACTGTTGTCTAAGTTGGCTGGGGCTGATGGGAGTTGAAGTTCAACAACACCTGGGAACCCAAATTTGAAAAACAGTGGGCTAGATGAAGCAATGTTTTGACTCAAGACTCGTGGAATAATCCGTGCTTTTGATCTCTGTGTTGGTGGGATTTCCTAATAGGATTTGTTTGTTGCTGTGCTCCTGCTTTTATGTTGATAGTTTTGTTGTTTTTACGGGCATTGTTTTATGCATCTATGTTTTGCAATTTTCTTTTCAGATCATTAGTCACCAAGAGTGCCAGGATTGGAGGAGGAGGGATGCAGACCTTTTAAGTTTACAGAGCAGCAGTAGGAAAGTGCCATTGTTTTCTGGAAGTAGCTTTCCAGGATTTCCAGTAGAGTTGTCTCCCAGCTCTACTTGGAGATGCCAGGGATTGAACCTGCGACCTTCTGCACATGAAACAGATGCTCTACCACTGAGCTATGTTGGCTATTGTGGAAAGTTGGATGCTAGTTTAGATGAACCTTTGGTCCAGCAGGGTTTCTCATGTGCTCATATATTCTGAAACAAGCAAAATAGAGGAGGAGTAGGGAACTTTGTCAGCCTAAGGGCCACATCTACTTCTGGGCAACCTTCTAGGGGCCACATGTCAGTGGTGGGTGGGGCCAGAGGCAAAAGTGGGTGGAGATATAGATAGATATTCACAGAGTCCACTAAGAAGACCATAGGGTCAAAATATGGCATTTGGCCATATTTCATTCTGTTTTATTGAAAAGTGATTTTGCATTCTGTCTGTTTATACTTGCTTGTGTTGGTTACCTGGGATGCTGTCATGGTACCAGTTCTATGTCAATTTAGTTTGCATTATGTGGAAGTTCAGGTCCTTGTTTGTTCATAATTACTTCTCTTGGTTTGTTTGGACGTGTTTTGTTTCTGTTTAGCCAATGACCCCTTTCCCTACAGGGATGGGAAACCTGTTGTCCTCTAGATATCGTTGGACTCCCAATTCTTTCCACACACAGGATGATTTACCAACCTGATTTTTTAAAATACTTTAAAATTGTGTATCATGCCGTTAAAATGTGCAGTTGAAGTGTGATCCACCTTGAAAGGCAGGACATAAATAAGTGTAATAATAAATATATTTGTTGTCATATGTCTTCAAGTCGATTATGACTTATGGTGACCCTATGAATCTTTGTTTGGATATATTCATAGGGTTTTCATGGTAAGAGATATTCCCAGGTGGTCTCCCATCCAAGTAATAACCAGGCCTGACCCTGCTTAGCTTCTGAGGTCAGACGAGGTTGGGCCTGTGCAGGGTAGTACAGCTGTAGTCAAAGGCCTGATCCAGCTGGCTCTTCTTAGGGTCTTACATTCCTCTCCCTGTCTTAAGATCCAAGGGACCCAAAGGGGGGCCTTGACCCCAAGTGGCAGAGAACCTCAGGTGTGCATGCAAAAGGACCCATGTTTGACCTGTGGCACCTTCATTTTAAATAGGGTTGCCAGGCTCAGGGCGTGAGACTGATCCTGTATCTTTAGGAGAAGAGAAAGTCAGCCAAGTGCAGGTGTTCTTGCAACCCTGCAATGGGAAAAACCACAAGGTGGAATTCTCCCTTCCCTAAAGATACAGAAGACCTCATAGGGTTTTCATGGTGAGAGGTATTCAGAGGTGGTTCACCATTGCCGTCCTCTAAGCCTATGGCACCCGGTATTCCCAGGTGGTCTCCCATCCAAGTACTAACCAGGCCTGACCCTGCTTAGCTTCCGAAATCAGAAGAGATTGGGCGTGGCCATAGGTAATAAATATATGTTGAATTTGTACAGTAGGATAGTTTCTTCATACCCTCTTATACCCTCTCTGGCCTCCATCCAGATAAGCAAGAAGCATTACTAGAGTTCAAAGACACAATCCAGCCAGGAAAGACACTCAAGGAGGGTGTGAAGCAGGGCCAGTAAGGTGTGTGTGGCTGAGGAGAGTCCTGGGGGCCATAGAGAGATGCTTGGAGGGCCACATTTACCCCTCAAGCCTGAGATTTCCCACTCCTGAAATAGAGCAACACTCAAAAGCATGTTCCCATGGATCCATTCTATGACCAAGTTGGAACACTGGGGCACATAGGCAGGCATCCCCAGTGGTTGTCTCCAGCCCCAGCAAGAGAACCCCTCCCTGCCCCAGAGATGTACCAAAGACTGCCTCTGGTCAGGCATACCTATCAATTTTATAATGCTCAGTGAAAGTGTGCAGGGATGCCCCAGCAGTTGCTCTGCAAACCTCATTTAGAGGAGCTTTAAGTGCAAATGCAGCTGTGGTTGCAGCAGCCCTGGTGGAATGAGCTACAATACTTGCTTGGAGGAGTTAATTTCAATGAATGTGCACCAGCGCTATATGTGCTTTAAGCCATTGCCAGTTAGAACCTGTGGCTCTTCATACCTTAGAGACAGACTGAACCCTTATAGCCCAGCTCAGTCACTGAGATCATCCGCAGGAGTGGCTTTAGTTGTCCCCTGAGTTGGCAAGGTTCATTTAACATCCACACGAAATTGAGCCTTCAGTGTCATTGGCCCAGTTCTCTGGAAAGCTCTGCCAACAGAGATTCAGCAGGCGCCTGCTGTTTTCACTTTCAAACATCTTCTGAATACCTTTCTGTTCTAACAGCCTTGTGCAGTTAATTAAGGAGACATCTTTTTGCAATAGCTGGCCTCTTTTTATGCGACATTTTTAATGCTTTTTAGTGTAATCTTTTAAAACTTGTAAACAGCTTTGATGTTTTTAAATGAAATAGCAGTATACAAATATATTATAAATAAATTTTGTTGTTAAACTTCAACTCTGAGCCAGCATGGCCAATGGTCAGGAATGAGGGGAGTTGTAGTCCAACAACATAGGGGGTGCCACAGGTTCCCCACCCCCAGGTGTAGATAATACTAGGCTAGATAGACCAGTGGCCAGACTTGGTATAAGGTATCTTCCTGTGTGTGTGTTTTTTCAGTCTGAGGGCTGCATTCTGTCATGGGCAGTCTTCTTGGGGCTGCATGTCAGTAGTGGGTGGGGCCAGAAGCAAAAGTAGGTGGAGCAACACAGTAGGCTACATTCCATCCTTGCAAAAGTCAGCAGTTTCTATACTCCCAACCAAGCTCTTTCTACCCTCCATCCAGGGAAGCAGGATGGCATATTATACATGAAAAACACACTCCGAGGCTAATGTGTGGCCTGTGTAGAGAGTCCCAAGGGCTGGGTAGAGAAGCCTGAAGAGCCTCATTCAGCCCTGGCCTGAGATAACCACACCATCCCTGACATACTGTAACCATGTGAGTCGGACTGGTCCTGTGGGTTTTCCACACGCAAATTGGATGGGCAAGTTCCCTGTGACCTTCTCATGATTGCAATATTCTCAACTGCATTGCAATGACAAGTGATTGCATCACTGGAAATGGCTCCCATTTGGCCCTGTGTGTGTGTGTGTGTGTGTGTGTGTGTGTGTGTGTGAGAGAGAGAGAGAGAGAGAGAGAGAGAGAGAGAGAGAGAGAGAGAGAGAGAGAAGACCTTAGGATCTGATCTAGCCTTCCGTGGCTGTGGTTAAGTCAGCCAATGGTTATGGGGAGGTAGCTTTTTCTTTTACATTTTAGCTCCTCCACTTGGTTTTGAACTCGATGTTTGGAAGAGATGTAAATAATCCTCTTGCTTTAATGCACATTTAATGTCTTTTCAGCACAGAAAAAGACCAAATTTGCAGTCCATTAGCATAGCTCGCCTCTTCCAAGATGGATTCTTTCCCCCTAACAGTTGTGTACAGGGCACATGTAATTTACTGGAGCAATGACAAAAGCAGCTTTCAGAAGCCACATTCCAGCTGGTGGCCTTAGAACCCTCCAGGCAGTTGAGCAATCTCCACATGGCAAAGACAGCTTTTGATTACAATGTCAGAAAAGCGGCTTTTAATTAATGGTTCCTTTTTCCACCACAAGAATCTATTACCGCCGTTTGGGAGCCTTCGCAACCCAAAAGGCATTTTAGATGTCCATGTAAATTATCTTCGGTACAAGTTGGGGATGAAACAGAGTTCTGTGGCAGAGCACATGCTTTGCATGCAGAAGGTCCCAGGTACATTCCTCAGCACCTTCAGCTAAAAAGGGTCTATGGCAGGAAAGCCTCTTGAAGAGAGAGAGAGAGAGAGAATGGACTGCCTTCAAGTTGTTTCCATCTTATGGCGACCCTATGAATAGCGTTTTCATGGTAAGTGCCATTCAGAGGTGGTTTACCATTGGCTCCCTCGGAGGCTGAGAGGCAGTGACTGGCCCAAGGTCACCCAATGAGCTTCATAGCTGTGTGGGGATTCAAACCCTGGTCTCCCAGGTCCTAGTCCAACAGCACACTGGCTCTCCTGCCTCTTGGAGGCCCTGGAAAACCACTCCCAATCACAACAGGCAATACTGAGCTAGGGATGTAAACAAGCAGCTTTTCCCTTCTGACATGTCTTCATCACAGTCAGCTATGGCCAGGGTCACATGGGAGCTAAAATCCATATTGAATATTAAGTTTTTTCCATCGAGATAGTTCCACGGTTCACACACGTCCGTCCTCCCTACCTTCCAATTCGCTGTTTTGCATTCACACATGTTCGCATTTATTAGTATCTCTGTTTCCTTGTGGCCCCACCCCCACATTTACATGTTAAGTCCCTCCAGAACATCCCCATCGCTAATCGAGAGGGGGAGGGGTTTTCTGTCAATTTCACACTAAGCTGGGAGACAGTGGGGGGTGCAACTGACATGAAATTACTTTTTTCCTGTTGTCGGTTTCATTTCCTCTACACATAGCCCTTTTTTGTGAAGAACGAATGAAATGTTTATAGTGCGCAGTGTTTGTGTGTGTGTGTACGCATGCCTTCATCACCAACAATTGCGAGATACAATGAGGGCCAAGCGAGGGCTCCGCCGCCACTGCCATCACCAGCACCCCGGGGCCACCTCCTCCTCCTCCTGAGGGGCTATGAGTGAAAGAAGCAGTGGCTGTGGCAGCAGCAGCACCAGCAATGCCCACCTGCCACTGCCCTCACCTTGTGGCAGCCAGTGTGTGATAGCGTCAGCCTCCTGGCTGTGGTAAAGGGCCGCCAGCAGGGACAGGAAGGAGGAGCGCGACGAGGACAGCAGCATGCGTCTAAGCATAACATTAAAAGGTATCTGTTGAGAGAAAAGTAAAAATAGTGAGTAAACGGCGCACATCACTGGTTTAAAGGACTGAGGGAGGGAACTTGTTCGGGGGGGAAGTGGGGGAAAGGAAGGCTAGAGTGACCAGAGGTTTGTTTGTCAGCAGCAAGAAACAAAATGATGTCCATAGACAGTGTAGGGGGCGGAGAAAGGGAGGATCTAAAATGGCGAACAACCCATGCAGCCAAAAACAGCGGAGAAAGCAACTACATGGCAGGTGGGCACCGAAGCGGGTGCGGATTTTCAAACAAATTTTGGATTTTTATCACATTGATTTAATCTGGATTTAAAGGCAATAGCAGCTGAATGCACTTGTGTTAGCAAAAATGTCATGTAAACAGTCCCAATTAAAAGGATCTGCAGAAAGCACCTGATCCATACTAAACCTCCATGTGAACGGGGCCAAGGTTTCCACTATTTAACATAATTTACATAACGTAAGTTACATAAGTTAGGAATTTAACATAATTAATGGCATAATCATTTTTTCACCATTCATTTCCATGCAAAGGAAACACAATTTATTTTTTGGAAGAGGGGATATCAACAATTATGTATCATTTCTGGACTGAGAAACAACAATAGCAAATACTGATTGGTATTTGCCAGACTGATTCTTATTCCAGACATGGGACAAATAAGCGAACATTGGCCATTTCCGCTTCTGTTTCCATTTTGGATTGAATTCCCTGACATCTCTATATTGAGCTAAATCAGCCAGTAGTCTTACTTGATATAAGGTAGCTTCAGAAATTTATATTAAGTGAACATCTGGCTATGACTGGTCTGGAACCAGATGTTTGTTTGTTTATATCCAGCCCTTCCTCCCAGTAGGAGCCCTGGGCGGCAAACAAAAACACTACAAACACACTAAAACATCATAAAAAAAGACTTTGAAATATATTAGAACAAATCTCCTTTAAAAACATATTAAAACAAGACATCTTTAAAAACCTCTTTAAAAAAAATATACAATTGATTTTACAGGTAGTAAAAATCATGGATTATAAAATAGATCTGGCAAAGCTCATGGAAGTTAAAACAGAGCATTGTTAACTAAGAAAGACCTTCTTAGGTATGGTTTGGGCGGCGAAAATCAACTTAGCAGCAGATAGGGTTGTGCCCCTGTCATCTTGACAATGAAGGCTACCGGCCCAAGCTGGTTGGGACAGGTACCATCTGGATAACTGTGTATTTCCCTCTGTGGGGCAAATTTCAGGGGGTTGGGGGGGAGGGGACAACAACCACTCTCATCTTGCTCATCAAGCACCATGATCCCAGTCCAAATTGGGTAGAGGGGGACTCAGTGGGTATTCAAATTCTTTAATAAATTACGAGATTCCATTCTGGATCTCCCTGTTGCTAGGTGTAGTTGCACCCTAAATGCCTACTGTTAGAAACAGTTGTATAGGCCAGGTCCACGAATGGTGGTCCGTGAGCATCAGGTGGTCTTCAGCATGTCCACGTGAAATATTCATTCTGGTTTTGAATTGTATGTTTATTGCTTCTCTGATTTCTTACATTGTATTCTATTGTATTGCAATCTGAATTCCGTGGAATGCAAATGGTAATACTTATAAAATACAATATATAAGAAATAAAAGAAACAATAAACATACGATTAAAAATCTTACACCTTTTAGCACAGCCCACTACAATTGCTGCAACAGGCAACAAAACCGTTTAGTGGTCCACCAAGACCCTCAGCAATTTTCAAGCGGTCTGCGAGGAAAAATGTTTGGGAACCACTGGTACAGAGTTATCTACTAGGCATGCATACAGAAAGCACTGATCCCTTTGCTCAAAACACTCAGCTGTTTGAACTGTGTTGACAACATTATATAAATGTGAGATATAAAGGTGTAATCACAACAGCTGCTCTTAAAATATATTGCACTCTCTCGCTTATTTTCTTACACTTTAAAAGGCAATATATGAAAGAATAGGATTTTAAACCTTACTGAGAAATTAATCTGAACTCTTCTGAAACATCATCCCACAATCCAATTACTGAAAGCTGAAGCGGTACTTTGGAGTATACTTTGTGCAGGTCACCCTCTTTTCACCATTGGTTATACTCAGTGCTTAGAATGAACTAGTTCGGTTGAACAAAGTTCACTAAACTACTTCAAACCCCCTGATCTACACCTGACAGTAGTTTCCATAATTGCCAGGTGGACTAAAGGTGAAGTAAGTTCATTTTTGGGTAGAACTTAGAATAATTTCTCTTTTATCTTCATGCTCATTCCTTCCCTCCCCCAGTAAAAGGCTTGGACTTTCTTTGTTTTTTGAAGAAAGTCAATTGGAATCTATAAAGTTAGAAACCAAAACATGGAGTCAATGTTCTAAAGTTTATTAGGCAGATATTTTTATTTATTTATTTATTTATTTATTTATTTATATCCTGCCCTTCCTAGCAGGAGCCCAGGGCGGCAAACAAAAGCACTAAAACACTTAAAAATGTAAATGTGCGCCTTCAAGTCGATTCTGACTTATGGCGACCCTAGGATTAGAGTTTTAAACATCATAAAAACAGACATTAAAATACATTAAAACAAAACAACTTTAAAAACAGTTTTTTAAAAAGCTTCGACCACTTTTTAAAAAAAGGTTAAAAAAATATTGTTTTTTTAAAAAAGGTTTAAAAGCATACGAAAAAGCAATTCCAACACAGAAGCAGACTGGATAAGGTCTCAACTTAAAAGTTTGGTGAAAGAGGAAGGTCTTCAATAGGTGCCAAAAAGGTAACAGAGATAGCGCCTGTCTAATATTTAAGGGGAGGGAGTCCCACAGGGTAGGTGCTGCCACACTAAAGGTCCATTTCCTATGTTGTGCGGAACAGACCTCCTGATAAGATGGTATCTGCAGGAGGCCCTCACCTGCAGAGCGCAGTGATTGGCTGGGTATATAAAGGGATAAGACGGTCTTTCAGGTATCCTGATCCCAAGCTGTATAAGGCTTTCTACACATAAACTAAAACCTTGAACTTGGCCTGGTAGCAAACGGGCAGCCAGTGCAATTCTTCCAGCATCGGGGTGACATGTTGGCGATACCCTGCCCCAGTGATCAGTGTCGCCACCACATTTTGCACCAGCTGCAGCTTCTGGACCAATCTCAGGGGCAGCCCCACATAGAGTGCATTATAGTAATCCAGTCTGGAGGTTACCAGTGCATGGACAACAGTGGTCAGGCTATCCTGGTCCAGAAATGGCCGCAGCAATCCTAGCCACAGAGGTCACCTGGGCCTCTAGCGACAAGGATTTATTTATTATTTATTTATTTATTTATTTATTGCACTTGTATACCTCCCCATAGCCGAAGCTCTCTGGGTGGTTTACAGCAATCAAACACATTAAAACAAATACACAATTTAAAAAACATATTTTAAAAACAATTTAAAACACAATTTTAAAATTCAAAACAATATAAAAACAATTTAAAAACACATGCTAAAATGCCTGGGAGAAGAGGAAAGTCTTGACCTGGCGCCGAAAAGATAAAAGTGTTGGCGCCAGGTGCACCTCGTCAGGAAGATCATTCCATAATTTGGGGGCCACCACTGAGAAGGCCCTCTCCCTTGCTGCCACCCTCCGAGCTTCGTTTGGAATAGGCACCCAGAGGAGGTCCTTTGATCTTGAGTGTAGTGTACGGGTGGGTTCGTATCGGGATGGATCCAAAAGCACCCCCAGATTATGGACCTGCTTTTTCAGAAGGAATATGATCCCATCCAAAGCAGGCAACTGACCAATTATCTGAACTCAGGAACTACCAACCCACAGTGCCTCTGTCATGCTAGGATTCAGACTCAGTTTATTGGCCCTCATCCAGCCCACCACAGAGTCCAGGCAGCAGCCAAGGGCTTGCACAGCCTCTCCCGATTCAGACGTTACAGAGAAATAGAGCTGGGTATCATCAGCATACTGCTGACACCTTGCCCCTAATCTCCTGATGACCTCTCCCAAGGGCTTCATATAGATGTTAAACAGCATGAGGGACAAGATGATACCCTGCGGCACCCCACAGCACAACTGCCAGGGGGCCGAAAGACAATAACCCAATACTATTATCAGAAAACAACCGTGGAGATAGGATCAAAACCACTGTAAAATAGTGCCTCCGATACCCATCTCACCAAGTCACACAGAAGGATACCATGGTCAATGGTATCAAAAACTGCTGAGAAATCAAGTAAGAGTAACAGGGTCACACTCTGTCCTTCTCCCGATAAAGGTCATGCATCAGGGCGACCAAGGCCGATTCAGTCCCATAATCAGGCCTGAACACAGACTGGAATGGGTCAAGTTAATCTGTTTCATCCAAGAGTACTTGCAACTGCTGCACCGCAACCCTCTCAATCACCATCCCTAAGAAGGAGGTATTTGCAATCGGTTGGTAATTGTTGCAGATCAATTAGTCCAGGGAGGGCTTTTTCAGGAGTGGTCAGATCACCGCCTCTTTCAGGGCAGCTGGAACCACTCCCTCCCGCAATGATGCATTGACCACACTCTGCATCCACTCAGTCAAACCCCCTCAGCAAGCTGTAATAAGCCAAGAAGGGCAAGGGTCGAGAGGACACATTGCTGGCCTTATCATCGCAAGCACCTTGTCTATGTTATCTGGCCGCATCAACTGAAACTGTTCCCAAAAGTTGCAGCAGCCATTGCACTGGATACCTCACTGGGGACTACAGTAGATGTGGATGGGGCATCAAGACTGCTACAGAGGCGAGCAACTTTACCTTCAAAGTCCCTTGCAAACAATTCACAGTGGGCCTCTGAAGGGTCTAAGACTCCAGTTCCTGGAGTTGATGTCAACAGACCCCTGACAATATGGAAAAGCTCCACCAAACGGCTGCTTGAGGATGCAATGGAGGCAGAGAAGTGGGCCTTCTTTGCCGCCCTCACCGCCACACAGTAGGCATGGTTATGATGTTTTACTCGTGCCCGATCAGCCTCACAGCACATCTTTCACCACTTGTGCTCAAGCCGTCATCCAGCCTGTTTCATTGCCCTTAGCTTACAGGTGTACCAAGGTGCAAACCAGGCTCCACAATGCCAGAGAGGGCGCTCGGGGGCAACCGTGTCAAGAGCCCGACACACCTCACTGTTCCACAGCATGAAAAGGGCTTCAAACAGGGCCACCTGCTCTATCTACTGGGAACTCCCCCAGGGCACTCAGGAATCCAGTGGATTCCATTCATCTCCGGGGGTGGACCATCTTAATCTGTCCACGACCCCTGCAGGGAAGGATCAGAGCTATAAATCTAAACTTCACCAGGAAGTGGTCTGGCCATGACAATGGGGTGACATACACACCCCCATCTCCAGACCACCCCTTCCTCCATATGAAGCAAAAACCAAGTCGAGGGTGTGCCCTGCCCAATGCGTCGGGCCGGTGAGAACTTGAGACAGCCCCATGGTCATCATGGAGGCCGTGAAGTTCCAAGCCGGAACACTAGAGGCAACCTCAGCATGGACATTGAAATCACCCAGGACTATTGTTCTGGGCTCCTCCAATGCCACAGCTGAGATGGCCTCTGCCAGCTCAGTCAGAGAAGCTGCCGGGCAGCAGGGTGGATGGTACACCAGCAGCAAGCCTAGTTTACTATCTCCTTGGCCGGACACCAGGTGCAGGCCCTCACAGCCAGCTCCAAGACAGAGTGGTTCCCTGGTGGCAGAGATGGAAGTTCTGTAGACCACAGCAACCCCTCCCTTGTGCCTTTAACAGGATAAGCTCTTTCTGGTATGGAAATACAACAATGAAAGCTTCACCTCCTGACATTCTATCTGCCATCTCATTACTTGTGTGTGGGCACTGATTTGTTTTTGGGTCATCTTCTTCAGCACAGCATCTTGTAACATTCTGGATCGTTTTGTTTTTGTTCGCAAAGGATGAACTTTTTATAAACCAAAAAGTTCATCTGGATGAAATTTGAAGAGAACTAGTTCATTTTGTAAATGGGCAAACTTGAACTGGAACTAGTTCCTTTTTGGACAGGATGGACATGAACTAGTCCCTTTAAAAAATGAAGTTTCCAAGTGCTGGTTGTTGTTGTTATGTGCCTTCAAGTCAATTACGACTTATGGCGACCCTATGAATCAGCGACCTCCAAGAGCATTAGTCGTGAACCGCCCTGTTCAGATCTAGTAAGTTCAGGTCTGAGCCTTCCTTTATGGAATCAATCTATCTCTAGTTTGGCCTTCCTCTTTTTCTACTCCCTTCTGTTTTCCCCAGCATTATTGTCTTTTCTAGTGAATCATGTCTTACTCTGGGCTGATTACCCCTGTACTCACTTCCAGTTCTGAGTACAATGAACCAAAAGCTGAAGTGAGTTAAAAGAGAGACATCAGCCCTGGACAGAGGCACTTGCTCCACTGTTCTTTCACTGTGGGATGAGCAATTGTGTCAGTTTTAAAAGAGTTGTTCTGTGTAATATGAATGACAAAACATCATGAGCAGCCCAGCCATGAGGTCATGTGGGCAAATACCTCAGGTGGCAGATATTGGATGCCCTCTGATTGACAGTCATTTAATTTAGTATAACCAATCAAATGTTCATGATGGTCAACTAACCATTAAAAAAGTACAAAATATAGAAAAATAAAAAAACAGTCTCAGAAGAACAACAGTGACAAGTCAGAACTAACAATCAAAGCAGGTCTAAGAGATATTACAGAATGCAGATATCTTGACACCTGTTTGGCAATGGGTTTGTTAGACCCCGTCAAGGAAGATACTCAAAAGGGTCTCTAAGGATTGACCAGGAAATTGCCTCGTTGTTATTGTTATATGCCTCCAAGTTGATTTTAACTTGTGGCGACCCTATGAATCAGCGACCTCCAACAGCATCTGTTATAAACCACCCTGTTCAGATCTTGGAAGTTCAGGTCTGTGGCTTCCTTGATGGAATCAATCCATCTCTTGTTTGGCCTTCCTCTTTTTCTACTCCCTGCTGTTTTCCCCAGCATTATTGTCTTTTCTAGTGAATCATGTCTTCTCATGATGTGTCCAAAGTGTGATAACATCAATTTCACCATTTTAGCTTCTAGTGATAGTTCTGGTTTAATTTGTTCTAACACCCAATTGTTTGCCTTTTTTGCAGTCCATGGTATCCGTAAAGCTCTCCTCCAACACCACATTTCAAATGAGTTGATTTTTCTCTTATCTGCTTTTTTCACTGTCCAACTTTCACATCCATACATAGAGATCGGGAATACCACGGTCTGAACGTTCCTGACTTTGGTGTTCAGTGATACATCTTTGGATTTGAGGGCCTTTTCTAGTTCTCTCACAGCTGCCCTCCCCAGTCCTAGCCTTCTTCTGATTTCTTGACTATTGTCTCCATTTTGGTTAATGACTGTGCCAAGGTATTGATAATCCTTGACAAGTTCAATGTCCTCATTGTCAACTTTAAAGTTACATAAATTTTCTATTGTCATTAGTCTTCTTGACATTCAGCTGTAGTTCTGCTTTTGTGCTTTCCTCATAAGGGGGTAAATTAGATGTTCTCTAATCTCTTGAGCAAATCTACAGTAGAAAAACACAGAGACAAGTTCAAGCTCTAACTGATTGCACAGAGAACACCTATCCTTAAGGGAACTTTAGCAAATCTGCCATCTAGGAACTTGGAGGGTAAAATTTTAAAAAGGGCCAACAAAACTGCCTGTCTGTAAATTTAGTATAATATTTTAGTGTGGTGAGGTGAGTTTTGTGTTTTGCAGCTCATGCTCCAAATATGTCTTTGGCAGACTTAGCCCAAGACAGTGATCTAGGAATTTTGGTTGAAGCACTTCAAAATTCCTTAAATAGGTACTGTTCTCCTAATCAAATTTGCCCTGCCCATTACTGCTATTAATCTGTTTAAAACAGGAGACCCAATCAAAGATCTGCTATCACATCTAGATGCATCCTGAGATCAGAATATGTGAATATGCGGTCTGGGTGTCGACTGAAGGGAGAGACTTTTCCGTAGTGGCTCCTTGCCTTTGGAATGCCCTCCCCAGAGAGTCCCAGCAGGTGCTGTCATAGCTATCATTTGAATCCCCGTAAAAAACATTTCTGTTTCCCCAGGCTGTTAAGAGATGGTGATTTTAGTACGTTTAACCTTTATGCTGCCTGTTTGAATGGACCATTGCCGATTTAGCTGCCTCTGTTAGTTTATATCCTTTCTTTTCTTTCTTTTTTTTAAAAAAAAAGCACTTATTGCTTCTTACGCCTTTGCTAGTCATCCCAGGAATATACATTTATACTGAAGGTGTGGACTATAAATCATGACAATAGGAACATAGGAAATGGGAATGGACTGCCTTTAAGTTGATTCCGATTTATGTTGACCCTATGAATAGAGTTTTCATGGTAAGTGGTATTCAGAGGTGATTTTACCATTGCCTTCCTCTGAGGCTGAGAGGCAGTGCCTGGCCCAAGGTCACCCAGTGAGCTTCACGGCTGTGTGGGAATTCGAACCCTGGTCTCCCAGGTCATAGTGCAACACTCTAACCACTACACCACAGTGGCTCTCAGGAACAGAGGAAGCTGCCTTATATTGAATCAGACTACTGGTTCATCTAGTTTGGTATTGTCTCCACTGACTGCCCGTGGTGCTCTAGGGTTACAGGCAGGGGACATTTCCAGCTCTGGGGATTCCCAGGGACGAACCTGAGACCTCCTGCATGCAAAGCAGATGCTCTACCCCTGCGCTATAACCTTTCCCCTAAATAACTGGCAAGCGCCATTAGCTATACATGTGCAAATAATGAACTTTTGAATTTATATTTGGATAGAAGGAAACCATAATTTTATGAGCAAGTCCTCTAGTTACTGTAGACAGGATAGGGCCAGATATCTCTTTGTGTTCTGGTTTTTTTTTTGAAGCAACAGATGTCCCTTTGGCCTCCCTTGCCTCTTATCGGTCGTCTTTTCTTGTCTCATGCCTCCTAGTCCTCCCTCTCATCTCTCATCCCTGTTGTTTTGGAGAGTTCGGTTTAATTAGCTAATGTCTCCACAGCACAATATACGGTAAATGGGTATTATTCATCGTTCCTCAAAGATGTGCGGTTGGCATTCAGCGGAGCGAGCCTCAGAGGCACCTCTTGTACTTACGATGTCCTAGCCTTGCTGACGATACCATCGGAGGCAAACACATTGATAATTAGTTTTGCCTCACACTCGCCCGGCACAACTCTAAAAAGAAAAATATCTTGTCGCTTTTATTTTCCTTGCATTCCTTTCCCACAGCTGGACCAGCAGAGTAGCGGTGATGCTGATCTTTTCATAGACTTTATCATTTCAGGGCAAATTATTAATAATAATAAACCCCACTATAATAGATAATGTGGTTTCTTTGTTCCAGAAACTAGAGATTGCTGAATGTGTTCATTCTTCCTTTAGCTGTTGTGGTTCTCCAAAGGAAGTGTCACATGCCACCCAGAAGTCAGTTCTGCGGGCAGGAGGATTAGGCTACTGGGGAGTGGGTAAAAGTATGCAATAGAATAGGGCTCCGGAACATTTTTCAGTGTGAAGGCCAATTCCCTTGTGAGCAATTTTCCAAGGGCCAAGATTAAAATGAGTGGGGCAATGGGTGTGACTCTTGTACAGTAGGATACATTTCCAGCCACACAAAGTCAAAGGTTTCTACATACACACCCCACATACACACATCTTCCTGACCTCCATTCAGGTAAGCAAATGGCAAATGAGAGTCAATGAGGTCCTCACTCTTTCATGGGGCAAACTTCCAGGGCTGCATGCCAGAAGTAAAATTGCATGGGGCCAGGAGCATAAATGGGCTGAACAAAGGATGCAGCTCTTACCTATGTACAAGTTGGCTAAATTCCAGCCATGCACAAGAAGGAATGGGGACAACCAAACGCTGTTTACGAAAATGCATGTGTTCGGTAAAAGTCTGCAGAAAAAAGTACACATTAGTGAAAATGGCGTACAAAAATGCACTATATTAGGAATAATAGCTTGCAAAAACATATACCCTAAGTCAAAATTGCATATAAAATGAAAGGCTGAAGAATTTTCATGAAGATTCTTTTTTAAAAAAAAAGTTTGTAAATTGCTGCAGAAATGTGGAGAACCAAATTTAAGATTGGAAAAATGAGACACTGAGAGAGCAGAAAATGACAGATCCTTCTATCCCTAGTGGGGCCAGAAGTGAAAGGACAAGGGATGCCATTCTTACCTGTGTATGAGTTGGCTACATTTCAGCCGAACACATGCCATAGGGTCAGCAGTGGTAGGTGGCTCCATGTCAGCTGGGCAGTAGAATCTGCTCTGGGTTTTAGTCCAAACTTTCAAAGAGAACCACTGCATAAGGTTCTATACACACCCCTCTCTCCTACATCCAAGCGAGAGGCATTATCACAGTTCAAGGACACATTCTAGCCAGGCAAAAGCATATAAGGAGGGAGTGGAGCTGGCTAGAAAGGGTATGTGTCCTGAGAAGAGTCCCAGAGCCCAGAAAGAGAGCTCTCTGGAGGGCCACATTCAGGCCTGAGTTTCCTCAGTTCCAATCTACACAGGTGTGCCCTTGCACATCCAGGCTGAATACCTGAAGTGAGGCTCTTTCTTCATCCCAAGAGTCATTATTATTCCTGCTGTCCGAAGGAAAGTTGGCCGTCCTTTCAGTTCAGGTTCGTCTTTTCCCTTATGTAAGGTTTGTTCTGAAACTAATTAATTACTAGCCAGCCATTTGCTCCAGCTCAAAGATCTCTTCTTTCATTTCCCATTCAGTTTATATAACATAAAGACCCTTGATATTCAATTAGGCACAATGACATCGACTCTATTCTGGAGTACTTGTTGAAAAGCATGATGCAAGGGCTTCAAAGGCACTTCACAGAATGCTACCAGCCTCGAGTTACTAAGAAATGACCCCATGCTACAGCCATGTCTGAATATTCCCTTACATTTTCTGAAAGTTTAGAGTACAGCCTCATATACATAGTGCCAAATGAAATGATTGGAGAATAAAAATTGCCCCCTGCTAGAAAAAGTATAAGGCTTCCCTGTGAATCCCAGGCCACTCAGTGGCCAGCCCATTCCCCTGGTGGTGCAGAAGTGAATATGAAGCATAAAACATTTGCCTCTTGAGTCTGAAGTGTTCAGGTTTTCTACACTGAGATTCAGAGATTTATATTCCCAAATGAAAACCTGAATTCGCAGTTTGGAAAGTCAGATTTCAGGTTTGCTCTCAGCATTTCAAGTTTGCCCTATTCCAGTGTCAAACTTTGTATAAGTCTATAGTGCACGCATGGGGGGAGCAATGGGGGCAGTTGCCCCCCGATGGCCCATAATTCCCAGATTCCCACTTTTCATTAAAAAAGAGTAAGATTTTACATTTGTAGAACCTAAGATATGAGACTATTCCCATTTCTGTGTGTCAGAGATTAGCCTATTCTCCAATTTCAGTGTTTTACTTTGCCCCCACAAAATCCTGTGGACACCCATTGCTGCATGGCTGCATTTGGAATGCTCTGCAACATTCCAATTGCCCAGACTCTGCTCTGGTTGACTTTTTGCCAGCTGGTAAAGACATTATGCCTCCCCGGGCTCCTTTTGGGAGGAAGGGTGGGATAGTAGTAGTAGTAGTAGTAGTAGTAGTAGTAGTAGTAGTAGTAGTAGTAGTGGTGGTGGTGGTGGTGGTAGCGGTAGCGGTAGCGGTAGTGGTAATAAACTGGCAAGTTTGCCTGTGAAGATTATTTTCACCTGTAATTGTGGCCATTGATGCTTTTCAATCATTTTTTTAACAAAGAGCTGTGCATTTTATTTGTTGTGTATTTTACACAGAGTTTTATCCAATACTGCATGAGAAGCCCCCCACGCACCCCAAATCTACTCCAGGGGGTTGCCCCACACACCCATTTGGGGCTGCAGGAGGGGGCAGAAGAAAGGAGAAGAAAGGGAAGGCTCCTGGCATGACTCCAAGTCTGTTCCACTCACAGAATGGCAGTGTTGGCCACATCCCTTTGTTTTTCTTTTTTTTTTTACAATAATTTTTATTCAGATTTTCATAAAACATACAAAACAAAACCATAAAACATTCAAAGACAAAAAACAAAATCAAAAATAGTTAGACAAAAAAAAATAAAAAGTAAAATATTGACTTCCCATTTGTCACAGATCAAATCAGTTATAGGTCTACAATGTATAACAATCCTGTCTCTTAAATCATATTATAAAATCACTTTCCTCCAGTAGTTATCTTACTTAATCATCAAATCTCATAAACATTACTTTATTCTTTCCACAAAAAGTCAAAGAGAGGTTTCAATTCTTTAAGAAATATATCTATCAATTTTTCTCCAGATAAGCATGTCGATTAATCCATCTCATTAATAATTATAATAATCTTATTGTCATAACCATAGTCAAAATAAACATTTCGATTAATCCATCTCATCAGAATCTGTTAGGTTCAATAATTTCAATAGCCATTATTCTATTATCCCTATTAGTTCCATCTTCCATCTTCCATCTTCAATAGTCTTGTTAAGTCCAGTAATTTCAGTGTCCAATCTTCCATTATCAGTATTCCGTAATAATCTTGCTGTCATAACCATAGTCATATAGTAAGAGTCTAATGGGAATTTCCTCTATCCCAAATATTTTCTTGCCATCCATTCTGAATAGGTTGCTGGAATACTGCAGTAAAATCATATCTCTGTTCTTTTTTACAAAATGTACTGGCTCATCTCTTGAAAGTTTTTCCCTTGTCACATGGCTGCAGTTAATTCCATAGGTTTTCTCTATATTAGGCTCCATCACATCATTCCAGTCCAGAAGATTGTCCATGCCATTGATAACTTTATCTCTAATATCTTCATTAATTTCTTCAGAGATAACATTGAATTCCAAACAGTAGATTTTATTTCTAAAATCCATAAATTCCAAATCTTTTTCCTGTTCCACGTTTGTTCCAGGCTCCAGGGTCTCCTCTCTCACAGGGACCCCTATTTCTTTAAACTCCTGGATCATTTTGCACAATTCAATTTTCAGCTCCTTACAACCCTGTCGCAGGGTTCGTTTCGTTATCTCAATCTCATCCATTATTTTCTGAAACCTAGTTACTTCCAGATTCTCAGCCACTTTCTTGATTGCCATTTTAAAAGAAAAATATAAGAGAACCACTTCTTATTTCAGCAACAATTGGGTTAATACTCCAAACTTGATGACATCACAGTATAAACAGAGCAGCCAGCCTTATCTCACTATGCTTAGGAAAACAAAATGTAGTTCCCAGGATCGAAACAATTAATGGCGTCGTCAGGAAACAGATTCGTCAAAATAAAATAAACCAAAAAGAGAGTAGTCTCAGACAATATAATATTCTTCAGAATAGAAATCAGGAATAGAAATCTCTCTTCTGTGTATATCTTTAGAATGCAAATCCAGGACAGCTTTTTGCAACAAAAACAGAGATAAGCTGTTAATTAGTGCATAGCAGAGAAGAGTTATAGCTCACCGAAAAGATGTCCAAAGCCGATCAATCTGGCAAATCTCCTTTTACTGCAACAGTTTAAGTCAAGTAAAAAAATATAGAAAGAAGGGTGCTTGCCTGTTAGTCCGTTCTCTCTCTAAAGAAAAGATGAACGTGTCGCTTATCAGATAGAGCTTGTTGAAAATCCGTCCTCCTTTGTCGGCTGGACCTCGTCTCATAAATCAATGAAATCTAGTCCTCCCAACAAAAATAGGCTTTGAGGTTAATCTCTTCGTTTCTCCCTGCCCGGGAGAAGTTTCATCAGTCAAAAAAAAAAGTTTTGACTGATTTATATCTGAATAAGCTTCTTTTGCGGCGGGAGCCCGTCCCAAAAGCAGGCACAGGCTAAGTCACCCTTCCCGGAAGTCCCGGCCACATCCCTTTGTTTTTCGATGTTTTACGTGTGCGTGTTGTGATTCAGGGTGAGCAGCCCTGAGTGGTGCATGGCTCTGAGCACTTGAAGGGAGAGGGTTATATCAGAGAAAATAAGTGAGATCAGGTGGCTTATTATATAAAAAGAAAAGTGTTCCTTTTTCTTTAAAGTCCTGTACTAGTTGAAAGGCATTCTTCTGAAGTGCCCTGAGAGGAGAGGAGAAGATAGGAACAGCCTGATGAGCTTCCACCATCCAGTTCCCAATGGGTGGCCCCTCTCTTCCAATCCCAGGGGCTTTGGAGGGACCATCTTGCCCTGGGGATGGGAGAAGAAGCAATTAGAGCTTGTTCTAAACCAGCTTGTTTTTCTGACCAAGGGCCACATTCCATCTGGGCAACCATCTGAGGGCCACATGCCAGAAGTCAGGAGGGATGGAAAGATCTGTCCACTTTGGTTCTCTCAGTTTCTCATTTACCCAGTCTTAAATACAGTTCTCCACATTTCTGCATCAATTTGCATTTAAAAAAAAAACATTAAAATTCTCCAGCATTTTATTGTGTATTTCTCCTAATGTAGACCATTTTATCTGCAGTTTTAACTAATGTACACATTTTTGCAAGCAATTTCTCCTAATAAAATGCATTTATGTATGTTATTTACATGAATATATTCATTTTTATGCACACTTTCCCCTAATGCATGCATTTTTGTAAACACTGTTTGGTTAGAGAACTGCATTGCAAAATTCAGATAAGTGTGAATTTTGAAGGATGGCTGTGTTTTGGTTCTCATATTTTTTGGAAACTGCTTATTTGATAGAGTCAGCTTTAAATCAGAACTGAATTGAATTTCTCCCCCATTTGTATTTCAGTGTCTGGCAGCTGTAAAAAAAAAAAGCAAATTCCATAGTAGGGATCATTAGAAAAGGCATTGAAAATAAAACTGCCAATATCATAATGCCATTATATAAATCTATGGATGGGCACATTTGGAATACTGTGTACAGTTCTGGTCACCTCACCTCAAAAAGAATTTTGTAGAGCTGGGAACGGTTCAGAAAAGGGCAACCAGAATGATCAAGGGGATGGAGCGACTCCCCAATGAGGAAACATTGCCGCATTTGAGGCTTTTTAGCTTAGCAAACAGGCAAGGAAGAGGTAATATGATAAAAATGTAGAAAATGATGTATGGCATAGAGAAAGTGGATAGAGAAATTTTTTTGTCCTCTCATAACCCGTGGACATCCAATGAAGCTGAATGTTGAAAGATTCAGGACAGACAAAAGACATTTCTTCTTGATGCAGTGTATAGTTAAACTATAGAATTTGCTCCCACAAGAGGCAATGATGGCCACCAACTTGGAGGAAATTAAAAGAGGATTAGACAAATTCATGGAGGAAGAGGCTATCAGTGGCTACTAGCCATGATGGCTGTGCTCTGCCACCATAGGCGGAGGCGGTATGTTTCCAAATACCAGTTGCTGGCAACTGCAGGAGGGGAGAGTGCTCTTTGCACTCAGGTCCTGCTTGGTGTTTCCCATGGGCAACTGGTTGACCACTAGGTGAACAGGATGCTGGACTAGAGGGGCTACTGACCTGATCCAGCAGACTCTTCTTATGTTCTTAATGCCTCTGGAGGATCCTGAGATTCAGACAGTATATAGACAGTTTTGAAAGCAACAAACAGAACTTCACCCACGTTTGCTCTGGATCCCTATAAGGATTCCGTTAATCACCTAAAAATATATATGCACGTAATTGTGATTAACAAAACAGAGGATTTAATTGTATTACACACAGACATACGTTTTATATATGCAAATATTTTAACAGTTTTTATATATGCAAACACAGAACGTGCTTTTATTGTATTGTAAATCAATAAAAGTGATTTATAATACAATGAAGTGAGTCATAAATTAAGAATTATTTATTTATTTATTTCCTGATCTTCCTCCCAGAAGGAGTCCAGGTGGCAAACAAAAACACTAAAAGCACTCTAAAACATCTTTAAAATGAAAGACTTAACATATTAAAGCAATACATTTTAAAAAACAAATTAAAACAAAACATCTTAAAAACATCTTTTTGAAAAACAACAACTTTAAAACATTTTATAAAGCAATTCCAACACAGATGCAGACTGGAATAAGGTTCCTAATTAAAAGGCTTATTGAAAGAGGAAGGTCTTCAGTAAGCGCTGAAAAGACAACAGGGATGGCACCTGTGTAACATTTAAGGGGAAAGAATTCCAAAGAGTGCCACTATACTAAAGATCCGTTTCCTATGTTGTGCAGAATGAACCTCCTGATAAGATGATAACTGCAGGAAGCCCTCACCTGCAGAGCACGATAGACTAGGTATATAAGGGGTAAGACAATCTTGCAGGTATCCTGGTCCGAAGCTGCATAGGGCTTTATACACCAAAACCAGAACCTTGAACTTGCCTAGTAGCTAATGGGCAGCCAGTAATGATAATAAAACATTTCTTCTCTGAAGGAGTTGCAGCTGGTCCACCAGGTGACCCTCTGGATCAGGTATTCTCATATGGTATGATGTAATGCATGGAGAAAGGTGAGTAGTAATATGGTAGCACAGGAGAGATGCCAAGTATCCTCTTCTTCCTCCCCCCCCATCAGGTAATTTGTGTTGGGAGTAAAGCACTAACACTTTCAACAAGCAACTTGAACCAGGGGGGGGGGAAGAGACATGTTCTTCCCTTTCCAATTCCTTCTTTAGTAACTACTTGTTGATATGTAGATTGTTTATCTCAGGCTTCACTTCCTTCCCCCTTCTTGTTAGTTAGAGTTAGGGTTAACTTCATGACTCAATAATGGCCATTAACCTCATGAGTAGATAATGGCCACATCTATGTCTGTGCCCAGAATGGCCTTCAGGAGGAAGGCTAGGATATAAATTCAATAAATAAATAATAATTTCCCTGGAATAATTAGCCTTAAGTTTATTTATGTTTTCAATCACCAGTTTTACCAAACTATTCATTTCTACTCTCTGCTACTATATAGACAAAACTCTAACAATTTGTGCCATCAAAAAGGGCATTGCCATCCATTTGTCTTGCAGGGCAGAAGCTTACGTCCATTAACATGCATTTTACCCCTCGGTTGTCTGTGCAGATCTCCAGATCTGAAGCATAATGTTAGGTTTCAAATTCAGCATTAGTTCCTTTGGCAAGCACAGCATGGCTCTATGTCCTTGGTGTTCCACAGGAAACATATGACTGCTGCAGTGAGAGAAACTGAAGAAGCATCATAATGCTGTCAAGAGACAGAAGGGAGACCTGGCAGCGCAATTTCTTACTGAAAAGACAACAAGACCACTGTTGTTCACAAGCTGGTTGTTGTTATGTGCCTTCAAGTCGATTATGACTTATGGCGACCCTATGAATCAGCGACCTCCAATAGCATCTGTCATGGACCACCCTGTTCAGATCTTGTAAGTTCAGGTCTGTGGCTTCCTTGATGGAATCAATCCATCTCTTGGTTGGACTTCCTCTTTTTCTATTCCCTTCTGTTTTTCCCAGCATTATGGTCTTTTCTAGTGAATCATGTCTTCTCATGATGTGTCCAAAGTATGATAACCTCAGTTTCATCATTTTAGCTTCTAGTGATAGTTATGGTTTAATTTGTTCTAACACCCAATTATTTGTCTTTTTCATGGTCCATGGTATGAGCAAAACTCTGCTCCAACAGCACATTTCAAATGAGTTGATTTTTCTTTTATCTGCTTTTTTTGTTGTCCAACTTTCACATCCATACATAGAGATCGGGAATACCATGGTCTGAATGATCCTGACTTTAGTGTTCAGTGATACATCTTTGCATTTGAGGACCTTTTCTAGTTCTCTCATAACGGCCCTCCCCAGTCCTAGCCTTCTTCTGATTTCTTGACTATTGTCTCCATTTTGGTTAATGGCTGTGCCGAGGTATTGATAATCTTTGACAAGTTCAATGTCCTCATCGTCATAAGAACATAAGAACATAAGAAGAGCCTGCTGGATCAGGCCAGTGGCCCATCTAGTCCAGCATCCTGTTCTCACAGTGGCCAACCAGGTGCCTGGGGGAAGCCCGCAAGCAGGACCCGAGTTCAAGAACACTCTCCCCTCCTGAGGCTTCCGGCAACTGGTTTTCAGAAGCATGCTGCCTCTGACTAGGGTGGCACAGCACAGCCATCACGGCTAGTAGCCATTGATAGCCCTGTCCTCCATGAATTTGTCTAATCTCCTTTTAAAGCCATCCAAGCTGGTGGCCATTACTGCATCTTGTGGGAGCAAATTCCATAGTTTAACTATGCGCTGAGTAAAGAAGTACTTCCTTTTGTCTGTCCTGAATCTTCCAACATTCAGCTTCTTTGAATGTCCACGAGTTCTAGTATTATGAGAGAGGAAGAAGAACTTTTCTCTATCCACTTTCTCAATGCCATGCATAATTTTATACACTTCTATCATGTCTCCTCTGACCCGCCTTTTCTCTAAACTAAAAAGCCCCAAATGCTGCAACCTTTCCTCGTAAGGGAGTCGCTCCATCCCCTTGATCATTCTGGTTGCCCTCTTCTGAACCTTTTCCAACTCTATAATATCCTTTTTGAGATGAGGCGACCAGAACTGTACACAGTATTCCAAATGCGGTCGCACCATAGATTTATACAACGACATTATGATATCGGCTGTTTTATTTTCAATACCTTTCCTAATTATTGCTAGCATGGAATTTGACTTTTTCACAGCTGCCGCACACTGGGTCGACATTTTCATTGTGCTGTCCACTACAACCCCGAGGTCTCTCTCCTGGTCGGTCACCGCCAGTTCAGACCCCATGAGCGTATATGTGAAATTCAGATTTTTTGCTCCAATATGCATAATTTTACACTTGTTTATATTGAATTGCATTTGCCATTTTTCCGCCCATTCACTCAGTTTGGAGAGGTCTTTTTGGAGCTCTTCGCAATCCCTTTTTGTTTTAACAACCCTGAACAATCTAGTGTCGTCAGCAAACTTGGCCACTTCACTGCTCACTCCTAATTCTAGGTCATTAATGAACAAGTTGAAAAGTACAGGTCCCAATACCGATCCTTGAGGGACTCCACTTTCTACAGCCCTCCATTGGGAGAACTGTCCGTTTATTCCTACTCTCTGCTTTCTGCTTCTTAACCAATTCCTTATCCACAAGAGGACCTCTCCTCTTATTCCATGACTGCTAAGCTTCCTCAGAAGCCTTTGGTGAGGTACCTTGTCAAACGCTTTTTGAAAGTCTAAGTACACTATGTCCACTGGATCACCTCTATCTATATGCTTGTTGACACTCTCAAAGAATTCTAATAGGTTACTGAGACAGGACTTTCCCTTGCAGAAACCATGCTGGCTCTGCTTCAGCAAGGCTTGTTGTTCTATGTGCTTAGTTAATCTAGCTTTAATCATACTTTCTACCAGTTTTCCAGGGACAGAAGTTAAGCTAACTGGCCTGTAATTTCCGGGATCCCCTCTGGATCCCTTTTTGAAGATTGGCGTTACATTTGCCACTTTCCAGTCCTCAGGCACGGAGGAGGACCCGAGGGACAAGTTACATATTTTAGTTAGCAAATCAGCAATTTCACCTTTGAGTTCTTTGAGAACTCTCGGGTGGATGCCATCCGGGCCCGGTGACTTGTCAGTTTTTATATTGTCCATTAAGCTTAGAACTTCCTCTCTCGTTACCACTATTTGTCAGCTTGAAAGTTACATAAATCTTCTGTTGTCATTACTCTAGTCTTCTTGACATTCAGCTGTAGTCCTGCTTTTGTGCTTTCCTCTTTAACTTTCATCAGAGTTCTTTTCAAATCATTACTAGTTTCTCCTAATAGTATACTATCTCCATATCTTAAATTATTGATATTTCTCCCTCCAGTTTTCACACCTCCTTCTTCTTGGTTCAAGCCCGTTTTCCATATGATATGTTCTGCATATAGATTAAACAAGTTTGCAAGGTAACTTGAATTAAAAAACCAGCACCCATTACCTCCTCGTGGTAATGGCATTAAATCTTCTGTGGAATGGACTTTATGAAGGTATTAGCTCCTTTTTTTGTTCCACTCTCCTGCAAAGGTCATGTCTGAACTTGAAGGAGCTGTTAATCTGCAATGTTTTATACACCATAATACAACCCAAAGGTTGACGCAGAGAGTCCGAAAAAAAGCACAAAGCAATTTTTTAAAAAATGAATTCAATCTATTTTCTGAACTCTTTGATATAATGATTATATAATTTACATGGTATTTTGGAAAAATGAAATATTATATGGTAAAGAACAAAGGGTGTGTGGTTTGTGTTTTTTTAGGAATTTTAAAATATGTGTTTGCAAGATGTTTGCATTTTTTGTGATTTATTAAAAACTTTGAACAATGATTTCACAGTACACACAATCACCCCATGTCCCATTCAGCCCAGCCTTGAACAAATTCCCTGCCATATCAGTGAGGCTGGTGAGCTGTCCAGCAGGGCAACAGCAGGTCCATGGCAGAAACAGCTGAAGAGCTGTCCAACCCAGGAGTCATGCTGTAGCACAAGCGGCTGAGCAGAAGAAGATGTTGCTTCAGCAACAGCCAGGAAGCATGTGAACAGTGTGACGCCTGTACCTGCTGCCCCATCCCTTCCTGGAGCATCAGCAGTAACTTTATCCAGATTATGCTCAGATTCTGTCCTCTTCCTCCCATGTAGGATTCACGGACTGATAGCCTCATGGTTCCTCAGCATTCATTTATTTATGAATCTTCTTTTCCGTATCTTCTTTTTTATTATTTCTTTTATATCCCCCCTTCTTTCATGGAGCTCAAAGTGGCACACATGGGTCTCCCCTTCTCCATTTTATCCTCACAACAACCCTGTAAGGCATGTTCAGCTGAGAAGCTGTTTCTGACCTAAGGTCAACCAAGGAGTTTTGTGGTCAAGTGGAGATTTGTCTCCCAGGTCCTAGTCCAACACTCAAACCATTGTTTCAAGGTGATTTACAAACATACCATAAAAACAGCTAAAAATAGTTTTCAAAACAGTACCAAAAAACAACTGAAGTGGTTTAAAAACAACAAAAAATGAACACCTAAGGCAGAGAGAGACCTTTTCATCCATCTGGAAAATCTTGAAAGAAAAATGTCTTCAATTGTTTACAGAAAGTACAGGTAGTGGGTGCCTGTCGTATCTCAACGGGGATGCTATTCCACAGAACAGCAACGTTGAAAGCTGTGCTCCGAGGTAAGGTGGAGCGGGCTTCTGATATTTTGGGGACTTGAAGGAGAAACTCTCCTGCAGAATGCAGTGACCTACAAGGTATATAAAAGATAAGGCAATCTCTCAAAGAACCTGGTCCTGAGCTGTATAAGGTCTTTTATGTTAGTACCAAAACTTTGAACTTGGCCCAGTCGCAGTTTACAGCCAGTGTAAATCTTGCAGGCAAGGTGTTATACATGAGTGGTAGTTTGCCCCTACAAGCAATCTAGCCGCCACATTCACATTCACTATCTGCATTCGCCAGACCAACCTCAAGGATCGCCCCACCTAGAATGCATTACAGTAATCCAATCTTGAGGTTATCTGTGCTTGGACAACTGTGGTATAACATTATATATGATGCCTTGCGTATGATGTGCCATTAGTGAGGTCTCCAGTTTTGGATAATCACTGTCTCTCTTGCCATCATTTCTAGGTGTGATGGTGGAAGGTTTGAAGCAAAGATGACTTGGTATAAGGTGGATTCTTATAGTTCATACAGGAGAGGGCGCAAAGCAATGCTAATAAATGTCATGAGATATCTAGGGAAGAGTTATAAACAATACTCGTTCTTCCTCCATCAGGCTTCAGAAATCACAAAGCCCAACGTGCCATGGTCTGTCAGCCTTGAGTCATGTTTGTCTTCACAACCTTTAGGTTATTCTCTCTCCTTGCAAGCTGTTGGGAGTTTCTGTGCAGAGGTTGCGATTGCATGCGGTTCTTGCTGCTTGCATTCGCATTTCAGATTCCCAGAAAATCACAGGAAATTTTCTCTTTTCATTTTCACTTCCGCATGGCAAAGACTGTTTCCAGGAGAGCAGAATGGCTTCTGTTGATGATCTGAAGTTCACAAAGAACAGCCAGTTTAGCCTGAGCTATTCCTTTTAAGCTCAATGCAGGAAATCCAGACCTAGAGCATCCCAACAGAAGCCTGTCCTGCATCTGCTTGAAGACCCCCCAGTGAAGGAGAGCCCAGCACCCATCTAGATATCTGGCTCCATTGTCAAGCTGCTCATTTACTGTCAAGAACTTCCTCATAGTGTTCAACCAAAATGTACCACACTAAGAAGTTAGGGACGGAAGGATCTCCCAGTTTCGTTTCTCTCTGTTTCTCATTGTTCTACTCTTCAATTCTGTTCTTCATATTTCTGCAGCAATTTACAATTTTTGTAAAAACAAAAACCCTCATGAAAATTCTTCCGCTTTTTTGAGCAAATGGTTCCTAATAAACACATTTTTGTATGCAGTTTTGACTAATGTACACAGTTTTGCAAGGAATTTCTCATAATATAATACACTTTTGTATGTTATTTTCACTATTATATTCATTTTATATCATCATCATCATCATTACATGTTTCCTTCAAGCAGTTCATGGTGGCATACATGGTTCTTCCCCCCCCCTTTCCATTTTATCTTCCCAACAACCCTGTGAGGTAGGTTGACTGGCCCAAGGTTCCTGGCTGCATGGGGATTTGAAACTAGGTCTCCCAGATCTAGTCCAGCACTCTAATCACTACATATTTTCCCCTAATCAGAGCTTGGAAAAGTTACTTTTTTGAACTACAACTCCCATCAGCCCAATGCAGTGGCCATGCTGGCTGGGGCTGATGGGAGTTGTAGTTCAAAAAAGAAACTTTTCCAAGCTCTGCCCCTAATATATGCATTTTGTAAACACTGGTTGGAGAACAGCATTGCAAAATTCAGATATGTGTACATTTCAAAAGATGGCTGCGTTTCAGTTCTCATGTTGTTTCAGAATGTGTGAATTTGATAGATTTAGATTTAGCAAACTGAATTGAACTTCTACTCTAGCCCTCGTTCGAGATACTGGTTCTGGTGTACAAAGCCCTACGCAGCTTCAGACCAGGATACCTACATGATCATCCCAACCCTTACACACCCAATCAATCACTGCTGTCTGCAGGAGAGGGCCGCCCACAGAAACTTTCTTCTGATGTGATCCATTCCATAAATATAGGAATCAGTGGGATCTACCCTTCGGAATTTCTTCCCATTACATATCAGACAGGCACCATCTCTGTTGTTTTTCTGGCATCTAGTGAAGACCTCCCTTTTCCAATAAGATTTTGAAGTGGAGATCTTTATCCGAGTCTGCAGTTGTATTGGAACTATTTCTAATGGTTATTCTATGTGGAATTGTTTTCCACTATTTTATACATAGAACAGTTTTTAATTGTCTTTACACTTGTTTTACAGTTGTCACTGTTTAATTTTGTATATTTTATTGTTGTAACCCACCCTAGAACCTTGCGATGAAGGGCATGTGAGAACTCTGGTCTCCTGCTGGGAGGAAGGGCAGGATACAATCAAATAATAAAAATAAATAAATAAATATAACAGTGTGGCTTAGTGGTTAGAGTGTTGGACTATGACCTGGGAGACCAGGGTTCGAATCCCCACACAGCCATGAAGCTCACTGGGTGACCTTGGGCCAGTCACTTCCTCTCAGCCTCAAAGGTAGGCAATGGTAAACCCCATCTGAATACCGCTTACCATGAAAACCCTGTTCATAGGGTCACCATAAGTCAGAATCGACTTAAAGGCAGTCCATTTCCATTATGAAATCCAGTGTAGCTTAGTGGTTAGAGTGTTGGACTACAACCTGGGAGACCAGGGTTCGGATTCCCACATAGCCATGAAGCTCACTGGGTGACCTTGGGCCAGTCACTGCCTTTCAGCCTCATGAAAACCCTATTCATAGGGTCGCCATAAGTCAGAATCGACTTGAAGGCAGTCCATTTACATTTTTAACAAAATAAATAAATAATAAATAAATAAAATTCATTCCTGTAACTTAATCCAATTAGATTAATAGTTGAGAACTTCTGGCCCATGGGCCTAATTAGACCCAGCAGACCTCCCCATTTTGCCTGTAAAGTCATTTTGGACAAGCCATGCTCATCTCCATATGCATCACCAGGGATGAGGCAGATAAAGACATGGCTCCCTTGCAAAAGCAGGATTTGCAGGCACATCAATCAGCTGATCAGTAGCATTTGCAAACTGCTATGCCTTTGCTTGCATGGTTTGATTTCAAAGCAAACTGGCAAAAGAAAATGCTTCATCTGGCATCATGTTGGCATCAGGTGACTGATAGGTCAAAATGGTCCATGGCGCTTGAGGGAAACAAAGCATCCAGCCTGCTGGCTGGAAATGATTCCCCACCTCTGCATTCCAGGGCACCAGAGAGAGAAGATGTATTTGCCCCCATCAATCTTCTCCAGAAGAGAAAACACATCTGATTGAATTTAGGGTGAAAGTTGACACTTAATTTCAACTCATGTGACATTTTGAAGCAACTACCTGGCCCCCAAATCCCAGGGATTTCAAGAGAAACTAAATTAAGCTATGTAAAAATGTAAATGTACTGCCTTCAAGTCAATTCCAACTTATGATGACCCTATGAATAGAGTTTTTGTGAGGCTGAGAGGCAGCGACTGGCCCAAGGTCACCCAGTGAGCATGGCTATGTGGGGATTCGAACCCTGGTCTCCCAGGTTGTAGTCCAACATCTTAACCACTACACCACACTGGCCATCATACCACATCCCAATGATGTAATAAAAAAGCACTTAAAAATCATCTAAATGCAAAGCACTGTATAAATCAAATTGTAATCAGGGACTACCTACAGGCTCACAGACTTAATGGAGTTACTGGCTATGCTAAAGTAAAATTTCAAGATAAATTGGGGAAGAGCCATAGTCCAGTGGTAGAGCATCTGCTTTGCATGCGGAAGCTCCCAGTTTCAGTCCCAGGTAAGGGGACCCTGTGGAACCCTGGAGAGCCACTGCCAGTCAGTACAGACAATATTGAGCGAGATGGATCAATGGTCTGATTCAGCATAAGGCAGCTTCCTATGCTCTTAAATTAGGAGTTTCCTACTTGTGGGAAGCATCAAGGCAGCTAAATTCAATAAGACCAGTGAAACAGGGGAGGAGGGTCCACATTCATAGAAAGTCCTCTGTGCACTTACCTGGGAATTAACACAGTGGGGTTACTTCTGTGGAACAATGCACAGGATTGGTATGGTTAAGTGTAGATTTACATGCACCAAAGTCATCTGAAGGGCCACCTCCACCCATACCAGCCTGCCCAAACTTTGAGATTGTCAGCAGAGGCCCACCTGACATGGCCACCTCCAAGAGCAGCTAGAACTTGAGGGGGACATCCAATGAAGCTGAACACTGGAAAATTCAGGACAAACTAAATCAAGGGATCCTTTACACAACACACAGTTAAACTATGGAATTTGTTCCCACAAGAGGTACTGATGGCCACCCTGCTTTCTCCCTCATGTGACATTAATTGTGTGAGCAGAACAAATACCTGAATAGGACTTGGAGACCATTGGAAGCCCCATATAACTTGCTGTGAGCTTTCTCAAGGAAAAATGGGGTGCCATAATAATTGGGAGATGATTTCAAAGATCCCAGTCCTCCTATATACAAGCAGCTATTAGGAGGGATTTTATGTGGACCTCATAACCTGAATGACCACAATATATTTAAATGCCTGCCATGAGTGGAGGAGACTGGTGACTCCGAGGTCAGTGGAGCAGTGAATCCATTCTGGATTTTAGTCCAGACTTTCAAAGAGCTGTCCAAGGTGCTGGAACCCATTCTCAAAAGAAGTTCCAGAACTTTGGATAGCTCCTTGAACATTCAGACTAAAACCCAGAGTGGATTCACTGTCTCATTGACATCAGAGACATGTCTATACTTTTCATAAGCAGTCAGGGCCAAATTTAGGGACTTCAAAACCAAAAGGAGCCTAAATCCCCCCTTGTAGGTTAGAATTTTTAAAAAACAGCTTAGGCATGGACATAGCTTCCTTCTGGCCTCGGATTATTTAACTCAGATCTGCCTTAAGCCTACCCTTTGCCCTTTTTCTGTAGTCCAAGGATGAAGAGATAGTGGCTCTCACTATGCTGTTGGACTCCAACTCCTATGTCCCAGCCAGCATGGCCAATGGTGAGGGATGATAGGAGTTGCAGCGCAGCAGCATCTGGAGGGCATAGGCTCCCCACTCCTCCCACAAACCATGCCAGCCAGGTATAAGGGCCTAACTCATGAGAATTTCCCAAGACAGTTGAAATTATTGTGGCACCCACCATCCCCAGATTCAGTCAACACAATTGGCACATTATGCTGATCAGATGTGGTAATTATTATGCAAATGAGATCTACATTATCATGCCTAATTTGCATAATTGCTAACAGGTGCTTCACCCCCAGCTTCTGTTGTTTGTGAGGGAAAGTACAAATGAGCGGTCTTCTTGAATGATTCTGTTCTATTGTCAGAGGGGAAGTGACCTGATCCTCTTCTCCATGCTGGGGATTAGGAAGGGTCTGAACAAAACCACCTGGGTGAACAGTCTGAGATGTATAGAACTGTTCAGAGTATTCCAAGTGCAGTCCCCCACAGGTTTGTATAACGGGATTATAACTGCCAATATCATCATGCTGTTATGCAAATCTATGGTGTGCCCACAGGTGGAACACTGCACCGGTCTGGTCGCTCCACCTGAAAAAAGGATAGTGTAGAGCTGCAAAACGTTCAGGAAAGGGTAACCAAAATTAATTAAATTTACTGTACATCCTGTCCTTCCTCCCAACAGGAACCCAGGGCAACAGAATGATGATGCAGTTGAAGCAATGCCTACGAGGAAATGTTACAGCCTTTGGGGCTTTTAAGTTTAGGGAAAAAAATAAGAAGTGACATGATAGGTAGAGGTGTATAAAATTATGCATGGAGAAGAGAAAGTGGCTAAGGATAAAGTTTTTCTCCCTTTCTCACAACAGCAGAACTAAGAGACATCCAATGAAGTTGAATATTGGAAGATTCAGGACAGACAAAAGAAAAGTACTTCTTCTCCACAGGCAGCACATCATCAAAACTATGGAATTGACTCCCACAGGAGGCGGTGATAGCTGCCAACTTGGAAGGCTTTAAAAGATTAGGCAAATTCATGGAAGATATGGTTCTCAATGGCTACTAAACACAATATATGTGTTCTGCCTCCATCATCGGAATCGGAATGATTTTGAATACCAGTTACTGGGAATCACAAGTGGAGAGAGCATTGTTGACCTCAGGTCCTCCTTATGGGCTTCCCATAGGCTTCTTGGTGGTCACTGTGAGAAGAGGATGCTGGACTAGATGGACCTTTGTCCTGATCCAGCAGCTGTCTCCTTATGTTCTTATGCCCATGTCTCCTTCTTCAATGAATCTGAAAATTAGGAAAACTAAGCACATCAGAAGGAGTTAATTTTGAAACTTCAGCATATTTTCCCCCGTGAAAATCAGAAGAAGAGACATCGGGAGAGCATCTGCTTTGCATGCAGAATGTCCCAGATTTAATCCCCAGCATCTCCAGTTGAAATCCTGGAGAGCCACCACCAGTTAGTGTAGACAACACAGAGTTAGATGCACCAATGGTGTGACTCAATACAAGGCAGTTTCCTAGGTTCCTTTATTACAAAGAGAAATCTGACATGGAGTGAGCTGTATCCCCTCTGACAAGACACTGATGCCATCTGCACCCAGTCAGAGAAACACCCTCAGGAGGTGTATTTGGAGTGAGGTGTGGGCAGGAATGGGGAGGTGTATCATCTGAGATTCGTGAGTGAGATATTGACCTAATTCCACTTAATCCTTGGCAGGGGGAGGTGGAAACATTGAAATACTTTATGAGGCTGGTTAAAGCAAGCAGTAGGAGTAACAAGGTGTTCATGGCTGCTTTCCTAAAATAAAATTTCTGAGGTAACATATATTTATTTTAATACTTTATATACAGCTGAATGCAGCAGCTTCTAAGCAGTGTTCACTGGACATTCAAGAGGTATGCAGCACAAAATCAATTCAAATTTCACCATAAAATCAGGAAACTCATTCAAAATGACTTCCAAAATAAGAATCTTTTTCACCAAGCGCTGGAAATTCAGCAGGGAGGGAGCATCTCTGATCTCAGCCCAGAGTGAGTTCCATACAACTGGGACCACAACATTGAACTTATTGCTCCTGGTGGATACAAGCCATTTGTCACAGCCAGAGGGTACCACTAACAAACTCCCCCAAAGATGTCAGCGATCGGAGAAGGACGTGAAGAATCAGGCAGTCCTTAAGGTGTCCAGGACCCAGGTTGTTAAGGGCCCTTCCAATGAATACAAGGACCTTGAACTTGGCTCAGTAGCCTATGGGCTTGCCAGTGCGTTTAAGCAGCGGAGTGATGTGTCTTCCACTGACATCACAAGATGTTACCTCAGAAAAGAATTTTCCCCAGGGCCCCAAATAAACAGCTAAAGACACCATCCCTCTGTAAGGAGCAAAATTGGGAAGAGAAAGTTGTTGTTGTTGTGGAGGGCAGGGAAAAGAAGTAAATGCCTGGCAGTATAAAAAAAATCTGTGAGAAATGCAGAATTAGGAATTAGATGGCTTTAAAAGAGGGTTAGTCAAATTCATGGAAGCCTAACTATGGCTACTAGGCACGATGTCTGTGTTCTACCTCCACCATTGGAGGCAGTATGCCTTTGGACGCCGGTTTCTGGGAATCACAAATGGAAAGAGCACAGTTGCACTCAGATCCTGCTTGCTGGCTTCCGTTTTGGGGCACCTTTTTAGTCAGTGTGAGAACTGGACTAGATGGGCCTTTGGCCTGATGCAGCTTCAGGGCTCTTATATTCTTATGAGATGGACAGTCTATGCTGTCATCAAAGATTTTATTTCAGTTTAACTGGGGAAAGCAAAAACAAAGGAAGAGAAACAGAGGACAAAGGACACTGGTGAATATTTATACAACCTTATGATAGGGGCTCACTAGAAAAGACAACAATGATGGGAAAAACAGAAGCGAGTAGAAAAATAGGGGAAAATAGGGAACACAGTCATTTTTATTTCCCTTCCCATAACACTCGTTTAGACAAATGCATATTTATTTGCTATGAATATTGCCCTTTCCTCTAGACTTCAGCTGCTGTGCTATACTTACGCTATCTGTCCAGGCTCTCACAGCAACTCTCAAGTGGCACCGTTGTTCACAACTACAAATGATGGAAATGTACCTGGAAATGTTTCTGTTGGGACTGTATGTGGTGCTGGGGGTTTCCAAGCGGGCACTCCAGCCGCAAGAGCAAAGTATCCTACCTTCTGCATTCCACTGCTTGCTGCAAGAGGGAGCTGCTGATTTGCTCCATCGCAGCGCTAGCCATGGAGATGTTCAGAGGCTGGTCATGGGATTGTATCCTGCAGCTTGGCAGGAGTCAGGTGGCACACGAGGGACCAATAAGATTCTACCGGGCTCTGTAAAGGTGAATCTGGGTTGACTCTGATGTGGCTTCTCACTCTGAGCAATCTACCACTCAGTTGCAGGCTGATCTGCTTTTTCATTTCTTCCCTCTGAGACAACAGCCCCAATATCCTCAAGGCAATCCTTTGCAGGTACCATTTCTTTTTCCAGATTTATTTATTTATTTATAAAAATATTTATAAAGTATCAACTCTTAAAAAAAATCATCCTGGTGGTGTACAATAAAATAATTAAAACATCATCGTATTAGTAGTATTTAACTAAGTCCTACTCAGAGTAGACCCACTGAAATGAATGAACCTATGTTAGTCATGTCTATTAACTTTAATGGGCTTACTCTGAAAAGGACTAGCAGGGTTTGAGTCCTAACTCAGCCATGAAGCTCACTGGGTGACCTTACGCCAGTCGCTGTCTCTCAACCTACCTCACAGGGTTGTTGTGAGGATAATATCAGGAGGGGAGAACCATGTACATCACGTTGAGCTCCTTGGAGGAAAGGTGGGATATAAATGTAAGAAATAAATAATGAAATAAATACAGAACAAACGACCAACACTGAACCAAATTAATTCTCTAAAAATGCTGGCAAAGCAAACAAATGAAAATGTTTCCAGCAGGTGTGAAAATATCAGACTTGTAAGTGCCTGTCTGATTCCAAATTACTGGTGTCACAAAATAGTGCTCTTGTGCCTTCATACAAGCACAACAAGTTTAAAACAAATGAGTGGGTATGAATTTCTCACAATTTTGATGAATTAGTGATAGGCTGGTTGAGTAGTTTGAGGTTTTACTCCCCAGGTGTCCTTGTGCAAGGGCTAGAGATGTGAAGGCTCAGGAAGGAAAAAAAGAGAAAAATAGGGGGGGCCGGTTTCCCTGTTTTCTTCTGATTTTTTCTGTTCTCCCCCCTGAAAAAATAGGGAAAACAGGGGGGGTGTCAATATTTTCCCATTTTTTCCTCTGTGTCTTCACATTTCTTAGAAGGGCATGGGCTCAAATCCTACCAATATTTAATGGATTGCCCATAGCTTAGGGGCAGAACATATTTTTGCATGCACAAGTTCAGGGCTCAGGGTGCTCTCAGATGGCTTGTTTATTCAGCCTTCATCCTGCTTTGTTTATAGGGAGACAAGACCTTGCGTCAAAGCAAGTGTTAGCCCACACTTTCCAGTGCTTTTCCCCATCTGTTCCTTATCACAAAAAAATGTTGATGTTTTGGGAAAGCGGGTTTGTTGCACAAGATCTCCTAATCAACGCTAATTGCACAACCTGAATTTGCCAGTATGTGAATGGATCCTCTCCGAAAATGGGACCTTTCTGAAAGCATCCAAACTAGGAAATGTGGTAGTAATGGGTGACTTCAACTACCCGGACATAGACTGGCTGCATATGTGTTCCAGTCATGACAAAGAAGCAAAGTTTCTAGATATTCTAAATGACTATTCCCTAGACCAGTTGGTCATGGAACCGACCAGAGGGATGGCAACCCTGGACTTAATCCTCAGTGGGGACCGGGACCTGGTGCGAGATGTAAGTGTTGTTGAACCGATTGGGAGCAGTGACCACAGTGCTATTAAATTAAACATACATGTAACTGGCCAATTGCCAAGAAAATCCAACACGGTCACATTTGACTTCAAAAGAGGAAACTTCACAAAAATGAGGGGATTGGTAAAAAGAAAGCTGAAAAACAAAGTCCAGAGGCTCACATCACTCGAAAATGCTTGGAAGTTGTTTAAAAACACTATATTAGAAGCTCAACTGGAGTGCATACCGCAGATCAGAAAAGGTACCGCCAGGGCCAAGAAGATGCCAGCATGGTTAACGAGCAAAGTCAAGGAAGCTCTTAGAGGCAAAAAGTCTTCCTTCAGAAAATGGAAGTCTTGTCCAAATGAAGAAAATAAAAAAGAACACAAACTCTGGCAAAAGAAATGCAAGAAGACAATAAGGGATGCTAAAAAAGAATTTGAGGAGCACATTGCTAAGAACATAAAAACCAACAACAAAAAATTCTATAAATACATTCAAAGCAGGAGACCATCTAGGGAGACAATTGGACCCTTGGATGATAAGGGAGTCAAAGGTGTACTAAAGAACGATAAGGAGATTGCAGAGAAGCTAAATAAATTCTTTGCATCTGTCTTCACAGTGGAAGATATAGGGCAGATCCCTGAACCTGAACTAACATTTGCAGGAAGGGATTCTGAGGAACTGAGACAAATAGTGGTAACGAGAGAGGAAGTTCTAAGCTTAATGGACAATATAAAAACTGAGAAATCACCGGGCCCGGATGGCATCCACCCGAGAGTTCTCAAAGAACTCAAATGTGAAATTGCTAATCTGCTAACTAAAATATGTAAATTGTCCCTCGGGTCCTCCTCCGTGCCTGAGGACTGGAAAGTGGCAAATGTAACGCCAATCTTCAAAAAGGGATCCAGAGGGGATCCCGGAAATTACAGGCCAGTTAGCTTAACTTCTGTCCCTGGAAAACTGGTAGAAAGTATGATTAAAGCTAGATTAACTAAGCACATAGAACAACAAGCCTTGCTGAAGCAGAGCCAGCATGGCTTCTGCAAGGGAAAGTCCTGTCTCAGTAACCTATTAGAATTCTTTGAGAGTGTCAACAAGCATATAGATAGAGGTGATCCAGTGGACATAGTGTACTTAGACTTTCAAAAAGCGTTTGACAAGGTACGTCACCAAAGGCTTCTGAGGAAGCTTAGCAGTCATGGAATAAGAGGAGAGGTCCTCTTGTGGATAAGGAATTGGTTAAGAAGCAGAAAGCAGAGAGTAGGAATAAACGGACAGTTCTCCCAATGGAGGGCTGTAGAAAGTGGAGTCCCTCGAGGATCGGTATTGGGACCTGTACTTTTCAACTTGTTCATTAATGACCTAGAATTAGGAGTGAGCAGTGAAGTGGCCAAGTTTGCTGATGACACTAAATTGTTTCAGTTAAAACAAAAAGGGATTGCGAAGAGCTCCAAAAAGACCTCTCCAAACTGAGTGAATGGGCAGAAAAATGGCAAATGCAATTCAATATAAACAAGTGTAAAATTATGCATATTGGAGCAAAAAATCTTAATTTCACATATACGCTCATGGGGTCTGAACTGGCGGTGACCGACCAGGAGAGAGACCTCGGGGTTGTAGTGGACAGCACGATGAAAATGTCGACCCAGTGTGCGGCAGCTGTGAAAAAGGCAAATTCCATGCTAGCGATAATTAGGAAAGGTATTGAAAATAAAACAGCCAATATCATAATGCCATTGTATAAATCTATGGTGCGGCCGCATTTGGAATACTGTGTACAGTTCTGGTCGCCTCATCTCAAAAAGGATATTATAGAGTTGGAAAAGGTTCAGAAGAGGGCAGCCAGAATGATCAAGGGGATGGAGCGACTCCCTTACGAGGAAAGGTTGCAGCATTTGGGGCTTTTTAGTTTAGAGAAAAGGCGGGTCAGAGGAGACATGATAGAAGTGTATAAAATAATGCATGGCATTGAGAAAGTGGATAGAGAAAAGTTCTTCTCCCTCTCTCATAATACTAGAACTCGTGGACATTCAAAGAAGCTGAATGTTGGAAGATTCAGGACAGACAAAAGGAAGTACTTCTTTACTCAGTGCATAGTTAAACTATGGAATTTGCTCCCACAAGATGCAGTAATGGCCACCAGCTTGGACGGCTTTAAAAGAAGATTAGACAAATTCATGGAGGACAGGGCTATCAATGGCTACTAGCCATGATGGCTGTGCTCTGCCACCCTAGTCAGAGGCAGCATGCTTCTGAAAACCAGTTGCCAGAAGCCTCAGGAGGGGAGAGTGTTCTTGCACTCGGGTCCTGCTTGCGGGCTTCCCCCAGGCACCTGGTTGGCCACTGTGAGAACAGGATGCTGGACTAGATGGGCCACTGGCCTGATCCAGCAGGCTCTTCTTATGTTCTTATGTTCTTATGTTCTTATGTTCACTCTCAATCTCTAGTTTAGATATGTCAGGAAGGAGATGAATAAAAGGACCTTGATCTCAGATCCTGGAGCACCACTCAGAGCAGACAATGCTCAGTTAGATAGACCAATGTTATGCCTTATACTAAAGGCTGTTTATTATACAGCCATGAAAGTGGCTGTATACTATAGTCAGCATGGATTTTTCGCATTCCACAATGTTAAATTGAAAATACCCCCATGCCATTCTGATGCTCCTCAGAAGCTCATTTCAAAACAAAACTTTATAAAACGTATAGTCCTGAACTCAGAAACGATTGCTTAACAAACCTCTAAATTTTCATGGCGATACACAAAACAGTCAGAGAGAATAGAGACTTCAAAGCCTAAAAAGAGAGAGAGAAAAACCCAGAGCCCTTCTGAACTTTTTTCTGTCAGAGTTCACTCATGTTTACAGGGTACCTGTAATCCTATTACTGACCTTGCCCCATACTCTGACCTTCATCTTCTGCAGTTTAAAAGTTTAAAAAATGGCTGATTTTTAATTAATTTAAGAAATTTAACATTGAAGTCTATTATAGCATCAGACATTCTCAGTAAGAACCCTCAATGTTCTAAAAGCCAGTCTCACAGCTGTTTGGCTTGGCTAATCAGGGGGCCACACCCACGCCAGACCGTTATTTCTCTTTAGAGAGTCATGGCTTCCCCCAAAGAATCCTAGGAAGTGTAGTTTGTGAAGGGTGCTGAGTGTTCAGAGGCTCCTGTCCCCCTGACAGAGCTTCAGTGGTCAGAGTTTAACAGTCAGCTGCTCTGATTGAAGCTCTGTGAGGGGAACAGGGCCTCGCCTAGCAACTCTCAGCACCCTTCACTAACTAAACTTCCCAGGATTCTTTGGGAGAAGCCATGACTGCCTAAAGTGAAATAACAATCTGGTGTGGATGTGGCCAGGGATAGCTTTGGTTTAAATTTGGGTGGTAGGCTACATGTGCCTACTGTAGAATAAAAGGTGGGGGAAACCCTGAAAAAGAATTATACTGTTCACAATGTTTTCCTTTTGGAAAGGAAAGGGGCTTCCCCTCTGCCCAGTGCCCTCCCAATCTCCTCCTCCCCTATACCCCTCCCCTAGGTCATCACCGATCCTAAGCATGATTGCACAGGAGTAAATTCCAATGAACTCAATAAACATGCAAATAATCAAACCTGTCCTCCTTCCCCTCCTCCTGCTCCCCTACCCCCTCCCCATTCCCTGTGGTCAGTTTCACCTATCCTAACCATAATTGCAGGAGAGGAAATCCCATTGAACTCAATAAGCATGCAAATGATCAAATCTGTCCTCCCCTCCTCCTCCTATCACCTCCCTTTTGCCCCTTCCCTCCCCCTTCCTTCATCCCCCTCCCCTTCCAATCCCCTCCGTCCCCTACCCCCTCCTTCTGCTCCCCTCTCCCCCCTTCCTCCTTACCTCTACTCTCCCCTCCCCCTCCTCCTCCCCCATGGTCAGTTTTACCTATGTTAGCCATGATTGCACAGGAGTAAATCCCACTGAACTCAATAAGCATGCAAATGATCAATCCATTCACAGCAAACTTGCACAGGATCCCATTTCTTACCTCCCATACTAAAAAGCAGGGAAATTCACTAATAGGCAAAAAACTTTGCAATTTAACAACATTCCTATAGCCAACAGATATTTCTATCAAACTTTAAAAAGCAGGGAAATTGGGTAGCTATAGTGAATGCACCAGGAGAGCAGGAGACCTGATCTCTCTGAGATATTGTGCTGCCCTACAAATTTGTCAAAATGCAAGGAAGTGGACTGGACTGAGACCAAGCCAAATTGTGTTTGCATTTTGACAAATTTGTAGGGCAGTACAATGTCTCAGAGAAGAGGTCAGGTCTCCTGTTCCCCTGGTGCATTCACCATAAATGCCCAATTTCCCTGCTTTTTAAAGTTTGATAGAGACACCTGTTGGCTATATGTGCATTCTTAAACGGCAAGGTTTTTTTGACTATTAGTGAATATGTATAGAACTAGGATTTCATATCTTGTTTTCTCTACAGCAGTCTTTGCTATCAACTACTCAGTGTGCTGTGATTGATTTTAAGTAATTTCTCTGGACATTCTGAAGTTTATTCTGGTGTCAACGTCCCTGGCAAATTAGAGAAGTGGGGGTAGAAAAAAATGGTAATTTACCAAAGGCACCTGGGGTTTTGGAAGCATTTGTGAATGTCTGAAAGGGTTGAACCAAGATCATGTTAACTGGTCTGGAGACTCCCCCCCCCCAATGATTCTTTGATAATCTGAATGATGCCTTTGGGGGGGGGAGAGAGAAATTTAAAACAACAAAAATGTTTACAACATTGAAATTGAAAACCTTGACATGTTCTTCTTTCCTGAAGAAAAATCATTCCCCTGAAAACAGACCTCAAATCCCTAGCTGTTAAAAAGAAGGTTGCCTGTTTATACATGCATGACCCTACTTAGATTTGCATAACACAATTAGCATAATTACAAATGTACTGTATATATCAAATTAGTATTTGCTGTACCACCTTCCACTTCATTTGTTTTTTAAAAAATATATTTTCCAATAACGGTAAAGAAACCAAATCTTCAAGCTCCAACAGATTGTTAAATTACCTTTAATCATATACAAATTGTCTTGCTGGCCTCTTTGGGGCATATTTTTTTCCTGATAAAAGAAATGCATGATATTTTTGTGGCAAAGGGTGGGGGATTCTTGCAGCCTTTGCAAGATTAAATAGCTTCCTAATCAGTGCCACCCTTAGCCACCTCAGAGTTTCCTGTTCCCTGAGGTACTTACCTAACCCATTTTCCTTTGCCATCCCTGTTTCCTGGACCTCTGTCCCAGAATAAAGGTGGCGCCAAAATGTCCCCTCCTCTTTTCACTTTACCACAGAAACTAGTGAAAATAGAGGACATTTATTAATTATTATTTATTGTTATTTATTACATTTATATACCTCCTTTCCTCCAAAGAGCTCAAAGTGGTGTACATGGCTCCCTTGTCCATTTCATCCTCACAACAACCCTGTGAGGTAGGCTAGGCTGAGAGGCAGTGACTGGCCCAAGGTCACCCAGTGAGCTTCATAGCTGAAGCTCCCCTCTTTTATAACCGCCCTGACCCCCTCAAAATTGAAGCTGAAAGTCCTCCCCTGAGAACTTTGAGCTCAGCCCCATGCAGGATATGGATATAGGGTTTTTCAAATTTATTTTTAACATTTGTAAATTGCACCTTCATCCAAAAATGGGTTTCATGGTGGTATACAAAGGAATTTAATATGTGCATTTTTTTTTAAAAAAAAGGAACAACTGCAATAAAATTGAGAGGAATCAAATTATTTGAAAAGGTGAAAATAATTTAAAATGTCAGGGGAAATACAAAATAGTTTTAATCTGTTGTTGGAATGAATGCAGTGTCAGCACCGGCTGTATCTCCGTCAGGAGGGCATTCCAAAGTTGCGGACCTACCACAGAAAAGACCCTCTCTTTGAGCATGCATAACACCCTTCTGCTACAGAATGAACACACAGAAGGGCCTTCTCTGACTATCTTAATGCACGGACAGGTTGACATGGGATGAGGTGCACTTTCTGGTATTTGACCCTCAAGGTAGCAAACAGGTTAGCAAATGTTGTTCCTTCAGAACAGAAGCAGCCAGGTAAGCCAGCCAGAATTCTAGCAGCAAAATTCTGTACTAATTTTCGCTTCCAAACCATCTTCAAAGGCTGCCCTATGTATAACACATTACAGCAGTCCAACCCAGAGGTCATCAGAGCATGGAAAGTACCAACTCTCTCTTCCTTCAAGTTTTTCCTGTATGAAGAGCACTGAAGACTTTGCTTTAACCACATTGCCTTCACCTCCTACTAAATGAACCCTGCATAGAGCAACCATTGAGCATCTTCCCATCCTGTCTCCCTCCCGGTGACTTAATTGGGACTATAAACCTTTGGGGCAGAAGCTGGCTTTTCTTACTTCACAACATGCCCTGGAGAGCGATAGTGATAGTGCTGGGAGACCAGAGTTTGAATCCCCACTCATCCATAATACTCATTGGGTGACCTTGGGCCAGCCACTGCCTCTCAGCCAAACCTACCTCACAGGGTTGCTGTAGATGGAACTGGGAGGAGAAGAACCATGCATGCCACTTTGAGCTCCTTGGAGGAAATGTGGGATAATATAATACCCACACAGCATGTTTAATATTGAACCCGTCCAGTGAAAATGCTTGCAGAATCAGTCACTATTGAACTTCCCCAAATTTGGGGGATTAGGGATTGTCACTTCCAGTGTGTGTGATGGACTCAGTTCCTGGGCTTCTCCAGTTGTGTAAGCAGGTCCTTTCGAAAACTTCAGCTGTATGTTCACATATTCCTTTGGTTTTACGTCACTCCATGCCTGAACGTTGAACTTTGTTCTCAATTATAGGCTCCAGTAAAGAGGAGGAGGAGGGGGCAGCTAGAAGGAAGAAAACCACTTTAAGCTTGTATTGATCTTGGCAAGATCAACAGCCCAGCAAGGATTCAAGATGAGAGCTAACACATGCCATTGGGATACATATCTCAAAGTGAACCGGTTCACTTGAGAGAAGGGTTCCCTTCACCTCTAAGCCATTGTGTGTTCGAAACCGTGAGAAGTTTCTTCTTCCCAGAGGAGAACTGGAGACATCATAGAGAGAGGCACCCATTCAACTTATTTCCCTAGAAATGTTTTAATGCGAGCAGAACCAAATAACGATAGTGAAGTTCCGTAATCTGTCGACGTTAGCAAACAGAAAGCAACTGCATGCAAAGTGCAAAGCCCACCCTGTTGTTATTTAAAAAGCAAAAGCAAAATATGCTTATTGCTAATAATTCTGTTCCACCTTTGAGCCCAGCAGGGCCCCAAAACATGAAATTTGGGTAGCTCACAATATTTGCCTTAAAAAAAAAGAATGCCCACAAGGTTTTAGAAGTTCCTCTCAAAACTCAGATTTTAATCTGAGGAACAAAGAGGACGTTCTCTCTTCTACGCTCAGCGATGCCTGGCCTGCTCCTAGATGTGTCAGTATTATTTATTATTTATTTATTACATTTCTACCCCGCCTTTCTTTCCATGATAGAAACCCAAGGCGGCTTATATATGGTTCACAGGTGGTCTCCCATCCAGGCACTGACCGGCACTGACCTTGCTTAGCTTCAGCAGGGAGCTGGCCTCATGTGCCTTCAGACCATAGCCTGGGACTGTCACTGGAAAAAATACATTTCCCAGCACTCAGTTAGGAACATAGGAAGCTGCATTATACCAGGTCAGACCAATGATCCCTCTAGTTCAGGGTGGTCTATGCTGACCAGCAGTGGCTCTTGAGAGTTTTGGACAGGGACACTGTCCCAGCCCTGCCTGGATTGAACCTGGAACCTTCTGTATGCAAAGCAGATGCTCTACTGCTGAGCTATGACCTTCCCACTGGCACGCTACTGCAGCAGCATGCCAGGGAGTGGGGTGGGGGTGGAGAGAAAGACTGCTTTTTCTTCCTACCTTGCTACCAACGATGGAGCAACAATAAAGATAGGTGTGTGGGAGAAGGATGGAGAGACAACCTGTGGACAGGTAGGTGGCTTGGTGTGAAGGAGAAGGAGTTGGAGGCTTACTGGGGGAGCTGAGGGAGGGATCAACCCCGTTGCATTGCTGATGACACCAACAGGGACATAACAAGGCCCAAATCGTGCTTGGGAGAAACCCAGCCATTTCCCCAGTTTCATGTTTTCCTTATCACTAATCTGGCATTGACCAGCCTTTCATCTCCCTAATCCTAGTTTCCTGACAGAACACAGTTTTACCGGTTGACAACCTTCGACATTTATTTTTAAGAAGGGAAAAAAATGGACTTTTACAATCTCTGGGTTATTTCCGGGCATGACAAGTGACCTTGGCTCACCACAAATATTCCCCTGTCCTGAAATAGCTCATAATAATTGGAAAGTGCAGAAACAAGGCAATGGTAACATTTACATTTATGTCCTTGCACAAGTTCAGTTCAATGAACTGCATGCATGATGACTCAAGCTCTTCATGGAAGAATAATGGCTTTTTTATTATGATGATGATCTCGCTTATTCATGAGACCCTTTATTCCCGGTGTGTGTGGAGGCAGCTCATTAATAGTCAGCCAACCCATTTTCTAATATCTCAGTTACACTATAAAGCATCTCTCTTAACATAGGGAAGTTTAGAAAATCCACAGATGTTCCTAAACATCCCAGTACCAGTAAATGCTAATTCTGTCTTATATCATTGCACAATAAATATGTGGAAAATTCCAATGAATGGGATAAGCACAGATAATTTTTTTCCTCATTTTAAACAAATGGGGACATTTTCAATCAGTCCTAGAAAGGAACAAAGGTGGAATGATCCGAATCAGTAAACTACCAGCTAGGGACTTCAGGACTGAACCTCCCACCAGGTCACCCCATTGAACCAAAACCCCAGCCTAGATAAGCTGGAAATCTACCTAGGAAGTGGCTCCCCACCATTTAATGCTGATATAACCTTGCTGTGACATTAGTAGCAATCTCCAGGAACTACATTGCAGCTATTTAGGTTCTCTAATTGAGTCATTACTATACTGTGTACTGGAGCACATTAGTGTGATTTAGGAGGACAATTAATGTTACCAAGAGAAATAAGTGAATTAATATAGGCTCCTGTAGGGATTTGGCTATACCTTTCTGAATCAGTCTGCTATCAGAGCAGGTAATTCTGCAAGTGCTGTGCTGAAAATGTCTCCAGTGGGATTTCCCCCCGCCATTCTTTATTAATAAATAAGAAGAGAAATTGCATTAAAAAGTGATCAAAGGGGACAGAAAATTTTGGTGAAATTCTCATGGGTGGGGTGCAGGGTTTTGTCACAGTAACCTTACTTTCAAGGTGGCTGAGGGGTGTTCGTGAATGCCCTTTCTTTCATGCTACAAATCATCTCTCCGGTGAGCTGTGCTCTGCAGCCTTCCTGGGTGCCTGCACTTCCTGAAAACCCAGTGACATCATTGTCCAGGTTTTCCTGCAAGTGCAGGAAGGTAGGAAGGCTGCCTACCTTTTTTTTCTTAGAGGTAAACATGACTTCCCTTAAAAAATCAAAACGAGTGAACACAGTGATCTAATGTACTTGGTACCCAACATCTCTGGCTTCCTACACTTACAAAAAAATCAGATGATGATTTTGTTGGGTTTTCAGGAAGTATGAACACCCAAGAAGGCTGCCGAGATAAAGCTCAGAGGAAGATATAGTGAGATAATGTCTCTAATGGATTTTTTTCCAAATCAGGAAGCACAGGCAGCCAGGGAGGCTGCAGAGTGCCAGAGGAATGTTTAATGGAAAGCAAATACACCCACACCATCCACAGCCACCTCACAACAAAAATATAAGCTCAGCCTTGCACCCACCAAAACTATAGAGTGGCCTGTGAAGGGGGCAGACAAACAGAGGCCTTTTTTGTGGTGGAAGCTGGAGACAGGTTTTGGTACAGCACTACTGGAAATTACTCAGTGATTTAATTGCACCCAATGCAAAGTTGCTCCAGAATTACTAGCCTTGGAGGAAGTCACTACAGTAGGGCCCTGCTTCCCGGCACTCCGCTTCCTGGCGTTCTGCTAATGTGGCAGCTTTCCTCCCCTCTTTTAAAGCCGCTTTTGCCGCTTTTGCGGAATTTTGTGGCATTTTTGTGCAACGAGCCCCATTAAAGTCAATGGGGTTCCGCTTCACAGCGATTTCTGCTTTACGGCAGGGGTCCAGAACGGAACCCGCCATATAAGCGGGGCCCTACTGTATTGTGTTGTGGGAACAGTCAAAGCTTGGAAGATTGTTTTTAAAAAGTAATAAATTACAGTTACAATTACATGGCCCAAAAAGTAGTGATTACCGTTACAATAATTGCTCTGAAAGTAACTGATTACTTAACTTTTTCTCAAAAGTAACCACTACAGTTACATTTCAGTTACTTTAAAAAAAATACCTACAAGGTGCTGGCCTTGGCTGCTGCACATCTAAGTAGCCTAAGACAACATTAAAAATAAACACACATATACAGAGGTAGTAGAATAATTCTTTTTATCCATAAGATAGCAATGGTGGTCTCTCTGCTGGTAAGGGAAGCGGGAAGAGGTGGGAAGAGAGGCAGAGGCAGATCTTTGCACGTCAAACCAAATGCAACCCCCCCACTCAGCCAGCAAACAAAATCTCTCTCACTTAACTACCTCCAGGACCCTGCCCTGCCACCAACTAAGGGACATTCACCCAAGCAAACATTTTCCCCTGAGATGCAAAAAAGTTAAAATATGCAAATGCAGCACAGTAGCCAGAGAGGGTGGTGGAGGCCACTTTGTGTGCCAAGTACAAACACAGTATTCACACACAAACAAACATTATAATCTTTCACCTCCTTTATCTCTATTCTGCTGCTGCCTCCTTCTCCTTTATCCATGTTCTTGCCCTCCGGCTCCTTTCTTCCTCCACTCCATTCTTCACCACCACCGTCCATTTTTTAAAAACAATTGTTTTCTCCACTCCACCCGTCTCGTTCTCCCCCTCCCGCCTCATCAGCTCCTCAACACCCACAGAGCATGAGTGTCGTGTCCAGGACTGAACTCAGTAATCAGACCAGGTTGTGAAAGCAATTCAGTCTTTATTAGAGTAATATCCAAACAGAGGCTGCGCCTTCTCATGAAGGAACACAATACACGTGTCCAGTGACATGCAAGAGAGTTGACAGAACAAGGAATTCCTGCCCCCCCTCATCCTTATAAAGGGGGCTTTCTGGCGCGAATTCTCTCACTCTGCCTTAGAGTACTCTCTTCCCCACCCCTCCTCTTTGTTCGTTTTTGTTTTCTCCGGGTTCTTGGTGAAGGTGGAGGCTCTGCCCCCTCCCCTTCTGATGATGTTACCTCTGGTATTGGAGACAGAGGGGGGTGAACGTCATGCCCATCGGGCGGGCTTTTCTCTGGCTGTTGAGGGAGTGGAATCCCCCCTCCTTCTTGTTCTAACTGCTCTGACTCAAGAAGGGGGGTTGGCATGAGAAATTCCTGAGAGGAGTCTGTAGCTATGTCTGACGGAGTTCCAAGGCCACAGCTGCTGGGCAACACTATCTCTGAGAGCTCTCCCTCCCCCTCTTCACACAACTCTGGGAAAATGATCTCCTCCTCATCCTCTGAAGTGCCAGGGCCCCAATCCTGCATCCTGACAATGAGGGAAGAGCGACGCTGCACAGAAGCCCAGTTTGAGGCACATGATTTTCATCCACAAATCAGAGGAGCAGAAGACTTCCCCTGCTTCCCCCCGAGTAATGCCCAAAGGTAATGCTGGAAACATTACAATTACTCCTCAAAAGTAATAAAATTACTCCAAGTTCTATTACAATCAAAATGTAAAGGAATTACACACTCGTTCCTCAAAAAAGTAATGAATGTCAAGTAATTTGTTACTTGTAGCTATTTACTTCCCAGCTCTGGGGACAGTTGAAACTAGGAACTGTTTAGTGTTACAAACAATCTGGAACATTCAGAGCAACACTCCAGCAAAACAGCAACAAAACACTTAGGCCATATTCACACCATACATTTATTCCACTATTATTCTACTTTGAACAGTCATGGCTTCCCCCAAAGAATTCTGGAAAGCGTAGTTTATGAAAGGTGCTGAGAAATGTTAGGAGACCAGTGTTCATCTCACAGAGCTACAATTCTCAGGGGGCTTTAACAGTCAATCCCTCTTCCCATGCAACTCTGGGAACGGTAGCTCTGTGATGGGAATAGGGGTCTCCTGTCAACTTTCTGCACCCTTCTGAAACGGCACTTCCTGTGATTGTTCGAGAGAAGCCATGACTGTTGAAAGTGGAATCATAGTTGAATAAATGTATAGTGTGAATGTGGTCCAAGTTTTTACTTTAGGCCTGTCTCCTCCTGTCTCCTCGAGATGAAAGCAGCTGCTGGCAATGGTCTGAAAGCACAGATCATGCAAATGCTATAAAGCTACTTCTTTCTGCCATAAAGCACTAGTACTTTCTGCCATAAAGCACTAGTAATAATAATAACAATAATAAACTTTATTGCAAAATTAGCCATAGGCCATGTGCAAATATACATACGTAGAATGTTAAAATACCGGCTTATAGATGGACATGTCATGATTTATAGAGCTAGAGCGTGACAAGTAGTCCTTTAACAAAGGACTCTCTCAATTTTTGAGCAGCCAGCGCAAAGTTGGCGACCGCGATGGTTGCTGGATTAAAATTATCAAAGAAAAGTGCGATAACCAGCTCACTATCAGAGCTAGGTACAAGGGAATTTAAAAAGGTTGATAAAAATTTTGTTCTAGGATCTTTATATAGTGGGCAAGAAAGTAAATAGTGCACAATATCCTCAATAGCCTTACAGCCATAAATACATCGGCGCTGTGCCACAGGGATTCCACGATAGCGGCCATCAAGATAGGCCGTGGGCATTGCTTGGAAGCGAAGGGCAGAGAAAGCTCTTCTAATAGGGGCGCGGTCGAGAATGTCTAAGTAATTTGACATGAAGTAGTTTAGCTTGAAGCATGGAAACCAAAATGAAAAAGGGGCCGTAGCTATCGACATACGATCTTGTGCTGCGTCACAGTCGAAGATCCAGTTTCAAAGGCCAACATTACTTAGTTCCAGTAGCTTAGTTTGGGAGAGGTCATATTTAGCAAGTATCGATTGGCATAACGACGCCCACCCACCCACCAGCATTTGTTCCTTCCAGCATTGTTTGACTAACGATGAATCATCCATGTTGCGGATTCGCAGCCAGTATCGTAAATAAGCTAAGTCAATGCGTAAAGCACTAGTACTATAAAGCCCTATATGGCTTAGGTCCAGGCTATTTATCAGACCGTATCTCCCTGTATGAGCCTGCCCGGGCCCTGAGATCTTCAGGAGAGGCCCTTCTCTCAATACCCACATCTTCTCAAGTACGACTAGTGGGGACGCGTGAGAGGGCCTTCTCGGTGGCTGCCCCTAGGCTTTGGAATTCCCTTCCTAGGGAGGTAAGAATGACCCCCTCTTTGCAGTCCTTCTGCCAACAAGCAAAGACCTTCCTACTCCAACAAGCCTTTGGAATTGAAGGCTAAGGATCGGGCATGAAGGGTGCTGCATTGCTAATGTCTATTATATCGTTTTTAAACTAGTCTGAACTCTTTTAGCTATATGTGGGTACGGTTTTAATATTGGAAATGGTTTAATCTTATTTTAATGTAGACTTTGTATGTTTTTCATTATATGTATTTTTTATCTGGAAGCCGCCGTGAGTTCCAGTTTTGGAAAAAGGGCGGGGTATAAATAAAGATAATAATAATAATAAAGAATAATAATAATAAAGATAATAATAATAATAAAGAATAATAATAATAAAGATAATAATAATAATAAAGAATAATAATAATAAAGAATAATAATAAAGATAATAATAATAATAATAAAGAATAATAATAATAATAATAATAATAATAATACTTTCAGCTTGAATTTTGAGGGGGGTCAGGGGGGTTATAAAAGAGGGGATCTTCTCCATGCAAAGCAGGTACTCCACCACCGAGCTATGGCCCTTACCTGGAAAGAGAAAGTGCTGGCGGGGTGCTCAGGAGAGTTCCTGGGGGCTGAGTGGTCCTTGAACTGGTTTTCATGAGGGATGTCAGGCTAGGATTCAGCTTGTGCATCACTATTCAACTCCTACCAAAATAGGGTGTTTCAGGGTGGCCAGCCACAGCAGGCAAGCACACCACTACACCAACAGGATAAAGGAAATCAGGCCATCATCCCTGACCCCCATTAGATCTCGTTCCAGGGCAGTTTGCTTGCTGGTGTGAGCAACGGGGAGGACTGCTTTTCCTTCCTGCAGGCTGCCTTTACTAGGTCTGTTGAACCCTTCTGAAAGAAATGGAAGCCCTCTTCAAACATTCTAATCAGGTGGGAAATAAATACACAAGGGGGGAGAGATCAGAGTTGAGTGCAGTAAAGGCTGATTCTCCCAGGGTTTGTCCAGGGTTCTAAATTATGCCCGATACCTCCACGGGGACAGGAAGGTCCCCACTTCAGAAGTTCAAGAACAAAAAAAGAGGCTGACTGCTAGATCAGGCCAAAGGCCTACCTATAGGGCCGGCTCCAGGTTTCTGGGGGCCCATGGGCAAAGGCGATCATGGGGCCCCTTGCCCTCTTGCTTTCCTCCTCAAACCACCTCCTCCCTCTTGGCCTCACCCTTCTAAAGTAAAACAAGAACTGAACAGAAAGAATGGAGTGATGGAGGAATCAGACAGGAGTAGGGTTGCCAGGTTCATGGCCTGAGACTGATCCTGTATCTTTAGGAGAATATAAAGTCAGCTGAGTGCAGGTGTTCTTGCAACTCTGTAATGGGAAAAACCACAAGGTGGAATTCTCCCTTCCCCCTGCACAAGTTTTAAAGATACAGAAGACCTCTTGGTTGCCAGGCCCAACCTCCAAGAGGTCTTCTGTATCTTTCAAAGCTGTGCATTGAGAAGGGAGAATTCCACCTTGTGGTTTTTCTCATTACGGTGTTGCAAGAACACCTGCACTTGGCTAACTTTCTTTTCTCCTAAAGATACAGGATCAGTCTCAGGCCATGAACCTGGCAACCCTAGACAGGAGAGAGAGAAGAAATGGCAAAGCTCTGCCTGTAAGTTCATTGGGGGCATTTCTGCCATGGCTCCAGAGTCCCTGCTGCAGAGCACCTTGCCATGCAAGGAAGCCTCCTCTTCCACTGTTGCTCCTTCATGATCCAGCCTGGCTTAGAGCTGCTGCCACTGCCCTTCTGCCCTTCTCCTGGAGGGCATTTGAAGGGGTTAATAGCACAGAAAGTAGGAGGCAACTAGCCTAAACAATCTCAACATCACCACTGAATGAGACAGTTGTCAAGTTGAGGCCTTCTGGGCTGAGCTTTTCAATTCCATGGTATTAAGCCTCCAATTTCCCCTCCACTCTCATGAATCGGAGAAAAAGAGAAGCTATTGGGGGGAAACACTTCCTGTCCGTTGGAATAGGATAGGATCAGCAACGAGCAGCAGATCCCATTCTGCTGGGGCTAGTGAGGGGCCCCTCTGCATTCCTGGGCCCTCGGCCAGTGCCCCACCTGGGCCACTGCTGGAGCCAGGCCTGCCCACCTAGTCCAGCATCCTGTTCTCATGGTGTCCAACCAGATTCTTATAGGAAGCCCACAAGCAGGCCCTGAGTGGCAACAGCACTCTCGTGGGGTTCCCAGCAACTAATAATCAGAGGGATGCTGTCTCTGACAGTGGAGGTAGAACATAGCCATAGGGGCTAATAGCCTTATCTTGCATGAATGTGTCTAATCCTCTTTTTGAAGCCATCCAAGTTGGTGGCCATCGCTATCTCTTGTGGGAGTAAATTCCATAGCTTTATGCGCTGTTAAGTCTGCTCCCCAACTCACAAGGGGCAATGCACACCTGCTTAACGTTCTCATCTCTACTCGCGTCTTGGTTTTACATGCAAGCAGAATGCCTGAGCAAGGGCGACAGTGCTGCTGGTCTCTGGACCTTTTCCTGCACTGATGATTTAGAAGCTCACACCTAATATATACAGCCCACTGTCAATATTTGCTCTTGAAAGCGAGAAGCCAGTATTTCATATGTGAGATGACTCTGAAAGGATTTGATAAGAAGAAAGTATCTATAAAAGACACTCTCTGTTGAAAATTGTCACCCAATGAATCAAGGGTTGAATCTTATCATCTGTATTATGGCACGGCACCATGCCTGAGTTGCCAGGTGGACTAAATCAACAGTGTCTTTCTTGACTTGAACAGAAATATGTACAACAGGAGCTGATGGAGGGAATCAAATAGGACATTTCATAAAATGTAAATTATCAGAGTCAAAATACATAAATAGAGCCTTGGAAATAAGGAGGGAAGAAAAAGGCCACACACATGTAAGAAGCTGTATAGATAAGTCTTTTTCATTGAGTCGTATTTAGGGATGGGGGAAAAATGCACTTGACATTTAAAGGTGAACTTACCTGATTCACACTTTCTGAAACTGTACGTGAACCGAAGCCATCCTTTGAAATCCGCCCTTCTCCCAATTTTGCAGTGCAGTTCTCCAGCCAAGTAGTGTGAACAAAAATGTATACACTAGAGCAGCCTTTCCCAACCAGTGTGCCTCCAGATGTTGGACCACAACTCCCATCAGCCTCAGCCAGCATTGCCAATGGTCAGGAAGATGGGAGTTGTGGTCCAACAACATCTGGAGGCACACTGGTTGGGAAAGGCTGCACTAGGGTATAAATGCATATATTAATCAAAATAGAATGCAAAAATGCCTTGTATTAGGTAAAATTGCTTTCCAAAAATGTGTGTATTAGGCAAAATTACCTACAAAACTGTGTATGTTAGGAGCAATACACACTAAAATGCTGATGAATTTTCATGTTTTTCTTAATAACTCTCAAGCTGATGTGGAAATGTGGAGAACCAAAATGAAGACTGCAAAAACGAGAAGCTGAAGAGAAACCAAAAATGACAGATTCACCCATCCCTAGAATCATATTGCCATTTTGGGGGTAGCCTCGTCCCGCTGGGGTGACTTTTTCCCCATAGACATCCCCATGCTGAGTCAATCAGATTCTGAAGTAGTCTGCAGCCCCTGCCTCCTCTCCCTCAGCTGTTACCTGCTCACAGCCACTCCAGCAGGCTACCTAAATGGAAAAGATGGGAAAGCGGGCTCATGCTATCCCTTCTGCTAAAAGGCCAGCTCCATCAAGTGCCTCCTGCCAGTGAACCATTTCCATTCCAGCTGGCACTAATAAAAAGTGCTCTTTGCCCTTAAGGATTGTTGTCTTGAGTTTGCTTTACCCCCTCTTCCTTCCATGTCCTTTTTTCCTTTTGTGTCATGCCCTTTTAGACTGTAAGCCTGTGGGCAGGGACTATCTTGTTTTAACTGATGGTAGGTAAGCCACTCTGGGGTCTGTTTTGGATGAAAAGCAGAGTGAGAATGGTTTAAATAAATAAAGTAAATAAAATTGGAGCAGTGAGAAAATTCCATCCTTCCTCCCCCCCCCCCATTTCTCCTTTGACCTTTTCTATCAGCCAATGCACAATCTCCAAGATGGTGCTAATAAGTAAGAGAAGCCAATGAAGGGGGGAGCTCTGGTGTTTGTATGTGTTCATGTTCTGGGACAATGAGGGTGCTTTCCTCTGTACCTGCAACAAAATGATCTTGCCCCATGTTGCAAAATTGTCAGTTCCCATCTCAAAAATTACAGGAAAAAGAAACATTTTCTAAGGGGGGAGGGAGAGATAATGCAAACTGGGAACCGAATGAATGTGCATTGGCTGCCTGTATGTTTCCGAGCTCGATTCAAGGTGCTGGTTTTAACCTATAAAGCCTTACATGGTTTTGGGACCACAATACTTGATGGAACGCCTCTCCCAACATGAACCCACCCATACACTATGCTCAACATCTAAGGCCCTCCTCCGGGTGCCTACTCTGAGGGAAGCTCAGAGGCTGGCAACAAGGGAAAGGGCCTTCTCAGTGGTGGCCCCCAAATTATGGAATGATGTCTACGATGAGGTGTGCCTGGCGCCAACACTATTATCTTTTTGGTGCCAGGTTAAGACTTTCCTCTTCTCCCAGGCATTTTAGCATGTGTTTTTAAAATTGTTTTTTTTAAAAAAATGTGTTTTTAAATTTGTATATTTGTTTTTAATGTTTTAATTGTTGTAAACCGCCCAGAGAGCTTCGGCTATGGGGCGGTATACAAATGCAACAAATAAATAAATAAATGCGGCATTGGAGTGGCAGGTTCCACCCTCAACATTTCAGCATCAGAAATGAGCTCATGCATGTACAAATGCACATACACATACAGATATTTTTCCACCCTGCAAAAAAAGGTCTCCTATCTTAGGGAGAGGTCAGGTCACTGAAAGGAGTGTGCCAAGGCTGGCATTAAATTGTACATGAAATTCACATCTGGAAAAAACTTAGGTCTGTGCACACTCCATCAATCTGTGCAAGCATAGAAATTCTGTGGAATGTGATCTTGAGTATGCAGTCCAGGCTCCTGGGAATCTTTTTTTTCTACTTGAGAATCCTGCTGGATCAGACCAAAAGCTGCTATATCATCATCATCACCATCGAGTCCTTATGGAAACAAACACAGGCTTGAATGCATGGTAACTGATCGGTTGAATAACATTCCAGTGGTGAAGGGGCAGGACTTCACTGCCTTGAATAGTATACTCCTTCCCACAATCAACAGTAACAGACTAGGTTGTTTAGGAAGAAAATATGCAAGACAATGTGCACATAAGAAGGGAAATGTGCAAATTTGCATAATACACATGGGGCAAAGGACTCAGCAGAGAATTTTTTCTTGTTCCCTTTCAAAAGCACATACATGACTTGATTTAGTTTTATGTTTTCGTTTTGGCACAATGTCTGTGCAATCAACTTCGCTGTCCACCATGTTCCCTATTTCAAAAGCATGATGAATTCATCTAAAAGTCATCTGGCATCCACCAATCATGTACCTGGACTTGCAACACAGGATAACGATGCATTTCATGAAGCGGACTGTAGTCCACAAAAGGTTATGCCATAATAAATTGGTTAGCCTTTAAGGTGCCACAAGACGGTTGGCTTTGCTTCAAAAGACTAACACAGCCACTCCTCTGGAAACCTATGAATGAGTGTAAATCTGGATTACTGTCGCTCATCTATATATAACTGGCTTAATGTGCAACAAGCTTGCAAAATCAAAACTGTTGCTTTTTTCGATGGTTGAAGCAGTAATATTTATAAACTTGCTACTTGTTTGGGGACGCTGGTCACTCCACAACAGTGAATACACAGTTTAACCTTCAGGAGTGGAAAACTGCAGATGCCCACAGCATCCTTATGAGGAAACCCTACTTTGTGTGTATGGCGGAAAGATGCTACATGAACCAGCCCTAAGTTGCACATAGTACTTGCTAGAGCTTTAATGCATGGATCTTCCTTCAGCTAGGGATGGGCAAGAAATTTGATTCAGTTCACATTTCAAGCTGAATCTATCAAATCCGCACTTTCTGAAACAACATGAGAACCGACACACAGCCATCCTTTGAAATCTGCACTTATTTTAATTTTGCAGTGCAGTTTGCCAACCAAACAATATTTACAAAAATGTGTATAACGTTAGGGGAAAGTGTTTGCGACAAGAAATTGCTTGCAAAAATGTGTACTTTAGTCAAAAGTGCCTATAAAGATGTGTCAATTAGGAGACATTTGCACTAATGCTGGAGAATTTTCATAAGGATGTTTTAATTTAAAAAATGCAAATTGCTACAGAAATGTGGAGAACTGAATTTAAGATTGGAAAAATTAGAAACGGAGAGAACCAGAACGGACAGGTTTTCCCCATCCTTACCTTCAGCACATGCAATTCCACTATCCCTCAAACAGAAGCAACTGTGATGGCCATAGTATTTTAGAGCGCAGGTGAAAGAGCATCAAAGCAGCTGGATAGAGACTTGCTTATTCCAAAACCTTCCAAAAGAAACTAACAAAAAAAAGGTCTCCCTTGCCCTCCACTATTGGCTGGTGCACACAGTTGAATGCACTGCAGCAACCTCTTCTGTTCTTCTGACTCTCTTGCCTTTTTACACAAATATAAAACGATGGGACTGAAAATATGGGGAAACTTCCTAGGTAACAAAACAATGTTTAAGGCTTCATGGAGGGAATTTATTACTCTCTTTTGACTGTGTATACTGTTAGTATATGAGTTTTTGTGAGAGAAGGAACATTGTTCATAAACCATGTTGACAGTAAGAATGGTGTCCAGGAGCACTTTTGACAGCTCTCCTTCTATTACCCAAAGCTGGATGTGTGGTCTCTGTCAGTAAGGAATGTGCTATAATTTAGCAACAAGGTGTACGCCAGCTGGGTGGTTGAGCAAGAAGGATCCTGAAGAGCCCTGACTGCACCATATCCAGATAGGTCTGCAAGTTAGAAGTACCAAAGTCTGTTCTGCAATTGCAAGGAATGAATCCTTCAGTGTGGCAGCACTAGGGATGGGATTCTCTCTTTGGTTCTGGCCCGTGTTTTGGTTTTCACAACTGGCTTGTGGTGCTGATCTGCAACATTCCCCCCCCCCCAGGTTTTTTTTTTTTTTGCTATTTCTGATCAGCTTGTAATAGCTAACGAACTTGCTACTGCTGTTGGCGATGGGATGGTCTCTTGGGTTTCCTATTTAAATTTAAATTAGGCAGAACATCCGGCTGTCAATTGCGCCTCTTGCCTCAGGTTACTGCGATGCTGACCAAAGATGTTAATGGCGATTGTTATCACCTCATTGAGACAGAACTTCAAAGGAATACACATTGCAGCACTTCAGACCAAAGCTGTTTATGTTAATAACGGTATCAAATTAGCTGCGGATTTGTTGTTTTAAAAAAGCCGGTGTCACTCACAGTCACCAGCATTAGTCAAACCCGATCCGAAGACATGCAGAATTTACAGATTCTGACAGAATTCGGTAACAAATCCAAAAATGCCAAAATTTGCCCCACCTCTAGGCAGCACCCACACTTTGAAACTCCTTGCCCATTGATATTAGGCAGGTGCCTTTGTGTACTGTTTTCAGCACCTGCTAAAAAAAATTGTTTAAGCAAGCCTGTCCAGGCATGGAAATTTGGCATGTATTTTAATATGTACTTCTATTTGATAATGTATATTTTTAAAACTGCTGGTTTTATTTTGAAAAAAAATAGGTTAATTTGTTTTAAGATCTGATTGCATCAGTAATTTTCACATATATTTTATATAAAAAACTTAAAGGTTGTGATGATTAAGTGGCATATAAATCCTGTTAAATGAATAATAAAAATATATATTCAAGGCCAAACTACATGTTATGTTGGAGATAAGCATTTCCATATCTTTAAATGTTTGCAAAAAGCAGCTACTGGGGGGAGGGGAAAGGATCCAGATTAGAACGATGAAACTGTGTAAGGGGAGAGGTTGCACTGTTTTCCTAATTAAAATCACACACACACTGCTGTTTCTCCTGTTAATAAAAACAGTGACACAGCTGAATGTTTGTTCTGTATGAGCAGGGCCGGCTCCAGGAATGCAGGGGCCCTTGGGCACTAGCCTGCCCCAGGCCCCTCTGCTTCCCTTCCACGATCCCGTGGATCGCAAGACAAGCTTCTGAACCGCCCACCATCCCCCGCCATCCCCAGTGCTTCACCTACCTTTCTCTGCTGTTCGGACAGGGTTGCCATCAATAAAGATGGCAGCCGAGGTTTCCGTAAGGAAGCCTCTGCAGCCATCTTGGTTGATGGCATGCAACGCACGCATTGCTGCCATCAACCAAGATGGTGGCAGAGGTTTCAGTCCCTTACGGAAACCTCAGCCTCCATCTTTATTGATGGCAACTATGCGCGAACAGCAGAGAAAGGTAGGTGAAGCACGGGGGATGGCGGGCGGCTCGGAAGCTCATCTTGTGATCCGTGGGATCGCAGAAGGGGAGCGGAGGGCCCCCCAGGGGCTCCTACAGCTGCGGGGCCCTCGGGCCAGTGCCCAACCTGGCCGCCCTTTGGAACCAGCCCTGTGTATGAGAGTCAAGATGATTCGAAGATAAGGAGAAATTCAATTCAGTTCACATTTAAAGGTGAACCTGCCTAATTTTCACTTACTGAAACAATACATGAACTGCAACATACCCATCCTTCAAAGCTTGCACTTCTCTGAATTTTGAAATCCAGTTCTTTAGCCAAGTAATGTTTGTGTACAAAAGTGCATATACCAGGGTACTGTGTGTATTAAAAATGCATATATTAGTCAAAATAATGTGCAAAATACATTGCATTAGGAAAAATTGCTTTGCAAAAAAAATGTGGCTAAATTGTCTGAAACCTGTGCATATTAGGAGAAATATATTTATTTGATTTATATCCCGCCCTTCCTCCCAGCAGGAGCCCAGTAAAATGCACAGTAAAATGCCGGTGAATTTTCATGAGGCCTTGTAAAAGAAAACATTTTCAAGCTGATGTGAAAATGTGGAGAACTGATCTTGAGACTGGGAATATGAGAAACCAAGATAAACGGAAATGGACAGATTCGCCTACTCTAGTCAATGAGAGCAAAATAAGAGTTGCTAGCTGATGAAAGCAAGGGAGGAAGCACGACTGTTTTATTTTATTTTTGCTGTTGGGCTAGCCGGCCAAAAGCAAGGGACAAGGCTGTTAGTAGTTCCTTACCCTCTTCTCATTCAAACCATATATATACTGACTAGTTAGTTAGTTAGCTAACTGTATGCTGTATGTGAATTGATGCCTTTGGCTCTGAGCTCCATCCGCAGCCCCAGCTCAAACCTCTTCCTTCTCCCTAGTGAAGCCAGTGACTCCAACCACTAAGACTCAAACTGCTACACACAGCCCTAACAACATGATTAGCAATTAAGAACATAAGGAAAGCCTTGCTGGATCAGACCAAAGGAGCAGAGACTGGCGGCTCCAATGTCAGTGAATCCACTCCAGGTTTTAGTCCAAACTAAAAGTACCTTGGACAGCTCCTTGACAGTTCAGACTAAAGCAGATTCTACTGCCCCACTGACATCAGAGGCACCAGCCTCCACTGGACCAAAGGCCCATCTAGTCCAGCAATGTGTTTTCATGGTTGCCAACCAGATGTCTCTTCTGGGAAGCCCCAAAGCAGGAGCCAAGTGCAAAAGCCCTCTTCTCACTTGTGATTCCCAGCAACTGGCATGCTGCCTCCAACAGTGAAGGTAGAAAGTAGAACGTAGCCATCACGGCTAGTAGCTATTGATATCCTACCCTCCATGAATGTGTCCAACCCCTTTTAAAGGCATCCAGTTTGGTGGCCATCTTTGCATTTTGTGGGAGCAAATTCCATAGTTTAACTATGCGCTGAGTAAAGAAGTACTTCCTTTTGTCTGTCCTGAATCTTCCAACATTCAGCTTCATTGGATGTCCACGAGTTCTAATGTTATGAGAGAGGGAGAAAAACTGCTCTCTATTCACTTTCTCTACATTCTGCATAATTTTTATACACCTTGATCATGCTGTCTCCCCCTTATTCACCTTTTTTCTAAACTAAAAAGCTTCAAATGTTGTCAACATTCCTCAAAGGGGAGCTGCTCCAGCCCCTTAATCATTTTGGCAGCCCTTTTCTGAATGTAGTGTGTTATTTAAAATTAAACACCAGACGATTGTTATAACGTTCACATGGAGAGGTGAGGTTTTAGCTTTGCCAGCTATAATCGCTGTGAAATTCGCGCACACACAATACAGTGTTTGGCATTTAAGAAAAAACTTTCACAGACACTAATAGCAGATGTTTTTGCTAATGCGATTTGCCACATGGAGGGCGGGGTGTCACTTACAGAGACTGCAAATGGAGATGGAAGGGTCAAACCCCACCTCCCGGTGTCCTGTAATGCTGATAACAACTGGGGCAGGGGGAGTCTGTGCCTGATATTTAATTTTTAAAAAACAAATTTATTTTAGTTTTTATTTATTGAACGGTATTTATATATCGAGAGCCAGTGTGGTGTAGTGGTTAAGGTGTTGGACTACAACCTGGGAGACCAGGGTTCGAATCCCTACATAGCCATGAAGCTCACTGAGTGACCTTGGGCCAGTCACTGCCTCTCAGCCTATTCATAGGGTCACCATAAGTCAGAATCGACTTGAAGGCAGTACATTTACATTATTTATATATCACTTAGTCATCAAGCCCCCTAAGCAGTTTTTCTACATAAAATATAAAATACTTAAAATTACCCATCCAATCAGATGTTAAAAACAAGTTAGACAATTTTTTTTCCAAAATAAAATCAGCAGTTTTAAAAAAAATGTATTATAAAACAGAACTACATATTAGAATACATGTCAACTTTACATGGCTGGATAGGCTTGCTTAAACATAAAAAGGTTTTACCAGGCACCAAAAACAGTACAGCTAATGTCAGGGGGCAGGGAGTTCCAAAGTGTAGGTACTGTAACACTGAAGGATCAATTTCTTGCAAGTGCAGAACACACATTACGTGGCACTTGTAAAAGTCATGTCATGTGATTGTTGGTTATGTCATTAATGCCATTGTGTGTGTGTGTGTGTGTGTGTGTGTGTGTGTGTGTGTGTGTGTGTGTGTGAGAGAGAGAGAGAGAGAGAGAGAGAGAGAGAGAGAGTCTATCAAGGAGTCAGTCAACATCAGTCATACTCAGAGTAGACTCACTGAAATTAATGAACACGGCTAAGTGAGGCCAAATTCACACCAGACATTTGTTCCACTATTATTCCACTTTAAACAGTCATGGTTTCCGCCGAAAGAATCCTGGGAAGTGTAGTTTGTGAAGGGTGCAGAGAGTTGTTAGGAGACCCCTGTACCCCTCACACAGCTACCATTCTCAGAGTTCCCTGGGAAGAGGGACTGTCTGTTACACCACTCTGACAATTGTAGCTCTGTGGGGAGAATAGGAGTCTCCTAACAACTTGCCGCCCTGGGCTCCTGCTGGGAGGAAGGACTGGATATAAATCAAATAATAAATAAATAAATAAGATATAAATCAAGTAAATAAATGAAAACTCTCAACTGTTTAAAGTGGAATTGTTAGCAAGACTCCTTGAAAAGAGGCACATGTTACTAAATTCTTCCAAGCAACACAGGAAGTGGATTGGACTGTGAAAGACCAACCCAAATTGTGTTTGCATTTTGACAAATTTGTAGGGCAGTATAATATCTCAGGGAGGAGGTCAGGTCTCCTGCTCCCCTGGTGCATTCATTATAGCTGCCCAATTTCCCTGCTTTTTAAAGTTTGATAGAAATATCTGTTGCCTGTAGGAATGTTCTTATACTGCAAGGTTTTTTGCCTATTAGTGAATCTATATGTGAAGGAGCAAGCACAAAAAGAGATTAGGGTGGGGTGAGGTTGAGTTCAGCACAACTGAGGAAGGCCCACTAGCCTGCTCTCTCTCTCTCAACTCACTTTGCAGACTAGTCCTCAGTTGTGCGCAGCTGGGCAGGGAGGACCAGAATGGACACAGTCTCACACACAGTCACAGGACAGGCAGAGGCAGCAGGTTTGGAGGCTACAGTTTGAAGGCAAAGGACCTCCAAAACACAGGATAGAGAGCAAAATATACCTTTCCCAGCCCTGGTGGGTAATCTGGAAGTAGAACTGGACACCTTGAAACTCCTGGATCACACAGGGAAACAGCAAATGCAGCAGACAGGCCCTGAAAGGGCTTCTTGGATCTCTGCTTTGGTTAGCAAACGTCCTGAGCAAAGCAGGAAAATAGTGGAGTCCTGAAAATGGCTTTAGAAGCAGCATCAGCAAGCAGGGACCTCTGTTTCAGCAGGCAGGAGTCCAGAGATAGGAAAATCAGGGGAGAGTCAGACCCCTGGGTTCTGGCTGGCTACGTGATTCAGCAGGCAGTTTCAGGTAGAGTAATATTCAGCAGAGTGGGTGACCAAGACCCAGAGCCCAGAACAGCGATTCAACAGGTGATTTCATAGTGGAACTGGGCAACCAGAACTGCCTCAGGAGTCCAGTTTTTATTCCTTTCTGGACAAAAGCCTCAAAGGAGAATGCAGAATTGATTGGATCAGGCAGGAGTCCTTAATTTCCATACCTATTATGAGTCGTGTGGTCAGCGTAATGGGCTTTTCTTTTGTGAAGACAGGTGGTGGCATTCACTTTTTAGCTAGCTTGATAAGGTTTGAACAATGGGCTCCTCTCCCAAGGGCCAAACTTTTACAATTGCTTTTGGGATTGCATTGATTGGATTGCCAAAGGCCATGTCCTGTGCATATAACTTACAACATCCTTTCAGTTGAGATTACAGCCTTAACTCTTTAGGCTACTTTTCCATCAGGTTTCAAGCCGCCCCTTTGCGAAATGAATTAAACTGAAGCCATTTAAAAAATCAGATAGGCAATGTTGTGGTGGAGTGTCTCTCAGGTTTACAGGCTCATAGCCAGCCTGCCAACAAATATGTGTGTTATGTACCTTCAAGTCGATTACGACTTATGGCAAACCTATGAATCAGTGACCTCCAACAGCATCTGTCGTGAACCACCCTGTTCAGATCTTGTAAGTTCAGGTCTGAGCCTTCCTTTATGGAATCAATCCATCTCTTGTTTGGTCTTCCTCTTTTTTTACTCCCTTCTGTTTTTCCCAGCATTATCATCTTTTCTAGTGAATCCTATCTTTTCATGATGTGTCCAAACTAGGATAGCCTCAGCTTCATCATGCCAATAGAATAGCAATGGAATAAATGTATGATATGAACGTGGCCTCACTTGGGCCCATTCATTCCAGTGGGTCTACTCCTGCTCACCAAGTTCTGCCCAGTGCATTGCAACCCTCTGTTTGCAGGGGGCACAGCACACACTGCACCCAAACCCCAGGTTTTTGCAGCATGTAAAGCCCTCTGTCCATGAGCCACTCATCCATCATAATGATGGGCATTTTGATATCGTGTTCCACCCCCACCCCCATACATGGGAGAAGGCATCTGCACGAATTGCAAAATTAATTTCCCATTCTGGTAAAAGATGAACACAAATCTCTATCTCTTGCAAGCTGGAGGGGGGAAGAAGCGCAGGTTGGAACTCTAGCTTACGATGATAAATGGGGTGAGAAGAGAGTATTCATTAAGTTCATTTTGTCCATGACAAATGGTAGCATCGGAGAACAATCCAAATAAACAAGCATAGAGCAAGGAGGGTGCCTTCCGCTTGATTGTCTGGCAGAGATATTTGCAAAATGCCTAGAAAGTCACAAGACTAATTAAATATAATTGCTATAATTCAAATGAGAGTCTAATTACAGCCCCATGTGCATATCTCCTTCATTGGCCCAGATATTGGATCTGTGCCTCTGAGGAGATTGTTTCTTTTTTGGTCCTGATTGGATATTGGGGAGGGGAGGGGAGGGAAGTTTGTCAACTTTAGATTGGGCACGATCACCTCTGAGATAGTGCATGCTTCTGCTTCACTAGTATAAGATAAGGAGTGAAATTTACAGATCCATTCAATTTTTGCATGAGATATTATTTTAACTCACAAAGTGGCAAGGAAGCAAGTGGAAACGTGAGCCAAAATACATCCACTCCCAAACCAGAAGGCATGCTAGCAAGTGCAGCTGATTGCCAAAGGAGCAAATGGCCACCTGAGAATTGTGCAGTGCTAACAGGAATAGAATGGAGGTGAAATTTGGTTCAGTTCGCATTTTCATGGGATCTAATCTGCACTTCCTGAAGCAAAACATGAACCGAAATGCAGCTGTCCTTTAAAATGTGCACCTCTCTGAATTCTGTGTTGCACTTCTCCAACCACAAATGTGTATGAAAATGCATATCTTAGGGAGGGGTATGTGTAAGGGTACATAAAGCCCTTAACAGCTTTGGACCAGTTTACTTGCGAGACCGCCTTGCGCCATATATGCCCACTCGAGCACTTGGATCTGCAGAACAGGCACTGTTACAGGTGCCATATAATATCCATTCCACACTTGTAAGAAATCATTCTTTTAGTGTGGCAGCACCAACTCTTTGGAACTCCCTGCCTATTGACATCAGTAAATTTGCTGTATTCTTTTCGGCGCCTGACCAAAAAAATATTAAAACTCATCCGCATTGATGCATCCGGATAGGATTGCCTAAACAAAGAAGTTTACTTTTCTGGGAGCAGGGTCCCTATGGCTCCAACATCCTATTGGCCAATCGGCATGAAAGGGGAGTGTGTTTGCCACTGAGAAGACTCTTCTCAGTAGCTAACACTCTCCCCTTCCATGCTTAGTGGCTCCTAGGGATTTCTTTGTTGTGGGAGAAGGCATTAACAAGGATCTCATTCTCAACCCCACAGCAAAAAAGGGAGGGGACATGTCTGTGACTAACATGAAGGGACCCTGCACTTCTGAATTTGCCACTGCACTACTGCATAGGGCAAACTGTTCCTTCAGAATGAAGAGGGGGTTGTGGTGGTGGCCAGGAGGAGGTTCATACATACATCATTTTATTTGTATGCCACCTGTCCACAAAAAATTGTGCTCAAGGCAGCTTACAACAAGGTGAACACCTCAAAAACAATTGCAGAAACAATTCCCAAATAACAAAAATAATAAAACAGTAACATAACAACAAATATAACAGCATATAAATATAATATTATGATCATAATTAAACAATCTTTAAAAACAAAAGAAGTAACCATTAACACACACACCACAAGCCCCTAAGGAAAACCATCTGCTTATCTCCTACAAATCGTCATTATTCTGAGAGGCGGCTTGTTTTGGAGGGACTGCTTTTTTCATTTTGTTTTGTTTCAGTGCCAGAGGCAAGGCAGGGTTATGGGTGGCCCTACATGGATCCAGACTGAGATGGCACAGATATCTACTTTGCGTGAAGAAGAGCCCAGGTTTAGTCCCAACAGCATCTCCAGGTACGGGTGGGAGAGATCCTACCTTAAACCCTGGAGAGCCGCTGCCAGTCAGTGTAGACAGTACAGTACTGAGCTGGATGGAACGATGGTCCGACTCCTTTTTATTAATTAATTAATTACTTTTTGTTTCCTGCTCTTCCTCCCAGAAGGCACCTAGAGCAGGAAACAACAAGCCACAAAAAGACTAAAAACTATCTTGAAAAACGTCCTGAAAGCAAAACATCGGGGGGGGGGTCTTTGAAACAAAACATTTTTAAAACATCTTTAGGGGAAAATATCTTTAAAAACATCTTTCAGTGCACATGCAGAACGGGATAAGGTTTCTACTTTTCTTGATCTGTGGATCAAGTATACTGCTGCTTATTGTGGATACGTGCAGGACTTTTATTTTATTTTATTTATATTCCACCCAGGGCTCCAAACAAAAACACTAAAAGCACTTGAAAAGTCTTTAAAAAAAACTTTAAAACAAAACATCTTTTAAAACATATTAAAACATATTAAAAACGTATTTAAAAAACAGCTTCAAAAACATCTTAAAAAACAATTATCTTGGACCTTATCTTGGAAGACAATCTTACTCAACCACGAGTGATTGCCAATGAATTATGTATTTTTTAAAATGTTAAGCAGCTTATAAATTTAGATAGACGATAGATAGATAGACAGTTATGTCCCTTTCCCTCCACATTTCATTCCAAGGTGGCCTCTCTGTGTTGCATAGGTAAAATAAATCAATCAGTAAAAATCTTGCAGCTGGTGGATTTTTATCCAGGCTGGATTTCTGTTTGGGTATGTTGGAAGACAAAAACCAGAACCTCATAGACATGCCATCTGGGCAAGCCAGTTAATGCAGAACATCTAGAAGAAAGTAGCTAAGTTAACCATACTGTGTGAATATATACAGTAACTCAGGGAAGAAGTGAAGATAAATCTAATATTGGAAACAGTGGCCAGTGGCTGATAGAAATGAAACATCCTGTTCTACCCCAAGTGGTCCATCGGCTAACAAGCCTGGAGATGTGTGGTTCAAAAAAGGGGCAAACTGGAAGGGCCATCTAGCACAGTATTTATTAAATTTATATCCCACCTTTCCTCCCAGAAGGAGCCCAGTGTGGCAAACAAAACACCAAAAACACTCTAAAACATCTTAAAAACAGACTAAAATATGCTGAAACAAAACCTCTTTAAAAACATATTAAAACAAAACAGCTTTAAAAACAGCTTTTTAAGTAAAGCTTTAAAAACATATTAAAAAGAATTCCAGCAGAGATTCAGACTTGTTGAAAGAAGAAGGTCTTCAGTAGGCACCAAGAAGACAACAGAGATGGTGCCTGTCAAATATTTAAGGGGAGGGAATTCCAGAGGGTAGATTCCACTACACTACAGGTGTTCCTATGTTATGCAGAGCGGATCTCCTGATAAGATGGTATCTGCAGGAGGCCCTTATAGGAACATCACAGCCCTCACCTGCAGAGTGCAGTAATCGACTGGGCATATAACGGGTAAAATGATCTTTCAGGTATTCTGGTCCCAAGCTGTTTAGGGCATTATAGTATATGTTTCTGTGTGGCAGCCCAGACTCCTTTTTTTCCACTGCCAGACCTGGAGTGGGAATGTTAAGGGCAGCTTAGACATCCAACAGGTATAAGATGCTGCTCTGTTGACAGAGCAAGGGCACAAGGTCTGGCCAATCTAACAGCTTCAATCTCTCAGCGGCAGAGAGAATTCTGAAAAGATGGATGTGTTTGTTATCTACTGAAAGCTCAGAAATTGAACGTCTAGTCACTAAAACTGACAAGAGAAGGATCTCACCAAAGGAATATGAATGGGGGGGGGGCAGGAACAACAACAATATACAAATCAAGTTACAGTGATGCTTCATTCACGTCATTCATTCAAACAGCGTAATCAGGTTGCTGTGATATGGCTCTGGATCTCTCACAGAGGGAACACTTGAAACTCTGTCCAATCCTGGTGTTATTGGGACAATGATAGGACTATTGCTGAGTAGTAGGGCTGCGTACCACAATTTGGTGAAACCAGAATCCTGAAGCAAATTGGGCTGATTTGGTGGGGGGGTCCCGGGCATCAGCCGAGTCATGTGGTGACAGTCCCACATTGCCCCAAGTTGGGTTGTCCAGAGCACTCCGGGACTGAGGGGCAAGGTGTCAGGCAGGAAGGCTACAGGAGTCTACCTTGTTAGCATGTTCCCTGCAGGAAACACACTGGGGATGCTGAGCCCAGCAGGATTGAATCCTCTGTTCACTAGCTGGTAAGTGGAGGATTCAAACCTGCAGGGTGTGGGTGCGCCTCCTCAAGTGTCTACCCCACAGCACCATGCCTTCTGCAAGATTGAACCCTCCTGCTTTCAATTGTGTGTTGTGGGCAGAGGGCAGAGACGCTAATTAAACATGAGCCCCATCCCCCAAATTGAATCGAGGCTGGATCCAGGGTGGAATGGGTTGGGGCCTTAGGGGTTGCAGGTCTGTGAATAGACCTACTGAGTAGGTTCCTGCCTTTGCAGTAAGGGAACCATAGTTTCATGCTGCCATGATCATGTGAGAAGCCCAGTCCACATGAGATGAGCCCACCGCTCCACCTGTGCGTTAGCATTGGAGCTAAAGCATGGAGTTGTACATCTAACGCTAATCCTACCCAGAGTAGACCCACCAACATTAATGGGCATCCACTTAGTTGGCTACAGCTCTTGGTATCCTGCCATGTGGCCCAAGGCTTTCTGTTTTCACCTTAAACTCAACAGCATGGGAAAGAGCAGTGCTTCTGTATGACTTCCACGCCACAAAACATAAGGGGTGGTAGCCAACTACATTTTGCTCAGAGTAAACCCATTGAAATTAATGGACCTACATTAGTTATGCTTAATGGGTCTACTCTGAGTAAGACTAGTATTGGATGCAACCGAAGCACTTTCACACTGTCGCAAGGCTGGGACTATGGAGAGGGATATGCAGAACCTAGAAAATATATTTACTGCCCTTTTGTGTGTTTGTGTGGGGGTACATGTGTGTGCTCATTTGCTTTCGCTGTTCTCAGCGCATGTGCTTCTGCAGACTAAGGGCTAGTTCCTGCAAGCCTCTTCATCAAGAAAGAGGTTGTGGCTCCGGGGTAGAGCCCATCCTTTGCATGCAGAATAGGGTTGCCAGGTCCAGGGCCTGAGACTGGTCCTGTATCTTTAGGAGAAGAGAAAGTCAGCCACGTGCAGGTGTTCTTGCAACCCTGTAATGGGAAAAACCACAAGGTGGAATTCTCCCTTCCCCTTGCACGACTTTGAAAGATACAGAAGAACTCTGGGAGGCCGGGCCTGTCAACCAAGAGGTCTTCTGTATCTTTAAAAGTTGTGCAGGGGAAATGGAGAATTCCACCTTGTGGTTTTTCCCATTACACTGTTGCAAGAACACCTGCACTTGGCTGACTTTCTCTTCTCCTAAAGATACAGGATCAGTCAGTCTCAGGCCCCGAACCTGGCAACCTCGGGGTTGTAGTGGACAGCACGATGAAAATGTCGACCCAGTGTGCGGCAGCTGTGAAAAAGGCAAATTCCATGCTAGCGATAATTAGGAAAGGTATTGAAAATAAAACACCCGATATCATAATGCCGTTGTATAAATCTATGGTGCGGCCGCATTTGGAATACTGTGTACAGTTCTGGTCGCCTCATCTCAAAAAGGATATTATAGAGTTGGAAAAGGTTCAGAAGAGGGCAACCAGAATGATCAAGGGGATGGAGCGACTCCCTTACGAGGAAAGGTTGCAGCATTTGGGGCTTTTTAGTTTAGAGAAAAGGCGGGTCAGAGGAGACATGATAGAAGTGTATAAAATTATGCATGGCATTGAGAAAGTGGATAGAGAAAAGTTCTTCTCCCTCTCTCATAATACTAGAACTCGTGGACATTCAAAGAAGCTGAATGTTGGAAGATTCAGGACAGACAAAAGGAAGTACTTCTTTACTCAGCGCATAGTTAAACTATGGAATTTGCTCCCACAAGATGCAGTAATGGCCACCAGCTTGGACGGCTTTAAAAGAAGATTAGACAAATTCATGGAGGACAGGGCTATCAATGGCTACTAGCTGTGATGGCGGTGCTCTGCCACCCTAGTCAGAGGCAGCATGCTTCTGAAAACCAGTTGCTGGAAGCCTCAGGAGGGGAGAGTGTTCTTGCACTCGGGTCCTGCTTGCGGGCTTCCCCCAGGCACCTGGTTGGCCACTGTGAGAACAGGATGCTAGACTAGATGGGCCACTAGCCTGATCCAGCAGGCTCTTCTTATGTTCTTATGTTCTTAACCCTAAGAGAAGGTCCCAGGACCCAGGTTCAACCCCTGGCCTCTCCAGGTAGATCCGGAAACAACTCTTGTCTGAACCCTGGGCAGCCTCTGCCAGTCAGTGTAGGCAATAGCAAGCTAGTTGGACCAGTGATTTGACTCAATATGAGGCATCTTCCTATGTTCCTATCACTTTGTGATCACAATCTAGTGGCAACTTGTATATATGAATAGGCCATCGTAGATCAGACCGCTCAGAGTGGCTCAGTGTGGTAACATATAGGGTTTTTTTTAAATGCAAAATGTTTAATGATCAATCCCTGGCATCTCTAGGTTTTTCTGGGAACAACTCTGACCTGAGAGTTGGCGAGTCACTGCCAGTCAGTCTAGCTTTTAGATGGACCACTTGTCTGATGGTGTAAGGCACCTGCCTAAAGAACAGGGATGAGAAAACTCTGGTCCTCCAGGTGTTGTTGCACTCTATTTATTTATTTATTTATTTATTTATTTATTATTTGATTTATATCCCACCCTTCCTCCCAGCAGGAGCCCAGTCTAGCTCTCACCAGCGAGCATGCCCAATGGCCAAGAATGATGGTAATTGCCTCCTAGCAACATCTGGAGAACTATTGTTCTCTACCCCTGCTACAGAACTTTCACCTCACATTACGTGCGGTACTTTTTCAATGGGGCATGTTCACACATTCAGCTCTGTTGAATATTCCATCAATGAGAAATCTAGTGATGTCCATGAATTTGTGAACAGGTTCCAGAGAATATACAGAACTACAGCAAACACTCTGAGCAGCCTTGGTCCATGTTATTTGGAATCGTACCCCAAATAGGTTTCTAGCCTGCTTGGTCACAAAAGGGGAATAAATTGTGTAAATCTATCCCCCACATGAAATTAGAATTGTGATTTTGAATTCTCTGGAGATTTGCAACTGCTGGAAATCCATGAAGCTTGACTGCCTCAAATTGCACCAAGATGGTCAACACCCTTTGATTGGGCACCCTGTGACATTATTTTTTCCCCTCACTATTGGATTTCTAAAAATAATCACTGAAGGATGTACATTTGCGGTAAACAAAGCAAACGATAAGCTGAATAAATGGGCAGATGTGAAAACGGTAAGGGCATATATTGGGAGACTGAAAGCACATAAATCATTTAGTTCTTCACTCCCAGAGTTGAAGGGCCTTCTGCTTTGCAAGGAGATGCCTTCTTCATTTATGCAGAAAAAAAGTCATGCTAGGGTGGGCGTAGCAAAGTGCATAATGGAGAAGAATCCTGAGCTAAATGAGACTCTGGAATATTTGCACCAAGGAATCATGGGAGCATTACAGCTGCACTTCTATACATGGCTGGCCCTACCAGGAGACAGAGTGAGGCAATCACTTGAGATGGCAGATGCCTGGAGGTAGCAGCAGCTCCTGCCCTCAAGCCATTCCTCTTGAGCTCCCTCTGTTTTGAGTCAGCACCAGACTTCAGGAGACTCTTGGGATGGTGATGACAGTTGCTCCCCACCCCCACCCCAACATCTTGAAGCAATGAGTTCCACAGGGAGTGTGCCAAACGTGAGAGATTGTGCACTGCTCATGCCCAGTTCACCCTCACAGTCATTCTGTACTAGTGATCCTGGAGGATTTTAGAACAAGGGAAGGCTGGGTAATCCCCACCTAAGGACGGGTGAATCTGTCGATGTTGGTTTCTCTCATGTTCTCATTTTGGCAATCTTGAGTCCAGTTCCCCACATTTTTGCATCAGTTTGCATTACACACACACACACAAAGTCCTCATGAATATTCATCAGCATTCTAGTGTGCATTTCTCCTGATATACCCCTAGTAGACCAAAATGATAAAATTCTGGATTGTACCACAAGTGGAGGGGAGGGCATGCTCCTTCATGTAAACCAGGGTGGGGAACCCCAGGCACTGGGGGACCAAGCGCGGCCCTCCAGGCCTCTCTATCCAGCCCTCAGAACTCTTCCCTTGCCACACCTTTCACTGGCCCTGCTACACACCTCAGGTGCCTTTGCCTGGCTGAAATGCGTCCTTGCACTGCAGGAATGTTTCCCTCATGCAAAGGTAACACTTTCATTCATGGCTTTGCCTCTGGCCTTGCCCACCACTGGCATGCGGCCCCCATAAAGTTGCACAGAATAAATGTGGCCCTCAGGCTAAAAAGGTTCCCCATCCTTGATATAAACCATCGTGCTAGGTTAGCAGGAAGACAGGCAAGGATCAAGCAGGCCTTTAAAACACAACATATGACTGCCCTTTTTTGCTACATAAGATGTCTAACCTAAACTTCTTCCACGGGCCACTGCAGTACGCAACTGACAGGAGCTCAAAAGGTCCCAAAAGCAACACAGCACTGCCTGGCATACAGAACACATCCACACACAAAACCTCTGTGCATGTAGTAACGTTGTATGAGGTAGTGGTTAGTGTCGGACTAGGACCTGGGAGTCCAGGGTTCAAATCTTCACTCAGCCATGAAGCTCACTGGGTGAACTTGGGCCAGTAGTCTCTCTCAGCCTAACTTACCTCATAAGGTTGTTGTGAGGATAAAATGAAGGGGAAGAACCATGTATGACATCTGGAGCTCCTTGAAAGAAAGATGGGATATAAATGTAATAAATAAATAAAATAATTGTTATCTATGTTGTTCTAAAATGTGGAAATGTTTACTGGTTTTTTAAAAAAATTGATTTTACTTCTATTTGTGATGTTTTTTATATGTTGTAAACTGCATAGAAGTTTTCTGTGAAATATGAAGTGGTATATAAATTACCAAAATACATTAGCGATATCATACCACTTTAAGCAGCTGTGGCTCCCCCCAAAGAATCCTAGGAGCTGTAGTTTGTTAATGGTGCTGAGAGCTGTTAGGAGACCCTCCCTTTATCTCCACAGAGCTACAATTCCAGAGTTCACTGGGAAGAAGAAGTGACTGTTAAACCACTCTGAAAATTGTAGCTTTGTGAAGGGAAGAGGTAGTCTCCTAACAACTTTCAGCACCCTTAACTAGCTACAATTCCCAGAATTCTTTAGAGGAAGCCATGGCTGTTTAAAGTGGAATGGTACTGTTTTAAATGTGGAGTGCAGACGGAGCCACAGTTACAGTCATTTTTTCTAAATTTCCACCTATGTATATGAATTAACATATGCAATTTTTATTATTATTATTTATTACATTTATACCCCGCCTTTCTTTGTTCATGAAACCCAAGGCAGCTTACATATGGTTCCCAGGCGGTCTCCCATCCAGGCACTGACCAGACCTGACCCTGCTTAGCTTCAGCAGGGAGCTGGCCTCATGCGCCTTCAGACCATAGCCTGGGACCATTTGTATGCAAATATGTGCCCTCTTATGTCTTTTTTGGTTATGCTTTTTGGTGATGCCTTTTTGAGATACATAAGTGGCCTTGGCCACCCTTCTGCTCTTAGTATACACAAATGGGGCCAGCAACAAAATGTTTCCAGGTACAGTGCTCTTTTTCAGTGTGCCAGCCAATCAGACATCCCCCTCCCAGTTTTCCTGCTTCCCAACCCCCAGCAATTAGTCAAGATCCCGTGGCCATTGCACACACTTAACCCTCATTGGATTTTTCTGGTCTTTTTGCATCTTTTTAATAATATTTAATTATATTATATTAATTATATTATTTTAATAATCATCATAATTTGAATTTATGTCCCACCCTTCCATCGGAAGGAGCCTAGGGTAGCAAGCACATCAACACAACATTTTAACAACAGCAACAAAAAGCAATCTGCAAACAATTACAGAGAAACACACTCTAAAATCAGTTACAGGTAAAAACACTCTAAAAACAATTACAGATAAACACACACTAAAATCAGTTACAGGTAAAAAACATTCTAAAACCAATTATAGATAACATCATTCTTCCATCCATCCCCAGGCTGCTAGGAACAGTCTCCTTCAGTCATCAAATGCCTGGGTAACCTTTCTGAAAGTCAATAATGAGGGAGACAGATGCAGCTCACTGGGGATGGCATTCCACACTGGGAGCCACCACTGAAAACACCAGTGTTCTGTACCTTTGCAAACCTCAGAGTTCCCCAGAGCATTGCTGATACCTCTCTCTTCTGCGTGGGTTGTGCCATTTTGGATACACAGCGATAGGCACTCAGAGAATGCTTTTGGTGCTATATATAAGATCTAAAGTGGAAGCCAAGGAAAGCTTAATTCTGCAGCTAGCATGCGTTATGCAAATAAAGGACGTTTAGCCTAAAGTGATTGTTTTACATACTTTTTATGCCTTCTGTTGGGCTTTATCACCTTGTTATGGCCTGCTCCTTTTGCAGTTTTTAAGTTTGTGCATTATATTTACTGGTTGTGTGTGTTACGGATCATTTCATAACACATGTAATTTTAAATTGTTTTTAGTGTACAGCAGCCTTGGGCTACGGGATGGCTCATACAATCAAACAAACAATTTACTCTGTTTCTGAAACTCAAGGGAAAGGTCAAGGAGGAATTCAAGACATTGCAGATCTCTGGGAGGCAGGAAATCCTTCTGGGCTTCAGCTTTAAAGATTTCACCAGACAGAAATCATGCCATTTTGAGGGCCAGTGTGGATGAGCCTCTCCTTCAAGAAGGAGGTATCAACAGAGCTTGGAAAAGTTACTTTTTTGAACTACAACTCCCATCAGCCCAATCCAGTGGCCATGATGGCTGGGGCTGATGGGAGTTGTAGTTCAAAAAAGTAACTTTTCCAAGCTCTGGGTATCAACATCAGCTGTTGAGCGGAAGGAGTGATCCTTCTGGTCTCCGCACTTCAAGAACGATGCAGGCAAACTGGAACAGGTTCAGAGGAGGGCAACAAGGATGATCAGGGGACTAGAAACAAAGCCCTCTGAGGAGAGACTGAAAGAACTGGGCATGTTTAGCCTGGAGAAGAGAAGACTGAGGGGAGAAAATAATAGCACTCTTCAAGTACATGAAAGGTTGTCACATAGAGGAGGTCCGGGATCTCTTCTTGATCGTCCAAAAGTGCAGGACACGGAATAATGGGCTCAAGTTGCAGGAAACCAGATTTCGGCTGGACATCAGGAAAAACTTCCTAACTGTTAGAGCCATACAACAATGGAGCCAATGACCTAGGGAGGTAGTGGGCTCTCCGACACTGGAGGCCTTCAAGAGGCAGCTGGACAGCCATCTGTCAGGAATGCTTTGATTTGGATCCCTGCATTGAGCAGGGGTTGGACTCGATGGCCTTATAGGCCCCTTCCAACTGAACTATTCTATGATTCTATGATCCTGCATTGTGCAGATGCTCATTTGCAAGCACGTTCCCTGAAGGAAAGCTGCTTGCAAAGCACCACTGGGTAGGAATGCTCCCTTCGCTCATCAGCTGTTGAACAAAGGGAGCAATTCTGGTGGGTGCAGGTGCTGCTTTACAAGGGACATCCTTGCAGGAAAGCCACTTGTGAAACAGCACCCCACAGAATTGACCAGAGCTTGGAAAAGTTACTTTTTTAAACTACCAACTCCCATCAGCCCCAGCCAGCATGGCCACTGGATTGGGCTGATGGGAGTTGTAGTTCAAAAAAGTAACTTTTCCAAGCTCTGGATTGACCTCCACTCAATGGCAGCTGGTGGCTCCATGCCAGTGGGGCAATGGAATCCACTCCCGGTTTTAGTCTGAACTTTCAAAGACAGTTCCTTGAAAGTTTGGACCAAACCCAGAGTGGATTCCACTTCCCCACTGACATGGGGCCTCCAGTCGCCACTGCCCCCACTCTTGTTTAGGAAGGGAAAAAACACGTAACATCTCCTTTCCCAGCCCCTCGTGGCTGTATGTTTAGTTAGGCCCTTCGCCTGAACTTATTTGGGATGGATTTTGGGCAGGACAGGTTGGTCCCTGGTCAACCCAGGATGGGTTGGCCTGATCTCCCCCCCCCCCGCTGATCAGCACCACAGCCTCCTATGAAGTCAGATTATACTGATCCTTAAAGCCCTGAATGATTTGGGACCTAGGTATCTGCATGAGAGCCAGGAAAGAGGGTCTGTTGCAAGTGCCTCCTATATTGGAAGCCCAACTGGCAAATCCTCGCAACACAGCCTTCTCTGTTGTGGCCCCGAGACTGTGGAATGCCCTCCCCTGTGAGGTAAGATCAGTTCCCCCTCTTCCCATTTTTAGACGGCTGCCAAAGACCCATCTTTTTATGCAAGCATTTGGTTAAATGTCTACCCCTTGATGCCATTGTGCTGATGTTCTTAAGGATTTTATGGATTTATGGATTTTTGCTATGTTTTTGTATATTTAAATCATTGTATGGTTTTATGTATGCTTTGTATTTTTAAATCTGTGTAATCCATCTCAGCACCCACATTGCAGATGACAGGTAGACAACAAAAATACATTTATTATGAGTGTGAGTATGATGCTCATCAATCAACTGATGCATCTATCATTGTGGTGGGTGAATCTGTCAATCAGGATTTCTCTTCATTTCCCATATTTCCAGTCTCAAGTTCAGTTCTCCACATTTCCATATTAGTTTGTGTTTAATTTTTTTTTTAAAAAGTCCTCATGAAAATTCATCAGCATTTTACGCACATTTCTCCTAATGCACACATTTGTATGTAATTTTGCACATTTTGCCAAGTAATTTTCCCCAGTATAATATACTTCTGTATGTTATTTTCACTAACATTGCAGTGCTTGCCCATTAGTTACTGGGCCAAGTTCAAGGTTCTGGTTTTGGTGTACAAAGCCCTATACAGCTTGGGACCAGGATACCTGAAAGACCATGTTATCCCTTATATACCTAGTCGATCACTTTGCTCTGCAGGTGAGGGCCTCCCGCAGATACCATCTTATCAGGAGATCTGTTCTCCACATCATAGGAAATGGACCTTTAGCGTGACAGCACCTACCCTGTGGAATTCCTTCCCCTTAAATATTAGTCAGGCGCCATCTCTGTTATCTTTTCGGCGCCTACTGAAGACCTTCATCTTTCAACAAGCCTTTTAAGTAGAGACCTTATCTCAGCCTGCGTCTGTGCTGGAATTGCTCTTTAAGATGTTTTTAAAAGATGTTTTTAAAGACTTTTTAAAGATGTTTTGTTTTAATATAGTTTAAAGTTTGTTTTTAAGATGTTTTAGAGTGTTTTTTTTTTCAATAATTTTTATTCAGATTTTCATAAAACATACAAGACAAAATCATAAAACATTCAAAGACAAAAAACAAAATCAAAAATAGTTAAACAAAAAGAAAAAAAGAAAAAAAAAACAAAAATAAAAAATAAAGAGTAAAATATTGACTTCCCATTTGTCAAAGATCAAATCAGTTATAAGTCTATAATATATAACAATCCTGTCTCTTAAGTCATATTATAAAATCACTTTCCTCCAGTAGTTATCTTACTTAATCATCAAATCTCATAAACATTACTTTATTCTTTCCACAAAAAGTCAAAGAGAGGTTTCAATTCTTTAAGAAATATATCTATCAATTTTTTTTTCCAGATAAGCATATCGATTAATCCATCTCATTACTAATTATGATAATCTTATTGTCATAACCATAGTCAAAATAAACATTTCAATTAATCCATCACATCAGAATCTGTTAGGTTCAGTAATTTCAGTAGCCATTGTTCTATTATCCCTATTAGTTCCATTTTCCATCTTCCATCTTCAGTAGTCTTGTTAAGTCCAGTAATTTCAGTATCCAATCTTCCATTATCAGTATTCCATAATAATCTTGCTGTCAAAGCCATAGTCATATAGTAAGAGTCTGATGGGAATTACCTCTATCCCAAATATTTTCTTGCCATCCATTCTGAATAGGTTGCTGAAATACAGCTGTAAAATCATATCTCTGTTCTTTTTTTCAAAATACACTGGGTCATCTCTTAAAAGTTTTTCCATTGTCACATGGCTGCAGTTAATTCCATAGATTTTCTCTATATTGGGCTCCATCACATCATTCCAGTCCAGAAGATTATCCATGCCATTGATAACTTTATCTCTAGAATCTTCATTAATTTCTTCAGAGATAACATTGAGTTCCAAACAATAGATTTTATTTCTAAAGTCCATAGACTCCAAATCTTGTTCCTGTTCCACGTTTGTTCCAATCTCCGGGATCTCCTCTCTCACAGGGACCCCTGTTCCAGTCTCCAGGGTCTCCTCTCTCACAGGGACCCCTGTTCCAGTCTCCAGGGTCTCCTCTCTCACAAGGACCCCTATGTCTTTAATCTCCTGTGTCTCCAAACAATAGATTTTGTTTCTAAAGTCCATAGACTCCAAATCTTTTTCCTGTTCCACGTTTGTTCCAATCTCCGGGGTCTCCTCTCTCACAGGGACCCCTTCCAGGGTCACCTCTCTCACAGGGACCCCTATATCTTTAATCTCCTGCTTCATTTTACTCAATTCAACTTTCAGCTCCTTACAACCCTGTCGCAGGTTTTGTTTCGTTATCTCAATCTCATCCATTATTTTCTGAAACATAGTTATTTCCAGCTTCTCAGCCACTTTCTTAATTGCCATTTTAAAAGAAAAATATAGGAAAACCACTTCTTATTTCAGCAACAATTGGGTTAATACTCCAAACTTGGTGACATCACAGTATAAACAGAGCAGACAGCCTTATCTCTCCATGCTTAAGTAAACAAAATGCAGTTCCCAGGATCGAAACAATTAATGGCGGTCGTCAAGAAACAGATTCGTCAAAATAAAATAGACCAAAAAGAGAGTAATCTCAGACAATATAATATTCTTCAAAATAAAAATCTGGAATAGAAATCCCTCTTCTGTGTATATCTTTAGAATGCAAATCCAGGACAGCTTTTTGCAACAAAAACAGAGATAAGCTATTAATTAGTGAGTAGCAGAGAGAAGTTATGGCTCCCCAGTGAGATGTCAAAAACCGATCAATCTGGCAAATCTCTTTTAAACAGCAACAATTTAAGTCAAGTAAAAGAAAAATATAGAAAGAAGGGTGCTTGCCTGTTAGTGCGTTCTCTCTTAGAAGATAAGATGAACGTTCGCTTTATCAGATAGAGCTTGTTGTTGAAAATCCGTCCCACCTTCGTCGGCTGGACCTCGTCCCATAAATTAATGAGATCTGGTCGTCCCAACAAAAATAGGCTTTGAGGTTAATCTCTTCGTTTCTCCCTACCCGGGAGAAGTTTAATCAGTCAAAAAAAAAAAAAAATCTGACTGATATATCTGAATAAGCTTCTTTTGAGGCAGGAGCCCGTCTCAAAAGCAGGCACAGGCTAAGTCACCCTTCCCGGAAGTCGATGTTTTAGAGTGTTTTTAATGTTTTTGTTTGCTGCCCTGATCTCCTTCTTGGAGGAAGGGAGGGATATAAATTTAATAAATAAATAAATAAATAAGATATGCATTTTTATTTACACTTGCACACATGACTTGGCTGGAGAACTGTGTTGCAAAATTCAGAGAAGTACAAATTTCAGAGGATGGCCATGCTTTGGTTTCTGTATTATGGAATGTGCAAATTTGGAAGGTTTAAATGTGAACTGAATCAAAATTTCCCATCCCTAACCTTACCTACTTCTAACATGCCCAACTTTCAAACAATGACTATCATAAGCCTACACATGTAAACACCAACATGCACCCTCCTCCCCACAAAAGTACTGTCATTTCCCAGATTTTACGTGGGCTATTGCATGGTTTGAGTCTGTGAACATTAGACTTTGTACAAATAGGTCCTATGCAAATACTACAGTGTGTGACATGTTGTGAGCTGCCCCGACAACTCTGTCATGAAACAGCCTGTAAATACTGTAAGTAATCTTACATGTGGATTCTGATAGCTACAGAGAGACAGTCACTTCCAGCGTTTGTGGCATATTTGCTTAATCTCTTCCACTGCAATAGCTCCCATTATCTCCAGCAACCATGGCTAATGGCCCGGGCTTCTGGGAGTTAATGTTTAACAACACCTGGAGGGTCAAAGGTCCCCCCCCCATGATCTAGCCCTTAGTGTCTACTCCATGGATCGCCAAGGTGATGTTCTCCTTATCATGGTCTTCTTGGCTTTATTTTCCTGTCTTTGTTTCAGTAGTGGTGGCCAGGTATGGAGACTTCGAAAACAAGATGTGTAAATCTTGCCTTAAAATCTTTGGCATGCATGCAACTCTCTTTTGGCCTCTGCTCATTTACTGCAGTTCTGCTTTTGATCTACACCTTGCCCTATCTCTGTGGTCTAAGAATAGGGGAAACTGTGGCCCTCCAGAGGTTGTCAGAGTCGAGCTCCCATCAGCCCCAGCCTGCATGGCTGGTCAATTTAATTATTTTATTTACAGCAGGAATGAGGAACCTTTTTCAGCCCAGGAACCGACAATTTACTCCTGAGCCACCTTCCAGGGACCACATGCTACTGGTAGGCAGGCAAACGCAAACAGAGCAATGAATGTAAATTTAACCTTTGTGCAGAGTTTCTACACACCGTTACATATCCCTCTCTATTCTCCATCTGGGCAAGAAAGAAGCATTATCAGAATGCAAGGGCACATTCCAGTCAGGCAAAAATACTCAAGGAGGGTGCAAGGGGATCCCACGTTGCCTGGGGAGAGAGGGTGCCCTCAGGATAGTCCCAAGGGCCAAATTAGAGATCTGGAGGGCTGCATTTGAATCCAAGGCTTGAGGTTCCCCATCCCTGATTACAAGATTTAAACCTGCATGAGGGAAATTCTAGTCTAGATAGGTATCATCTCTGTTGTCTTTTGGGTGTACTGAAGACCTTCCTCTTCCAACTAGTTTTTTCGATAGAGATCTTTCCCAGTCTGCATCAGTTTTGGAATTGTTTTTCGATGTTTTAATTGTTTTATCCCTGGGCTTCTTTCTGAGGAAGGGCAGGTTCTAAATTTAATTAAACAACAACTGGAGGCCACCACTTTGGCTAACCCGCCTTATCTCCTGTGAGTGACAGCACCTCTTCAAAGCCTCGGGCAAAGGTCTTTCGCAGTCCTGCTAGGAAAGAAAGCTGAAGACCTTCTGCATGAAAAGCAGGTGCTTTGCCACAAAAATCTGCTCTTAATATATTAGGGAACAAGCAGTGATTCAGGGACAATGCATTGCATTGACATACGACAGCACGCCACTTACGGCATGCAACAAACAGGCGAGGGCTGAAGACTGCCTCAAAGGTTTTTGGCCTCCACAAGAGAATCAGCTGAAGTACGTCAGCTGAGAAAACACTGCCGCCTACAAAGCTTTGTTTGTCAACCTTGGAGGTTCACTGTCAAAAAGTGCTCGCTTTGGAGGACTTATTCCTTATTTACGTTTCTTCTGACATTTTGATCTTGCCAAATCCAGACTACTAGCAGGCTTTCTCATATCCACTGACAACAATAAAACCCCATATATCCTAATAATATAAAGCATGCTAAAAGAATAACAGCCAGGCACCTTTAAATAGCAGCAGAAGAGCATAGGAATAAAATACCGTCACCAGCCATCTAGTGATGAAGATGCCTCTCTGAAAACGACAGTCTTCAATCACCGACTTCCTGTAAATGCTGCGTTGGCCAACCCTAGGCAGGAAATTGGGGGAATGCCGTTACAGAGGGAACAGGCAGCAGGAACAAGTAAGGAACAGGCAGTGAATCAGGGACAATGCATTGCAACAACACACGAAAGTACGTTGCTTACAACTAGGGGTGGACAGATCTGTCCATTTTGCTTCTCTCTGTTACTCATGTTTCACATCTTAAACTCAGTTTTCCACATTTCTGCAACAATTTGCATTTTTTTTAAAAAAAAAAGCCTCATAAAATTATTCAGCAACTTAGTGCGATTTCTCCTAATGAACACCTTTTTTATATGCAGTTTTGACTAATGTTCACAGTTTTGCAAGCAATTTCCCCTAATGTAATGCATTTCTATATTAAAAACACAAAAAACTCAGCAAAAGCACTCTCACTATGCTCTGAAGGCCTGCGAGAACAAATAATATTATTACTTAACATTCTAATGTCTTTTGGGGGTGCATCTTTTGGCAGGCCTTTTGCATAAAAAGTGGTCACACCTCTTTCGCCTCGTCCCATCCCCTGCCTTTGATTGTCTACTACAAGGCTGTTGATGTAAGGACTTATTTTTGTTCCTAGGCTGGTGGGAGGGATGTTTTCATCTCATTTTACCCTGTTTTTCTTTGAGGCATGCCTCAAAGGCTTCCCTTTCCAAAGCCTGTTAAGTCAACAAGGTTCTCTGTCATTCTCAGACGTCTGGGACGAGAGGAGAGGTTTTTCAAAGCTACAACCAGTTTCTCAAAGCCTGTAACCTCTTCACAGAATTTCCAGTCACAAGGAACATGGTGGATAAAACATCAGAAAAACATCTGATTTCAGTCAAGGAGTTTTGTGGTCTGCCTCCACTGTCAGAGCCAGCATGCCTTTGAATACCAGTTGTTGGGGATCTCAAGTGAGGAGAGCACTCTTGCACTCAGGTCCTGCTTGCGGGCTTCCCATGGGCATCTGGTTGGCCACTGTGAGAACAGGATGCTGGACTAGATGGGCCACTGGCCTGATCATGCAACCAGGATCCTCTTATGTTCTTATGTGGTTCTTAAAGCTGTAGTTGAGCTTTATTTAGGAAGCTTAGGCATTCTATGGAAAGATGGAGAATTGTCCTTGAGACTACTTGGATGTAGTACCCTTGATAAACATCCTTGATAGGCTTCTTGCTATTGGCAATGAGACTGATCATTGTCACACACTGGAAGGACCTGGCCAGTGTGAATGTAACAGTATGGTATGACAAGGTTTGGCAGCTTGCTCTATCAGAAAGACTGACCAATCGGTTGTGGATTGCGCGAGGGGCAAAAATGTGCAGAGTCATTGGTTACAAACTGGTTTTGCTTCATTGCTTTTACAAGTGAACATGACAACCATGGGCTCTCAGCTATATTCAGAAACATCTGGCTCCTTGCTTAATCTGGACATTCAGGAGTCTGGACATACTCTCAGATGACATGGACTGACCAATTGTTGTGATGTACCATTTTGTGAACCATTGGGTATTTTGTTTGTTATGGTTGTTTCTTGGGGCGGGAGAGGGAACGTCTGTAAGCTGTATACTTGTTCTATTAAAAATAATTTGCAGCGGGGGGGGACTACTTGGGTAAAGTAGTTGGACACTGTCAGCTGCTCTTCTCCTAGATCTGATGTGAGGTGAAGTGCTTCTGGAGGAGGGAGGTACTCTTTATCAAGAGGAAGACTCCTACAACTGCTGCTGCCATCGCCAAGGAGTTGCTACTCTAAACTGTGTTAGAAGAACTGCAACTTCAAGAACTTGTATGTCAGCTCGCCTTGCCCTCCTCCTTCCCATGCCTTTTTCCTCTCCAGATGTTGTTGGACTACAACTCTCATGATCCCTGACCATTAGCCACACTGGCTAGGAATGGTAGGAGATAGAGTCCAACAACATCTGGAGGGCCACAGGTTACTCACCTCTTCTTAGAGTAAAGCCTGCTCATGCGTGAGAATGTGGAGTAATGGATTGTGGGTGAAGAGCCAATTATGAAAGGCAGAAAAAGAAGGGAGTTGAGAGGAAGTAGCTCTCTGGAATACTCTACAGTCAGTTAAAGAAGCAGCCAGGAGTCTTCCGAGGACAAAATACTGGGTGGCAATTAGGGATGGAAAGATCTGTCAAAGTTTTCTTAGTTTCTCCTTTTTCCAGTGTTAAATTCAGTTCTCACATTTCTGCAACAATTTGCATTTTTTAATATAAAAAATTACGAATTTCTACTAATAAGCACATATTTGAAAGCAATCTAGCCTAATATGCAATTTTGTATGCTATTTTCACCAATATATTCATTTTTATGCACACATTCCTCTAATATATTCATTTTTGAAAACAGTTTGGTTGGAGAACTGCATTGCAAAATTTGTATAAGTTTAATTTTTGAAGGAAGGCTGTCTTTCAGTTCTCATATTGCTTTGGAAAGTGCAAATTTGATAGATTCAGCTTTAAATGCGAACTGAATCAAATTTCTCTCCCATCCCTAATGGCAATAATCTTCTTCCTTCTTTCTGAAGCCAAAGAAGTTTGAGAATTGTCTCATCTCTATGCCTTTCTCCCAGTCTTCATACTTGTGGCATGGCTGCGTGGAATCCACCATACCAATGTGTGTCACATTTTTAAGGGAGGCCACTGCAGGGGATAAAGATGGGCAGAGGCAGTGAGAAGCGAAAAACCATGAGGATAGTGAAATCACCTTAAGGAGGAGCGTTTGGGAGTGTCAGCAGTAGGGATCAGGGAGTAATTCAGTGCAGATCACATTTCAAGGCACAACCACCTAATTAACAGTTTCCAAAACAATATACTAGCCAAAATACAAAATGGAAATGCCCTGCCTTCAAGTCAATCATGACTTATGGCGACCCTATGAATAGAGTTTTCATGGTAAGCGGTATTCAGAAGTGGTTTACCGTTGCCTCCCTCTGAGGCTAGTCCTCTCCAGCTGGCTGGGGCCTGCTCAGCTTGCCACAGCTGCACAAGCCAGCCCCTTCCTGTCCGCAACTGCCAGCTGGGGGGCAACTGGGCTCCTTGGGACTATGCAGCTTGCTCACGGCTGCACAGGTGGCAGGGCAAGTAACCCCTGAGCCACTCACTGGGGGAGATCTTTAGCTGGCCCTTGACACCCAGGAGACATGAACGGGGATTGGAACTCACAGACTCTGGACTCCCAGCCAGGCTCTCCTCCCCACGTCTCAAGCAATGTGCACAAAAATGTGTATGCTAGAGTAAAGCGCGCCGATAAATTCCTCGGCAAGGGAAGCAGTGAGACCGAGCCCATTGGGAACTTGATAGCACAGCCGATCCCTGCCAAAAGCGAGCCTTGAAGTCAGCACCAATCATCTGATCAGCAGTAACTCCACGTCCCACTTGGCTGGGCTTGGATTTTCCTTTGTAGCGTGACTTGAACCCAGCTGCGCTACAAAGGAAAAATGTGTCACCTGACATCAGGCAATTGACAGGTGGGTGGAGCCCCGTCCACTTGTCAAATTGGCCGACCGGGATAGGGGAACTCGGGATCAGTCCTACCGCCGGCCAAATCCAGTTCTCCACACCTGAGATAGAGCAGGCAGAGACAGAGCCAATGACAGGCAGAGCCAACTACTTCTAGTTTTATCCCCATCCTTTTCCCTGCTAAGTTTACAAGGGCACCACTGAGGCTAAGGAGGAGGAGGAGGAGGAAGACGAAGTTGACAGGCAGTGCTCTCTAGTGGTTTTAAGTAAAAAGGCAGGCAGATGGGGGTGATGGCTGAGAGCAGACTGATGTTGGTGGGGCACTGCCCTGTTCGCCCTCAAAGGGCAGCCTATTAGGAGAAGAGGAGCAAATGAGAAATGAAGGCGGCTATGAGGATACAACAACTTTGCTTCTTTCCTCCTTCCATTTCCCCCCTTGCCGCTTTGATAGTTGCCTAAACAATTCCAAGTTATTTGCAGGGGGGGAAAAACTCCTGACATCTCAGAAGCACAATTAATTATGCAAAGGAAGGGAATAGATTTTTCGTTATTGTTGTTAAAGGTTTTGTGTCTTGTATTGTTCTGAGTCAATCTCAAGACTGAATTATCAATGGCTTTATTATTTCCCTAGTGATCTAGCATGCCAAACATCCATAGAACATCTGCCAGCATCTTTCGGTGGCTTGTTAAATTGCTAAATCCTATTATGTCTGACACTTCTTCATTTGGGGTAACTCAAGAGGAAGGCACAGGGAGAATTCTTCCTGCCTATCGTGGGTTATGGATCACATTCCTTCCTTTCATTAAAAAACAACATCAACAATTCTGTTAAGTGCTGCAGTGTTGGTGCGTAATAATATGCGCTCCTGGAAGCTCTTATTGCATTGTGAACACAAGCCAGCATGCTGGCTGTATCATCATTAATAGTTAGCATTCATGCAGCACTTTACAGCGTTCAAAGCACTTAGCATTATCTTGTTACAACGCTTACACCAGGGGTAGCCAATATGATGCCCTCCAGATGTTGTTAGGCAACTCCCATCAGTCCCAGCCAGCACAGCCAACAGCCAGGAATGATAAGAGCAGTAGTTCCACATCTAGAGGACACCACATTGGCTGCCCCTGCACAACAACCCTCTGAAGTGGGACCGTATGCCCTTTGTTTATTGCAGATCGGGAACTGAGGCTGGGTGAGTGTGGTTTGCCTAGAAAGCCATCTAGTGAGTTATTCATGGTAGAAATAAGATTCAAACCAAGGATTTCCTGGCTGTGAACACACCATATATTTAAAGCACATTCTCAGCCTCTAAAAAAGAATCCCGAGAACTGTAGTGTGTTAAGGGTATTGGGAACTGCAGCTCTGTGAGGGGTAAACTACAGTTCCCAGGATTTGGGGTGTGTGTGTGGTTTAAATGTGCTTTAAATGTATTATTATTATCATTATCATTATTTATCATTATTATTATTATTATTTAGTCACTTTCCTTGCAAAGCAACCCAAAGCGACTTACAACAATACAATTAAAACCAATTATAACAAACAAACCCATTAAAACAACAAACACAACACAACATAAAAACAGATCAAGCCCACTAAAGACAGGTCTTGCAAGACCTGCCATATTAAAGGCCATTGATACCTAAAGTCCTTCAAATTAAGGCCCAAAAGCCCAGGTAAAAAGTGTTTTGCCTGGTACCTAAAAATAGATAATGATGGCGCCAGGTGTACCTCCCTAGGAAGAGCATTCCATGAGCAGGGAGCCACCACCAAAAAGGCCGATTCTGATGTGGTTTGTATGCAAATGTATGATATGCATGCAGTTGTTTCATAGCTCAGTCACATAGGTTACAAGTCTGTACACACTTAACTGGGAATAAGTCCCATTGAGATCAGTGGAGATACCTTCTGAGGAGACAGATGTTGGATTACTCTTTTAGTGGCTATGCTTCACTAGTGCAGCAGGAAACCCTGAACTGCTTGGGCCTCACACACCTGAAAGACCATCTCTTTCCAGAGACGTGTGAAACCACCCAGTTGTATTCCAGAAAAAGTTTTCATGCTGAAGTCCACCAAATATTCTGTCCCTGGTGAAGCATCCATTCTGGACTGTGGATTCCTTAGTTCTGCTGGAAAACTCAACAATCCCTCAGGTCCTGCGTTCAGGCTTCCCATAATGGGCATTTGGTTGGTCACTGTGAGAAGAGGATGTTGAACTAGAAGGGCCACTGGACTGAACATAAGAAAAGCGGAACCTTTCCTAGCCTTGTAGACCACTGTTCTTCCACTGTGGGTCCCCAGATGTGGTTGGACTACAGGTCCCATCATCCTTGGCCATTGGCTAAGCTGGCTGAGATTGATGGGAATTCTAGTCTGACAACATCTGGAGGCCCAAGACTGAAGAACAGTGTTGTAGACTATTAAAAAATACATGTTACAGCTGTCCTGCAATACATAAAGAAGGGAAGTGGGGGGGGAGTTAAGGGGAATGTTTTAATTCAGTGGGTTGTTTTTTTAACTGTCCATATTGGAATCATCCAATATGGGCCCTGTGATAAGTTTATTGTGCAGTAATGAGAGATGCTTATTCATCTGAAAAAGAGAGATAAATCAAACTCTACACACAAACACATGCACATTTCACCCCCCCCATTTTTTAAATTTCCTTTGTTTACTCCCAAGGGAAAACAGCCCAACGGTGTCCTTTGTAAGCTGTTCCCACACACTATCAGAACAACAACGGACAAGCTGGCCAGCTGATTTCCTTGCCAAAACATCCCTTGGGACTTCTTGGGATGAGTTGAAGAAGCGGGGGGACTCTCTAAGGGAAATTACTGAAAACATTCAGCCGAGGGCAGCTTTCAGCAGGCTGGTGGCTCCATGTGACAGCTGGAATGTGAGGGGAATGTGAGGGTGCAAGGAGACCTCTTGAAACAGCTGGCGCTCACCAAGAAAGCTGCTGCAACGAGAGTGGCGGCAGCTGTGCTGTTGACAACGCTGCCTTCTCCAGGCCTCCTCAGCCAAAGAGACTGATTCTCTCTCTCTCTCTTTTTTTTTTTTCCAAGCAAAAACTTTCGCTGAGTTGGCTTGGCCATGTGGCAAAAGAAGGTGGATTTGGGATGCAATGAAGGGAAAGTGATTAGGAGACTGACAGACCTGATGCATGAGGCACAATGTGCATTGCCACTGAATTCTTCCAGAATTTCATGAGCTAGTCCTGGATTCCTGGTTATTAGAAAACAGAACTGTGCAATTGTTCCACCCATTGAGGAAAGTTCTTGAGTTTCTCAGGCTGGGCGAAGCTTCAAAGATATTCAAAATGCAACCTGCATTGGGTAGAGTTTGGGACCAAAAAATGGGGTAAAAATACCTTCCTTTTTTTTTTTTACATTTCAAGTCAGAGAAGAAAATTTCAGGTGGGGCTGGGGTAAAAGTTACCAGAGCTTCCTTGCTACATGGTGTGGCGGATTGAGGGTCAGGCTTGAGCTATGGAAACTGTGGTTCAAATCCCATCTACTTTGGGGCAATCATTGGGTTACATGGAATGAAGTCCTGCTCCGAGTAGACCCCACTGAAATCAATAAACTTCATGTTGTCATGTCCATTCACCTCAATGGATCTACTTGAGTAGGACTAGCACTGAACACCACCCATTATCTCTCAGCTTAACTATGTCACAGGGTTACTGAGAGGGAGAAAATGGGACAGGGAACCATTTGGAGGAAAGGATATAAATGTAATTATATAAATGATTTTTTTAAACATTTGTTTTGTTCTGAGGGGTGCTATTGGGGGGGATGGAACCACCACCACTGGCAGCTGTTATGCTTGTGTGGTGACCTCTGTTTCCCCTCAGAATGGGATACTGGGGTGAGGTGGAGGAAGATGGTGGCCATCAGCTGATCAGAACTATGAGGAAGCTCTAGTAAGTCTCCCTCCGAAAACAGTTGCGTCCAAATACAGCAGAAATGCCCCCCCCATTGAATAGGGCCCACTGAAGTGGTATGGGAAGTTTCATCCCAGGGCCATGACACATAGTTGTATGCCGGAATCCTTTGTGATATTGCAAGGAATCCCATGTCTCCTGAATAGCACGACTTCATTGGCCCAGCTCTCAGTGGCAAACCTATCTTTCAGCTGTACAACTCCAAGTTACAGATGGGGACAAATACTGTCTCATACAAAACAACTCTCTCTTAGAGTAGCCATCTGCCCTACTTTACAGAGGGCCGTCCTCTATTTGAAGGGCAGTCCTTCTGAAAGACAATGAAGGGGGAGCCTTGAAATTGCCCATCAGTGCTTAGCACCTGACCAGCAGATGGAGCAAGCACACAGGTCATCTGGCCACCATCTTCCCTCCTTGGTGGGGGGCAGGCGGCGAGGTATTGTATTCCTGTTTAAGTTATTTAAAGACTTTCCTCTTCCCCCAGGCATTTTAGGATGTGTTTTAAATTGTTTTTTTAAGTGTTTTTAAATTTGTATATTTGTATATTTGTTTTTAATGTTTTTAATTGTTGTAAACCACTATGGGGCGGTATAAAAATATAATAATAATAATAATAATGATGATGATGATGATGATGATGTCATTATTTCTCAATTGGCATCTTTTATTTATTTATTTAGAACATTTCTATACTACTTAATGTATAAAAAGATCTCTAAGTAGTTCAGCCCATCCAGTCCAGCACCCTGTTCTCACAGTTGCTGGCCCAGATGCCTCAATAGGAAGACTGAAAGGAGGACCTGAGTGCCTCACTTATGATTCCTAGCAACTGGTATTTGAAAGCATACTGCCGCCGACTATAGAGGCAGAGCATGGCCATCATGGCTAGTAGCCACTGATAGCCTTTTCTTCCATGAATTTGTCTGATTCTCTTTTACATCCATCCACATTGGTGGCCATCACTGGTTGGTTGGTTGGTTGGTTGGTTGTTGGAGAGAATTCCATAGTTTACCTATGTGTTGTGTGAAGAGGTTTAGTTTGGTGAGCTTCCCAAAGGGTCCCAAGGATGGCAAATAGGAGACCCCTCCATGCCCAGTTCTTTCTCTGCCCTCTGCGCACTTCTCCAGCTGCTTTTCTTGAATATAAATTGAATATTCCTGCATTGAGCAGGGGTTTGGACTTGATGGTCTTATAGGCCCCTTCCAACTCTGCTATTCTATGAAATGAACATATGCAAATCTGTGTCCTCTTTTTTGAGGGGGGAGGTGCATGTGTAAGTGGCTGCCTTATTCCATCCACATGAAGCAATATATAACAGGGCAAAGTGCTTCAAGTTTGTCTTCTCCTTGACATGGCCATTTTTCCATTGGCGGGAAGGGTTTGGAGGGGGGGGTTGGTACGGAAGGGCATTTGATCATCTAGCTTCTTCCAGCAGACTGAAGCTGTGCAACCCAGAGACAGGTTTATATTGTCACAATGAGAACTAGTGCATTGCCAACCCTAAATACAATACCATCCCAGACAAGTCCTTGGAAGGATTCTATAATCAGGCCATCCTTGTGTGAAACTGAATGGAGTTTCAATAGCAGCTTGTAACGTGATATTGAGTTTGAAATGGGGAGAGTGAAATCACCACTAGGACTGGCATGCCCCTCTAATTATTTACACCCACAACCAAAAGATCCATTGAAAAACAGAGAGGAGAGTGGATTCACTCTTACCATTTCGGAGGGTGAACTTAACTATTTTATGCAGCCATGTGTGGGGAGGGCCGCAGCACAGTGGTAGCACATCTGCTTAGCATGTAGAAGGTCCCAGATTCAATCCCTGGCATCTCCAGATAAGGCTGGGAATGTCCCCAGCCTGAAAAGCCGGAGAGCTGCTGCCAGTCAGTGCAGAAAACACTGAGCTAGATGGACTGATGGTCTGACTCGATATGAGGCAGCTTCCAGTGTCCAAACTTTCCTCTTAAACCAGCAGCCACTTCTGCCTGAAATTATTTTCAGTGGCGAATGTATTTGTGTAAAATCATTTTTATCCAATTTTCACTAAAACAGGCATGCACAGACCCCTTAAAGGTGGTTGAAGACTAATAACACCGTTATAGCCAACGAAGTATAGAAAAACATACAGAGAGAGAGAGAGAGAAATGAAATGCCTAATATCATGGATTCATTATCGAAAGGCTGTCTGAAAGACAAAAACCTTTCAGAGGTTCATAAAAACAAAGCCCAACATTTCTTGGGAAATCCTGCTTCATGGGAGCACGGAAACACTCAGAGCAGCGGCCAGAGGCACCATTTGGAAGACCATAGCTGTGGCAGAGCTTGCTCTTTGCATGAAGAAGGCCCTGGATTCATTCCCCAGCATCTCCAGGTCAGGCTGAGAAAGACTGCTGCCTGAAACCCTGGCGAGTCACTGCCAGTCCATGTGTAGACCATATTTCACCAGCCCAAAGATCTCCAGATGTTACTGGACTTCATCTCCCCTCAGCCACCATGGCCAATGGCCAGGGATGATGGGAACTGTAGTCCGAGAACACGTGGCAGGCCCCAGGTTGTAGAAGGCTGGTCATTCAAGAATGGCATCACTTAAAAGCTGTTCTCAGGAAGGGCCGTAGCTCAGTGGTAGAGCATCTGCCTTGCATGCCGAAAGTCCCAGGTTCAATCCCCGGCATCTCCAGGTAGTACTGGGAATGTCCCCAGTCTGAAACTCTGGAAAAGCCACTACTGGTCATTGTAGACACTTCTGAACTGGATGGATCAGTAGTCTAGGAATGACAGCTTCCTGTGTTCCTACAGGGTCAGGGAATTCCTGCTGTCTTAAGTGGGTTTCCTAAGAAAGGTTAGGAATGCCATTCACCAGCACCATGACCTCATCTTTCTATTCATTTGTGGCCATTGCTTCTTGTCTTATCCTCAGTGGGTAAAGATTCACATTTTTCCTTTTGTATTTTGATGACAACAATTAGCCCCAAATCTGATGTTGAGCTTGTGATCTGCCCCTGCCTCCCCAGCTCTTCAATGGGAAATTTTCCATTTTTTTACTGAACGAATAACATTAGTATGAACTTTACTAAATGCCGTTGCAAGTCGTCCATCAGATCATCTCAAATGCTAACTGCTACTATATAGTAATGACTCATTTCTGATCGTAATGTTTGGCCCAAATTTGCATTTGTTCAATTGAACTTCAGCATATCCAGGGGAAAAAATACAAGAGAGAAATTGGCCAACAATTCATGCCAGGTACAGTCATCCACCCCCAGCCTTCCCATCCACCCCTTCTTTTCACTAGGCCACAGTTCCACCAGTCTGTCCTCATGTGTTTTGTCTTCTGGAGTTATTATTATCCTCATAGGTCTCCTCTGAATACAGGAGGTCAAACAGCCCCTGGGTTCTCATTGCAGTAGGCTAAATTATTCATCGTGAGCTCAGTGCCAAAGGAACTTCCTGTCCCTCTTACTGCCTGTGAATGGATCACTCTTGCAGGTTTCTTTGTTTACATAAAGCGGTTTCCTCCAGCTTCAGGGATGCTTTGCAAGGACATAACCCCATCATCACTGCCATCATCTGCTTCAACAGACTCAACATTTTCCTGAGGAAATACAGCAGTCTCGGTCAATTAAAAGGTGCATAGGCTTAAAGCAGGGATGGGGTAGACATTCGACTCAGTTCACATTTAAAAGTCAAATCTATCAAATTCACACTTTCCAGAAGAAAAAAGGATACCTGTTATTGTTGCAATCTTAAACATTTGTACTTCTCTAAATTTACCAATGCAGTTCTCCAGCCAACCAAAATTGACAAAACTGCTCATATTAACGGGGAAATGTGCATAAAAATGACTGTGTTAGTGAAAAAAAATTAATATTAATTAAAAAATAATTAATTATAAAATTAATATTAATTACAATTACAGAGCCAGTGTGGCATAGTGGTTAGAGTGTCGGATTATGACCTGGGAGACCAGGGTTCGAATCCCCACACAGCCATGAAGCTTCCTGGGTGACCTTGGGCCAGTCACTGCCTCCCAGCCTCAGAGGGAGGCAATGGTAAACCCCCTCTGAATACCGCTTACCATGAACACCCTATTCGTAGGGTCACCTTAAGTCGGGATCGACTTGAAGGCAGTCCATTTCCATTTTCATATTAGGGGAATTCATAGAATCATAGAGTTGGAAGGAGCTTATAAGGCATTTTGTCCAATACTAAACACTTGCAAAAATGTGTACATCAGTCAAACCTGCATACAAAAAGGTGTTTATTAGAAACAAGTCACACTAAAAGTGTGATGGATGTTCATGAGGATTGCAAATTACTGCAGAAATATGGAGAACAGCATTTAAGATTGGAAAAATGAGAAACTGGGAGAACGGGAATTAACAGATCCTCCCATCCCTTGTTTAAAGTCAGGACTGGCTCACAGCACTTTGCTGCATGGGGTGAAGGAGCAGATGGTGCCCCCACCATCCCAAACACAGAAGCTGGACACATGGACTGGTGACTCCTGCTGGAACATGGACGATGGAGGGACAGTATCCTGTGCTGTGCATGTGGGCAGCAGACTGCCTTCAGGAAGAGGGGCACTGCTCTGTCTACCCTCATCTTGTTGCTGCTCACTCATGCCTCCACCTGGTGCTACTTGCTTCCCAGGGAAATGCTGCAATGCAGCAGCAGTGGCCCCAGCAAGTGTCCCATTAAAAGAGGGGCGCATATACATGAATGAAGCCTGCTGGTGTGCATGGCTGGGGCAGCCTGCCTGCCTGCTTCTCTGCTTGCTCACTCTGCCAGCTGCCTTTTCCAGCGGTGCTGCTTGTGACACATCAGGAGATGGTGATTGGCAGAGACAGGCATCTGGTCCAGACCAGCGTCCCAAAAGCATCACCGACACTGGGGTGCTGGCTCAGGAGGTTGGGGTTAGCCAGGGGCCTGACACCACTGTCCTTCCCATCTCACCGTCTATACCATATCAGGTAGTTACCTCACTCTGCCTGAGGGCAGAGCTGGATCCCTTCATATCTATGGCAAAGTTGAATCTTTTTGTCTTAGCTGAAGCATTTGATTTTAAAATATCTCTCTCTCTCTCTGGTTGACACTCTGCATTACTTTAAAAAAACCCACAACCCTGTAAACACCATTTTCTATGTGCGTGCATCAAGTTACAATGCGTTTTTGCATTTTTCCCTTTGGATAATACGCCCCCCTGCCACCCATTAAAAGCTTTTCTTGTCCGTTTTTAGTGCTATCTAAGAAACCCGGTACAGTCATTCTCATTCACTTGGATGGGGTTTGTGCTTGAACCATGCCCAATGGATTGTGCCCATATCTCTTGCACATAATCCTGGACATGTAAGATATAAATTGTAATTAGGTATACTGCAAAATAGCTGAGACATTCCACTCCATTGTTTGGTGAACAGGCTTCAGAACAGAAATATCAGAACTGTTGGAGACAGCTGGATGGCTAGGTGCAAAAGGAAATCAGTTGTGCACAAGTGATATGCAAATTAATATTATTATTATTATTTATTTAATTTGTATCCCGCCCTTCCTCCCAGCAGGAGCCCAGGGCAGCAAACAAGGCACTAAAACACTTTAAAACATCATAAAAACAAATCTTAAAATACATTAAGCCAAAACAGCATTAAAACATTTTAAAAACATTTTAAAAGGGTTAAAAACATTATTAAAAAACATATTAAGCAATTCTGACACAGACACAGACTGGGATACCTCTCAACTTAAAAGGCTTGTTGAAAAAGAAAAGTCTTCAAAAGGTGCCGAAAAGATAGCAGAGATGGCACCTGCCGAATATTCAAAGGGAGGGAATTCCACAGGGTAGGTGCTGCCACACTGAAGGTCCATTTCCTATATTGTACAGAATGAACCTCCTGACAAGATGGTATCTGCAGGAGGCCCTCACCTGCAGAGCGCAGTGATCGACTGGGTATGTAAGGGATAAGACGGTCTTTCAGGTATCCTGGTCCTGAGCTGTATAGGGCGTTGTACACCAAAACTAGAACCTTGAACTTGGCCCGGTAGCTAATGGGCAGCCAGTGCAATTCTTTCAGTAGTGGGGTGACATGTTGGTGATACCCTGCTCCAGTGAGCAGTTTCACCACCACATTTTGCACCAGCTGCAGCTTCTGGACCAACCTCAAGGGCAGCCCCACATAGAGCGCATTACAGTAATCCAGTCTGGAAGTTACCAGTGCATGTACAACAGTGGTCAGGCTATCCTGGTCCAGAAACGGCTGCAGCTGTCTGCCGAAGCTGGTAAAAGGCACTCTTAGCCACTGAGGTCACCTGGGCCTCTAGCGACAAAGATGGATCCAGGAGCACCCCCAGGCTACAGAATTGCTCTTTCAGAGGAAGTACGACCCCGTCCAAAGCAGGCAACTGACCAATTATCCGAACTCGGGAACCACCAACCCACAGTGCCTCCGTCTTGCTAGGATTCAGACTCAGTTTATTGGTCCTCATCCAGCCCACCACCAAGTCCAGGCAGCAGTCCAGGGCTTGAACAGCCTCTCCTGATTCAGATGTTACAGAGAAATAGAGCTGGGTATCATCAGCATACTGCTGACACCTCGCCCCAAAGCTCCTGATGACTGCTCCCAAGGGCTTCATATAGATGTTAAACAGACTGGGGGACAATATGGTACCCTGCGGCACCCCACAGCAAATGATTCAGATTTACACTAATCTTCTTAGAGAGTTGCCTGTGCTTTTTGAATGGGCAACATGATGCACATACAAGCCAACTGGGTATTGTACAGTCCACTACAATACCCAGAATAATGGGTTCCAGTTACAGGAAGCCAGATTTCAACTGAACATCAGGAAAAACTTCCTAACTGTTAGAGCGGTACGACAATGGAACCAAAGACCTAGGGAGGTGGTGGGCCCCCCAACACTGGAGGCATTGAAGAAGCAGCTGGACAGTCACCTGTTGGGTATGCTTTAATTTGGATTCCTGCATTCAGCAGGGGGTTGGACTCAATGACCTTTTAGGCCCCTTCCCACTTCACTCTTCTATGATTCTATTATTTAATGTGCAGCAATTATTCACATTTGCACTGCAAACACTGAGCAGATCTCCTCTTCCAGGAGAGTGACTGAAATATGTGAAGAGAGATGCTTTATGCAACAGAGTTCATTGGAGATATAAAAAGAGTATGAGAGAGAGTGGTGTTTATCTTAAACAAAATAAACTCATTTGATTAAGAAAGTACACGTGGATAGAAAAGCCTAATCTTCTACACTAGCTGAATTCAAAGGAAAGGAGAGAATTGTAGGCAGGAGGAGGAAGAACTGGAAGTGATGATAGCTCTGAGAACATCAGTCTAACCCAGTGTTTCTCAACTGGTGTGCCTCCAGATGTTGTTGGACCACAACTCCCATCAGCCTCAGCCAGCATTGCTAATGGTCAGGAAAGATGGGAATTGTGGTCCAACAACATCTGGAGGCACACTGGTCTAACCAATCAGAGGCATGTTTAAACTTGAGGAAGTAAAAGGAGAGAATTCAAGCAGGGACCCTTTCAACTGACTAACTATATCTATGGCCCCTATTTTGTCAATAGATTCAGAGCACACAGCAAAACAATGCATTGACTGAAGTGAACCTTCCAACAATATGCACAGTTAGTTTGTAAGGAAGGCAGCATCTGAGGGAATAGGTGTTCCCTATTGAGCCTTGCTGATCTTTTTTAGAGTAGTTGGGTCACCATAGACAAGGGCATTTGCAGACTGAAGACTACATCATACCCTTGCGTTCTTAGAAGCCAGATCACCCTGCCCTTAGAGGAACTTAAAAAAGCTATCCATAACTCTAGATAATTAAGTTCTTGGAACACACTTTTGTCCTGCCTTTAAGGCAGACTGTTCAGCCATGCTCAGGCATGACTCAGATGGGCCTCGTCATAATTCTCAAATGCCATTCCAACAAAAGCATCGAACTTCTTTTCTCCCCCCCCTTCAATTTATGAGTTTGGAAATTGTCTAAAATAAGAACATAAGAACATAAGAACATAAGAAGAGCCTGCTGGATCAGGCCAGTGGCCCATCTAGTCCAGCATCCTGTTCTCACAGTGGCCAACCAGGTGCCTGGGGGAAGCCCGCAAGCAGGACCCGAGTGCAAGAACACTCTCCCCTCCTGAGGCTTCCGGCAACTGGTTTTCAAAAGCATGCTGCCTCTGACTAGGGTGGCACAGCACAGCCATCATGGCTAGTAGCCATTGTTAGCCCTGTCCTCCATGAATTGGTCTAATCTTCTTTTAAAGCCATCCAAGCTGGTGGCCATTACTGCATCTTGTGGGAGCAAATTCCATAGTTTAACTATGCGCTGAGTAAAGAAGTACTTCCTTTTGTCTGTCCTGAATCTTCCAACATTCAGCTTCTTTGAATGTCCACGAGTTCTAGTATTATGAGAGAGGGAGAAGAACTTTTCTCTATCCACTTTCTCAATGCCATGCATAATTTTATACACTTCTATCATGTCTCCTCTGACCCGCCTTTTCTCTAAACTAAAAAGCCCCAAATGCTGCAACCTTTCCTCGTAAGAGAGTCGCTCCATCCCCTTGATCATTCTGGTTGCCCTCTTCTGAACCTTTTCCAACTCTATAATATCCTTTTTGAGATGAGGCGACCAGAACTGTATACAGTATTCCAAATGTGGCCGCACCATAGATTTATACAATGGCATTATGATATCGGCTGTTTTATTTTCAATACCTTTCCTAATTATCGCTAGCATGGAATTTGCCTTTTTCACAGCTGCCGCACACTGGGTCGACATTTTCATCGTGCTGTCCACTACAACCCCGAGGTCTCTCTCCTGGTCGGTCACCGCCAGTTCAGACCCCATGAGCGTATATGTGAAATTAAGAATTTTTGCTCCAATATGCATAATTTTACACTTGTTTATATTGAATTGCATTTGCCATTTTTCCGCCCATTCACTCAGTTTGGAGAGGTCTTTTTGGAGCTCTTCGCAATCCCTTTTTGTTTTAACAACCCTGAACAATTTAGTGTCATCAGCAAACTTGGCCACTTCACTGCTCACTCCTAATTCTAGGTCATTAATGAACAAGTTGAAAAGTACAGGTCCCAATACCGATCCTTGAGGGACTCCACTTTCTACAGCCCTCCATTGGGAGAACTGTCCGTTTATTCCTACTCTCTGCTTTCTGCTTCTTAACCAATTTCTTATCCACAAGAGGACCTCTCCTCTTATTCCATGACTGCTAAGCTTCCTCAGAAGCCTTTGGTGAGGTACCTTGTCAAACGCTTTTTGAAAGTCTAAGTACACTATGTCCACTGGATCACCTCTATCTATATGCTTGTTGACACTCTCAAAGAATTCTAATAGGTTACTGAGACAGGACTTTCCCTTGCAGAAGCCATGCTGGCTCTGCTTCAGCAAGGCTTGTTCTTCTATGTGCTTAGTTAATCTAGCTTTAATCATACTTTCTACCAGTTTTCCAGGGACAGAAGTTAAGCTAACTGGCCTGTAATTTCCGGGATCCCCTCTGGATCCCTTTTTGAAGATTGGCGTTACATTTGCCATTTTCCAGTCCTCAGGCACGGAGGAGGACCCAAGGGACAAGTTACATATTTTAGTTAGCAGATCAGCAATTTCACCTTTGAGTTCTTTGAGAACTCTCGGGTGGATGCCATCCGGGCCCGGTGATTTGTCAGTTTTTATATTGTCCATTAAGCTTAGAACTTCCTCTCTCGTTACCACTATTTGTCTCAGTTCCTCAGAATCCCTTCCTGCAAATGTTAGTTCGGGTTCAGGGATCTGCCCTATATCTTCCACTGTGAAGACAGATGCAAAGAATTCATTTAGCTTCTCTGCAATCTCCTTATCGTTCTTTAGTACACCTTTGACTCCCTTATCATCCAAGGGTCCAATTGTCTCCCTAGTTGGTCTCCTGCTTTGAATGTATTTATAGAATTTTTTGTTGTTGGTTTTTATGTTCTTAGCAATGTGCTCCTCAAATTCTTTTTTAGCATCCCTTATTGTCTTCTTGCATTTCTTTTGCCAGAGTTTGTGTTCTTTTTTATTTTGTTCATTCGGACAAGACTTCCATTTTTTGAAGGAAGACTTTTTGCCTCTAAGAGCTTCCTTGACTTTGCTCGTTAACCATGCTGGCATCTTCTTGGCCCTGGCGGTACCTTTTCTGATCTGCGGTATGCACTCCAGTTGAGCTTCTAATATAGTGTTTTTAAACAACTTTTTAAACAACTAATATAGTGTTTTTAAACAACTTCCAATACCATCAGTTGGTGGAAAAACTTTAGGCTGAGGATTATATTCCTGAATTAGGTATAAAATATTGTGCATCTCAAAAGGTTTCATTTTTTTGAGGGGGTGTTTTTAAAAGAGAAAGTTCTTGCAAATGCATGGCAATCTGTGGGTGAATAAAAAAGAGCTCATAGCAGGACTATGTGCCTTCTGTAGAGGCTGGGGTCTATTTCAACACCTCATCCCAAACAAGTGTGATTTTGAACGGGGGGGGGAACTGTTTCAGGAGGAGAGGATGGCTGTAATGGTGGTGATGACAGGTTCCTCTCCCCACAACAGTCTTTCTTTTCACATTGATATCCTTTCAGCAATAATAATAATAACAACAACAACAACAACAATAATAATAATACAACCCACCTTTCAGCAACAGGTCCCAGGGGTCAATAATCAGGGTGAAGAGGTGTGTCTTCAGCATTTGCTGAGAACTGTGTAGTGGGGAGAGAATTCCACAGCTTAGGGGCTATCAGAGAATACCCTCTCTTGGGTCATCACCAACCCTGAATTCTGAGGGTAATGAAACTACCAAGACATTTCTCTTCTGTCAACCATTGGTAGATTTATTCTTCGTAGCAATTGGTGGGGTGTTTCCCAACTGCATCCCTTTCAAAGGAGTCTGTGGTGGTTAGACCTATGTTAGGGGGTGGAGGGGTTTGTTTTTAGGGTTTGAAGTAGTGCTCTGTCCAAATCTGAACTTCACTTACTTGAAAGGTCCTCTTCAAAACAATATTCCACTTTTCTGACTCGTTCTCAGGATACTTGTAGAATTTTGGTGGGTGTAGAATTTTGAGCTTACTTCATCAAGGCGAGTTGGCCAAAGGTGGCAGGTATGTTGTTTGATTAATTATTTGTTTGTTTATATATTGCATTTATGAATCACTTCTCAGGAAGCACCGCAAAGCAATTTATAATATAACATAAAGAAAATGGTTACTTACACAAAAGTAATTGCATATCTATAAAAACAACTTAAAAAACCATTATAAACATATAAAAAACAGTTTAAAACCACAATAGCACTTACATAGAATCAGTTCAATCAATTCAGTTCCAAGACAGATCCTCACAGGGATAAACTTTTTAGAAGACTTGTTGAAAGAGGATAATCTGATCCTCTTTCAGAGGATCATCTGAAAAGACAATAGCGATGGCACCTGTCCAGAGGCGTAGTAGTCCAGGGTTGCCGGGGGTTGTAGACCTATTACGATTTTGGGAGCAGGGTCTCAGCCAGGTCCCTGTGTATGAACCAATCAGCATAAAAAGAGAGTGTGTTAGCCTCTGAGAAGAGTCCTTGTCTTTTTGTGCTGATTGGAGACAATCAGAGTGAAAGGAGGAGACTCTTCTCAGTAGCTAACACCCCCCAAATACACTCCAAACCATTAGTGTGTGTTTCCTTTTGCAACATTGGCTTTAACACTGTCCCATCGGATCAGTGCAACATGGGATGGATACCACCCATCACATGAGGGTTTATCCCTCCTCCTGCCCCCACCCAATAAAATGGCTTGGCTCCTGACAACCTGATGGCTAAGCATGTCGCCCTCCAACAGTGAAATCCAGGAGTCCTCCCAGCCATCGGCAGTGGATCCAGTGAACGGTTTGAGCACACAGAGCAGGAGCAGGAAAGGAAATTTGCACAGATTAACCGTGGAATTCTATGCATGTCTACTCCAAAGTAAATCCTATTGAGTTCAATGAGTCTTACTCCTAAGGATGGCCAAATCTGTCCATTTTGATTTCTCTGTTTCTCATTTTTCCAATCTTAAAGTTCTGTTCTCTATGTTTCCACATCAGTTTGCAGCTTTTTTAAAGAAAGTCCTCATAAAAAGTAATCAGCATTTTAGTCTACATTTCTCCAAATATACACTTTTAAATGCATTTTTGCCTTTTGCAATCTTCAATGTAATGCATTTGTTCCATTATTTTCACTAATACACACATTTTTATGAACACTTTCCCCTAATAGAGGCATTTTTGTACACATTTTGAAGGACAGCTGTGCTTCAGTTCACATATTGTTTCACAAAGTGTCATTAAAATGCAAACCACACTTATTCCCCCAGGCAGTGGCAGCTGGTGGCTTCATGTCAGTGGGGCAGTGGAATCCACTTCTTGAAAGTTCAGACTAAAACCGGGAGCAGATTCCACTGGCCCACTGACATGGCACCATCAGATGCCACTACTCCCAGGTAAGCCTGAGACTGCACTCCTATGCACATTTTCCTGGCCATCAGACCTCTTGAATGCAGTGGAGTATACTTCTGAGTAGACATACACAGGGTCCCAATGTTAAGGAAATTTGAAACAACTTTCTGGAGGTACAACCTATTTCTGCTTTTCGTAAGGATTCTGTGCTTCTTCACACTTTTCTGACAGTCCATCTGAAAAGCAATGGGATCGAAAATTGTTCACACATTTCAAAGGATGTAAGAAGTGAGGAGGATGAGATGGGGTGAGTGGGAGGGACCCAAGATTTATGAGGGAAAGCTGGGGGATAAATTAAAAAGCTGTTTGTATGGGACCAGATGTGGATCAACTCCACAGGATTCAGCAACAACAACCTCATGTAACACCCACGCAACGGATCAGGCGATGCTTTCCTTGATTATTCCACCTTTGAGGGTTGACAGTTTCTCTTTGCTGACACTTAATAGAAAGAATTTAATACATTCACTGGGATACATGAAAAATACCCACTTGTGTTGTGAGACATTAAGATTCTAGTTAAACTGCAGTGTTCTGCATTATGCTGTCCTTCTACCACCTGGTGTACTAGCTCTGAATGCACAATAATTTCATTTTCATTTCATTTATTAAACTTATATACCGCCCCATAGCTGAAGCTCTCTGGGCGGTTCACAAAACAAACATCGAAATACAATAAACAATATCAACAGTTAAAAACACATTAAAGTTTAAAATTTTAAAAGTTAAAACAATTCCAACACATGTTAAAACATATTAAAATGCCTGGGTAAAGAGGAAAGTTTTAACCTGGCGCCGAAAAGATAGTAATGTCGGTGCCAGGCGAATCTCCTGAAGGAGATTATTCCATAAATCGGGGGCCACCACTGAAAATGCCTCCCTGGGCTCCTACTGGAAGAAAGGGCGGGATATAAATCAATCAATCAGTCAATCAATCAATCAAATAAATAGAATAGAATGATAGCATTCTTTATTTTATTTTTATTTGGTAAGGTATTCGACGCCTATGGCCATAATACCTTGAACACGCCCAATCTCATTTTATCTCAGAAGCTAAGCAGGGTCAGGCCTGGTTAGTACTTGGATGGGAGACCACCTGGGAATACCGGGTGCCATAGGCTTAGAGGAAGGCAATGGTGAACCACCTCTGAATACCTTTTACCATGAAAACCCTATGAATATACACAAAAAAGATCCATAGGGTTGCCATAAATTGACTTGAAGGCATATGACAAGGTATTTTCCAGTTCTGGAGAGACAGAGCAAAAGAGCCCTTTAAGTACCTAACATGATGGGTTTGTGGTGGGGAAAGAAATGATGGTGTCCCCTCCCATTCCATGTAGAGAAGCAAACTACACTGGCAGTTGGAACTCCCACACACACACACCTCTGCATCTGCCACCTGAGGCAGCCCCCTCACTGTGCCTTATGGTAGAGCTAGCCCTGAATGTATCTAGCTCAGTGGTGGTTGGTGCCTGTTGGGACTGGCAGGGCAAAAGGCAGAGAGGCCAACAATAGGTGAAGCCAGAGCCAATCACAGACAGACCCTCCCCCCGATTGGTTATAAGTAAGAAGGCAGGCAGGTGGGGGCTGGCTGAGGTTGGTGGGGCAGAGCCCCACTTGCCCTAATGCACCAGCCTCCACTAGCTACTAACAGAGAATGAGGTGTCATTCATGTGGGGCTGCAGAATAGAGCATCAGCACATAGCCTCTTCCTATGACTTTCTGGCCTTCACTGAGAATCCTGATTGCACGATATAAATAGGAAACAGTCATCCATAATCTGTTGAACCATGGAGGTGGGAGTGGGGGAGAATAGAAAATGACATGTCTTATAAAGAAACCCTAGATTCTGTCACTGTACTGATGATATTCACAAACTCCTGCAGTCCATTAAGGCCGCTTTAGACATTTGAAGAAGCAAAAATCAAGAGAGAAACACCCTTTCTATTCATTCCATTCAATTCTTTCATATAACTAGGTTCACTCACTCAGTCTCTTTTTGTGCCCCTAATTCTATCCTCTCCCCCCTACAACTCCACCACCACCACTTTCCCAAAGAGAAATCTCTCAAAGTGACTACATGCTTCAATCTACGGCATGCCCACATCCTGGAAAGCTAAATTGTTCTTTCCTGGATGTGATGGCTTGTTTATTTTCTGTTTTCTCCAACCTCCCCCCCCCCCGTTCATTGAACATCCTTTGATGTGTCCTTTTATCCTCCTACTCTGAAGATTAATGTTCCACCCTGTGCTCTTGAGTGTCTCTTAATATGGGAGTCATTTGCTAAATTGAAACCTTTACAGGGACCAGTCCTGAAGGTTGAGAGTCAATAGATAATGGAAAGCCACTGGCTATTACACAGTGTTATATGGCTGCAAGCGTTCCAAAACTTGCTCAATAAAAACAGTGTGTGTTTGTCATCAGCAGTAACAGTGCTGCTAAACCACTTGCAAGGCAAATGTTATCCAGCCAAAAACAGCAACTTGCATCCTATCACGCCGGTCAGCAAATGACAACAGTTAGCATGAAAAGAACACAACTGGGCAATTAGACATTGCTTGCCCTTGATAAAGAGGATCCTTTTCTGTAGAACTTGAAGATGGTGGGCAATAATTAATTATTGCTTTAAACCTTCAAATAAGAACTCAAAAGCAGCATGTGAAAAACATTTAAAGGGCATCAAGTTAAGAATGTTGCAGTGTGGCTCTGCCACTGAATGAGGAGGGTTTAATGTAGAGCTTGGAAGTAACAAGTTACAAGTAATGAATTACTTGTAATTTATTACTTTGTTGAGTAACGAGTGGGTAACTTCATTATATTTTGCTGGTAATAGAACGAGTAGTAACTTCATTACTTTTGCGGAGTAATTGTAATGTTTCCAGCATTACTTTTGTGCATTACTTGGGGGGGAGCAGGGGAAGTCTTCTGCTCCTCTGATTTGTGAATAAAAATCATGTGCTTCAAATTGGGCTTCTGTGCAGCGTTGATCTTCCTTCACGCTCTATGGGTGCTTAGGAGGCAACGAGGGAGGAGGTGGACAGCGAGACGGGGTGGAGAAAACAATTGTTTAAAAATTGACAGGAGTGGAAAGAGAAAGCTGGAGGCAATATATATATATATACAAAAATATGAGGGTGTATCATCATTGTTAGGGGTGGGGTGAGGGGATGTGAGATTCTGTTATCCCATTCTGTTAATCTTATGGATAAAATATATATATTCTACTACCCTTTCTGTGTGGGTACTTATTTTTAATGGTGTTTTAGGGTACTTAGATGTGCAGCAGCCAAGGCCAGCACTTTGTAGGCAATTTTTTAAAAGTAACTAAAACGTAATTGTAGCAATTACTTTTGAGTAAAAGTAAAGTTATCAGTTACTTTCAGAACAATTGTAATTGTAACGGTAATTACTACTTTTGGGGGGTCATGTAACTGTAACTGTAATTTATTACTTTTTAAAAGTAATCTTCCAAGCTCTGGTTTAATGAAGTTCAGGGTGGGATTGTAGGCGAGCAGGAAAATACACATTTCTCTGAGTTTTGCTGTGTGGTTCTCTAGCCAAATAATGTGTACAAAAGCGCATATAATATTTGTGAGAATAATAAAGAAAAATGCATTATATTAGGGGAAAGTGCTTTGCCAATATGTGTTAGGAGAAATTCACACTAAAATGTTGATGAATTGTGATTTAAAAAGATATCACAAACTGATGTGGAAATGTGGAGAACCAAATTTAATACTGGAAAAATAAGAACTCCACGTTGCCAGGTTTGCCCATCCCTTTGAGTAGAGCTGGTTCTAAAGGGTGGCCAGGTGGGGCACTGGCCTGAGGGCCCCTGGAGCTACAGGGGGCCCCTCAGCCACCCCTTCACTCCCCTTCTGTGATCCGCAGCCCCCCTGCACCTATGCACCCCCGTACCTACCTGTCTCCTGTCTTTTACCATTGCCCTTAATGAAGATGGCGGCCATGGTTTCCCTAAGGTACTGAAGCCCCTGCCGCCATCTTAGTCGATGGCAGAGATGCGTGCACGTAGCACGCACATGTGCCATCAACAAAGATGGCGGTGGAGGCGTCATCCCCTTAGGGAAACTGCGACCACCATCTTCATTAAGGGCAATGGTAAAAGACAGCAGACAGGTAGGTGGGGTGTGTAGGAGGAGGCTGTGTGTGCACCCACACACACGCTGGGGCCCAGGGCAAGCTGATGCCCAAGGGCCCCGGCATGCCTGGAGCCGGCCCTGCCTTTGAGTCACTGGCCACCCTATTGCTGTTCAGAGGCCTCTGGGGCTGGCCCATGTGCAAACCCCATTTAAATACAATATCCCTATACAGCTTGGAACCAGGATACCTGAAATATTGTCTTACCCCTTTTATGCCCAGTTGACCACAGTGTTCTGCATGTGAGGCCTCCTGCAGGTACCATCTTATCAAGAGCTCTGTTCCATACATCATAGGAAGCGGACCTTTAGTATTGTGAAACCAACTCTTTGGAATTCCATCCCCTAAAAAATATTAGGCAAGCACCATCTCTGTTACCTTTTCGGTGCCTACTGAAGACCTTCCTCTTTCAACAAACCTTTTAAGTCGAGACCTTATCCCAGTCTGTGTCTGTGCTGGAATTGCTTTTTAAGATGTTTTAAAAGCTTTTTTAAAAAGATGTTTTAAAGACGTTTTGTTTTAATATGTTTTTAAAGAGGTTTGTTGTAATATATTTTATAGAGTCTGTTTTCAATATGTTTTAGAGTGTTTTTAATGTTTTGTTTGCCGCCCTGGGCTCCTTCTGGGAGGAAGGGTGCAATATAAATTTAAATAATAATAACAACAGCAATAATCATAATATTAATAATAATAATAGTCATGATGGCAGCATGTTACCTCCAGGATCAGAGACTTTGTTTTGCCTCTGAATAGCAGTTGCTAAGGGACTAGAGGCCTTGTGCTCTACTTATGAGCTTCCCATAGGTACATGTTTGACCGCTGTGGGATACTGACCTTTGGTCTGGTGCAGCAGGGCTCTTCTTATGTTTTTATGACCAGAAACAAAAAAAAATTGTTCATATGTAGATGGATGGCCCATGCAAAAAGTAATGCTCCTGTGCATGATTTTTTAAAGCTGAATATGCACATTTTTCTCTGAGAAAACGCTGCACATAAAATATCAGATGGATGGGAAACAATATGTTTTTTTTCCAGAGTGGTTCTGGACTTTCTCCGGGTGGAACGCTGTAAACAAAGAAAGGTCAGAACAGTTCAACATTCTGCAAGACCACTGTGGGACGTGAATGCTGGCCCATGAGCAACAAATATGCCAATAATAAGCAACAGGCACTTAGCAACACTTTTCGGAAGAGAGCAGCCAACTATCTTGATAACCTTCAAGAAGAACAGCATCCAAGAATTATCAGGAAAAAATGTACTAAAATGCTGCCATTCAGCAAGAACAGCAATTCTCTCTCTGTGTGTGTGGCTTTATTTTTAAATATGCCCCATCTAAATGATACACAATACAAGAAAATATATCCTTAAAAATATCTCACATTTCCGGTTGGGCTTTGTATTTTGATTTATTTGAGTTGCTCCAAATGTTGTAGGATCCAATTTTCAGAGCATAAAAGTTACCATTTCAGAGCAGTGATGCCCTCCCCAAATATATACTGGGGGCACAGAGGTGGCATTTCTGAGCTGGAACCTGGAGGAGGGCTTGGTCCCACAGGGAAGCTGCCAGTGTGGTGTAATGGTTAGAGGGTCAGGCTAGGATTGCGGAGACAGGTTCAGATCCCTGCTTAGAGATGAAGCTCGTTGAAAATCTTTGGACCAGTCAGTCACTCCCTCTCAGCCTAACCTACTTTGCAGGGCTGTTGTGATTATAAGAAGGGCAGAGGAATATACATCCCTCTGAGCTCCTTGGAGAAAAGCAGGACATAAATGTAATTTATAGCTTAAAAATGTTAGATCTTCGGAATAAACACTCCCATCCTAAATATGTGTCAGGAAGAGGACAAGCTATTTGTTGGGAGGCCCTCTGGTACCACCTGTATTGCAGGGAGACCAACCTCCTGCTTAAAACCAAGCCACCACCGACTGAAATTGCTTTTTGCACTAAGCTGCATGTCTCCTTCACCATTCTGGGCCAGCACTTTGCCAAGAACAGAAAAAAAAGATTATGGTGGCCATTGGATTACCTCCATTAAACACAGTGCCCTTCCAGCTTCCCTGAATGTGCCGTATCTGTGGATGTCATGCCTTCACTCCTCACCAACCCACTTTACTTGTTAGCAATGGGGGACACAATTTTACTTCTTCTACACCACCCAACATAGCAATGTTGTTAGGGGTTCTTCTCTATATTCCCTTAGCTTTGTTGCTATAATAGGTAAATAGGCCACCCTCAGCTCCCCTGTGACACTTTTCTTTTCAAAGCTCACAGCTGTGAGCTGAGCCCCTGCAATCTGCTACTATGACACCCTTTCAGGTACTATATATGCGGCCACTAAAGATACCGTAATGGAGAAAAAATTGATTTTTTATATTCATACATATAACTCTCCATCAACTGTACATTGTGTAGCCATATGATGAGGTGTGTGTGTGACAGAAAACAATATTTATTTAAGAACAGGTGTATTTTTAAAATGAGGAAGATTACTTTGTGTCCATAAGCATGTGGTTTCAAAGCAGGCCTTTTGTTCCTTCACTTAAGTTACTGCTTGTTCTATAACTGGTTAATATCCTGCCTGACCAACCCACCTAAAATATTCCAACTCTAACTCCACCCTTTCACCATCCAAATCCAAAATAATAAGCCAATGTTCACCCTACACTCTCTACCACCAAGCCAGCCCAAGCAATATCCTAACTGACAAACTGTCACACACTCAAATATAAACCTCTCACTCCCCCATCACTCAGCCAATCACCATCCAGCACACTCCAGCATCCTGCTCACTCATTTTCTCCCTTCCAATACTCACCACTTACCTAAAATATTCTAATACAAACCTCTTACCATATATGTGTATGCATATGTATACAACAACAGGAAACATTAACACAAATGACATCACAGTGACCACCACAGAGATGGTGCTGCAGTGCTGGCAGGGCACAGGGAGGTAAGAAGGCTTCGCTTTCTGTTCTGCCTTGTTTTCATAGCATGCAGCAATGTTTCCGTTCCACTGCAATTTTGCCCTAAACCATGTTATCCATCTCACTGTCCACTGTGGCGAAATTTATGTTAATTACCTAAGTCAAATACATTGTTGTTACATTATTTCACTCCATTTATTTATTTATTTATCTATTTTTCCTATTTATTTATTAAAATGCAAAAGAAATATAATGCAAATGTGGGGGGGACGTAATCAATTATGTATCTTTTGCAGATTTAAAAACAATAGCAGCAGTATTTGCTGGATTGATTTCTGTTTCAGACATGGAACAAATTAGCAAATGTCAGCAATTTCCGCTGCCGTGTCTGTTTTTGTCAGAATTCTCCAACATCCCTAGCATGGCATAAATATTAGCAGAGGAGGAGGGGTGTAGGCCTGGTAAGAGCACTCCCCAAAACAGGAGGGACTAGCCTTATTGGGCACAACAGAGGTGAGTTCCTTGAATAATCTGTGCCATGCCTGTATATATGTGTGAGTGCGTGCACATGTATGAGAGTGAATAATGTGTTCACTCCAGTCTGTAGTGGCCCCTTTGCTCTGTGTTGTCTTTCAGTGTGGCCCAACCTCACTCTACCCGCAAAGCACTCTCTCTCCCCACTCTCTCTCAGCATGGGAAGGAGGAGACGTCCTCACCAGTAGCTGACACAGAAGATTCTTAGGAGGAAAGGACTGTTCTTTTATTGGAAAAAATGTTATTGAATTGCTTCTGGAGCACCCTCTGAAACTTTCTCTGTTTTTTGGGGGGCCAATGGAAACACATTCCACAGCCATAGCCAGTTCTCAGAGCTTGGGCAGTTTACCATGGAATTCTCTGCCTGGTGACTCTCTACCCAATAAGCAATCCGTCCCTCACCTTTCACCATCTGGTTCTGTCAGTCAAAGTGGTTACAGCGCACATTTGCAGTAGTGTTGAGCCCCAGTTACCCCAAGCGCATTAGGGAGTAGGCAGAGGAGGATGAGATTTCTGAGAGCTTTGAGGGAGGGGGAGCGTTAGCAGCCCTCCAGTCTCCCTGGACAATCCCCCGGGTGATCTAGACCCCGCTCCACCCGAAGGCGCCTTGCCACCTGCCAGCGGCTTCGCCAGAGCTGTTGAGGAGCAATCTCACGCACGCACCAACTCCAACTCCCCAGGACCCCCCGCCTGGACCTTCAAACATTTCCCCGCCAACTTGCTCCCCGCCTCCTGAAGTCGAGCTGGCACCTGGTGACCCTGTACTGTCCAATGAGCAGTCGGAGCCTCGGGCCACCCTCGCCCCAAGTGAGACGACATGAGAAGCAGGACAGTCAGAGGATGGAATCATGCAGGAGTCGGAGATTATGAGCGAAGACCTTCCCTACTTAAGGCAGCGCCCCCCCTGGTTGAGGCGCTGAGTCAACTTACTTCACACGCTGCAGAGAATGCTTAGCATAGTTAGCATCAGTAGTGAGCCAGCCTAGTTAGGTCTATGAAACGCACTGCTTTTGATGTAACCGTGACTCTAATAAAGCAAGAATTATTACTAGTCTCGCCTCTGTCTCCTGTGTCGGGCTCTGGGCAGGACAAGTAGTCTGTGTACGGTGGAATAGGAGTTCTTAATGGCCATTGTGATTTTGAGTGCTGGGTAAGAGGGATGCCCATCGAGGTCTTCTGCATGCATGAATAAATTGCTGCCATTCTCCACAAAATGCACCAAATCCATTTGCCAACAGCGGCTTCTATATACTTTGCAACCAAAGAGGGCAACTCTAGTGTGCATGTGCCATTTGGAACTGATGCAAGATACATACTATGTACTGGAGTAGTCATACACCAAGTATATGATGATAAGGTGGAAACAGCCTTAAGATGGCCTCAGCAGGTAGAGTTTACACATGATGTCATGTAAGGCAGGGAGATTTAAACCGAAGACTAAACTGTGATCTTCTGGATGTTTCTGGAATACAACTCCCATCATCCATGATCATTGGCCATCCTGGCTGCGGCTGTTGAAAACTGAAGCACAACAACATCTGGAAGGCCACAGCTGCCTCATCCCTGATTTAGATCCTTCTGAGGCACAAATAATAATCCAAGATAACCATCTCCATGTGACCAGTTTTAACATTGCCCTGATTTCCTTTCAGAGAGATGTGTTTATTCACAAATCTCCTTCTCCTGTTCCCCCTTTGCATTTACTGGGCTCTTCTTCCTTCCTCTAAACTACATGCTTCTCTTTTATGACTTTTATTGCTGGCCCTGATCTTTGGAATGTTTAGCCAGAAGCAATCTGAGCTAATCATTCTGTACCTATTTTTAAGAAGTATCTTGGCTCACTGATCTGTTAGCCGATAATTTGTAATTTTCTTGTTCAGTCCGCAATTAGATTCTAAGGCACAGAACCCTGCCAGTTTTATGCACCTATTGAACACTGTGTCAGTATCAGCATCAGCATCATTATTAATGGTGTAAATGGGCTCATCAACACGGTGGTTTAGTGTGTGTTTAGTGCTATTCACATCTCCTTTTAATTCACATGGTTCCCAAGATGTTACAGGCAAACAGTTCTCCCCCTGTAAATCCGTACTACCCCAACCCACTGATAATATGAAAAGAGATGAAAAAAAGTCTCAGCTGCTTTGTGCTCTTCCTTGTAGGCTCTTTGCTCCTTTTTTCTTTTCTTTTTCTTTTTGGTGAGTATGTCAGTTCGTTCCCCTCTCCACGCCCACTCCCTCCTCCTCCCTTCATTCATTTTGTTTCCTGAGGGCTGAGAAGCAACTTCTGCCTTCTTTGCAACAATCAGCCCCTACCTAACACGCTTGATTCCAGCATGAATAGAAAACAGCATGTTTGCAGCTGGAATTGAGCCCTTATTGTGGACAATGCAAATTGAAAATGGAGGTAGAAAAAGTGTCTTTTATACAAACTAATGCTCTCATGTGGATAAGCCCTATAGCTCAGTAGCAGAAGTATCACACATGCTTTGCATTTAGAATGTCCCAGGTTCAGTCCTAGGCATCTCCAGTTGAAACAATCAGGGAGCAGGTGATGTAAAGCAACCTCTCTCCACCCAAGTCCATGGAGAGTGACTGCTGGTCAGAGTAGGCTACAGCCAGCTTTATGGACAAAACAGTCTGACCTATAAGGCGGCTTCTGATGTTTGTATTCATCGGGGGCAGGGATGGGAGAGAAATTTAAATCCATTTGTATTTCAAGCTGAATTTATCAAATTTGCACTTTCTGAAACAATATAAGAACCAAAACAGAGCCATCCTTCAAAATTCACATTTCTCCCAATTTTGCAAAGCAATTCTCTAACCAAGTGATGTTTACAAAAACGCATATATTAGGGAGGAAAGTGCATAAAACGTAACACATTAGTGAAAATAACACACACAAAACTGCATTACCTTAGAGCAAATGGCTTGTAAAAAGATGTACATGTGTCAAAACTACAAAAAATGTGTTTTTTAAAACACCGCTAACTGCTACAGAAATGTGGAGAGCCGAATTTAAGACTGGAAAAATGAGAAATGGAGAGAAATGAAAGTGACAGATTCTTCCATCGCTAAACAGGTGTAGGGAACTTCAGACCCAGGAACCAAATGCAGCCCTCCAGACCTCTCCACCTGGTCCCTGAGGTCTCCCCTTCATTGGCCCCACTCTCCACTCTCCTTGAGTACTTCTGCATTGCTGGAAGACATCCTTGAACTATAGTAATGCCCCTTCCCCACTTGACTTGAGGATGAAGAGATGAGTATGTATTTTGTGGATGACGGTGTAGAAAATCCTGACTTTTGCCTGGCTGTGATGTAGCCTGCTGTACTCAGGTACATTGGAAACTGCCTTATACTGCGTCAGACCATTGGTCCATCTCATTCATTTATTCATTCCTTGGCGATCACTCATGGCCAAGTAAAATTGTCTTCCAATATAAGGTCTTTGATTCTACACCTTATTGAGGGGAAACTTCCTACTGGTGTGGAAATCATATATCAAACAGATGGAAAGCTTTTTAATCTCAGTAGGCTGAAAGCAAAAAGTAAGGTAATGTCAACCTCTGTCGTAGAACTTCAATATGCTGATGACAATATAGTCTCCGCGCATTCAGAGAAAGATCTTCAAACTATCCTAAATGTCTTTGCAGAAGCATATGAAAACCTTGGGCTGTCACCTGTTGGTCCATCTAACTTAGATTTGTCTGCACTAATGGACAGCTGCTCTCCAGCATTTCAGGCAGGAGTATCTCCCAGCCCTACCTGGAGATGCCAAGGGCTGAACCTGGGACTTTCTGCATGCAGAGCAGATGCTCTGTCACTGAGCTATGGTCTTTATCCTGTCAGAATCTAGTCCATTGTTCTACTCAGGTTGGTCTCTGACCCCACCCATCAACTGGCCCCTTTAAGGTTGTCCATGAGGGAATGCGGCCCTTGGGCTGAAAAGGGTTCTTTATGCATTACTGTTTTGTGCATACCATGGACCTCAGAAAAGACAAATAATTAGAAGAAATTAAACCAGAACCATCACTAGAAGCTAAAATGGTGAAACTGAGGTTATCATACTTTGGACACATTACGAGAAGACATGATTCATTAGAAAAGACAATAATGCTTGGAAAAACAGAAGGGAGTTGAAAAAGAGGAAGGCCAAACAAGGAATGGATTGATTCCATAAAGGAAGCCACAGACCTGAACTTACAAGATCTGAACAGGGTGGTTCACGACAGATGCTGTTGGAGGTCACTGATTCATAGGGTCGCCATAAGTCGCAATCGACTTGAAGGCACATAACAACAACAAATGCATGACTCTATGTATGAATTCTGTGCTTGAATAAGCTCTGACTTTCTCTAGGTTACACTTGTGAATTTGAAAAGAGAAACACCTAAATCTGTAACTACTGGCAGATTTTTCAGTGGGGCATTTGGGTGCCTGTTAGCTACACAAAGCTCTGTAGTGAGAGTTGTGTCATGCCTGTTTTTATTCTCTACTGCTAGAAATCTTTATGCTGCCTTATATATTCCTGTCCTTACAGTTTATAATGTGTGTTTTAATTATGCTATTGTTGCCGTAAGCCACCCAGTGAACCAGATTATTGGGCATCTTATAAATACCGAATGTGAATAAATGAGTGGTCATGAAAGTTCTATCCCTTTGGACATCAGCACTATGTCATCTGGCCAAAAAAAGAAAAAGAGAGAGAGGATGGAGACAGGCTGGCCATGTTAAAAATGTTCTAGGAACAATATTGCTCCCCCTAAGCCTACTGGTTTCTGATTATTGCTGCAGCATGATGTCAAGAGACAAAAAGAGAGCTGATATGTACCAAACCTGCAAACACTGAATGTAATCTATCTCCACCATCACCTCCCAATGAGGGCGACCAGAGACATTTTGCAGTATGTGTCATTTGGTTTAGCTTGGGAACTGTTGATTGATTTCATCTTCCCTCCGTCGTTATCTTTTCTACCTTAGTATAACACTTTTTAAAGCCCCCAGAAAATATTTGTCTACGAGAGTTAGGGAAACCTTAAGACTTTGCAGTCGCAATGTGCAGAGGGGAAAATGCTACATGTAAGACCAAGAGACAGACAGGAAGATAGGAAGCTGCCTTATACTGAGTCAGACCACTATCCCATCTAGTCTAGTATTGTCGACACTGACTGGCAGTAGCACTCTAGGGTATGCAGGTCGGGATTGCTCTCAGGCCTAGGTGAAGATGCCATGGACTGAGCCTAGGACCTTTTGCATGCAAGGCAGATGCTCTACCAGTGAGCCACCTGCATTGTTAGTTAACAAGACAAGACAGGTCTCCAAATGAGAAACAGATTGCTCATTTGTATAAAGCTTTCAGAAGCAAACTTCTTATTTGGTATGGCTGTAAAGAGCACTGTGTTGAACCATCCTGATAGGAGCTCTGAAAATGTGTGTGACCCTTAGGACTGTGTGCTATATTTATACAAATCACAAGCCATAGGGCTGGTTTGGGCCTATTTGTATCCTGCCCAAATTGGGTTGAAGCAGCTACAAATCTTTACAGCATGAATTGGCTAGTCCTGAATCAATTTGTAGAGATTTGTACAGATCTGTAGGTCAAAACAGTCTCTAATGAATCCAGACACGGTGTCTCTGACATGGAGAAACTGAAACACCATAAAAGAGAAGACCAGGGTGGGGAGAGAAGGAGAAAGGCTAGAATGCTATCGCCCCACCCAACACTCTCCAATCACAGTGTTTAGAAGAGGTGAAATCTTAAAATGCAGAAATATTTTGTAAGTTCTGTTCCTTAGAAATGTTTGGTGGGGATTGGGTGGCATGTGTTCAGCTTGTGTATGTTTCTGTTTTTTCCAAATCAATCATACTCCCATCCTTACTTACTTTTGTTTCTTTATTTTATTCAATTTTGGTCGCTAAGAATTATTAAATGTTGTGCGTATATTTAGACACAGCTTTCTGAATTCATCATCATCATCATCATCATCATCATCATCTTGCACTTGCTACCCACAAACAATAAAAAGCAGCTAGCTTGTGTGGTTATTATTAGCCAGCCAGCTAAATCTTGTGGGCATATTAGTCAGCATTCTGAGTTAAGAATGATTAATATTATTCTTTCCAATTGCTAACCACAGTAAATATTATTAATATTAAACAGCATTTTTATTTTTTCCCTCATTCACTACTGCTATTGGCAATCTGTCCCGCATATGACACGAGCTTTTTAAAAAATCTTTCTTGGACAAGCAAATTTTAAAGGTGGCTAGCATGAAAATCCCTGGAGCTACTGACCTGACATTTGGCAGGGTTAATCCCCTCTATAGGAGGTACCAGGTGCCCATATTTCATGTCGCTATGTGCATGTTATCTCCATGGTATTGCCAGCCCATGCCTGCGCAATGCTACCCACACATATCCAGTATCGCAAATTTAATTTTTAAAAACCCTCAATTTTTTACAAAATCTTGAAAGAAGGAACAGGGAAAACAGAGGAGTATGGCATGATTGAGTATTCACAGTCTTTTTTTTAAAAAAAAGCTTTTTTGGAAAAGGCAAGCTTTAAAGGTGGTTAACGTGAAATCCTCTGAACCTACCCACCAGAAATTTGACAGGGTTAATATTCTTTGTAGAAGCTACCAGTTATTTATTTATTTATTTATTTATTTATGTCTTGCCCTCCTCCTTCCTCTTCATGTTACCTCCACGGTGCTGCCAGCCCAAGCCTACCTAATGCTATCCAGTTCTTCCAGCTTTATACTAACACTTCTTTGGTAACACTTCTTTGCAAGGTGGCTTAAATTTCACCCCCTGGAGCTCACTCCCAGGTAACTTTTGCACAGGATTGCAGTCACGCTGATCTTTAAAAAATGGGTGCAGGTCTTTGGTGTGTATGTGTGTGTACCAATGGATCAACACAGTTGCCTGCATTTTGGACTCTCATTGGGGCATGGTTAAGAGGGCGGACATGATAAGCTCCTACCATTCAAAATTTACCATTACACAATTGGAGAGGGCTTCTGACCTTTCAAGCACACCAGGAGAGAAAATGCGGTGCTGCCTTTTATAGCTCACTGCCCCGGGGACTCTCTATTCTTGTTTTTTGATAACAATAAAAAGGTTTCTGCTGGTGCCTAACGATTGCATAGATTTCACTGTGAGAAACCCTCAGAGATGGTTTATCACTAAATAATACTGCAAATCTTGGCTTTTTAAAAAAGTATCTTTTCCAGATTCTCCTTCTCTCCCCATAGCAAAAAGATGTTAATTTTCCTTGTTCTTGAATATTTATCTGATCTGCTTCCCCTGCCTTTTATTTCTCATTTGCCCAGAGGTTTTCCTAATCATTCAGAGTCTTCCTGACAGTTTTATGGAGGTAGATAGAGAATCTGAAAGCATTGCTAGAGGGTAGGCAGGAAAACAAGAACAGGGGCTTTGCGTCAGAGGTAGGAAAGCAAGTTGTCCCAGGGAATTTGGTGTGCCAACGCTTCTGGAAATGGGACCGAAAAGGGGGGAGGGGGTTGAAGATCCGGTTCCAGATTTGAGCAGGATGCAAGTATTGGAAGGATGTTTACCTCCATGGAAGAATACACAGGGAAGAATGTGCCTGGAGTGGTGTGGCTTCCAATCGAAAAATGAAAATGAAAATGTTGCGATCCAAAGCTGAATACCATGACGTGTCGATAATGCCAATAGAGCTACGTTGTATGATTTGTCTTATATTGCATAAATCTGGGGTGGGGAATCTCAGGAGTGGAATCTATCTGGCCCTATCTATCTGGGCCTCAGAATTCACTGCAGGCCACACCCTCACTAGACTTGCTTCGCACCTTCTTTGAGTATTTCTTTCCTGGCAAGAATGTGCCCTTCAACAACGATAATGCTTCTTGCCTGCCCGAAGGGAGGGTAGACAGTGAGTGTGTCTAGTCTGAAACGTATATCCATTGCTCTGTCCACTGTTCCCTCTGGCCCCACCCACCATGGCCATGTGCCCTCCCCAAAGGCTGTCCAGAAGGAAATGGAGGCCCCGGGCTAACAAAGGTTCCCCATCCGTGGCACAAAGAGCTGAAGCGCTGCATCCAACTGCTTGGAAATCTTATTCCGCTGTCTCTCTGGCTTCCAAGATTGCATGTGTTTTAAAAGCAAAATCTTCAGTCATAAGGTCTAGAGATTTGTTTTGCTAACAGGAAGAGAAGCTGAATTCCATACCGACGGCTACACTATGTACCTTTTCAGCGCTGTCTTGAAATTATGGCATACACATGGGATGGGGGTGAAATTTAATTCAGTTCACATTTAAAGCTGAATCTTATCAAATCTGCAGTTTCCCAAACAATATGAGAACCAAACTACAGTCTTGCCTCAAAATTCACACTTATCCAAATTTTGGGATGCAGTTCTCCAGCCAAACAATGCTTACCAAAACTGTATATATTAGGGGAAAGTGTTCATTAAAATGACTATATTAGTGAAAATAATACACAAAAGTCATGATATTAGGAGAAATTGCTTGCAAAAATATGCACATTAGTCAAAATTGCATACAAAAAGTGTTTATTAGGAGGAATTCACACTAAAATGCTGAAGAATTTTCATGAGGATTTTTTTTAAAAAAAAATCACAAATTGCTGCAGAAACATGAAGAACTGGATTTCAAAACTGGAAAAACAACAAACTGAAAGATCCCAGACTGACAAAGATTTCCTTCCCTACATCAAGTATACAAGGGAGTCCAAGGGTGGATGGACGCATAAGAAAACACAGAATTCCAGTTGTCTGGTCCGAGGTGCCCCCTTCAGAATTGGCTGCCCATTTGTATTATATTTCTTCATAGCAACTGGCTGGCCACTGTGAAAACAGGATGCTGGACTAGACGGGCCATTGGCCTGATCCAGCCAGCTCTTCTTATGTTCTTAAGGCCATAGCCAGGATCTTATAACATCTGTGCTTTCATATCTAAATTCCACACCAAGAAAAGCTGATTTGGTGAGGTGTAGGGATTATGTGAATAGTTAATAATTCTTAAAGAAAAATGATGCAGACCAGATTTTTCAAAAGCTGCATTATTTTGATTCTGCTAGTCATGGAGGATGCAAAAGTGCAGTAATTTGTTAAGTCCCCTAGTCTGGCATCCCACCTGCCAACAGCAAACTCAGGGTGGTATTTGATGCTAGTCCTTCGCAGAATAAACCCGCTGAAGTTAACAAACACAACTAACTTAGATTCATTGCTTTCAGTGAGCAGGAGTCATGACTAAGTTAGATGCTCATTGTGTAGCTACAACAGCACCATCCATGCCCAAGAGGTTTGCAAAACTACAAGAAAATCCTAAGGAAAAAACCCTAAGTGGGGTATATTTGTGTGCAAAAACAGCCCAGAAAGAACTGATGAGCTTTATTGGGCATTGAATGCTGAGTGACAGGAGGATGGCAGAAATCCAGGAGATGGAATGGAGTATCCTGGAAGAAGCCAACCGGAAGGCACCTTGAACTGACTGCACCCTACAGTGCAAGGTCCCATTTGTTGCCAGCTGACAGCCATATAGTTGCAAGGTTAGGCTGTAGCCAAGAAACATGGGGACATAGGAAGCTGTCCTATATGGAATCAAGCCATTGATCATCAAGCTCAGTATGGTCTGCAATGACTGGCAGAAGCTTCTCCAGGGTTTCAGACAGGAGTCCTACCCAGCTCTACCTAGAGATGCTGGGAATTGAACCCGGGGGCCTTCTGCATGCAAGGCAGCTGCTTTGCCACTGAGCTGTGGCTCTTCCCAAGACACCATGCTTGAGTGACACCATTTCTGAATGACCTGGGATGTGGCCAAGCCAGCTAGCATTCATCCTGGAAACCACAGCAGATTGCAGGTGCTGGGTGTCTGTGCATCAGCGACAAGCACAGAGAAACTATCTATGCACCTATGTGCTAACTTCAGCCAAGATTAATCAGCTAGGTGTAGTGTTGTGAGCCTCACTGAACTTTTCTTTTGTTCCAAGATTTGTTCCATAGCCCAGTTGCATCAGGCAGATCAGGATGAACAAGCAGCACTGGGAATGTCAAAAGCTGGCAGGGTGATGCCTACAACTGGTGTTTAAAATGTTTTCATTGGGCCTTAGACAAAGGCAATGCAACAAAGCATTCAAGGGAGACGTTGCTTCAAGACAAGCTAATGTGAACTGCCGTGTGTGTCAAGGTTTTCTAATACAGCAACAGAGTAGAAAATTCAAAGTTATTCTAAGAATTACTACAGGGCTGTCCTCATGAGGAGCTTCCAGTGAAACACTTTGAAATTGGAGCTGATTGTAATTGATGCAACAAGGTTAAGAAGAGATGAGTCTAGGACACAGCTGAAATCAAGGGATAAGAGGAATGACGGAAAAACTGTGGTCCTCCAGATATTGTTTGATTCCAATTCCACTCAGCTAGAGATAGGCGAATCTGTCAGGTTTGGTTTTTCAGTTTTAGATTCTCAATTTTGGATTGGAAGATTTTTCCAGTCATTTGTTCTCCATTTTTCTGCATCAGTTTGCAATTCATTTATTTTTAAAAGGCCTCATAAAAATTCATTGGCTTCTAAGTGCCAGTTTTTTTCCAAATAAACACATTTTTGTATGCAATTTTGCCTAATCGACACGTTTTTGCAAAGCAAAATTTCCCCTAATGGAGAACTGAAGTTAGAAGTGGAAAAATGAGAGACTGAGAGAAACCAATATCAACACAATCGCCCATCCCTTATATCAGCCTTGTCCAACATTTGGGCCACAGATGTTGCTGGACTACAGTTCCCATAATTCCTGACCATTGGCCATGGTGGCTGGGGCTGATGGGAGTTGCAGTCCAGCAACATCTGTGGCCCAAAGGTTGGACAAGGCTGCCTTATATCAACCCTGGTGAACGCTCCTGGACCCAGCCTCTGACCCACCATGGCGGCTTGCTGATGCTCACCCTGTCCATCTCTCTTTCAAGAAGAGGTGAATATTCACTTCAGTTATACAATACTGTTGGGATGGAAATTAGGGATGTGGCTGAGTATTTTCCCATCACCCCCAGCTAGAACTGTGGACTATCGCCCACTCTCCAGAATCCCTTTCACGGTTTGACACTTTGCCAGTTCCAGCATTTAGGAACAAAATGTGCCTAACAAAGCCACAAGCACTTCTGGCTGGGACTGTCAGCACTGATAGCGGAATATGAGTTAAGAAATTACCACCTCCTAGTAAATGATAATGATGCTGGGCAAGATCACAAGGGGCACCCTAACACAGATTCGGAATCTCCCAAAGTCGTTATCTCAGTGCATAACATTTTTAATCTCCTGCCCACTTAGCATCCATAAAGTTTTGGGCTGATGCCTGCACTGGCGTGCTGTTCGACGAACCCTTTCAGCAACTACTGTATATAGCCTCAGTGTCTCCAATTACCTCTCCAGACTCAGATCATGTCAGAATAGCCCTAAACGTTTTTGGACTTGGAATTTTCTGTTTCTGTCAGTGGCCTCCTTCTCACGCAAGATGCATCAGGCATTCCAAAATTCCTGGCTGCGGACAGGGAAGAAGTTTGATTCAGTTTGCATTTAAAGGCAAACTTAACAGATTCACAGTTTTTGAAACAATACACGCGCTAAAGCGCAGCCATTCTTCAAATTTTGCACTTCTCTGAATTTTGCATTTCTCTAGACAAGTTATGCATACAAAACTACATATACTGGGGTAAAGCTTGCATAAAAATGCATATATTAGTGAACATAGCATCATGTCCAGTACATGATCCCTGATTGGCTAGGATCACTTGAGGAAGCATGAAGCAGAGAAAATTGTGACCATGGGTCAAAGGTGATCCAAAAAGCAAATATGGAGAATGTTCAGAGCAGTCCTGGTATTCTTCACCACTACTGACTTGGCCAAGCCCACCCAGTGACTCACTTATGTCTGAATGCAGCCATTAATCCTCTAGATGCCAACCTCAAGTCATTGCCTTATACCAGGGGTGGGGACCCATTTACAGCTCAAGGGCTGTATTCCTTTGTGAGCAACCATCCAGGGTCCTCCTGCCAGTTGATTGGCAGGGCCAAAGGGAAAAGGAGGTGGGGCAATCAATACAATTCTTGCCTTTGTGCAGTAGGTTATATCCATCCATGCAAACTCTACCACCACTACCCACAAACATGCATGCATCTCTTCACTCTCTAGTCTGCCAAGCAAAAGACATTAGCACATTTCAAGGACCCACTGCAGCCAAGCAAAAGCACTCCTGGAAGGTGGAGAGCAGGATTTGTGAAGGGGATGCCCTGGGAAGAGTTCCAGGGTGCAGAAAGAGAGGTCTGGAGGGCCACATTCAGCCCTGGGGCCTAAGGCTGCCCACCCCTGCCTTATACAAACATTCCAAACTTCTTGAATACAGAGGTCTGCACACTCCTCCTTTGGCATGGGTGTCTTTACAACTTTCACATTCTGCCTTACATTGTTTGTATGACTTTCAGTCTGTTGTGATACTATAGAAACATACCCCTGGTTGACGGCGGAAGTCTCCAAAAACATATGTTGCTTCATGAAGGAGCTCAAGCCAGCTCAATGAAGGGGTCTATGGCCTACGACGGGTTGGATTGCTTCAAATGCATCAACATCATCAAGGCTGATTGAAAACACATTTATTTTTGTTCCCTGACCAGCAAATTCCTGCAGAGAAAATAATCCAAATAAGACTTATTAATATGGTGTGCCATTCACTGACAATTTCATGAAACAGCTGCGTTGTGAACAGTTGCTTTGTTATACGAGAACCAAAATAGATTGGGACCCAAATCCATCCTTGCAAAGCCAGAATTTTTCACAGGCTCCTCCCCAAAAGCTCATAATTTGAGGTCCGCAAACTGCTACTTCGCAAGGGAAGGACCACTTGGGGAAGGACCACAGCTTAGCGGTAGGACATCTGCTTTCAGATGCAGAAGGTCTCCGGTACAATCCTCAGCATCTCCAAGTAGGGCTGGGACAGACTCCCTGCCTGAAATCTTGGGGAGCCTCTGCCAGTCAGTGTGGACAATACTGAGCTAGATGGACCAGTGGTCTGACTCAGTAGAAGGCACTTTCCTGTGTTCCTAATCATCTGAACCTGCATTGTCCAGAAACCTCAGGAATAATCAGCTCATAACTTGACAGTTTTCTGAATTATTATTTTTTAATTGCTTCCCAATTCCGCACGTGCCCTCTTCATCTGCAGTTGGCCCAAGGGTAGCTGTTGCTGATTGGGACTGGGAGGGCAGGAGGCAGGGAGCCCAACAGTAGGTGGTGGCAGAGCCAATGATAGACAGAGCCACTCCTTGATTGGGTATAAGTAAGCCAGGCAGGTGGGGAGTGGCTGAGGGCAGACTGAGGTTGGCAGGGCAGTGTCCCCTCTGCCCTAATGGGCTAGTCTACATTGGTTGGTCAGCAGATACCTTTTAATCCAGCCTTCCTCAACCTGCTGCCTTGCAGCAGATGTGTTGGACCATCAGTCCCAGCCTGCACGAAGGAATACCACAACTGGAGGGCACCAGATTGGCAAAGGCTGCATCAATCCCTCTTCCTTTCAAATGCCTCAGGACTCTCTTGCAGCTGCAGACCAGCTGCTGCTTTTTAGCTGGATCAGCGGGATTTTTCTCCGTGGTGAGTGAAGTGGTTTCTTTGCGCACCGTGAGAGGAGCCAAATGCCGGCCCCCCAAAATGATACATTTGGCAGGCAGTTTAAGCCACTGCCAGGCCTTTTTTAAAACAAAAACCACGGTTAGAGTCAGAATTCAGTCTGCTTTGTAAGCACTTCAAGGCTGAGAGCCGCAAAACCATCTTTTCAAAACTGTAGAACATGGGGGGGGGGGTTTGTGGCTAAGACTTTGGCTGTGTTACGAGTATGGGAGCTTTCAAGGAGCACAGAGCTATTCACCAGTTATAGGAGGGAAAGTCAGGATCATTCAGACCATGGTATTCCCGATCTCTACATATGGATGTGAAAGTTGGGCAGTGAAGAAAGCAGAAAAGAGAAAAATCAACTCATTTGAAATCTGGTGTTGGAGGAGAGCTTTGCAGATACTATGGACTGCGAAAAAGACAAATAATTGGGTGTTAGCACAAATTAAACCAGAACTAATTAAACCAGAACTATCATTAGAAGCTAAAATGATGAAACTGAGGTTATCCTACTTTGGACACATCATGAGAAGACCTGATTCACTAGAAAAGACCATAATGCTGGGAAAAACAGAAGGGAGTAGAAAAAGATGAAGGCTAAACAAGAGATGGATTGATTCCATAAAGGAAGCCACGGACCTGAACTTACAAGATTTTAACAGGGTAGTTCACGACAGACGCTCTTGGAGGTCACTGACTCATAGGGTTGCCATAAGTCATAATCAACTTGAAGGCACATAACAACAACAACAACAAGGAGGGAAAAGTCAGTTTATCCCCAGCTAGAGAGAGAAACTGTTGGGAGCAGAGAAGCATAGAAAACTGCCTTATACTGAATCAGATCATTGGTCCATCTAGCGCAGTGTTGCCTACAATGCCTGGCAGTGGCTCTCGAGGGTTTCAGGCAGGGAGCCTTATTCTAGCCTGACCTGGAGATGCGAGAATTAAGCCTGCCTGCAATGCAGATTCTCTTCCTCTGAGTTACGTCTCTTCTGTGTACAATCCAGTCCGTGTCCAAAGGAATGTGAAGGACAGATGGCAGAGGGTTCCACATGCTCAGAATGTGTCGGGGAAGGGCTGAGATTCAGCGGCAGAGCACATGGTTTGCATGCAACAGGCTGCAGGCTTAATCCCCCACATCTCCAGAGGGGGCTTGGGGACAGAAGCCTGTCTGAAACCCTGCCAGTCAGCGCTGACAATACTCAGCTGGATGGACTAATTGGTCTGACTTGGTCCAAGGCTCCTGAAATAACACCGGAGATGAGATAGTTCTTGTTAAGCAATGCTGCACACCACGGCCACCCACACTGCAGCTCTGCCAGGCATATAACGATGCAGGAGAAAGAGAAACCCCTGCCTCTCAGCAGGGCATTCAAGAGCTAGGGCTTGGGCTGACCATAGGTTACTCCCGCTCTCAGTGGCCACCGGATATGGCTGGAGCAGTGGTGCAGTGGCAAATTCAGAAGTGCAGGCTCCCTTTATGATACCCTTCCCCCCTTTTTGGCTGGTGGGTTGAGAATGAGATCTTTGTTAATGCCTTCTCCCACAACAACAGGTGTCTTTAGGGACTAAGAATCATGAAAGGGGAGTGTGTTAGCTACTGAGAAGAGTCTTCTCACCTCCTTTCACTCTGTTTGGCTCCAACCAGCAGGAAAGGACAAGGAAGCATGTAAGAAGACTCTTCTCAGAGGCCAACATACTCCTTTTTCATGTTGATTGGCTCATTATTATTATTATTATTATTATTGTTTATTACATTAATAATAATAAATGCTGGAGACATAAGAACCCTGCTGGGACCCTGCTCTCCAAAAAGTAAGAGGTCTAAGACACACACACCCCAAGACCCTGGATGACTACACCCCTGGGCTGGAGTCAATCTGCTGTTTGGGAAGCTACTGGGATCACCTTTGCGCTGATGTGTGCCATACCCTCAGCAATTTTCGAGTTTGCTTCCTAAGTCTGAACTGGAAGAGATGCATAGTAGGTCAGAAGGGGGCTGCCTGGGGTCTGAAATCATGCACCAGTTGCTTGATCTGAATGGTCGCTGCTTGTCAATCTGTGGGGAAGCTCAGGCCTGGAGGATGAATGTGGCCCTCCAAGCCTCTCTAGCTGGCCCTCAGAACTCTCCCCAGCAGGGATATAGTCATCCAGGGTCCCAGGGGTTTTTAGACCCCTTTCCTTTGTGGAAGCCAGGTCCCAGGAGGGTCCCTATGTTTCCAGCATCCTATGAGCCAATCAGCATGAAAGGGGAGTATGCTAGCCACTCAGAAGACTCCCAGTGAGTGTCAATGGCAAGCAAGCCTTTATCAGTGCCTTCTTCCAAAAGCCAACAAGTTGTAGAGAGGGAGAGTTCTGTAATTGCAGAAGAAGAGGCAGTGAATCCTGATGATAGCATCCCATCTACATCATCAAGCCATTTGGTAGCAGCAGGAGGTAAATGTGTGGACACTGAATTCAATAATTCAAGGAATATCTCCACCAGTGAGAAAGGGCTGTCAAATGGTGGCAGTGACAGAGAAACAAAAATCAGTATTCAATCCTGGCCAGATGATTCTATAATATTAGCAAGGGGTGTGGCTGTGACTATTAAGAAGGGACCTTGTACTTCTGAATTTGCCACGACACTACTGCTCCCCAGTCACATACCCGAGGGGCCCTGTTTGCCCTCTCCCTTGGGTGCTTTTGTCTGCACATGTAGAACGCATGCGTGCCATCAACCAAGGTGGCAGCAGAGGCTTCAGCCCCTTAGGGAAACCTCAGCCACCATCTTGATTGATGGCAAACCGCAAAAAACAGCAGAGAAAAAGATAAGTGAAGCGGGGGGATGGCGGGCGGTTTGGAAGCTCTTGTCCCAGGATCTGTGGCTCCTGTCCTGCTTCTGTGCATCACGGGCCCCCAAGAGCTCCAGGCCCCTAGGCTTCAGCCTACTAAGCCTAATGGATAATCCGGCCCTGAGAGGCTGTTATACATGCGCTTGCTCATCTGGAGGGCAGCCAGTTCTCCAAACACATAGCAAAGAATACATTTTCCTGCAGGACGTGAGAGAGGCTGTTATAATGGCAGCCCCCAAAATTTGTATTCCATGCCACATCTAAAGTTTGAAACAGATCAATAAAAAATTCACATCAAAATAGGAAAGCTGAGTGGGGGGAAATTGCAGAAAACAGTGACAAAATTGACCAGAGAGCTTTTAATATAATATAAGGCTAAAAAGATTAGAGCTTTTTTTTCCTGCTTAGAAAAGATATGACTGAAGAGGCATATGGAAACGGACTGCCTTCAAGTCAATCCCGACTTACGGTGACCCTATGAATAGGGATTTCATGGTAAGCGGCATCAGAGGGGGTTTCCCATTGCCTCCCTCTGAGGCTAGTCCTCCCCAGCTGGCTAGGGCCTGCTCAGCTTGCCACTGCTGCACAAGCCAGCCCCTTCCTTGTCCGCAACTGCCAGCTGGGGGGCAACTGGGCTCCTTGGGACTCTGCAGCTTGCCCACGGCTGCACAGGTGGCAGGGCAAGTAACCCCTGAGCCACTCGCTGGGGGGGTGATCTTTAGCTGGCCCTTGACACTCAGGAGACACGAGTGGCGATTGGAACTCACAGACTCTGGATTCCCAGCCAGGCTCTATAAAATCAAACTGAGATGGAGAAAAATTGATAATGGGTAACATATTTATGGATCCCATGAAATTATGGCCCTAATCCTGCAAGGGAGATCTGCAACTGCTCCAGGCAAGGCCCAGGTCCCCGAGCCCGAGCTCCCACAGCCACCCCCCAACATAAACCATCACCACCACCACCAGCAGAACCAGGGGAGCAGCAGGAGACCGAGACCGAGGACATGGAGAGGAAGACAACATTGAAACAGCAAACAGCTTCGCTGTAACAAATGCCTGTCGCCCTTCTGCCTCTCGGGAGCTGCCCCCCCCGCTAACACCACCTCCTCTTTCTTGGCGGTGCTGATAATGATGTTAGTTGTTATTTAAATTAAGTTTTGTAAATTGTATTTCTTTTATTGTATTTTTATTGTATTTTATACCTGTGTTTACTTTTCTTGTAAGCCACCTTGAGGGCCTTTGGCCGAACGGCGGGGTATAAATAAAATTTAATAATAATAATAATAATAACTTCCTGAGTATGCAGGCACTGTGGACACACAGCCCCATGGGCATACTCATCACCATCATAGTGCTCATCCAAGCCACACTGAACTACTTGGCTGGACAGTCTCATCCAGGGCCACTAGTTGCTTCACCAATTGTGTCTTATTTGTTCACAGCTAAAGCTGGATTAGGGCCAGCAAGTTTTTTCCCCATAGAGTGCACAGCTGACATGTCCACCCCCTCCCCAAGAAGTATTGGCCAACGTAATCACAAAATTTAGAAAATAAGTGTTATAATGTGTGTACTATACTCCCAACAACATTGTTCAGCTGTAATGTTGGTCTCAGAGATCCCACTTTATTTAGTTCTTACTTAAAAGTGAGCCAAAATTACATCTCTTTCCATAGGCATCAGGTTGGCCACTGTGATAATAGGATACGGGACTAGATGAGCCACTGGCCTGATCCAGCCAGGCTCTTCTTATGTTCTTACAATCACACACACACACATTGCTCAAAGTGCTGAACAACAGCTCCCCTTTCTGATGTTTTATCAGTTCCCCATGAAAACATGTACTTCTTTAAGAACAAAAGAACATATGAAGATCCTTGCTGGGTCAGGCCAAAAGACTATCTAATCCAACAGCTTGTTCTCATGGTGTTCAATTTATTTATTTATTTATTTTATTTAATTAAGCTTATATACCGCCCGACTAGCAACAGCTCTCTGGGCGGTGAACATTAAAAATACAATAAAAATAACACAAAACTGTACACAAAACTGTACAGTCTAAAATCAAAAGATAATAATTTACAATTAACAGGAATTAAAATGCCTCAGAGAAGAGAAAGTTTTAACCTGGCGCCGAAAAGATGATAGTGTCGGCGCCAGGCGCACCTCCTCGGGGAGACCATTCCATAGTTCGGGGGCCACCACTGAGAAGGCCCTAGATCTTGTCACCACTCTCCGGGCTTCCCTATGAGTCGGAACCCGGAGGAGGGCCTTCGTAGTAGACCGTAGTGTTCAACCAGATGCCTGTGGGAAACACGCAAGTGGGACATGAGTGCAACAGCACTCTCTCCCTCATGATCACCAACAATTGGTATTCGGGGACATACTGCTACTGACAAAGCAATCACAATGCCAAAATACAATTTAAATAACATCTCAGAAGCATATAAAGATCAAATAAGGAACAGGTTTGAGGCTTTAAACTTAGTTGACAGAGAACCAGAAGAACTATGGAGTGAAGTCAGAGACATTATCAGGGAAGAATATAAAAAGGCAACACCTCTAGTTAAAAAGAGAGAAAGACTTCAAAGGATGACCAAAGAAACTCTTAAAATGTTTAAAGAGAGAAGGAAAGCAAAAGCAAGAGGAGATAGAAACACAGTCAGAACCCTAAATGCAACAATACAGCGACTAGTACATAGACACAAAGAGAACTATTACAACAGTTATTGTATAGAAATAGGACAACAAAAAGGGAAGAACAAGAGCCCTATTCCAAAAGGTTAGAGAAATGAAAGGGAAATTTAAACCATGAGTAGGGATGTTGAATAATCAACAGGGGAACACACTGACTGACCAAGATGAAATAAAAGGAAGATGGAAGCAATACACTGAAGACCTCTATAAAAGAGGTGCCAGGATGACAGATTCATTCACTGAGGAACCATATGATGAAGAACCAGAAATTTTAGAATGTGAGGTGAAAGCTGCTCTTAAAATACTTGGAAGAAACAAATCACCAGGAATAGATGGCATACCAATAGAGTTGCTACAAGCCACTGAGACTGAATCAGTCCAAATTTTGACAAAAATTTGTCAAGAAAGGGTGGTTCATGACAGATGCTCTTGGAGGTCACTGATTCATAGGGTTGCCATAAGTCATAATCAACTTGAAGGCACATAACAACAACTGCCTCTGACACTGGAGGCAGTACACAGCTATCATGCCTAATAGCTTTATTGTGCATTAATTTGTCTAAACCTCATTTAAAGCCACCCAAGCTGATGGCCATCTCCATGTCTTATGGTCACAATATTCATAGTTTAACTATGTGCTGCATGAAGAAGTTCTTGTTTACTTGGCCTCCTTTTCAGTTGCCCTCACTTGCCTTTAGTGACGCCATCACGGGGCCTACTCCAACTAGTTGCATAGCATTGGGAAATCATACCGTTGATGACATTATCAGTGATTGGGTAGCATCGACCATGTAATTAATCCAAGAAGAGTAAAGTACCAGCAGTTAGGAGAGAGAGTGGCATTAAACAGAATCTAGAAAGGTGTATGTTTGAACAGTCTCTGAGATTTTAGAAAATAATTTCAACACCACTGAAACTGCAAGGTTTTACATAAAAAAACCTGGGGAATATCTGGAACAAGTATTATAATTTTAGGGCTGAGCCAAAATGTCCCCAACATTTTGCCCCTTCATTTGCAGGTTATGAAATGGGGGGAGGAGGATTTCAGCAATATATCAGGGGGAGAACAAAAGTGGAGTGCTATATAGCAAGCGTACCCTTCTGCCATTGGTGGCCACCCTTCTTATTTCCTATAAGTTCCCTTGGAATTGTGCTACATGATGTCATAGTGTTATTCCCGCAGGATTTCTGTGAAAGAAAAATGGCGGCCACCAAAACACACCACTAGGGGGAAGAGTTCCTGCAAATGACAGCAGAGAGAGAGAGAGAGAGAGAGAGAGAGAGAGAGAGCAGGGGGCAGTTTCAGGGTAGCTTTCTCTCCCCTTGCCCCAAATGCCAAACGTTCTTACAGAAGTATTTCTGGCTCAAAATACTTATTCTGCAGCTGATTCAAGAGTGGCTAGCGACTGGTATCGGTTTTATAGTTTATAGGGCAAATCTGTCAGTGCCAGTTTCTCTCCATACCTTGTTTTCCCAATCATCCAATCAGTTCTCCGACATTGCCACATCAGTTTGCATTTTTAAAAAAAGTCCTCATGAAAGTTCATCAGCATTTAGTGCAAATTTCTTCTAATATACATATTTGTATGCAATGTGTGTGCAATTTAATCTAATTATGTATTTTTGCAAAGCAATTTCCCCTAAAATAATGCATTTTGTGTGTTCTTTTAATTAACAAGCGCATTTTTATGGACACTTATCCCTATATACATTGTACCTATTTCTTGGCTGGAGAACTATATTGCAAAATTTGGAGAAGTTTGAATTTGCAAGGATGGCTGTGTTTCGGTTTGTGCATTGTTTCAGAAAATATGTATTATTATTATTATTATTATTATTATTATTATTATTATTAGTCACTTACTACAATTTCTTTGTGTCAAAGCGCCTTAGTTTTTACAATGTAACATTTAAAATACATCAGGGATTAAAAAGAAAAAATAACATTATTAACTAAAAGAGCTCATCCGACAATAACATAAAAAGGTCAACAGAACATTTCCTGGATGGGATGGATTTCTACCAAAATTCTTTTTCTTTTTTTAAATATCCCTCTAAAACTATCATTACCAGTAATCAGAGGTTGGCAAGATATTTTTACACATTTGTTTAGGAGGGGGAAAAACCAAGGATCTCACAAAAAAACTTTAATAAGATCCATGTACTTGGTGGGATGCTGTTTCCTTGCATAAAAACATATTACAAAACAGCAATGCTTCTGCATTTGAAGGCTTGGTTCCACCCAGACAAAGCCATAACTTTAGAATAAATTAACATCTCTAGAGAATAGTAAAAAATTGATCTGGCATCACAATAATCTTGATAAGAATTTACTTAAAACCAACCCATCTACATGCAATTTGTTTAATATTTGGACTAAATTTAAGAGGAAACTGTTTCCAGAATTCTCACCCTTAACCATGGTTACCTTTAATGAGGAGTTTGAGGATCAATCATTGTTAGGAGATCTTTCACTTTGGAAAAAGTATAATTTGATAGAACTTTATAGACTATTTAATGAAGGAAGGATTAAAACCTTTTATTGAAAGTAAAAATGAAATGCAACAGGCATAAGCCTCCTTTTTACGGTATTTACAGCTGAAGAGTATAGCATTAAAAGTCATAGCACAGTCCATTGAGGCAGAAGACCATAACTTAATTTTTTTTCAGTGAAAATGTTAAGAATATACTGAGTAGAATATACAAAGTTCTGATTAATCTAAATATACCAAGTAATACATATCAGAGTAAATTGGAGAGGATTAGGTCAGGAAATAACCACATGAATGGAAATGGATTTGGCATAATATACAGTAGGGCCCCGCTTTTCGGCAGCCCGCTTTTCAGCATTCCGTTATTACGGCAGTTTTCAATTACAGTAAGGCCCCACTCATACAGTGCTTGTTCCACTTTTACGGCGTTTTTCGGCCGTCGGGCACAATTTTATTGATGGCGTTCCGCTTTGGGGTGGGTTTCACTTTTAGGTGGAGGTCTGGAACGTAACCCACCTTATGAGTGGGGCCCTACTGTACCTGAATACAGCATAAAGTTGAAAGAAAACTTTTTCAAATTCCTGTTTCTCCAGGATCTGACTTTAGCACTGTTATCCTGTATTGTTGTTGTTATGTGCCTTCAAGTCGATTATGACTTATAGCGACCCTATGAATCAGTGACCTCCAAGAGCATCTGTCATGAACCACCCTGTTCAGATCTTGTAAATTCAGGTCTGTGGCTTCCTTTATGGAATCAATTCATCTCTTGTTTGGCCTTCCTCGTTTTCTACTCCCTTCTGTTTTTCCCTGCATTATGGTCTTTTCTAGTGAATCATGTCTTCTCATGATGTGTCCAAAGTATGATAACCTCAGTTTCATCATTTTAGCTTCTAGTAATAGTTCTGGTTTAATTTGTTCTAACACCCAATTATTTGTCTTTTTCGCAGTCCATGGTATGTGCAAAGCTCTCCTCCAACACCACATTTCAAATGAGTTGATTTTTCTTTTATCCAATTTTTTCACTGTCCAACTTTCACATCCATACATAGAGATTGGGAATACATGGTCTGAATGATCCTGACTTTGTTGTTCATCTTTGCATTTGAGGACCTTTTCTAGTTCTCTCATAGCTGCCCTCCTCAGTCCTAGCCTTCTTCTGATTTCTTGACTATTGGTTAATGACTGTGCCAAGGTATTGCTAATCGTTGACAAGTTCAATGTCCTCATTGTCAACTTTAAATTTACATTAATCTGTTGTCATTACTTTAGTCTTCTTGCTGTTCAGCTGTAGTCCTGCTTTTGTGCTTTCCTTTTTAACTTTCATCCGCATTCATTTCAAATCATTACTGGTTTCTGCTAAGAGTATGGTATCGTCTGCATATCTTAAACTATTCATATTTCTCCCTCCAATTTTCACACCTCCTTCATCTTGGTCCAATCCCGCTTTCTGTATGATCTGCATGTAGATTAAACAAATAGGGTGATAAAATACACCCATCTCACACCCTTTCTCCATATTCTATCCTTACAGTAGCCTCTTGTCCAGAGTAGAGGTTACACATCAGGATAATCAGATGTTGTGTCACCCCCATTTCTTTTAAAGCATTCCATAGTTTTTCATAATCTACACAATCAAAGCTTTGCTGTAATCTATAAAGCACAGGGTGATTTCCTTCTGAAATTCCTTGGTCCATTTCATTATCCAACGTATGTTTGCAATATGATCTCTGCTGCCTATTCCTTTTCTAAATCCAGCTTGGACATCTGGCATTTCTTGCTCTGTATAAGGTAAGATGTAATGGTAAGATATGGTAAGATATATGGTAAGATATGGTATATGCTGGAGATGTCAAATGCTAAATGCAGACATATTATACATCGTTTGGTCTTGACCCCGCATAAAAAAATTTTTGGGAAGTTATCATAAATGAAATGGAAATTATTGTTTACCACTAGACCCAGTTATTTTATTATTTGGTTTTGCCAAGAGCCTGGTTCTGTTGTAAGATTGGGAAATTGTGATCCATTTGCTCACTGCTGCTAGAATGACAATTTCTGCTAATTAGAATAAAGTAGAATCACCTAAAATTTATGAATGGCTTCTTAAAATCTGGGACATAGCTAGCATGGTCAAGTTGATATATCTAGTTAGAGTTAGAGAAGGAAGGGTTGCAGACAAGGCTTTTGTAGAAAAATGGCCTTTACTTATTGCCTATTGGATTACTAAAATGCAGGATAGAGTTTAACCATATGTTTGTACTCAATTCAGTCTAGTCATGAACACCACAATATTAGAAATGCAGCTATCCAAAAATCTGAAACACGACCTGATAGAGATGAATTATGATAAATATTTATTTCCCTTTTTTTCCTTTTTGAACATAAGGTTAGAAAAGATGTATTATATGTGAACTTTTGGATTTTATTTAATTACTTAACTTGAAATCATTATATACAGTAATTGTATACAATATCATGTAACTTTGCTTTTCCCTTTCCCCCCCAATAATTTTTTTTAAAAAGATCGCACCCTACCGCACCCTAAATATTGATTATGCTTAAATCCAATGCACACTTACCTGGGAGCAAATCCCATTGAATCAAATGAAGCTTACTTCTGAGAAGACATGTATTGGATTGCAGCCTTAGATAGGCGCACCTTGAAATGTGAACTGAATAAAATTCCACTCCCTGCATCCATTCTCTTGTCCCTCTCTCCTTTTCCCCATCCATCCATCCATCCATCCATCCGTCCGTCCGTCCGTCCGTCCGCCCGTCCGCCCGTCTATCCATCCATGTGCCTCCTACTAACTCAAGTCAGTGCTAGTCTAAAATAATCAGAAGATAAAGTGAAATTCCACTGATGTTTGATGTTTACCACATGAAAAGAACTGTTGAAAGATAATCCTTCACCCAGGTACTAAATAAAGCCAGAAGTCACATTGCAACTTGGGGGATATTTCATGACTTCTGCATCTGTGCTGCAGGAGTCTCTTCAGGCTAGTTGAAAATATGGATGACTGTAAGAGCACTGGAAATGAATGCTCCCAGTGAAGCTTAACAAAAAGGAGCACTTTTGAGTGAATAAAAGACATCTTAACTGAGGACGTGGGAATAAGTAATGGGGGTGGGCTGAGCAGCTGATTCCATCCCTTTCAGTCTTGCTGGTACTCAATCTGTTCCATCCTATTCTGTCCCCTGGCATCCTTTTATGTCCCATTCAGTGCTGTTCCATCCACTCTGTCCCATTCTACACATCTGTGCATACTTTTAAATGTAAAGTGCATACCTTTCAATGCATTCACCTGAACAAATATGCATTTTCTACATATATATAAAGCAAAATACTGTAGGTGTTTCGTGTGTGCAGATTTTGGTGCACCAAAAGCACATTGCACCATCCGGAGAAGCGTGTCTGACTGGGATTTGTGTTCTGAGCTGCAAGCAAGCTCAGGAGCATCAGATTGCTGTGAAAAGCAGACCAAGCAAATTCTTCCCCCATCCTAGCAATCGCCTCCTACCAACTGGTGTATGTATGGGAAGGAGGGATGGAATGATCTGTCAATTTCGCTTCTTTCCTTTACTCATTTTTTCTAATCTTAAATTCGGTTCTCCACATTTCTGCAGCAATTTGTGTGTGTGTGTTTTAAAAAACTTTTATGAATATTCTTCACTATTTTAGTGTGAATTCATCCTAACAAATACATTTTTAATACGGTTTGGAGTTTGGACTAATATATACATTTTTGCAAGCAATTTATCCTAATACAATGCATTTTTGTATGCTGTTTTCACCAATATATTCATTCTGCGCATACTTTCCCCTAATACATGCATTTTTGTAACTCGTTCAGTTGGAGAACTGCACTGTAAAATTTGGATAAAGGTGAATTTTGGTTCTCATATGGTTTTGGAAAGTGCAAATTTGATAAATCCAGCTTTAAATCCAAACTGAATCTAATTTCCCTAGTGTGGAGGCAGGGATGAGGAACCTGTGGCCCTCCAGATGTTGCTGGAATACAACTCCAATCATCCCTGGCCATTGGCCATGATGGCTGGGCAGAGCTTGGAAAAGTTACTTTTTTGAACTACAACTCCCATCAGCCCCAGCCAGCATGGCCACTGGATTGGGCTGATGGGAGTTGTAGTTCAAAAAAGTAACTTTTCCAAGCTCTGTGGCTGGGGCTGGTAGGAGTTGGAGACCAACAACCTCTGAAGGGCAGCCTATTTTGACCCTAATCACAACAAACAAAAGCCACATCATTTCAAGGGACCTATGAATACTCTTGACGGGCCAGTCCTTGCAGCACCATCACTTTTATATTCAAGAACCTTATGTAAGGAGTTTTAGAGTCAGTCCCAGAGGAACTCCACAATGGAGCTTGTTTTGATCCTAGTAGGGGAAGGACCATAGGTCAGTGGAAGAGGAACCCCAGATGTTGCCATATACCAAGTCAGACCACTGGGGTAGGGCTGGATTATCCATTAGGCTTAGTAGGCTGAAGCCTAGGGGCCCTCTTGGGGTCCCATGCATAAGCTGAAAAAAATTATCGCAGGACAAGAGCTTCCAAACCGCCCGCCATCCCCCGCTTCACTTACCTTTTTCTCCACTGTTTTTTGTGGTTTGCCATCAATGAAGATGGCAGCCGAGGTTTCCCTAAGGTGCTGAAGCCTCTGCCGCCATCTTGGTTGATGGCATTCATGCCTGCTACACACGCACGTTGCTGCCATCAACCAAGATGGCGGCAGAGGCTTCAGCCTCTTAGGGAAACCTCAGCCGCCATCTTCATTGATGGCAAACCTGCGTGAAAAAAAGCGGAAAGGTAGGGAGAAGAGGGCCCCAAACACCAATCCGCCTAGGGGCCCTCCTCAGCTTAATCCGGCCCTGCACTGGGGTCCATCCAGCTCAGTACTGTCTACACTGATTGGCAATGGCTTTCCAGGGTTTTGGGCAGGGGATGTTCCCAGCCCTACCTGGAAATGCCAGGGATTGAATCTGGGCCCTTCTACATGCAAAGCTGAAGGTCCAAGGTTCATTTCCCCACAGCTCCAGGTACGGCTGGGAGAAACCGACCTGAAATCTTTGAGACCCGCCAGCAGTCAGTGGAGATGTTACTGAGCTAGATGGACCAGTGGTCTGACTCATTATAAGGCCGCTTCCTACCTTCCTCGGTTCTACCAATACTTAACCTCCTTGCAGTTTTTCAAGGTATTCTTTTCGTTGTTTTCTTTGGCTCCCAACAGTTTCATCAACAGCAGTTCACACACACACGCACACACACAATCTTTTTTTGATGATTGCTTTTGACAAGTTAAACTCTTGCCAGCTCTTCCGTGCTAGATCAAAGCAGAGCTCCTAGGGACAGAACTTCTCTGCAGGTTAAAACAACATAGTTAATAAAAAATAAATTGGCAAAGCTAAGCTGGACAACACCAGACAAGCTAACAGTGGTGCATCTATGAAATGGACTGCCTTCAAGTCAATCCCGACTTATGGCGACCCTATGAATAGAGTTTTCATGGTAAGCGGTATTCAGAGGGGGTTTACCATTGCCTCCCTCTGAGGCTAGTCCTCCCCAGATGGCTAGGGCCTGCTCAGCTTGCCACTGCTGCACAAGCCAGCCCCTTCCTTGTCTGCAACTGCTACCTGGGGGGCAACTGGGCTCATTGGGACTCTGCAGCTTGCCCACGGCTGCACAGGTGGCAGGGCAAGCAACCCCTGAGCCACTCCCTGTGGGGGGGATCTTTAGTTGGCCCTTGACACCCAGGAGACATGAGCGGGGATTTGAAATCACAGACTCTGGACTCCCAGCCAGGCTCTGCTCCCCACTGCGCTATACCAGCTGTTAGGTGCACCTATATGCCATACAAAATGTGAAGAGGCTTTAATGGTTGCAGAGTCCAGCGTCACACGCACAAAAACCAGAGCTTGGAAACATTACTTTTTAAACTACAACTCCCATCAGCCCCAGCCAGCATGGCCACTGGATTGGGCTGATGGGAATTGTAGTTCAAAAAAAGTAACTTTTCCAAGCTCTGACAAAAACAGATAAGATCTTGAATTCTGAAAAGGAGTTTGCACAAAAAGACCAACCAAAGCCATATTGAACAAAATGATAGATTCATACTGCTTTCTCCATGCCCCGAACTCTCTCCAAGAACACCGACATGGCGCCGCCTTTCTCAGCCATAGAGGTGAGGGAGTCTGTTCCCTTGTTTTAGGTCCGAAGATCTATATGTGGAAGCCTGCCTCTGAGGAGCCTGCAAGCCACTGTGCAGACGTGTTTGTGAACCGCTTTGAAGCTCAGGCAAAGCAATCCAGACTATAAGAAGCCAGCACAAGTAACTCCAGAGTCACTTATGCTGGTGTAATTTACCCCTTGTACCAAATTCCATTCAGGAGCACGGCTGCTGCTTGCTGAGCCAACCCAAACCCGGCAGGGGGAACACAAGTTTGAATTTGACTTGCACTGCCCTTCAGAGCTTGGAAAAGTTACTTTTTTGAACTAAAACTCCCATCAACCCAATCCAGTGGCCATGCTGGCTGGGGCTGATGGGAGTTGTAGTTTAAAAAAGTAACTTTTCCAAGCTCTGCTGCCCTTGTTGCCAATGTACCTGGGTTGCTAGGTCATATGACCAAGCTGAATGGAGTTTGGAATAGGAGTCTCTCCCCCTGCCCTGTTCTGGCCCCTCCACTCCCTCAGAACCCCTCCTTTTTAGAGTTACCCTGGCTTTAGCTGAGCGGGGATGGAAGACTTATGCCAGCATATCTCCAGCTGAGCCAGGATGAAAGACTTCAGCCAGCTGAGCCCTGGCTCAGCTGGAGATCCATCTATTCCCGATTCTGCTTGTCCTAGTGGATTTGGGGCTTGAATTGCTCTCTAAAGGATGGGGAAATGCAACATAAATCCATCAAATAAATATTTTGATCCATTGGCAAATAGAGTAGGGAGGGGGAGAGAGGAAGGCATAGTTTTATTTCAATGTTAAAAGCAAATAGTTGCATCCAGTGAAGGAATTGCATGCGTGGAACCACTTCCATTCCACAATGGAACTTCTGCTCCTTCTCTTCCCCCCACATGCCCCCACATCTCTCCCAAATCTGCTATGGGGCAGATCTGTTGTGAGAGGAGAAGAGAGGAAATGGAGGGGAAGTTCCATCGCATGAGCAGAACTTCTTGTCCTTGCACACTGACTTTATTTCACCCAACCCAAAACTTCTGAAATTTTGAGGGGTGGGAGTTGCCCCTTGCACCTATTTTAACATTTTTCTTCATTCCAATTGTTATGATGTTAACATCACCGGTGACAGCAGCTATCTATTAATAATCAGATTTTTCCACTCTGTAATCTATCAGCATTATTAATAATTATTATTATATTTGATGCCATGTCAGTCACTAGGCGCTGATGTGGGAAGGTTCAGCAAATTCTAAAATAGGCTCAAATGGTTTTATAACTTGCAAACTTCTAAACTTCATTGGCCTTAATAACAAAGGAGTAACTTTCGGGAATGTCTAGAACTGGCAAAGTCTCTCACCCTATTTTAAAATCTTCAGGGTAAAGTTTAGTGAATGTGAAGGCTGGAATCTATGGTGACACAGCCCTTTCCCCTTGGGAACGTGTGTGGATTATTACCCTTTCAGTTAAGAGTTGATTCATAGCAAACAGAAATAATTTTCTGTCTCTCTCTCATATAATACTTTTCTTAACCAAAAAAATTTTATGGCATTTATATACCATCCTTCATAGTGATTTATCCCAGGGCAGTTTAAAATGCCTTTAAAACAAAACAATAACAAAAATATATATTATACAATGGCTCAATTGAAATCAAATCCTAGAACACTATTATTTCACTTTGAGGGATGAATCCCTCCATGTATCCATTGAACATGTGAGGGGCAGTGATATCGTGTCTGCTAACAAAATACAATTTACAAAAGTTAAATAACTGCTCTTAGGCTAACAATGTAAAATGCACGACACATGAGGGAAGAGGGACAGGGAAGAACAAGGAAAAAGCACACTCAGGCACCAGTTCTTAAATTGCAGTTCTTATCATGACCAGCTGGAATGGAAGCAGGTAGCCTGATAGCATGGTGGCTACTGGAGAGGGCAAGGGCAGCTAGTCTCTCAGCAGAGGCGATGAAACAGCTCACGGATGGATCAGCTAGTGTCCCTAATATCAGTGGGGCAGTGAATCTGTTCCTGAAAACACCTTGGACAGCTCCTTGAATGTTCAGACAAAAACCTGGAGCAGATTCACTGCCCCACTGGTATCGGAGCCACCAGTTTCCATTGCCCAGGTGCAATCACCAGCATCTCCAGGTAGGGCTGCGAGAGATTCCCATCAAAAACCCTGAATAGCCACTGCCAGTCAATGCAGACAATACTGAGCAGTTGGACTAAATATTAGACAGGCGCCGTCTCTGTTATCTTTTCGGCACCTACCGAAGACCTTCCTCTTTCAACAAGCCTTTTACATAGGGACTTTATCCCCGTCTGCGTTTGTGTTGGAATGGCTTTTTAAGATGTTTTTAAAGCTTTTTTTAAAAAAAGATCTTTTTGAAGTTGTTTTGTTTTCATATATTTTTAAAGTCTGTTTTTTATGATGCTTTAGAAATGTTTTTAGTGTTTTTACTTGCCGCCCTGGGCTCCTACTGGGAGGAAGGGTGGGATATAAATTTAATTAATTATTAATTAATAATGATTTGGGTCAGTATACGGCAGCTTCCTATGCTCTTACAGTGCATGATTGCTGAGATATATGGCTTGAGCCGGAGGAGCAAGAGACTCTGGCTCTGTTGACCAGACGAAATCCAGAAGGGCAGTGTTGAGCCTCAGCTGTCCCAGAAGGGAGAGGAAGGGGGGAGGCATGAGTTAAAGGCACCTCCGCTGCCAGGAGACACAGAAGACTTGGGAGTTGTTGAGTCTGAGCAGGACCTTGGGTGGGGAAGCGAGCCTGAACTCCAGCCAGTTCCCACAGATGGCGCAATCTCCAAGGAGGAGAGCGCGCCGCCCCCAGTTGCTGCTGAGGACCTGTTGGGGGAAGCTTCAGCAAAAGTGCCAACTCCTCCCTTGCCAAGCAGTTCCCAGGATGCCACCAGCGTGACGCAGCCCCCTGACCTCAAGTCCATTACTCAGGAGCAGGTGTCTTCCGATGAGCCATTGGAGACACGCCCCCCGTCACCTTGCTCCCGCCGCCGTAAGACTTTCCTCTTCTCTCAGGCATTTTAGCATGTATTTTAATTTGTTTTTATATTGTTTTAAATTTTTTTTTAATTGTGTTTTAAATTGTTTTTAAAATGTGTCTTTTAAATTGTATATTTGTTTTAATGTTTTTGATTGCTGTAAACTGCCCAGAGAGCTTCGGCTATGGGGCGGTATACAAGTGCAATAAATAAATAAATAAATAAATAAGAAATGCACGGGGCAGAGACAGGACTTGCGAAGAAGTCAGAGATTACCATCAAAAACGTTCCCTACTTAAGCTTGCCGCTCACAGTGGGGAGTTGCTGAGTCAACTTCCTTCATACGTCACAGAACATGTCTAGAGTGCAGTTAGGGACTTTTAGTGAGTTAGTGCAGGTTTCTCTATGAAGCGCAATGCCTTTGATGTATCCATTACTTTAATAAAATGAGATTTAATTGCACCCGCGTCTCAGCCTCGTGTTTCCAGCTCTGGATGGGACAGGCAGGGTTCGAGCATTTATACCAGGCCTGGCCAATCCCAAAGCTTCATGGTGTCTGCCGCTCACAAGGGCAGATGTTGCACAGCCTCCTTCCCTTCTGCCTGAAGAGGGTTCTGAAGCTTGAGGATGCACTGTCCATAGGAGTTCTCTCAGCTAGTTCCCTACATCAAACCGCCACAGGTTCAAGATGCGGACTCCATGGTGTGCTGTCTGTGAATCTTGATTTCTCACACAAGCTCCACACAGCCACAGGTAACTTAACAGGTTTATTAAAGAGGGACTCCACAGTCAGAGTCATCATGCTTCTGAATTCCAGTTGCTGGAAACTGCAGGAGGGTAGAGTGCTCTTGCACTCTGGTCCTGCATGTGAGCTTCCCATAGGCATCTGGTTGACCACTATGAGAACAGGATGCTGGACTAGAGGTGCCATGGTTCCTGATCCAGCAGGTTCTTATGTTCGTACATTCTATACTGCTCCCCAGAAAAGCTCTAGACGTAGACCTGCAGTAGTGCAAGGGAATGGGGGAGTCTGGAGTTTGGACTATATTAAAGGAGCATAGTTCATTCACTGTGGCCATGCTCAGATGTAACACTAAACCATAGTTCAGCAGTATGAAAACAGGCCTCCAGTTCATGAATAAGGCCTCACTACATGGCTCCAAGAAGGTGATTGGAAGCATCTGCTTCCATTTTCAAACAGGACAAACTGTGGTTAGTTTTAACTATGGTTTGTCTGAACAATCTAACTTCAAAACTGTGGTTTCTGGTCCACACTTATCTGAACAAACTGTAGTTAAAACTAACTAAAGTTCCTGGTTTGGACAAAACAACAAACTGATTAGTTGAAAAGTGAAGCTTCCAATCTCCTCCTTGTGGTTATGTCTGTCGCTAACATAACAGGCAGAGCTTGGAAAAGTTACTTTTTTGAACTACAACTCGCATCAGCCCAATCCAGTGGCCCAATCCCATCAGCCCAATCCAGTGGGAGTTGTAGTTCAAAAAAGTAACTTTTCCAAGCTCTGATAATAGGGCGGGGCCAATGCTAATTCTTCGCAAAATGGGCCCACTGAAATTAATGACTATGACTAACTTAGGCCGATTAATTTCAATGGGCCGACTCTGAGTAGAATTTAGTTGGCTACAACCCATAGTTACATCCAAGCCAGGTCTATGCCAAAATATCACACACCTGGGAGCAGCAGCCTCCCTCCTAGTCCCAGACATTAGATAGCACATAATTTGTAGATGCCTCTGATCGAAGGCCAGTTGTTTCCAGCCAGCCACATCCAACTGCTTAAAAACACAGTTGCAAAGCCAACTCACGCTGATCATACTGTAGTAAAAGTCAGTTGCTGCTGTAACATGAGGTTCAAAGGGTCGCCTAGTAAATATGTGTCATCTCGTGCACTGAGATGCAGCCAGCAACGCAGTAAAAGTTATGGGGACAAAAAAGGGGGGAAATGGAGCCCTGAGAGACAGGTTTATTTGTCCATCCATCCAAGGTCTCACAAACAAAACAGGTCTCACAAAGCCTCAGGTCACCGTAGCTGAGGTACTGACCACTGGCTGCCCCGCCACACACAGCCATCTTTGCAGCTTTCCAGGAAGACGGTTCAGTGAGAAAGACCCTTCCTCAGGGTGAGCCAAAGGCTCTCAGTCTAGAACATTCCATATGTGAGAGGAGAAGTCAGCCAAAAACATGGCAAGTTGCACACAGGGTCAACTTGCCCTTTTGATAGATGAAACATTTGTTCACACCATCCGGCAGGACGGAATATTATGCAACTAGCCTCACAATCCTTGTGACACATACAGTTCAGCTGAGAACATCAGGGCTTATTAGGGAGCGCTGTGAGCTTTAAGGGGTTCACCAGTGCAATGAACTGGTGGCAGCTTTTATTGTCAACTAGGATTGGCCTTGTGGTAACTTGGTGGGAAAGGCAGAAAGGAAAGCCAGTGTCATGTAGTGGTTAGAGTGTTGGACTAGGCCCTGGGAGACCAGGGTTCAAATCCTCACTCAGCCATGAAGCTTGCTGGGTAACCTTGGGCCAGTCACAGTCACTCAGCCTAACCTACCTCACAGGGTTGTTGTGAAGATAAAATGGTGGTGGTAGGAATCAAGTATGCCACCTTGAGCTCCTTGGAGAAAAAGTGGAATACAAATGTAATAGATAAAAACAAAGGAAAATACCTCTGAGACACAGGGATCTTGGAGGGCTGCCTCCTCACTTCCTCTACTGGTTAATTGACGTATATTTATTTTGAAATGTATAGCCTACCCTTGGATAGAATGAAGTGGGATGTAATCCTGTGAGAGAGGCTGCATATACACCATACATTTAAAATGCATTTAAAGCACCCCCCAGAAAGAGAATCCTATGTTTACCCCTCACAGAGCTACCATTCCCAGCACCCTTAACAAACCACAGTTCCCAAAACGTGCTTTGAATGTATGGTGTTGTGAAAGAATAATGACCTTTCTGATAAGTAGGATTCTATAATCAATATGCTTATATCTGCTTATAAGAGTCGGGAGGCTTCCTATCACATCTTAAGGTACATATTGCAGTCACAAAGGAAATGAGTGATGCCAGCTAGCAGCCTGGAACTGAGCCAAGAGGAGGAAATAAGAAGTTGTGCTCAAGCAGAAGATTTCACAGAGAGTGCCAGATTAAATGTCGAGCTGCAAGCAGCTGTTTAGTAGCTAAGTTCTTAGGATGATACAAACCGGTCCACAAAACCATCAGGAAGACAGAAACATCAGGTTTCTGATAGGGGCGGGCACCAACCTGGCACCTGGATAGGGCAGGGCAACAGTGTGTAAGGTGACCACCCAAAAGAGTGTAAGATATTGCTATGTATGGTTATAAGATGTGCTTTTTGGTTATGACATGTATATGACATGTAATCACTTTATAAAGCTCTTCTGGGCAGAGACGGGTGTTGGTGACCCCTCTCCCAATGGTCCATTGGTTTATGTATCTGTCAATAAACTCTGTCCTTTGGAGCACAATCAAACGACTGGAGAATTTTCCTTTCACAGTGTGTATGCAGCCAGAGACAGGAGGCCAGTGAACTGGTAACGACTGGAGAAGCAACAAAGACCAAAAGAGTCTAAGATGAGGAAGACAAAGAGACAGTTGTTCTGCTGCCCGCTGTGCTTGCAAGTGGTTTCTACAAACCAAACCACAAGATATTATTAAGCCATTTGTTGTGCTGAATTAGGGATGGAATGATGCTGCGTCATCACCAGGGATGGGTGAGAATTTCAATTCAGTTTGCATTTCAAGCACAATTTATCAAATTAGCAATTTCCAAAACAGTATGAGAACTGAAACACAGCCATCCTTCGAAATTTGCATTTCTTAGAATTTGGGGATGCAGTTTGCCAACTAAACAACATTTACAAAAATGCATATATTAGGGGAAAGTGTGCATAAAAATGAATGAAAATAACATACAAAAAGCCATGAAATGATGAGAAAAGGCTTGCAAAATGTGTACCTTTGTCAAAACTGCCTACAAAAATGTGTTTATTTGGGGAAATTCACACTACAATGGTGGAGAATTTTCATGAGGATTTTTTTTTTAAAAAAAATTGCAGATTGCTGTAGAAATGTAGAGAACTGAATTTAACATTGGAAAAATGAGAGACCAAGAGAACCGAGACAGACAGATCTTTCCATCCCTATGATGCAGGATGCGGTCACATTATCGCTGTTCCACAGTCACAGTCACATGCATCAGGGCAGGAAATAGCTGGATACGTAGGCAGCATGTGAGAGCCAGTGTGATGTAGGGGTTAGAATAGGACTTGCGAGACCTGGGTTCAGATCCTGACTCAGCTGCGAAGCTCATCTTGGGCCAGTCACTTAGATCATCTGGGAAATTTCTGCTCATAGTTCCACCCCCTGCAGAATATCATAACATGGTGACAAATAAAAGGGCATTTTCTGCTATAGCCCCAGTACTCAGGAATACCTTCCCCTTTGTCACATGTGAAGCAGCAGTCATCAGTTGTTTCAGACGTCTTGTACAGACATGTCATTTTGTCCAGGCTTTTCCTGACCCAGAAGATTGTCCCCTGCTTTTATTTGTTTGAATTCCCTGAATTCCTGTTTTTTATTTGCTTTTTATATGCATTTATATTACTGTTCTACTGGTTTATGTGTCTTATGTTTATTTTTGTTTTAATGATATTGTGCATTATTTTTATGCTGTACAGTGCTGAAGAGATTTTTAAAATATTAAGCACTTCACAAATGCTTTAAATAAATAAATAAATAGCCTACCTCACAGGGTTGCTGTGATCATAACACGGAGAGACGGCAGGACCACATATGCCACCTTGAGCTCCTTGGAGGAAAGGTGGAATGTAAATGTAAAAATGGATGGATAAATATGTACGCAAAGGTGCCATACGAGGCAATCATGTGGTGGCGTCCCAGGATGCAAAATGCAGACGTTAACTAAACATGAAAAGTGATGAACAGCTCAGGTGCAGGGAAGGGCAAACAAAAGCCCCTAAAGTCGATGCCTCGCACAAACAGGGTGGTAGAATTTTGGGGGGAAGGGGTGAATTTTGGCTCAGCCCTAAATACGATGAAGATCTTGTTTGTGTGGTGTCACTCATTTCAGCATTTTGCATGTATGAATGAACTTCGCTCCGGTGGGGTTAACTCCTTGGTTTTAGAGCTGGGCCTTCACAGCTTAAGTCAGGGGTCACCACAGCAGAGACCGTTGTCCCTGCCAGACCTAACCTGGAGCCTGCCAAAGGTCTCAGGAAATGCCCTTTTAAAAATTTACGGTGCTGGAAAAGCTGTTTGTTCTCCTGCTCCCTTCCTCTTTGCACTCTCCTACACACCCCCAATGGCACCCATTCTGTGACTGGCTCCCACGGCACTTTCTCAACATTCTCAATGTGCCCAATGAGTCCACACTCCACTACAACAGATGTCACTATGAGCCAATCATCATGAAAGGGGAGAATCTTCTCAGTGGCTGACTCACCTTCTTTCCCTCTGATTGGCTCCAATCAGCATAGAAGTGGCTAACACGCTCTCTTTTCATGATGATTGGCTCATACATAGGGACATGGCTAGGACCCTGATCCCAAAAAAGTAATGGGTCTGCGACCCCCTGCCACCCCAGATGACTACACCCCTTCTGCTCTCTTTCCCACAATGCCTGCTCTCAAGAAGCCACATTTCCAGAGTCTACTTAGCTCTGGTGCACTGCTGTCTTGGGGCAAATGGGGAATGTTGGAGGTCAGGGTCTTGACTGAAAATCTGTCTCACACCACAGCCGCCTCTCCTGACTCAAACGGAAGAGAGAGAGAGAGATGGGTGTCATCCGCATATTGGTGACACCTCACTCCAAATCTCCTGATGACAACTCCCAGTGGCTTCAGATAGATGTTAAAAAGCAAGGGGGACAAGATAGAACCCGGAGGGACACCACAGGGAAGTTCCCATGGTGTTGAACAGTAGCTACCCATAACTACTTTCTGCAAATGTCGCTGGAGCACAAGCACTGAAGCACAGTGGCCCCACATCCACCTCCCTGAGCTGCTGCAGAAGGACACCATGGTCAATGGTATCAAAAGCTGTCAACAGATCAAGAAGAAAGAGCAGGGTTGCACTCCTCTCATCTCTCTCCTGACACATCTCATCAGCCAACCAGAGCAACCAAAGCAGTTTCAGGGCCATGACTGGGCATAAAGCCAGACTGAAAGGGATACAGATATTCTGTCTCCTCCAACCATGCCTGAAGGTGGACCACCACCAACTTCTCAAGCACTTTGCCCCAAAAGAGGACATTCACCACTGGGCATGTTTAATGCTTCTGGATCCAAGGAGGTCTTCTTGCAGAGGGGATGCACCACTGTCTCCTTCAAGGCAGAAGGTACTCCCCCCTCCTCCAATGAGCATTGATCACTCCCTGGACCCACCCAGTCAACCCCCTATGGCTACCTCTAAGAAGCGAAGCTGGGCCAGGGTCAAGGGAGCAGGTAGTTATGTTGTTACCTCCTAAACTTGACACAGCCTCTTTTCCTATAAAAGGGCATAATCCCTGCTACTGGGAGTGTGTGATTAATTGTATTTAACTGTACCTCCATCTCCATAAACAGAGAACCAGTGTGGTGCAGTGTTTAAAGTGTTGGACTAGGACCTGGGAGGGTCAAATCCCCATGCAGCCATGGGCTAGTCTGTCTCTTAGCCTAACCAACCTTGCAGGGCTGTTGTGAGGATAACATCAGGAGGGAAGGGGGAGAACCATGTACACCTTGAACTTCTTGGAGAAAAAATGGAATATAAAATGTAATAAAAAATAAACAATCATAAGCAAGCACTTCTGAAGGACTTAGGGAGCTGCCTTAGACCAGAGTCAGTCCACCTAGGTCAGCATTATCCACACTGACCAACAGCAACTCTCCAAGAGTTGTGGACAAGAATCTTTTCTAGCTGTGCCTTGAGTTGCCGGGGATTTAACCTACAACCTTTTACATGCAACACATGTGCTTTTCCACTCAGCTACTGCCCTTCACAAAAAACATAAGGAAAAGCTTTATACTAAGTCAGACCACTGGTCCATTTAGCTTAGTATAAGGATGGGTAAGAATTTTGATTCAGTTCTCATGTCAAGCAAAATTTATCAAATTTGCACTTTCCGAAACAACATGAGAACTGAAACACAGCCATCCTTCAAAATTCGCATTTATCAGAATTTTGGGATGCAGTTCACCAACTAAGCAATATTTATAAAAATGCATATACTGTGTTAGGAGAAAGTGTTCATAAAAATGAATACACAAGTGAAAATACAATGCAAAAAGGCATGATGTGATGAGAAATGGCTTGCAAAAATGTGTACCTTTGTCAAAACTGTCTATTAGGAGATATTCACACTAAAATGGTGGAGAATTCTCCTGAGGATTTTTTAAAAAAATTTGCACATTGCTGCAGAAATATAGAGCTGAATTTAACATTAGAAAAGTAAGAGAACCGAAATTAACAGATCTTGCCATTCCTTGCTTAGTATCATCGACACTGACTGGCAGCAACTCTCTGAGGTTCAAGGCAGTAGATTTTCCCAACTCAGCCTGGGAATGCCAGGGATTAAACCTGGGACCTTTAGCATTCAAAGCATGTGATTTATCACTGCCCTACCATGAAGCTATTTAGCCAAGACAGAAATAGAAAAGAGACTTTGCTCTCTCACTCTCTGGTGTTCTGCATGAATTCTTCACAATTCACCTTTCCTATTGCAGAGAGTAAAATCTGAATGCTTTGTAACACTAAGTAACTTCTCTTGTACTTTAAGCTACGGCAGGTTATCAAGTGAGAATTATGTGTCTTTGATTTTCTTAAAGTTAGGCACACATCCTGTTTGTTCCCACCCTCTTCCCTGCAAGATTTGTGTTTAGTGTTTAAGAGCATTCCTGAGTTTTACCTTGGGATTTCAGAAGCTGTCTCCCAGAACCATGCAAGCTTCAACTCACTCACTTCCACATTCCTCAAAAGATTTATTTATTTATTTATTTATTTATTTATTTATTTATTTATTTATTCAGGCAGTGGCAACTGGTGGCTCCGTGTCAGTGGGGCAGTGGAATCCACTCCAGGTTTTAGACTGAACTTTCCGGGAGATGTCCAAGGTGCTTCAGCTCAGTGGCAGAGCATCTGCTTTGCATGCAGAAGGTCCTAGGTTCAATCCACAGCATCTACAGCAGGGAGAGACTCCCTGACTGAAATCTTGGATATTCACTTCCAGCCATGGCAGACAACATTGTGCTAGATGGGCCAGTGAGTCTGGCAACTTCCTATTATCATGGAAGGTGAGGCTATCAATGACTATGTTCTACCTCCATTGTGTATGGCCATGATCACGATGCCTATGGTCTTCCTATGCTCTGCAGCATGCCTCTGAATGTGGGCTGTGAGAAGAGGATGCTGGACCAGATGGGTCCTTCACCTGATCTAACAGGGGTTTTCCTGAGTTCTTACACACACAGTTCCACAGCCATTATGGTGAGTGTTTCTATATCCACTGTTTGAGGCAGAATGTAAAGTTCTGTCTATTTTGGTCCTCTCAGTTTCTTATTTTTCCAGTCTTATATTCAGTTCTCCACATTTCTGCAGCAATTTGCAATTTTCTTTTAAAACAACCTCATGAAAATCCAGCATTTTAGTGCACATTTCTCCTAATAAACACAGTTGTGTTGGCATTTGACTAATGCACACAGTTTTGCAAGCAATTTCTCATCATATAATGTATTTTATATGTTCACTCATATATTTCTTTTTATGCACACCTTTCCCTAATATATGCATTTTTGTAAACATTGCTTTTACTGCATTGCATTAAAAATTGCATTACTGAAGTGCATTGCAAAATTGGGATAAATGTGACTTTTGAAGGATGGCTGTGTTTTGGTTCTCATATCATTTCGGAAAGTGCAAATTTGATAGATTTGGCTTGAAATGCGAACTGAATTGAATTTCTCACCCATCTCTACTCTGAATCCCAGTTGCTGGGAATCCCAAGTGGGGCAAACACTGTTGCACTCAGGTCCTTCTTATGGGTCACTGTGAGGACAGGATCCTGGACCAGACAGGCCCTTTGCCCGATCCAGCAGCCAGGCACTTCATACGTTCTGATGAGTCCTCGGCAGTCAGAAATCAAACTGAAAGCAGCAAATAACAGAATTCAAGTTTTTTAAGAAGTTCCCCAAATTTTAAGAGGACCTATACTGACTGTTGCGCCAGGAAAATATCACAGAGCAGGGCATCAGGCCAACTTTGCAGTCATATTTACAAAGATTAAGGGTTGGGATGCCAGCTGGTTTAAATGTAATTTCTCCATTTTGCAGGGCTCCTGAAATCAATATCAGATTTAAAGAAAGGGCTGGCAGTGGTGACATATTGCCTGGTGCAGTATTTTAATGTAAATAAATATTTTAAAAAATCTGGAGAGAGTGGGCAGTTGGAGACAATGCCTTATATAAATGAATGCAATGCTTCCAGACCTTGAAAGCCATTACTTTTCATATAAAGAGAAAAGCAACTCTTTGTCTGAATATTTCAACTTGCCCTGCTGACAAAGGAGACTTTGGAGGCTGCAGTGCTATATATACCTACCAAGGAGTATTCAGTGGGACTTATTTCTGTGCATATGATTGAGCTGTGTGGCTTCAATCCTGTTCATACACACTTACCCAGGAGTAAGTCCTGGAAGATCAGAGTTCCAAGTCCTGGATTCAGCCTTAGGGCGCCTTCCGATTGTTCATATTTCACAGGAGGGATTCAAGTGCACACCAGGGAATCTAGGTTTGTGCAATTAAAGTGGGTTAGAGCACTCTGCTGCAACAAATCCACTTTTAGGAAAAACAATGTGATTTTTTGTGATAAGGAAAGTGACGTGGAAATACTGTGAAAAGTGTGGGATGAAAAAATAATAAATGGGAGGATGTATAGACACCCTGCAAGCATATCAGGACAAATGGTCAATAACAACTGGATATAATCTAACCTCTGCGTCAGCGTTTCAAATAATAATAATAATAATTTTTATTTGCAAATTTAACAAAGACAGAAAAGATAAACAACAACAAAAATGAAAGGAAATGAAGGAACGAAAAATAAAGAAAAAACATGAGTACTACTCTTACTTATAGCAATACACCATCCGTTTACATTACAGATACAGTTAAGCATGCAGGTTAATAGAAGCCAAAGAGGTATCCACATGAAACTGGCATTTATATGACATCTTTACAAGCTTTGTGTAAGCAAACCAGTTTGAATGGTCTATAAACAGGTCATCTGAAGGAGCCATAAGCATATCAGTTGTAGAGTTTTCTTTGCTGGTTTCTTCCTTGCATACAGCCACAAGCAGACTTCTGTTCTTCCTTCCAGAATCCCGCTTACCCTGACGTAAGTGTATACCCAAGGGCCGCATGCCCTCGTGGACAACCTTCTAGGGTCTTCATGCCAGTGGTGGGCAGGGCAACAGTCAAAAGTAGGTGGGGATAATGTGGGCGGAGCAATGGATGTGACTCTTACGTTTGTAGAAGAGACTACATTCCGGCTGTGCAAAAGCCAGAGATGACTGTGGCCTAGGGAGAGTCCTGACTCTGAGGGCCACCTTAGGCCCCCAACCCTGAGGTTAAGAGTGTAAGAACAGCCTGCTGGATCCGGCCAGTAGCCCATCTAGTCCAGCTTCCTGTTCACACAGTGGCCAACCAGGCTCCCTGCCCTTGGTCTAGTCAGAGCTTGGAAAAGTTACTTTTTAAAACTACAACTCCCATCAGCCCAAGCCAGCATGGCCACTGGATTGGGCTGATGGGAGTTGTAGTTCAAAAAAAGTAACTTTTCCAAGCTCTGGGTCTGGTATAAATTCTGAGATGCGCTAGTCTGTGATTAGCCCAGGGCATTCCAAAATCCTAGCCTGGATTAAGGCATGAATCTGCCACAAACATTTCAGACTTCAGGTAGTTCAAGAGAGTAGTCATCCAAGTCCAAGGAGAGGGGAAGGTCTATCTCCTCCAGAACCAAAGATGACTGCTTCACTGCCAGTTGGGGCTCAACCTTTGTGGAAACTTCTACTGGGGGGCACAGCTTTGCAGACTGCCTCCTGGGAAGCCTCAGGGATCAGCTCCACTTGGGGTTCTTGGTCCATGACACCTCCTACCTCTGGCAATAGGCAGCCAGGCCCTTATTGGTAGGAATCTCTCCCCCCTGGGTTCTTCATCATCATCATCACCATTGTATTTGTATGCCACCTTTCCACTAAAATATTGTGCTCAAAGTGTCTTACGACAAGGTGAACAGAAATGCATCTCAATCCTTGCAGTATGCACGGTCCTTCCCTATTGCACACAGCCCTCATTGTCACAATTGTGTGGATTTTGCCGGTTAACTAGAATAAACATTGTGAAGGCATCCCTTCTCCCATTCCTATACAATCCACCAACCTCACCTAACAACTGGACCAGGATCCAGTTATTTTGCAGTTACAGCATCATCTCCGAACACTCTACATATGTCTTTTTACATCTATTTATGCAATTTTTATCCCTCCCACCCTCCCAAAGGGGCCCAGGATGGCAAACACATCAATGATGGCGGCAACAACGACAAGCATTTTTAAAGCATTCTAAAAACATATTTGAAAAACTTCTTTGTTGTTGTTATGTGCCTTCAAGTCAATCATGACCTATGGCGACCCGATGAATCAGCGACCTCCAATAGCACATGTTGCAAACCACCCTGTTCAGATCTTGCAAGTTCAGGTCTGTGGCTTCCTTGATGGAATCAACCCATCTCTTCTAAAAACAGTTTTAAAAAATTGTCTCAAGCAGCGATCTCAGGGTTGCCAGGAACAATATCCTTCATCCATCAAATGCCTGGGTAAACAGGAATGTTTTTAAATTCCCCCTAAAAGTCAGTCATGAGGGAGGTAGATGTACCTCACCAGGTGAGACACGTCTCACATTGAATCCACATAACCATTTTCATTCCAATTCTGTAGTTGATCGGGACCCTTTAAAATTCTCACCTTAGGACTTCCGGGAAGGGTGACTTCGCTTGTGCCTGCTTTTGGGACGGGCTCCTGCCTCAAAAGAAGCTTATTCAGATATAAATCAGTCAGAACTTTTTTTTTTTTTGACTGATGAAATTTCTCCCGGGCAGGGAGAAACGTAGAGATCAACCTCAAAAGCCTGTTTTTGTTGGGAGGACTGGATTTCATTAATTTATGAGATAAGGTCCAGCCAACAATGCCGGACGGACTTCCGAACAAGCTCTATCTGTTTAAGCGATACGTTTATCTTTTCTTTAAAGAGAGAACGGACTAACAGGCAAGCACCCTTCTTTCTATTATTTTTTTTACTTGGTTTAAATTGTTGCAGCAAAAGGAGATTTGTCAGATTGATCGGCTTTGGACAACTTCTGGGTGAGCTATAACTCTTCTCTGTTATTCACGAAATTAACAGCTTATCTCTGTTTCTGTCGCAAAAAGCTGTCCTGGAAGTGCATTCTAAAGATATAAACAGAAGAGGGATTTCTATTCCTGATTTCTATTCCGAGGAATATTATATTGTCTGGGACTATTCTCTTTTTGGTTTATTTTACTTTGACGAATCTGCTTCTTCACGACGCCACTAACTGTTTTGATGCTGGGAACTAAATTTGTTTTGCATTCTTGAACATAGAGAGATAAGGCAGGCTGCTCTGTTTATACTGTGATGTCATCAAGCCTGGAATATTAACCCAATTGTTGCTGAAATAAGAAGTGGTTCTTCTTTATTTTTGTTTTGCTTTGTTTTCGTGGTTTTAAAAATGGCAATCAAGAAAGTGGCTGAGAATCTGGAAGTAACTATGTTTCAGAAAATAATGGATGAGATTGAGATAACGAAACAAACCCTGTGACAGGGTAGTAAGGAGCTGAAAATTGAACTGAGCAAAATGACGCAGGAGCTTAAAGAAATAGGGGATCCTGTGAGAGAGGAGAATGAGATCAGAGATGAGAAAAGAAAAAATAAAGGGAAGATACAAGCCCTGGAGATTGGAACAAATGTGGAATTGGAAAAAGATCTGGAGTTTATGGATTTTAGAAATAAAATCTACTGTTTGGAATTTAACGTTATCTCTGAAGAAATTAATGAAGATATTAGAGATAAAGTTATCAATGGCTTGGATAATCTTTTGGACTGGAATGACGTGATGGAGTTTGATATAGAGAAAATCTATGGAATTAACTGCAGCCATGTGACAATGGAAAAACTCTCAAGAGATGAGCCAGTGCATTTTGTAAAAAAGAAGAACAGAGATATGACTTTACAACAGTATTTCAGCAACTTATTCAGAATGGATGGCAAGAAAATATTTGGGATAGAGGAAATTCCCATCAGACTCTTATTATATGACTATGGCTACGACAGCAAGATTATTATGGAATACTGATAATGGAAGATTGGACACTGAAATTACTGGACTTAACAGGACTATTGGAGATGGAAGATGGAACTAATAGGGATAATGGAATAATGGCTATTGAAATTATTGAACCTAACAGATTTTGATGAGATGGATTAATCGAAATGTTTATTTGGACTATGGTTATGACAATAAGATTATTATAATTATTAACGAGATGGATTAATCGACATGTTTATTTGGAGAAAAATTGATAGATATATTTCTTAAAGAATTGAAACCTCTCTTTGACTTTTTGTGGAAAGAATAAAGTAATGTTTATGAGATTTGATGATTAATTAAGATAACTACTGGAGGAAAGTGATTTTATAATATGATTTAAGAGACAGGATTGTTATATATTGTAGACCTATAACTGATTTGATCTGTGACAAATGGGAAGTCAATATTTTATTTTATTTTTGTTCAATTATTTTTGTTTTGTTTTGTTTTTTGTCTTTGAATGTTTTATGATTTTGTTTTGTATGTTTTATGAAAATTTGAATAAAAATTATTGTAAAAAAAAAAAAAATTCTCACCTTAGCATTCAGAGTGCTTACTGTCTCAAGCCCACAGCTGTTATCTCCAAAACTTATCAAACAAGCTGTCCTCTCCTTCATGCAAGCCACTGATAAATCTGTCAAACAGAGCTAGAACCGGGAGTGAGTCTCACAGGAAAGTAATGGTTCCCTTCAGCCAGGCTGATGTGATTCCATCTGTGATTATTTGGGGGGATCCAAAAAGGCAGATATATGATGCCACCGTAATGCTGGCTACATTGAGTTGCCCTGCAAAGTGGTGGCATATTGTCCAGCAACTGCCAAACCAGAATGACAACAGGGCAAGATGCAGAACCATAGCTGAGAGCACTAAGACTATGGATCAGCGCCACCTATCAGCTGGAGGTGTTACTTAAAATCAGGGCAGTATGCTAATTTCAAAGTGGATATCAAAATTAGCAGATATTCAGCATAGCCCTTCCATTTGTGGAGTTCCTGGAGGTTTCTTATCCAAGCACTGAATATACCAGCTTCACTTCAACAACAATACAGCATCAAGTGATGGATACATTTGTCTTGAACTCATTTGCTCACTTAATCTTCCTTTTCCTCCGTTTCTCCTTTGCATCGACACTCTCTCCCTTAACCAGGTGGAATTTAAGCTCCTTTGCACCCTCTGCTGCCCCATTTTGAAGCATCCTTACGATCTTATGACTCCTTCCTATCCCCAATCTCTGCTTTCTCTTCAGATTCCCCCCTTGGTCTCTTTGCTTTTCAGAAATTCATCTTCTTTTAAAAAAATATCTCATCTCTCTCCATTGTTATTTTCTGTGGGCTTTGTTCATTTTATCTGGTTCCTCTTTATGCCTGCATTTCACTACTGATCCTACTTCCTTTGTTTGAGAAGTGATTGAAAACTTAGTGTTTTCCTCTCACTTTTCCCTCCTGATCTATCTGGTTTTTTCCTGATTGACACTGGGCATGCTATCTCTGTTCTCCCCTGAGTGTTCTATTAAGATTACAGGCCTACAGGTAGGGCCATGTCTCTGAACTTCAGTACAGTGCCTGGTATAGTGATAGGAATGGTATAAGGGATTTTTTAAAAGTATTATGATGACCCCAGGACACTCACCAAAGAACTAGCATTTGCTTTCCATCAGTTAAAGCAGTGTCACAGGACCAGGCAGCCTGAGATCTCACTGTATATTCATCCATACAATCTAAAATAACAAAACCTGAAAATCTGTCTAAAAGCATATAAATAATACTGTGCATTCTCCATGTATTGTCCGTTCAATTATCCCCTATATTTTCTATTACTACACTATAGTTATATCATACTAAATATTTCTGTGAATCAGTATCAATATATAAATAACTTATAAATAAAAATATATAAATCAAACTATACAATGTATTTTCTTATTTAATTAAACCAGAACTGTCACTAGAAGCTAAAATGATGAAACTGAGATTATCATACTTTGGACACATAATGAGAAGACATGATTCACTAGGAAAGACCATAATGCTGGGAAAAACAGAAGGGAGTAGAAAAAGAGGAAGACCAAACAAGAGATGGGTTGATTCCATAAAGGAAGCCACAGACCTGACCTTACAAGATCTGAACAGGGTGGTTCATGACAGATGCTCCTGGAGGTCACTGATTCATAGGGTCGCCATAAGTCGTGATCGACTTGAAGGCACATAACAACAAATTATAATAACATGAAATCTCTCCCAGCCCCAAAAATTCCTAATTAACAATATAAATATAAATATTGTGTATTTGTACACACACACAATATTTAGATATATAGATACACTGCCTAGATTACTGCTTGCTATTAATCATACGTCTTTGGATGTTTTCCCCAGATCCTGGACTGAGCCAGGATGCTTGAACTATACAACGGAACAGCCCTGTTTTACCAGCTGTTGTCATGTTTATGATTGCCGGGCCTGGCAACCAAGAGGTCTTCTGTATCTTTCAAAGTTGTGCATTGAGAAGGGAGAATTCCACCTTGTGGTTTATCTCATTACAGTGTTGCAGGAACACCTGCACTGTGCTGACTTTCTCTTCTAAAGATACAGGATCCGTCTCAGGCCCTGAACCTGGCAACCCTACTTATGATGGCTTATGGACATATTCATGACATTGTGGACACTCCCTGATCAAGGGGAAGAGGGGCCTGGTGAAGACATCAAATGAGTCCTTGACTATGAAAGCACCCCAAATCCAGAAGCAAGCTGGAGAAGCACCCACACCTACCATCGAGACGGCAGTGCCACCATTTCTCCAGTCTCTTCTTCCATGTTACAGGCCTCCTTGGCCAAGAGAACTTGTGTGAGTGTGAGATATGCATGAATGGGGATATTGGGTAACTAGCTGGCACAGTTCACATTCTTTCTGGGCGACCCATAAGGGCAGCCACAGCAGTGTGATAACTGGGAACTCTAATAAATCTTTTAAACTTTCATATATCGGTACGTTCATTCCTATTTATGTATTTATTCCGTTTCTATCCCACCCTTCCTCCTGAGGGAGCCCAGGGCAGCAAACACAGGCAAAACAATTTAACAAGAAAAATGTACTAAAAACAGTTATTCCAAAACAATTTCAATTAAAAAAGATTCTAAAACACAGCTAAAAATATTAGGCTCCACCTTGCGGCGATCCTCTGCCCGGTCTGATCAGCCAGTTTTGGATCTTTGGTAATAGCTCATTCCCGTCACGCTTCCAACTTTTCTTTATAAATTTCTTGTTTATTTAACACTATCATCAATTTTGCTAATGCCATCTGCTCCCAGAGAGAGGAGACTAATTTTGTTTTCCTCGGTTTACGCTCGCCTTACCAGAGGTGAAAACCCTCACCCACCCACCGCAAAAAGGGTTAGACTTCTCCCATACCAGAAGATTGATCCAGTCTTGGGAAAGGTGTTCACACACACACACACTCACAACTTACAAAACTCGCTTGCCTGAATATATTGGCCCAGTCCTAATTAATATATATGCATGCTGTCCTGCCAGGTCTGGGTGTAAATATAAATCAGGCAGCTAGAAATGGAAGGAGCTTGGACAACAGGTCTTAAAGAAGCTCAAGGCACCCAGTCAATTCTCCAATTTTACAAAATGGACATAGGAAGAGGGGAGCCTGTGTTACAATTTTGTAACTGCGCCTACAGAAATAATACTTTGGGCGCTGATCCCAGACTGGCTAGACTTATGTATTTATTTATTTAATTGATGCCTTGGCTGACTTTCAATATAAATATTTTCAAGATGGCTCACAACAATAAGGAAAACGCAGCAATTTAAAAAAAATTAAAGACCACAATAAAATGGGAACCATGTAAAAAGTGAAAAACGGCAAATAAAACTGGGAGCAGTAAATAACTGTCATAATATTAGCAGTGAAAACCTTAGGGGAACAACATGGTCTTTGCCTGGCATTGAAAAGAGAGCAGAGACTGCCAGGCGAGCCTCCCTGTGGAAAGGGCTCCACAAATGGGATGACATGGCCCAAGAAGGTCTTCTTCGCAGTCACCAGCCACCTCACCCAAAGGAGGGCCTCCAACAATGCTTTGGACAGGTTGGTGTGGATGAACGGTGCTCCTCCAGGTTCCAAGCTGTGTAAGGGAGAGTCAAAATGTGGTGCCCTCCAGATATTGCTGGGTGACAGCTCCCATCATCCCTGATCATTGACCATGCTGGCTGTGGCTGATGGGAGCTGTAGTCCAACAACATCTGTAGTCCAATGCTGACTATGAATGATGTAAGCCTCTAAAGCAGGAGTGGGGAACCTGTGCTCCTCCAGAGGTTGTTGGATTACATCTCCCATCATAAGAACATGAAAAGAGCCTGGGTGATGGCAAAGGCACACCAGCATCCTATTCTTACAAGTGGCCAACCAGATGCCTAAGGGAAGCCCACAACAGGACCTCAGTGCAAGAGCACTGCCCCCCTCCCATGGTTTCCAGCAACTGATATTCACAGGCACACTGCCTCCAACTGGTGGTAGAACATATTCCTCATGAATTTGCCGTGTTGTTCATTGTTACATGCCTTCAAGTCAATTACGACTTATGGCGACCCTATGAATCAGCGACCTCCAAGAGCATCTGTCGTGAACCACCCTGTTCAGATCTTGTAAGTTCAGGTCTGTGGCTTACTTTATGGAATCAATCCAGCTCTTGTTTGGCCTTCCTCTTTTTCTACTCCCTTGTTTTTCCCAGCATTATTGTCTTTCCTAGTGAATCATGTCTTCTCATTAGGTGTCCAAAGTATGATAACCTCAGTTTCATCATTTTAGCTTCTAAGTGATAGCTCTGGTTTAATTTGTTCTAACACCCAGTTATTTGTCTTTTTTGCAGTCAATGGTATCTGCAAAGCTCTCCTCCAACACCACATTTCAAATGAGTTGATTTTTCTCTTATTTGCTTTTTTCACTGTCCAACTTTCACATCCATACATAGAGATCAGGAATACCATGATCCTGACTTTAGTGTTCAGTGATACATCTTTGCATTTGAGGACCTTTTCTAATTTTTATGAAGTTGTCTAATCCTCTTTTAAAGCCATCCAAGTTGGTGGGCATCACTACAATCTGTTGGAATAAATGCCATATATAAACTATGTGCTGTGTGAAGCACTTTTTGTGTCTGTCCTGAATCTCCCAATATTCACCTTCATTAGATGGCCCTGGTTCTAACATTATTGAAGAAGTAAAACTCTCTGCCCACTGTCTCCATGTCATGCATTATCTTATACACCTCCCCTCCCCAACTAAAAAGCCCCAAATGCACCTGGATCATTTTAGTTGCCCTTCTCTGCACCTTTTCCAGCTCTACAATATATCCTTTCTGGCAAACAGGACTGTGTACAATATTCCAGGTGTGATTGCACCAAAGATTTGTGCAATGGCATTATAATAGTGGCAGTTTTATTTTCAGTCCTTTTCCTAGTGTCCCCTAACATGGGATTGTCCCATTTCACAGCTGCTGTACACTGGGTCGACACTTTTTCATTGAGCTGTGCACTCTAACCAGTGGAGACTGGTGGCTTCAATGTCAGCGGGGCAGTGGAATCCACTCCAGGTTTTAGTCCAAACTTTCAAGGAACTGTCTAAGGTGCTTTCACTGCCAGTTCAAACCCTCTTTGCTTATATGTGAAGTTAGGGCTTTTTGCCCTAATGTGCATCACTTATCATCACTTACTTTTCATCTTTGGTTCTTCTGGCTGGGGCTGGGATGGGAGTTGGAGTAACAGCTGGAAGATCACAGGCTTCCTATCCCTGCTGTAATCCTTTGAACTACCATGGCTCATTGGTAAATCACATAGCACTGAGCTATGGCAAGTGCAAGGAGTGAACGTTTTAAAGAGCTGGAAGGATCTCAGGCAACAGTGCTGGGGAAGACCTTGCAGAGCTGCTGCCAGTCAGAGTGGGTGAGCTGCGGGGGACATGCGGCCCTCCAGATCAGGGGTAGGCGAGGAACTCTTTTCAATTTGCATTTGAAGCTGAATCGATCAAATTCACACTTTCCGAAACAATATGAGAACTGAAACACAGCCATCCTTTACACCTATCCAAATTTTGCAATGCAGTTTGCCAACCAAGCAATGCTTACAAAAATACACAGGGGAAAGTGTGCATAGAAATGAATACATGAGTGAAAAATAACATGCAAAAATGCATTATATGACAAGAAATGCCTTGCAAAAATGTGTACATTAGTCAAAGCTGCCTACACAAATGTATTTACTAGGAGAAATTCGCACTAGAAGAATTTTCATGAGGATTTTTTGTTAAAAAATTGCAATTTGTTTGTTTGTTTGTTTATATCCTGCCCTTCCTCCCAGAAGGAGCCCAGGGCGGCATTGCTGCAGAAATGTGGAGAACTGAATTTAACATTGGAAAAATTGACGGATCATCCATCCCTACTCCAGATGTTGATGGCCACCAGCTTGGATTACTTTAGAGGAGGATTAGATGGATTCATGGCACATGGGGCTGTTGATGGCTACTAACCACAATGGCTACGTTCTCTCTCCGCTGTTGGAGACAGTGTGACTCTAAATAATGGTCGCTGGAATCACAGCGACGCAAGTTCTTTAGCTCTCAGCTCCTGCAAGCAGACTTCCCATTGAGGCATCCGGTTGGCCACTGCGAAAACAAGATGCTGGACTAGATGAGCCTCTGGCCTGAGCCAGTAGGGCTTATGTTCTTATGACGACAGTGCCCATCATTCCAGACCATTGGCCATGCTGGCTGAAACTGATGCGAGGCAGAGTCCAACAACATATGAAGGGCTCCAGGTTCCCAACCCGTGTTAAAAGTTAAAACTACACCTTGTGTGGAATTTGGAAATGAACTGGAAACCAGCGAACAGACCTGGAAATTGAGTTGGAAAGATATTTTCCCATTACTGGGAAATTAATTGGCTTTTACATATGTGTTTTTAAATTTGCATATTTGTTTTTATGTTTAATTGTTGTAAACCGCCCAGAGAGCTTCGGCTATGGGTATTCAAATGCAATAAATAAATATATTACAAATGTGCCTAATCTTGGGTGAAGAAGCATTGGGCTGAGGAAGGTCTGTAGCTCACTGGCAGAGCATCTGCTTTGCGTGCAGAAGGTCCCAGGTTCAATCCTCAGGATCTCTAAGTATCTGAAAGCCTGGAGAGCCGCTGCCAGTCAGTGTAGACAAGACTGAGTCAGATGGATCTGACTTGGTGTAAGGCAGCTCTCTGTTGTCCTGGCCAGCGGGAATGAGGAGACCAGAAATGAAGCAGAAATTGCCAGAAGAAAAAAGGCAGTGAACAAGATTGACGGGGTAGTGATGAGGTGGGTTTGGGGAAAACATTTCCACCCCCAATATATATCTGACAACTGATCCTGAAGAATATTCTGTGGAGCCTTAAAATATGTAAGCAAAGCAGTTAATTTGGACACTGATATACAGCAAGATTAAATGCCGCCTCCCTGCATTAAAGAGGCATGTTTGAACTCACCCTTCAAGTCAATCATCACTCAAGTACTTTTCCAGCCCTCTCTTGGCCCCGGGATGACATTCTGGCTAGTAATGCGCAGCCGAACATGTACAGAATAAATGAGCAGGCTTTTGAGTACCTCTGAAAGGGCCAGACATCACAGGCTTGCTTCCAAAGGGGTTGGAGGGAGGCGAAGGAGGCAATAACATAATTTTACGTAATAGCGATTGTAATGGGAAGCTATTTCTTGACTTGGGAGTGGATTGTATTCACCTTAACAGTCTTTCCAGAAAGGACATTAATAAAGCCATTAGATCGTGCACATCTGACCTTCTTGGAGCTGAAGAAAAAAAGAGGGGCAATTTCTCCCACAAATAACAATTGCATCAAAGTAATGAGATGGCTTTCCTTTTGCTGGATGGCCTGTCCCCAGGGCCCAGGGCCATTCCAATTCTCCTCTGAAATGCATCTTGATTAGGTTTGCAGCCCTTTTCCAAAAGGTGCCTGATGAGGAATTGAAAAACCTAATTGCAATGATTTAGATCCATCTACATTTCTGCCCATTTCCATCACCCTCCCCCCCACACACACACACAAGCAGGCACACACACCATCTCTCACAACTTCGACGGTAAAGCTATTCTTTTTTTTAAAAAAAAAAATCCAGTGGCTCTTTCCCCACCAACACCACTCTTTCCCCAAGAATGCCTCTTAAAAAGAAGTCAGAAACAAAGTCTAGATCTCGAAAAGCCCAAATGGCACATTTACATTGCCATGCCTTACGAAGACAACTGCATGCCTAACCTATGGCATATTGAATGTATCTTTAAGGCAGGAGTCACCAACACAGCACCCATGGATGCCAGTGAGTTTGCCAGTACCTTCTGGGGTGCCCACAAAAGGTCTCAGAAAATACCCCCTTAAAAATCCACAGTACATTAGAGAAGTTTGCTCTTCCTGCTCAAATTGTGCTTGCACTGGTTTGGCTTCTCTTACATTGGACACACATACACCCAAAACACATGCCCATGTTTCATTGGATGCCAGGACTGAATGTGTACCTTCTCTTCCATTCTGAACAGGGGGGAGGTTCAAAGACCTTCTCTCTGTGTGCAAGCATACTGCTGATGCAGGTGCAGGGTTTTTACAAAGAACATTATGCTTTTATGTTGTTCCTAGCTGTTAATCAACTTATCTGTTTCTGACAAGTGCTATCTTAACAGCAAAACCTACTGGAGCATGGAACCCCAGCCATGGGACTCACAGACAAAGAGAAAATGGGCTGGTTCACACACAATGTTAAACTGAGGTTTAAATAAACCTTAGTTAATAAACCACAGATTAGTGTTATGTGCAGACCTAGTCCATTGTCTTAACTATAGTTTGTTAGGGAAAGTAAGCCATAGTTTGTAATTGGCTTACTGACCTCAACTATGGTTTTAGTGTTACATGTGAACCTGGACAATATTATATAACTTGCCCCATGGAGGGAATAGGACTGTGTATGCATTATCTAGGCATGGCCAGCACATAGAGAGGGGAGTAGCAGCGCAGCAGCAAGACCTATCCCTCATCTCCATGCATAAATTGAACCTTATAAACTCCTGTAAGTGCAATCTGGGACCCTTCAGTTTCTAGACCACACATGTAAGAGCCTAATGTCAGTGTCCAGTTTAGATAGTCCACGAGCCATTGCTGGCTCCAAGTTTGGAGGGCCCATGACCCACTCCCTCAGTGAGCCTACCTCCTCGAAGTCACTAGGCCCTTTTATTTAGTTAGTTGTTTATTTCATTCCCATTTATAGACATAAGAACATAAGAACATAAGAAGAGCCTGCTGGATCAGGCCAGTGGCCCATCTAGTCCAGCATCCTGTTCTCACAGTGGCCAACCAGGTGCCTGGGGGAAGCCCGCAAGCAGGACCCGAGTGCAAGAACACTCTCCCCTCCTGAGGCTTCCAGCAACTGGTTTTCAGAAGCATGCTGCCTCTGACTAGGGTGGCACAGCACAGTCATCACAGCTAGTAGCCATTGATAGCCCTGTCCTCCATGAATTTGTCTAATCTTCTTTTAAAGCCGTCCAAGCTGGTGGCCATTACTGCATCTTGTGGGAGCAAATTCCATAGTTTAACTATGCGCTGAGTAAAGAAGTACTTCCTTTTGTCTGTCCTGAATCTTCCAACATTCAGCTTCTTTGAACGTCCACGAGTTCTAGTATTATGAGAGAGGGAGAAGAACTTTTCTCTATCCACTTTCTCAATGCCATGCATAATTTTATACACTTCTATCATGTCTCCTCTGACCCGCCTTTTCTCTAAACTAAAAAGCCCCAAATGCTGCAACCTTTCCTCGTAAGGGAGTCGCTCCATCCCCTTGATCATTCTGGTTGCCCTCTTCTGAACCTTTTCCAACTCTATAATATCCTTTTTGAGATGAGGCGACCAGAACTGTACACAGTATTCCAAATGCGGCCGCACCATAGATTTATACAACGGCATTATGATATCGGCTGTTTTATTTTCAATACCTTTCCTAATTATCGCTAGCATGGAATTTGCCTTTTTCACAGCTGCCGCACACTGGGTCTACATTTTCATCGTGCTGTCCACTACAACCCCGAGCTCTCTCTCCTGGTCGGTCACCGCCAGTTCAGACCCCATCAGCGTATATGTGAAATTAAGATTTTTTGCTCCAATATGCATAATTTTACACTTGTTTATATTGAATTGCATTTGCCATTTTTCTGCCCATTCACTCAGTTTGGAGAGGTCTTTTTGGAGCTCTTCGCAATCTCTTTTTGTTTTAACAACCCTGAACAATTTAGTGTCATCAGCAAACTTGGCCACTTCACTGCTCACTCCTAATTCTAGGTCATTAATGAACAAGTTGAAAAGTACAGGTCCCAATACCGATCCTTGAGGGACTCCACTTTCTACAGCCCTCCATTGGGAGAACTGTCCGTTTATTCCTACTCTCTGCTTTCTGCTTCTTAACCAATTCCTTATCCACAAGAGGACCTCTCCTCTTATTCCATGACTGCTAAGCTTCCTCAGAAGCCTTTGGTGAGGTACCTTGTCAAACGCTTTTTGAAAGTCTAAGTACACTATGTCCACTGGATCACCTCTATCTATATGCTTGTTGACACTCTCAAAGAATTCTAATAGGTTACTGAGACAGGACTTTCCCTTGCAGAAGCCATGCTGGCTCTGCTTCAGCAAGGCTTGTTCTTCTATGTGCTTAGTTAATCTAGCTTTAATAATACTTTCTACCAGTTTTCCAGGGACAGAAGTTAAGCTAACTGGCCTGTAATTTCCGGGATCCCCTCTGGATCCCTTTTTGAAGATTGGCGTTACATTTGCCACTTTCCAGTCCTCAGGCACGGAGGAGGACCCAAGGGACAAGTTACATATTTTAGTTAGCAGATCAGCAATTTCACATTTGAGTTCTTTGAGAACTTTGAGACTGTTGGCATACCAAAGAACTCTCTCTTCAGGTGATGAACGAACACAAAAATAAAAACCAGAATTTTGAGAACTCTCGGGTGGATGCCATCCGGGCCTAGTGATTTGTCAGTTTTTATATTGTCCATTAAGCTTAGAACTTCCTCTCTCGTTACCACTATTTGTCTCAGTTCCTCAGAATCCCTTCCTGCAAATGTTAGTTCACGTTCAGGGATCTGCCCTATATCTTCCACTGTGAAGACAGATGCAAAGAATTCATTTAGCTTCTCTGCAATCTCATCGTTCTTTAGTACACCTTTGACTCCCTTATCATCCAAGGGTCCAATCGTCTCCCTAGATGGTCTCCTGCTTTGAATGTATTTATAGAATTTTTTGTTGTTGGTTTTTATGTTCTTAGCAATGTGCTCCTCAAATTCTTTTTTAGCATCCCTTATTGTCTTCTTGCATTTCTTTTGCCAGAGTTTGTGTTCTTTTTTATTTTCTTCATTCGGACAAGACTTCCATTTTTTGAAGGAAGACTTTTTGCCTCTAAGAGCTTCCTTGACTTTGCTCGTTAACCATGCTGGCATCTTCTTGGCCCTGGCGGTACCTTTTCTGATCTGCGGTATGCACTCCAGTTGAGCTTCTAATATAGTGTTTTTAAACAACTTCCAAGCATTTTCGAGTGATGTGACCCTCTGGACTTTGTTTTTCAGCTTTCTTTTTACCAATCCCCTCATTTTTGTGAAGTTTCCTCTTTTGAAGTCAAATGTGACTGTGTTGGATTTTCTTGGCAATTGGCCAGTTACATGTATGTTTAATTTAATAGCACTGTGGTCACTGCTCCCAATCGGTTCAACAACACTTACATCTCGCACCAGGTCCCGGTCCCCACTGAGAATTAAGTCCAGGGTTGCCGTCCCTCTGACCACTTACTATCTGAAAGATCTCGAAGTGGTTTACAATAGAATACACAAGGTACAATAAAAAAAATCAAATTAATTTGCAAAGCAAAATACATGAACAATATCAATATACATAAACACAGTATAAAAGCCAGAGTAGGCCTCCAGGAACCCAAGTGCAAAAGATTCAGACACTGGAATTCCTTGCATGGGCCTCAGGAAGAATGTATTTGCAGCTGATACTCTGAGCTCTGATAAACCAGGCAGGTAATGGGGATTTAGCGCCCATCGACAACGCTAATGTGATCAGGGAAAATGGAAATGGACTGCCTTCAAGTTGATCCCGAATTATGGTGACCCTATGAATAGGGATTTCATGGTAAGCGGCATTCAGAGGGGGTTTACCATTGCCTCCCTCTGAGGCTAGTCCTCCCCAGCTGGCTAGGGCCTGCTCAGCTTGCCACAGCTGCACAAGCCAGCCCCTTCCTTGTCCGCAACTGCCAGCTGGGGGGCAACTGGGCTCCTTGGGACTATGCCGCTTGCCCACGGCTGCACAGGTGGCAGGGCAAGTAACCCCTGAGCCACTCACTGTGGGGGGGGGATCTTTAGCTGGCCCTTGACACCTAGGAGACCCTAGCGGGGATTTGAACTCCCAGATTCTGGACTCCCAGCCAGACTCCTCCCCACTGTGCTAAACGGGGTCCAAAAACTGTCTGCTTCCTGGGCTTCTGTGGTGAGATGTCTCAGTTCTCGGTGTCTTTGTAGCCAATGGAGAATTTAGATCATTTTGCTCCACTCAGATTAATTTTCTGCTGCTTGGCTCCACTCTGCTCTAGCTCCGCCTCTCACACGCACAGAGTGCATCTTTTTACAAAGTCAGTATGCTGCTAGCTGTGATGTGGGCCTTGGCAGGTGCCCAACCATACCAGCCCTTGAGACTGGCAGGTTTCTGATCTGGAAGGGGGCGGGGACATACTGCCAAGCCAAAGACCCAAAGGCAAAGAGCATGATCCAGGGGAAGCATGGGTTAAGTTCTAGAAACAGCTCTCAAATTGGCCAGATACAAGCTAGCCGGTCCAAGACAAGCAAGAAGGCAAGTCCTAAAGGCAGCAGCCATTAGGCTGAAGCGGTCAAATGGCAGGCAGGGTAGCTCTGTAGATGTTGTTGGACTCCAACTCCCATCAGCATCAGCCAGCATGGCCAATGTCCAGGGATGGTGGGAGCTGCAGTCAAACAACATCTGGAGGGCACCACACTGGTGAGACCCTGGGCTAGAGGCTTGCCATGTGGGGTCCAATGCAGGCAGGTGGGTAATCAGGTTTCTAAAGGCAGAAGTCCAGGGAAATGAAGGCATGGCAAGAAGAGGCAAAGCTTCAGAAGAGTGCAGAGTGCTTCTCTCAGCAACAAGTTGCTCAGACTGGGGAAGCTGATCTGTCTGCTATGGCAAACCGCAGGGCCACCTTCCTGCCACTATCTAGAGAGCAAGCATGAGTTACTGGGCTGCTTTATTTAATTACTTAGCATTTAATTACAGCCTTGTTTTAATGGGGTTGTTTCATTGCATATTTTAATTATGGGTGCTTATATTTTAATGTTTTAATGGCATTATTTTGTGTGATTCTAATTATGGGTGTTTATATTTTAATGCCTGTGCAATTGATTTTGATACTTGTAAACCACTTAGAAGACCATTTTGCCAATATTATATCTGTAATAAGATCTAAGTGATTCCGCAACAGTTTGATGTGGTTCCCTTTCTCCTCCCACCCTGGAAAAAAAAAGATATCCGATTTTGGCACCAAAATAGCCATCAAAACTTGATTGGTTCAGATTGGAACTGGTTTGACAGACCCCAGCTCAGAGTTCCTACTGGTGCTTCAGCTGCCTTCCCACAAACTTGGTCCCAGGCAGTTCTTTCTCTCTCAACGCCCCCCCCACCAGAAAACTCATTTCTAGGTGAGAATCACAGAGCTCCGCCAGATGATGCATGGGTAACTCCTTGCTCACAATGTTCATCACTTAAAGTCCCAAGGATATTCATTTATGGCACAGGATTTGCATCCCATTATCAGAAATGGTGAAAGAACAGTTTTCAACATGCTGCATCAGACTATGTTTGGCCTTTATTGATCATTCATTCTGATTTGTTTGCAGTGTGGTTCTGTTTCAACAAGCATTCATCCTGCATCCATCCTGATTCCCTTGCAAGGTGTTTTCATGTCTTCTCCTTAATTGTTTATTCATTCCACACTTTTCATTGCATTTCTCCATGACTTTCCAAACTGCAAAAGAAAAAAAAGTCTGGGTGTCTTTTTAAAGTGGATTTCTTGTGCTAGGATGACAGATTGCTTTAATCCATATTAAATGTACAAACCTGAAGCTCCAATATGACCTTGAATCCCTCCTGCAAAATACTGACAGTCTGAAAGGACCTACAAGCCATGGTCAGGGTTGTTGGAAAATGTAGCCTCTTGATTTGATATTACATCATTTTGAACAGACAGGGTGATCACTGGCAACAAAGAGGGCATTTTTGGCTGTTTCTCCATGATTAGTATAATGTTTTGTATCTTTATGTTAAAAGAGAGGACTGGAAGAAATTGCGTTGTTCTGCTCTAGTCTATACAATCTCAGTACTATAAACGTGTATTTATTTCATGACAATCATAGTTTCAAGGGTTGATCTTCAGCATTGCTCCATCAATGCCATATTGCTGTTCATTTTCCTGATGTGTCTGACAATGTCTGCCCGTTTGGTTCAGAGCAATTGCCAGCCACTTTGGAGCAGAACTGAATGTGCTACTGACTGCAGGGAACAGACCATGAGTGTTTGTATCTCTTTCCAATTTCTAACCCTTACCGCGTTGCCACGTTGTGGAGATACCTGGGATTATACACTGAGCCCCTTCTGAATGCTGATTGCAGAAGCCACTGCTGAAAATACTCTTGGGTAAAGAACGGAGGTGATTCGCATCTTCTGATTCACACTTTCTGAAACAATATGTGAACTGAAACAGAAGCCATCTTTCAAAATTCGCAGTTCTCTGAATCTTGCAAGCAGTGCTCCAGCCAAGGTATACTAGGGTAAAGTGTGCACAAAATTCATGTTAGTGAAAATAACTTACCAAAACGCATTATATTCGGGGAAATTTCTTTGCAAAAATGTGTACTTTTGGAGAAATTCACATTAAAATGCTGATGAATTTTCATGAGGACTTCTTGTTTAAAAATGTAAAGTCATATGAAAGCGTGGAGAACTGAATTTAAGATTGGAAAAATTAGAATCTGAGAGACACTGAAACTGACAGATTCTCCCATCCCTAGCAAATAATTAGTTACAATCTGATCTTGGATCCTAGGAATACAACATCCTGATTCAGATGATTGCTGAGCATGTGGACTCTGTGTGTGTATGGATCACATCTGCTCTCCTTATCCATGACTTCTACGCATTTATCCGATTACTTATACAGAGCCATAGGCACAATCTCAATCTCCCGGATATGTTCAGTGGTAACTTTAAAAAGGTCTATTTTTGTTACATAAAGACTGAAAAAGCTGTTTTTCATTTTCCTTCTCCTTCCTTTCACACACTGGCATTTCGGGGGGGGGGCGGAAACACTGGTTGCTTTTTAGAGAAGGAATGTGAGGAACCTTTCCTACCCTAAGGACCATATTCCTTCCCAGAGAACTGTCTGGGGGCTGCAGACCAGTTGTGGGTGAGGCCAAAGGCAAAGGTAGACAGAGCAATGGGTGTGACTCTTACCTTTGTTCAGTAGGCCAAATTCAAGCAACACAAGAATCAGAGGTTTCTAGGCATGCCCATTTCTCCACCTGGGTAAGCAAGAGGCATTTTTATGGTTCCCGCCAGGCAAATGCACTCGAGCAATGAGCAGAGCAAGGCTGGGAAGGAGAGTGGCTTGGAGGGAGGGGGTGGCCTAGGGAGAGTCATGAGGGGTGGACAGAGCGGCCTGGAGTAGGGTAGGGGGAGGAATTCCATTCAGTTCGCATTTAAAGGCAAACCTACCTAATTTGTTTTTTCCAAAAGAAGGTACAAAACAAAACACAGCCATCCTTCAACATTCACACCGCTCTGAAGTTCGCAGTGCAGTTCTTCAGCCAAGTAACGTGTCTGTAAAAATGCACATATTAGTGAGAATAACATACAAAAATGCATTACGTTACAGGAAATTGCTTTGCAAAAATGCATATATTAGTCAAAACTGAACGCAAATATATGCATATTAGGAGAAATTCGTACTAAAATGCTGATGAATTTCCATGAGGACTTCTTTTAAAAAAATAATAATCACAAACTGGTTTGGGAATGTGGAGAACTGACCTTAAGACTGGAACAATGAGAAACTGGAATTGACAGATTCACTTATTCCCAGCCTGGGGGACTGGATTTGACCTCTGGGCTTTATGTTGCCCTCCCTTGTTTTAGGCAGATAAATCAAGAGATCATACGGGGGGAGGCGTGTAGTTTGCTAATGTACCTTTTGTTCAATCTTCCATACAGCTTGGCATCCATTCAGAGTGAGTCACTTGTACCTTGACAAGGCACCCCCCAACACATACGCACACACACGCCACGTTAAAGACATTGGCATTCAATATGGAACCAGTTATGGGTGACCTTGGGCCAGTCACTGCCTCTCAGCCCCAGGGGAAAGCAATGGTAAACCACCTCTGAATACCACTTACCATGAAAACCGTATTCGTAGGGTCGCCATAAGTCGGGATCGACTTGAAGCCAGTCCATTTTTCCATTTCATCTCTTTACAGAGAGCAACTCCCAGTTCAAAAATCTAGCTGTTTTAGCTAGCCACTAAGAGGGTGGAATGGCACAGCTAAGATTTATCCTTCACTCTGGATTGCATTGACACTGTACTGCAATGGTGCAAGATGCACACACAGGAAAAGCTTATGGGGAGGAAGCAATGTCCCATTTCATGGCATTTCCCGCAATGACACTAACTGGTAAAACTATGCAGGGGTTTGGATGTGAAATCTGAAGCCTGTTAGCTGACTGCTCCGTGGCTCATCAAAACACTTCCGAGGAAAGTTGTCAACAGCTGGCCGAAGCAGCGTCTCCGTGATGCCTCCGCTGGAGAAACACAAGTTTGCCAAAGCACACGCTTCCTCGCCAGGCCTTCTGGAGGCTTGCATTCCTGGCAGCTGCAAACGGTGCCCATCCCAGGCCTGCCGCCTTGTTTTCCTTGGGAATTGACCCCAGATGGCACTGGCCAGGCAAAACAGTCCCAGAGCTTTTAATGCGAGCCATGAAGAAAATGCTGGACAGCACAGCAGCCTAGCACAGCACCACAGAAAGCTGCCCTAGATCGAGAAAGAACACTGGTCCATTAGCTCAATGCTGTTGACTCTGACTGGCAGTGGCTCTCCAAGGTTTCAGACAGGGATCCCTACCTGGAGATGCCACTGGAGACTGAACCTGGGACCTTCTACATGCAAAGCAGGTGCTCTGCCACTGAGCCACGGTCCTCCCCTGAATGCCGGGGACCTTCTTTAAGCATGGAAATGAATGCACGAGGGCTTCAGTTGCGTGGGGATGCACATGCACAATATCACTAGGTATGCTCCTCTCCCCTCTCGCAAACATTCATGTCTTGAGGGGCAACCTTGGGCAAGCCACGCTCTCTCTGCCTAGCCTACCACACAGGGTTGTTGTGAAGGTGGTGTGGCGGCTACTCTAGATTTAGAGCTCTAGGTTCAAATTTCCACTCTGCCATGCTGTTCCCCAGGTGATGCTGGGCCAAGCACTTTCTCTCTCCCTCAGGGGCAGGGCACCTCATACCTGGAGGGAGCTGAATGCGGTCCTCCATGCCTCTCTGACTGGCCCCCAGAACCCTCCAGAGGCCACTCTCCTCACCAACCCTGCTTTGCATGCTTCTTGCACATTTTTGCCTTGAACTCTGATAGTGCGCCTTGCTTGTCAGGATGGAGGACAGAGAGGAGTGTGTGAATGTGTGTAGAAACAAGCCTACAGTACAAGCAGTTGTTGTTGTTGTTGTTGTTATGTACCTTCAAGTCGACTACGACTTATGGTGACCCTATGAATGAGCGACCTCCAAGAGCATCTGTCATGAACCACCCTGTTCAGATCTTGTAAGTTCAGGTCTATGGCTTCCTTTATGGAGTCAATCCATCTCTTGTTTGGCCTTCCTCTTTTTCTGCTCCCTTCTGTTTCTCCCAGCATTATTGTCTTTTCTAGTGAATCAGGTCTTCTCATGATGTGTCCAAAGTATGATAACCTCAGTTTCGCCATTTAACTTCTAGTGACAGTTCTGGTTTTTTCAGAAGTGCAGGTTCCCTTCATGATAATCACACCACACCCCCTCACAGCCACGCCCCCAGGATTCACCATCTCTTCTGCAGTTGCAGAATTATAGTACCAGAATAAAACTGCTGTGTGCGTAAGCTTCTCCCCATTCAATATATATATATATATATATATATTCAATATATATATATATATATATATATATATTCAATATATATATATATATATATATGGGGGCTAAACGTTGCAAGAAACGTTGTGATTTTAAGAATTCTAAAATGAAGCCAAGTGTGAGATTAGGATTTGGGAGACCAAGGTACTTTGCCATTAAGCTCACTTCTCACTTACCGCAGCAGCCAATCAGCATGAAAGGGGGGCATGTGTTAGCTACTGAGAAGAGTATTCTCAGTGACTAACTCCCCTCCTTTCACTTTGATTAGCACAAGAGGGCAAGGAAGCATGTTGTTAGCCAAGTGAGAAGACTCTTATCAGTGGCTAACATGCTCCCATTTCATACTGATTGGCTCATACATATGGACCCTGCTGGGAGCCTTGTCCCAAAAAAGTAAAGGGTCTGTGATTCCCCCACCCCACCATGGCCCTAGACAAGTACACCCCTGGGTTCAAATGTCAAATTTACAAACTTTGCCCCACCACTACTGCCTCTGGCCCCACCCACCTTTGACATGTGGAAGGTTGCCCAAAAAGGAATGGGACCCTAAGGCTGGAAAAAAATATCCCATCCCTTTTGTGCTTTAACCTACTCCACAGGTGTGTTGTGAGGATCAAAGAGGAGAAGCTGCTCTGGGCTCCCACCCAGGCAGACACCTTATGCAGGACAGCCCCTGTTCAGCTTCCACACGTGTGCATGATTTGTCAAAAGTTGAACAGGCCCACTCGGTGAGATTCAGTGGAAGCCAAAAACACAACTTTCGCCTTGAGAGAATATGATCCAGTGCCGTGGTGGACAACCTTTTGTCTGTCAAGGGCCACGTTCCTTTGGGAGTAATTGCTTAGGGACTGCATGCCAGAGGTGGGTGGAGTCAGAGATTAAGATCGGGAGCGCCAGAGACAAAAGTGCCCTGGCTGTCTCACCTCAAAAAGGATACTGTAGAGATGAGAATAAAGTCCAGGAAAAGGCAACCAAAATGATCAAGGGGATGGAGTGCCGTGCCAGTGAGGAAAGGTCGCCACATTGGGGCTTTTTAATTTAGAGAAGAATTGTGCAAGTGGGGGACATGATAGAGAGATATAAAATTATGCGTGGTCTGGGAAAAATGGGTAGGAGAGAGATTTCTCTCTTACTCTCATAACTTTAGGACTCAGGGACATCCATTGAATGCTGGAAGACAAAAGAAAGTCCTTCACACAGTGCCTAGTTGAAACTATGGAATTTGCTCCCACAAGAATAAATGATGGCTACTAACCTGGATGGCTTTAAAAGAGGATTAGACAGATCCATGGGGGATAAGGCTATCAATGGCTATCAATAGCCACGACAGCATTGTTTTCTCTCTGCTGTCAGGAGGCAGAATCCTTCTGAGATTGCTGGGAATCTCAAATGGGAAGAGTGCTTTTGTGCCTCTTGCTGGCCTCCCAAAGGCATTTGGCTGCCCACCATGGGAACAGAATTCCAGACTAGATGGGCCTTTGGCCTGATTCAGTAGGGCTCTTTTTATGTCCCTGGGGATTAACTAACCCAGAATAAAGACCAATCCAAAATAAAGACTAATATGGATTTAAAAAAAAAAATCATTTCATTTTTATCCATTAAAATACTACCAACTACATACAGAGGGGTGGGGGAAAGCACTTTGAAAAGCCTGGAAAAATAAGGAAGAAATGAACTCTATCGGGGTGGGAAAATGAGCTTCAGGAGACTTCAGGGGCACATGAAATGAGTCTGGGGCCACAGATTGCTCATCTAGAAGGCAGTGAGCCCACTACAGCTTTTAGCCAACCTCATTTTTCCCCAAAGTTATGGATCATTCAGATGCACAACCTGTTTCACTTCCCCTGCCCCTTTCAAATGGCTGTTCTCAACATTAACCAGGACTGGTTTTATTCTGAAAAAGCAATCAGTGAACAAAAGGAATCTTGGTTTTTCTTTTTTTTTCTTTCTTAGAAAAGACCACATTAATAGAGCTGTTTAATTTTTACCTTCACACAGTATTCCATTGATTTGCAGACGTGTGATATTTTAAAATTGCCAGTTGAGGAAGCTGCAAGTGGGTTTGAAAAATCATCTCGCTCCCTTTTTTTGGAGATTGATTTAAAACTGCAACAAGCACCAAATGATTAGCTTTTATAAAAATAGCATCAAGTGTTTTACTTCCAGGGGTACATTATCTGAAGCAATTGGTTACACAAATTGATTTCACTTGATCCGCATGTTTCATGCGTAGGCTTTCAGGGTATATTTACAGCAGCTTGCGGGTCCTTAAAAACTCGGTAGCATTGAGATAGCCAGCTTACACAGAAAATTAATAGCCAGCCTCTGGGCTACACTGTTGATCTAGAGCTTCTTTTCTGTTCAGAATTAATATCATTTTCAATCAGCCCCCCATGCATGACATCCATTTAACAAAAACAATGCAGGGATTGTTCCTGATCTCCTTTTGTTGGAGGGGGGCACACTGCGTAATAATTACTGCTTCAGAGTTTATAAATGATACAAAGATTAGGATAGTGGGAGGCACCATGCTTCCAAATCCCAGTTGCTGGAAACCGCAGGAGGGGAGAGTTGCTGTTGCACCTAGGTCCTGCTTGTAAGCTTCCCATAAGCATCTGGTTGGCCACTGTGAGAACAGGATGCTGGATTAGATGAGCCCCTGGCCTCATCCAGCAGGCTCTTCTTATCTTCTTATACAGAGGCTGCAGTGTGCAACAAAGGACCTTTGCTCTAGGGGTAAGGAACATGAAGCCTTCCAGATGCTGTTGGACTCCATCTCCGGCCATCCCTGATCATTGGCAATGCTGGCTGGGGTGATGGAGCTGATAGGGAAATATCCTTATTCCTGATCAGGCCGTCTGTCTATCTGCCTTATACTGACTCAAATCACTGGTCCATCTAGCTCAGAATTGCCTCACTGGCAATCGCTCTCCAGGGTTGCAGACAGGTAGTCTTTCCTAGCCTTACCTGGAGACACTGGGGATTGAACCTTCTACATGCCAAGCAGATGCTCTACCACTCACCTATAACCCTTCCCCAAATTTCATAGGAGCATATTGAAGGAAGGTGTGTGAATGGATGCAATCATTCCAGTTCAGCCATCTAGAGAGGAGGCGGTGTGCTTGCCTGGGAAATGCATAAAGATTAGCAGTGGGATAACAGAAGCTGCTCACAGAAGAGGCTGTGTTATACAGTGCTTAGAGTGTCGGACTAGGGCCTGGGAGACCTGGGTTCCAATCCCCACTCAGCCGTGAAGCTCTCTGGGTGACCTTGGGACAGTCTTGTGTGTGAAGATAAGATGAGGAACAAGGGGATCATGGAGGAGGGATATAATATTGATTTTTTTAAAAGGAAAAGGAAATACCCAGCAAAAAGTAAGACTGGTCAGGCCTGAGCACATCTAAAAGAGACAAAAATGTGCAAGATTGCCCTTTCCTTTGCTTCTTTACAAAGGTTGTGCAGACGCCAAACCCAGTCCCATGTGTGATCTTGAAATGTGCAGAACAGATGGGGGTGAATCGCTGAGGTCCAGTCCCGTTTCCCTTTTGATACTCTTTAAAGGGGCAGTTTCACACAAGATGCAGGAAACCTTGAGGGTCATTTCCTGCCTTCCGAAGAGAGAGGGAGAAACCTCCAGAGAGATCCCCACCCCTCCCCGCCACCATCTCCAGGAAAGAGGGCTTGCGAATGTGAAATGAGCTCCTTGCAAGGTCAGAGGAACAGATGTGTCACTTACAGCTTCCCCACTTGCAGATTGTGAGAACTGGGGAGGGCACCAAGCCGTGCGCAGATGACAGGCTGGAAGAAGAGTCCAGACGAAGGGACGGCTGCCTACATCACGCTGCAGTCATGCTGCCTATTTAATATGTCACAAAGGCAGTATACTTATTTCCATCACTTTCCATTCCATTTGTTTTCACTGCTAATTTCTTCAGTGCAAGTCAAATAATGAATGTGTGCCAGGAGCAAAATAATAAAAATAATGAAAATGAAAAAATAGCCACCCGCTCCAAAGCTTCCATAAAGGGCTGTGAAGTATAGAATGCCTGGCGACCATAAGGACTACTCTCTTGCTCCAGCATGAATGACCTTCAGCTCTGAGACAGGGATGGGCGAATCTGTCAGTTTCAATCAGGAACACAGGAAGCTATCTTAAACAGAGTTAGGCTATTGGTCTGTACTGACTGGCAGAAGATCTCCAGAATTTCAGACGGGATTGAACCTAGGGTGGTTTCAGGCTGTCAACATCTGAACGCAGCAGCTGTTTGTGCCCTTAGTATGTCAGTGTACCATGCCCCGGCACAACCATTACAGTTCCAAAGGCCTTCCAGAGGTACACTGTGCCAATGCTGAGCATCAACTTGAAAAGGTTACTAGTGACTGGAGGCATTTCCTCGGCTGTTACAAGCTAATTAAGATGTTGTCAGGGGAGCCACCAGGATGGAATCAGGCAGGTTTAAAGTGTGACAGAGTCTGCATCGAGGCAGGCCCTTCTGCCCACCACCTATTGCTATTGAGGACATATAAGAACATAAAAAGAGTCCTGTTGGATCACGCCAATGGCCTCACAGTGGCCAACCAGATACCCCAATGGGAAGCCCGCAAGCGGGACCTCACTCTCTCCTCCTGCAGTTTCCAGCAACTGGTAGTCAGAAGCATCCTGCCTCCGACTATGGCTAATAGTCGTTGATAGCCTTGTCCTCCATGAATTTGTATTTTAAAGAAATCCAAGTTGGTAATCCTCACCACTCCTCATGGGAGCAAATTCCATACTTCCTCTCCTGATCAGCCCACCCACTCCACACCACGTGCCACTGAACCACAAGTAGAGAGCCAAGAAAATACTAGCAGATGAGTCAGGCAAGGTAGCCAAGCCATATACTGTCCTGACCCTGAGGGATCGGCCGTACCTACAGAGCCTTCGGACTCTGACAATTCCAGATGCCGGATTTTCCAATGTTAAATTCAGTTCTCTACATTTCTACAGTGATCTGCGATTCCGTAGGAGCAAATTCCATACTTCCACTCCTGGAATGAAATGTGGAGAACCGAATTTACGATTAGAAAAATGAGAACCTGAGAGAAGCAAAACTGATAGATCTTTCCCTCCCTAGTCCCCATTCATCTTCCTCAGGGGAAGCCTTCCCAGGGTCTGGGCCGGGTGGGATTCTGACGCCTGACCACTGGTGAAGAAGCAGCTCCCTTGGGACTTTGGCCAGCTATTAGATTTGTAGCTGCAAGCTTCTCCAAAAGTGGGGAAATGGGCACCAACACTGTAGATGGCCAGGGGGCAGTATAGCAGCGGCGACCTCAGTACGGGTCAGCTGACAATAAGTGGCCAATAAGGCCTGTTCCTATAGAGCAGCCATTACCAGCTTGTGCTAGCCGGGGCTGATGGGAGTTTTAGTCCAGACCATCTGGAGAGCACCAAGTTGGCAAAGGCTGATATAAAGCTTCTGATACCAGCCCAACTGCTGCATTGAGCAATGCAGATCAGCTTTCCCCAGCCTGGCACCCTACAGATATTTAGGACTACAGCTCCCATCAGCCTCAGTCTGTATAGCCAACCATCAGAAATGATGTGAGTTGTGGTACAAAACATCTGGAGGTCACCAGGATGAGATCTCAGACAAGCTGTCCTAATTAACTGGCTTGTACCCAGACAGACAGAGAGAGAGGCAGGCAGGCAGGGATATTCAATGCTAACCCCATTCAAAGTAGAACTATTGAAGTTAATGGATATGACTAATTTAGGTTCCTTAATTTCAATGGGTCTACTCTGAATAGGGATTAGTTGAATACAACCCATTGTGATATGTGCCCCAGACAGCATGGCTACCTTAATTATTTCTTTCCTCTCACAGCTTTTTAATCTCCAAAGGTAGTAGATAGCCTGTGATTCAGTTCAGACACAGTCTCTTAGTAGCAGAGCTTTGCTCCATTACCAGAGACAGACACATTTCAAATGACTTCCTCTTGCCCCCAAACTTGTCAACAATCCTGCAGTCATTTAGCACTGCAGTCCTCGTGCAAGAGACTCACACCTGACTTGCAACCCTAAGATCTATTATTGGTTTTACCCAAACAAATATAATCATAAATTTATGCAGCATCCTATAAATGGCAAGGTTTCTAACGAGATGTTGTCACTGTTCGCCCCCCCCGTTGTTTTCCATTATTTTGTTGGGTGGTTTTGTTTCAGTCCCACCTAGGAACAGATGCTGTGCAGTCAGAAAATATAGACAGGAACCCCAGGAGAGTTTTGATGGGAATTGAAATTCAGCAGCATGTATTCCATGCTTTGCACACATAAGGCTTCTGTTTTCAGGATCTAGCAGTGGTCTAAGACAGAAGTGGCAGAACATCATCATTATTATTAAGATCAGAATTTAGTACCTGCCCTTCACCCAAAGGTCCCCAGGGCAAGTTACAACAATTTTAAACGCACAATTTTAAAAAAAATTAAACACATTGTTAAAAACAGTTAAAAACAACCTAAACAACATCACAGAGAGCCAGAGGGTAATTGTTTCCTTCAGTCAGTGGGTAAGCTGGTCATTATGTCCATTCTACAGATGGGCAGCTCTGAACCTTGAACATTTCAATATCAGAAGTTATGGATGGGTGAATCAGTTTATTTCTAATCCATCTCACTTTTGCATGCATTGATGTATGTTCCATCTATGGATGGGGAAGAAATCCAGTTCAGCTTGCATTTAAAGGCAAACTGATCTAATTCACACTTTCCAAAGCAAGTTGTTAACCGAAACACAGCCACCCTTCAAAATCCACACTTCTCCAAATTTTGCAATGCAGTTCTCCAGTATATGTGCTAGTGCACATATAAATGCATATATACATGAAAACAGTAAACAAAAATGCATCATATTAGGGGGAACCGCTTTGCAAAAACTGGGTATATTAGCTAAAACCATATACAAAAACGGGTTCATTAGGAGAAATCTGCACTAAAATGCTGACAAATGTTCATGAGGACTTTTTTCGGGGGGAAACAAAATCATAAACTGATGTTGAAATGCAGAGAACTGAATTTAATATTAATTTCACTGAATTTAATATTAATAACGTGAGAGAAACTGACACTGACATATTCGCAGACCTCGAGTTTCATCCCAGTTCCACATTAGTTGCCATCGCTATACATGAATGCAACTATAGAGGGATGATCTTCTTCATATAAACTTTTTTAAGGTGATTGATAACCATGCAATTCAAAGCCTCCTGGTGGTATGGTTTGTTTTTAAAAATCAATTATTAATACATCATTATCTTAATTACTGTATCAACATTTTTATTATTTATTGCCACCCTGGGCTCCTGCTAGGAGGAAGGGCGGGATACAAATCAAATAACAAATAAATAAATAAATAAATAAGTGTTTATTTAGAAAGTCGCTGCTATTCTGTTGTGAAATTAGAGCTTTCACTACATGTTGGTCATTTAATGAAGATGGCGGCCGCAGTTTCCCTAAAGTACTGATGCCCCTGCCACCATCTTAGTTGATGGCAGAGATGCGCACGCATAGCACACACGCGTGCCATCGACAAAGATGGCGGCAGAGGCTTCATCCCCTTAGGGAAACTGCAGCCGCCATCTTGGTAAATGGCAATAGTAAAAGCCAGGAGACAGGTAAGTGGGGATGTGGGGGGCGCCTCACACGCGCGAATGTGCACACATGCTGGGGCCCAGGGCAAGCTGATGCCCAAGGGCCCCGGCATGCCTGGAGCCGGCCCTGGTCCAACTGATCACAATACTGCTTTAGTGAAATCATATCATTAAAAAAATGCAACTGGAGGAGGTAGATTTGCCATAGAACAATTCACACCTTTCTTGTTAGAGAATGTATGGGTCAATGCAACTAAGCCCACTGGTATTACTTCACTGGATTGTGTCCATGGATTGTAGTAGGACAAGTTGTTAGTAGCAGTACTACTAGTTGTAGTAACAATAGTAGCAGCATTGACATTTGTAAGCCACTTTACACAAAATAAAAGTCTTCTGTTCTTTGTATAGGGTAATTCTTGTGTGATTTCTGCTGTGTCTATTAATCTCTGGAACTGTGTTTTATTTAAGTTGTGTTCAAGGACAAGAATTGGCCTTTTCAGTGGTGCCTCCATGCTTATGGAATGCTCTCCCCGAGGAGGCACACCTGGCACCTTCCTTATCTACTTTTAGGTCCGAGGCAAAAATGTTTATTTTCTCCCAGGTATTTGGCTCCTAATTTTGGAGGGCTTTTGGAGGACTTTGATGGTGTAGCCTCTTTTAGAGAGTGGGCTGTGTCACTGCCTTTACATTTATGTACAGCTGGTTTTTTTAACAAAAACTTTTTATTTTGTTTTAATCTTTTGGAAATGGACTGCCTTCAAGTTGATCCCGACTTATGGCGACCCTATGAACAGGGCTTTCATGGTAAGCGTTATTCAGAGGGGGTTTCCCATTGCCTCCCTCTGAGGCTGAGAGGCTGTGACTGGCCCAAGGTCACCCAGTCAGCTTCATGGCTGTGTGGGGATTCGAACCCTGGTCTCCCAGGTCATAGTCCAACACTCTAACCACTGCACCACACTGGCTCTCTTTAATCTTTTACACTGGTTTTAATCTTTTATTGACTGTAAATGCTTTGAGCTCACATTGTGAAGCAGCTAACAAATTTAATAAATAAATAAATATTCACATTTTAAAATCTGATCTGTGTTTCTCTGGCTGAAATATATATTTAAAAAAGGGGCTCAGACTGAGTTAACAAGATGAAATAAAACAATTAAAAGCCATTTGAAACCAGAAAAATATAAAAGAATAAACAATACAAAATACATACGAACTTAAGAATATAAGAAGAGCCTGCTGGATCAAGCCAACAGCCCATCTAGTCCAGCATCCTGTTCTCACAGTGGCCAATGGGAAGCTCACAAGCAGGACCTGAGTGCAACAATGTTCTTCCATCCTATGGTTTCCAGCAACTGGTATTTGGAAGCATACTGCCTCCGACAGCAGAGGGAGGATATAGCCATCAGCATTAGTAGTCATTGATAACCTTATTCATTCATTCATTCATTCATTCATTCATTCATTACATTTGTATACCGCCCCATAGCCGAAGCTCTCTGGGTGGTTTACAACAATTAAAACATTAAAAACAAATATACAAACTTAAAAACACATTTTTAAAAAACAATTTAAAACCACATGCTAAAATGCCTGGGAGAAGAGGAAAGTCTTGACCTGGCGCCGAAAAGATAACAGTATTGGCGCCAGGCACACCTCATCAAGAACATCATTCCATAATTTGGGGGCCACCACTGAGAAGGCCCTCTCCCTTGTTGCCGTCCTCCCAGCTTCCGTCGGAGTAGGCAACCGGAGGAGGGCCTTTGATGTTGAGTGTAGTGTATGGGTGGGTTCGTGTCGGGAGAGGCATTCCATCAGGCATTGTGGTCCCAAGCCGTGTAAGGCCTTACCCTTTATGTCTAATCCTATTTTAAAGCCATCTAAGTTGTTGGCCATCACTGCCTCTTGTGGGAGCAAATTGCACAGTTTAACTATGCACTGTGTGAAGTAGTACTTTCTCTCACCTCTCCTGAATCTTCTACCTACCCCACTGGAAGAAACACTAAAAGAAAAGTACCATTGTAGGAGGCAACTTAATTGCCAAAGTCCTGATTGGACAAAAAGGTCTTAGCCTGGTGCCTAAAGGCTGATAATGATGGTGCCAGGATAGAGATGGGGGAGAAATTTGATTCAGTTCACATTTAAAGTCGAGTCTATCAAATTTTCACTTTCCAAAACAACATGAGAAGTGAAACACAGCCATTCTTCAAAATGCACACTTATACGAATTTTGCAATGCAGTTCTCCAACCAACCAATTTTTCCAAAAAGTCATATATGAAGGGAAAGGGTGCATGAAATTGATATACTGGTGAAAGTAACATAGAAAACTGCATTATTATTGGAGAAGTTGTTGGTAAAAATGTGTACATTAGTAAAAATTGCATACAAAAATATGTTTTATCAGGAGAAATTTGCACTAAAATGCTGGAGAATTTTCATGATGGTTTTTTAAAAAAAAAAACACTCAAATTGCTGCAGAAATGTGGAGAACTGGATTTAAGATTGTAAAAATGAGAAATGGAAGGAAGCAAAATTGACAGGTCTTTCCATTCCTAGGCCAGGCACTTCTCCTGGGGAAAGCATTTCCACAGACAGGGAAACCCTTTGGGGCCAGTTAAATGAATATGGTGGGGAGGAGTTGCTTTCCTTTCAGTGAGGTTTCTACCCTATTTGCTCAATGTTATTAGCAACAGCAGTCCACCTTCACAGGCAAGAAGCAAAGCTTGTTGGGGGCAGAGGGAGTCCCCTGGCCAGCAAAAATTAGCGCTTTAAAATGGCAGACAATAAATATTTGAGCACTTGTGTTCAGAGTCGGCTCCTGCCTCCAGTCATAAATGTGTCAAGTCTAAACACATCTCACACAAGAGGCAAATCAACTTTTTTGGATGGCCCGTCAAAAGCGCTGGGTAAGGAAATGTGATAATTTCCATCTGAGAAAATTGTCACCATGAAACCATGAAACCATTACACAGGTGAACAAGATCTCTCTCTTTAATTTTCTCTCTCTTTTGAGGGGAAGGACCATAGCTCAGAGGTAAGCATCTGTCTTACATGCTCCAGATCTCAGGTTCAGTCCCCAGCATCTGCAGGCAGGGCTGGGGTAGATTCCCTGTCTGAAACCCTGGAATGCTGCTGCCAATCAGTGTAGACAATACCACACTAGATGGACCAGTGAAGCTAACTCTGTATAAAGCAGCTTCCTAAGTTCTAAGATTGCTTGACCTCTTTTCCTTTGGAAAGCAAATTGTTAATTGCCTCGCTCAGAAATAATATACCAAAGGCATCTTCATCTGTGGCCTAGGTGTCACGCAGGTGGCAAACCGGCTCCTAGGCTGTACCGCTTCAGATGAGGGATGGAGTTCAGGGATCAAGGATTTCCAATTACACAGAGACAGCTCTGTGTACATGCAGCTGTATGGGAGCTCTTTACAGATGTTTTAAGGAATTCACATCTGTTGGAGATGGAGATGGAGCCATGATACTACCTTCTTCACCAAACACACCCATGTGTGAACACTCAACAAATACTTGAAAATGTATGTACGGGGCTAGGGTCTGTAGGGTGGATGTCACACACTATAGGTCTGGTTTATAGTATGGTAGCCTATGGTTGGAGACTGGCCCTGACACATGCCACAGGATGAACACTGCTGGTGTGACTTCAGTAGAAGTACAACTGTTCCTTATTGTTGCACAGCTTAGTCGGGTAGTGTAATTTAATCCCGATAGATTTCACACTGCATCAGAGTTGCCTATTTTAGCACTGAGTCAGTCCCTTCGCTAATAACAGCATTGATATGGTACTCAATTTTAAAATAAAAACTGCTTGGCTTAAACATGTAGGGTTGCATTCAGAATTAATCCTACTGAGGCCACTTGACTCACTTGAAATTAATAGACATGTGTTCATTAATTTCAATGGGTCTCCTCTGAGTAGAATTTACAACTCAAATTATATGGTTATAATTAGGGAATAGACAGATTTTGAGCTCGACTCTACCACAGACTAGACAGAAAGGCAGAAAAATGCTTCAGTTCCTACAAATACAGAATCACAAATGCACTAACGGCACCTTTTTTTGGAAGGGGTATCAAGCCGCAGGGCGTCTGCATGTGCACAAGACAGAGAGAGAAAATGGAAAGATTTGTGTGTCCATATGAGAGAACTAGAGAGGGGAAAGTGTGTCTGTGTGCGCTCACAGGCCATCTGTGTGTCTTCGCCTGACTGACATAATTGTCAAGAGGTGGAGGAGGAAGCAGTGGTGAGGGTCACCCCATTTGCTTGACTTGCTCGCCCCACTCGCCACCCCCCGGGTAGCGAGTGGTCGGCACTTCCTTCCTTCTTGTCAAGCGGTGGGGGCCACTCAATATGGCATCTTTGTGTGTGCGCAAGAGAGAGAAACTGAGCAATGTATGTCTATGTGTGTCCATGTGAGAGAAAGAGAGAGGGAAGGGAGGTCAGTGTGGAGCATGTGTGTGCAGGAGAGAGCAGGCTATGGAGGTCTGTGCATGAGAGACATAGAAAGAGTAAGGTTAGTAACTACGTGTAGGGATGAAAAGAGCTGTCAATTTCAATTCTCTCCGTATCTCATTTTTTTCCATCTGAATTTCTCTTCTCCACATTTCTGCAGCAATTTGTGATCTATTTATTTATTTATTTATTAAAATCCTCATTAAAGTTTGCCAGCATTTTAGTGCGGATTGCTCCTAATAAAACACATTTTTGTAGGTAATTTGACTGATGTACACATTTTTGCAAGCCATTTCTTGTCATATAAACCGCCCAGAGAGCTTCGGCTATGGGGCGGTATATAAGTACAATAAATAAATAAATAAATATAATGGCTTTCTGCTTCACTCGTGTATTCATTTTTATGCACACTTTCCCCTAATATATGCACTTTTGTAAACATTGGCTGGTTGGCGAACTGCATTGCAAAATTCAAACAAATGTGAATTTCTAAAGGTGGCTGCGTTTCAGTGCTCATACTGTTTTGCAAAATGCACATTTGATAGATTCAGCTTGAAATGCTAACTGAACTGAAATTTTCACCCATCCCTAATGTATGGTAAGTATGCAACGGGGGTGTACATAGGCATGTGTGGTTTGTGAGGGAGAAGGTTGCATGCATGAATGTTTTTAACTGTGTTTTAGGATATTTTTAATTGAGATTGTATTTGAAATATTTTAACTGTGATTTTAGAATGCTTTAAAATACTTTTTATTCTTGTTAAACTGCTTGGTTTTATGTTTGCTACCCTGGATTCCTTCATGAAGGAACAGCAAGATATAAACTGAATAAATAAGAAAATGAGAAGAGCCTGCTGGATCAGGCCAGTGGCCCATCTAGTCCAGCATCCTGTTCTCACAGTGGCCAAACACAGGCCCCAATGGGAAGCCACAAGCAGGACCTGAATGCAAGAGCACTCTCCCCTTCTGGTTTTCAGAAGCATACTTCATCTGACTATGGTGGCAGCACACAGCCATTGTGGCTAGTAGCCATTGTTAGCCTTATCCTTCACGGATTTATCTAGTCATCTTTTAAAGCCATCCAAGTTGGTGGACCTCACTTCCTCTATTTAAATAAATAAATAAATGTGTGGTGTATGTGTGTGAGAGAGATGCATGTGGGTCTGTGGGTGGGTGTGCTGAGTGTGTGTATGTGCTTATTTTGCCTAGCTGAGGAATGTGCCTTGCTGTTGTTAGACAGCAACAGCATCAATGTGTGTGTGTGTGTGTGTACTATTATTTCCACAGTTGGGATCATCAGGACATACCCGACTTCCCATGTTAAGCATGAGGCTGTGTTAAGGCACATCCCACAGCAGCCATTTTGTGTTATGTCATGCCCATGGCAGCCATTTTGTGATGGGCACTCACAACACTTTGCCAAAATGAACTTCTAATTTTGTTTTTGTTTTTTTAAAAAATAATATTTTATTTTATTAATTCTTTAGAACTCAAAGTAATAAACGGCATCTTTAAAGTGTTAAACATTTTTATTTTTATTATGTATTTTTATTTATATTATCAACCTTTTATTAAAAAAACACTACAAATTCCGTGAAGGAGGAGGAAGGCGACGCAGGATGAGGAGGGGGTGGAAGAGGCATTTTATAATTTATCAAGATATAAAAAAACCTGATGAGAAGGATAAGAGGTAGGTAGGTAAAAATGGTGCTAATGATTAAATCTCTCCCCTACACAAATGCAAATATGGGAAGGATAAGCAGTTTATTTTCTTTCATCTCTGATGTCAAGGATGTTTCTAAGAAATGTCTCTGAGTGAAGACCAAAATCCGTTTCACAGCAAACCTATTATAAGTTGACATGGCAATCAATGCATCATGACACTCTTGTCAAATCTGCCCACAACTCCATCTTTCATGCAATGATTTGCAAGATATGGCAGGGAAGAATGTGCACCCAGATAATTTAATTCCGGTTGTGGGTGGCCCACTTAACAACCATCACCTGACACTAGTGCAAAGAGTCAAGGCCCGGCCTTGGTTGACAATAAAGCTTACATGCCCTGAGGAAGCAAGTGAGGTGCCTTTTTAAAGGTCAGGAGGAAGGAGCAAAGAGAAAATCCCTGCCGCAAGGCCCGCTGTAACAAAAACGAAAGATGATCTAAGCTTGCCAGTCAAACAAAAGGAAATTCATTCCCACAGGCGGCAGCAATGGCCACCAACTTGGATGTCTTTAACAGAGGATTAGAAAATTCATGAAGGATAAGGCCATCAATGGCTAATAGCCACCGCGGCTGTATTCTACATCCACCAACAGAGACAGGATGTCTCCGAATACCTGAATAGTTGCAGGAAATCTGATGTGGGAAGAGCATTGTTGCACCAAGTCCTGCTTGTGGGCTTCCCATTGGCATCTTGTGAAAATAGGATGCTGGACTAGATGGGCTACTGGCCAATCCAGCAGAGCTCTCCTTAAGTTTTTATGAAAGCAGTGGGAAGAGTCCAGCCAGGTTTCACACTTTTGTCTACAGCATTTTTTTTTCTTCCATTGGGTTTCCATAGTTCCCTGGAAAGAGGGACTGACTGCTGAACCACACAGGGAACTGTAGCTCTGTGAGGACAATAGGGGGTCCCTCTAACAATTCTTGGCACCCTTCACAAACTACACTTCCCAAGGTCCTTTGGGGGAAACCATGACTGTTTAAAGTGGAATAAATGTATAATGTGAATGTGGTCCAAGTGTGATCGATGCCAGGGTGATGGAACAACTAGGTTTTGTGTCTTATTTTCACATTTTTCCCTAGCCTTCTTTTTTCGTTGAGGGTAACTTTCTTTGAGGGTAACCCCGAGATGCAAAAAAGTTAAAATACTGCAAATGCAGCACAGTAGCCAGATAGGTTGGTGGAGGCCACTTTGTGTGCCAAGTGAAAACACAGTATTCATTCATTCACACACACACACACACACACACACACAGACACACACACACAGAGTCATATTTCACTTCCACAGTTCTTTATCTCCATTCTGCTGCCCCCTTCCTTCTCTTTTATCCATGTTCTTGCCCTCCGGCTCCTTTTTCCCTCCATTCTTCTCCACCACCATCCATTTTTAAAAAACAATTGTTTTCTCCACTCCACCCATCTCACTCTCCCCCTCCCCCCTCATCTCCTCCTCAACACCCACAGAGCACGAGGGAAGAGCGACACTGCACAGAAGCCCAGTTTGAGGCACATGACTTTTATCCGCAAATCAGACGAGCAGATGACTTCCCCTGCTTCCCCCCCAAGTAATGCCCAAAAGTAATGCTGGAAACATTGCAATTACTCCACAAAAATAATAAAATTACTCCTAGTTCTATTACAATCAAAATGCAAAGGAATTACCCACTCGTTCCTCAAAAAACTAATGAATTGCAAGTAATTCGTTACTTGTAATGAATTACTTCCAAGCTCTGAACTATAGACAGTTATATCTCCCCCCCCCCAGGTCTCTGCTACTTTTGAGATTTTCTTTGTGATATTAATGGCATCGTAGATCTCTTCATCTCCTTTGCACCTGTAATGCCTGACAGGTGAGGTTTTGCTTTGTCTTTCCGCAGGGAATTGTCTCCCAAACACAGCCTGAATCCTGTTTGCCATGGCACACTCCATCCTTTCCCCTTCCCAAGCCTGCAGTAATAACCTCCTTTACTTAATCCTCCCATCGCCACTGATGTATTCCCTGTGTTGATGCATGCTATAAAAAATAAACTATGCCTTTGTTTTGCGTAATGATTCGCATGTCCTGTGATCCATGAGCGAGAGGCAGCCAAGGTGCGTTGTCAGCTGCTAAGCTACCCATAAGCTGGGGGCAGAGGGTAGCTCCTTCAAGAAGCAAATTATGGGTTGCTATGGAATATTTGCAGCCCCACCTACAGCATGCAATTCAGTGGCCCAAAGAATAAGCCCAATTCATCCACACTTAGATATTGGAGGTGGGAAGCACATTCAGAAATATTTGAGCTTCTGGGCTGAATGCAGAGGCTTAGATGAAGGGTGGGAAACCCTTTTCTGCCCAAAGGCCCCGTTCCCTTCTGCACAACATACCAGGGGTCACATGCCATTGGTGGGCAGGGACAGAGAAAAAAATGGGCAGAGCAACAAATGCAATTTTTACCTTTGTACAGTAGGCTGGTTTCTACACACCCTCACACATCCCCCTCTATCCTTCATCCAGGCAAGCAAAATGAGAGTTCAAAGACACACTCCAGTCAAGCAAAATCACTCAAGGACAGTGCAAAACAGGGCTGGTGTGGGTTATGGCTGAAGGGGGTGTGTGGCCTGGGGAAAGCCCTGGGGGCCACACAGAGAGGCCCAGAGGGCCACATTTAGTCTCCCTGGCTTAGACAAGTTCCACATCCCTGGCTTCAACAAAAGTGTTGGGGAATTTTTAAGAGAGGCACAGAGCAGTCTAAAATGTGCAGTGAAGCTTTGTAAAGATAAAACAATGCTCCACAATGCTTCAGTTATTCCCATCGGAAATCCATGAATAAAATCCATGCATCAAGATGCTATTTGAAAATGAATCATCTCTCATGGAGGTGAGTGAAGAGTGCAAAAAACAATTGAACCAAACGCAAAAGAAATTCCTTGGTGTCATGACCTTCCTCCTGCTGGGAGGAAGGGCGGGGTATAAATCAAATAATAAATAAAATAAATAATTAATAGAATCATAGAATAGTAGAGTTGGAAGGGGCCTACAAGGCCATCAAGTCCAACCCCCTGCTCAGTGCAGAGATCCAAATCAAAGCATTCCTGACAGATGGCTGTCCAGCTGCCTCTTGAATGCCTCCAGTGTCGGAGAGCCCATTACCTCTCTAGGTAATTGATTCCATTGTGGTATGGCTCTAACAGGAATTTTTTTCTGATGTTTAGTCAAAATCTGGCTTCCTGCAACTTGAGCCCATTATTCTGTGTCCTGCACTCTGGGACAATGGAGAAGAGATCCCGGCCCTCCTCTGTGTGGCAACTTTTCATGTACTTGAAGAGTGCTATCATATCTTCCCTCAGTCTTCTCTTCTCCAGGCTAAACATGTCCAGTTCTTTCAGTCTCTCCTCAGAGGGCTTTGTTTCCTTGTTGCCCTCCTCTGAACCTGTTCCAGTTTGTCTGCATCCTTCTTGAAGTGCAGAGACCAGAACTGGACGCAGTAGTCAAGATGAGGCCTAACCAGTGCTGAACAGTGGGGAACTAATACCTCAGAGCTGATTTATCAAATATTTGTAGTTTGTAGGATTTTTTTAAAGTGTGTGTGTGATATATATATATATATATATATATATATATATATATATATATATATAATTCAATGCAAACCTGAATCAGATTGAGACAGCTCCAGATCACCATGGCTCAGGTCAGGTAATTCAGAGTGATCTGGAGCTGTCAAGGGGTGGAGCAACAAGCAGGAAGAAGGAGAAACCATGAAAAGGCCTAGGCGGATACAAGGGACCTATCGGACCAGTTGTAACTTTCCAGAATAAGGTAACTGGGGGGGGGGGATGCACTTGGATGCAGGTGAAGGATCCTCCTTTTCCAGCAACTTTCCCACCCAGCACCCTTCCCCCTAAGACAGCACCCCAAAGGATCAAACCTTCCAGTCTACAGCTGTTGCACAGAGGATTTGATCCTGCAGGGTGCAGGGTGCTCCTGTAAAAGCCGCTTCTCAGCAAGATTGATCTTCCTCTTTCAACAAGCCTTTTAAGTAGAGTCTGTGTCTGTGCTGGAATTGCTCTTTAAGATGTTTTTAAAGATGTTTTTTAAAGATGTTTTCAAGATGTTTTGTTTTAGTGTGTTTTAGTGTCTTTTGCTTTTAAGATGTTTTAAAATGCTTTTAGTGTTTCTGTTTGCCGCCCTGGGCTCCTTCTGGGAGGAAGGACAGGATATAAATTTAATAAATAAATAAATAAACCCAGTGCTCTCAGTCAGGATGGGAGAGGAAATGCAGTGTCACTTTCCTCTGCTCCCTGCCTGACTGTATGCTTTGTTGTTGTTGTTGTTGTTGTTGTTATTATTATTATTATAAAATCTAGTTAAACATTAGCCCCACCCCAAATTGATCCAGAGCCTGATCCAGAATGGGAGTGGGAGTTGGGTTGGGTTGGGTTGGAGGTGGGATGTGTATAGCCCTAATAAATATACTTTGAATAATAAAGTGAAATATTGTCCTCTGAAAACACTGGGCACTCTTTGCATGTGTTGCAGTTTCATTTGGTTCAAACAAAGTAGCATGTACACTGCCTACGTACGCACTGACACATTAGGGAACAACTAATAAAACTGCTGAAAAATTGAGCTATCTGCTTGGCAGGACAGCCAAAGCAATTCGTCTGGAGATATATTTGTTTTATTTAAGCTGTTTGTACCCAGTCTTTCAATTTAAACACAAACAAAATCACGATCCTGCTCCCAAATAAAATAATATAAAATCAACTCATTATTTTGCTGTACAACACAAGAACAACCACCACCCAACAATAAATCAGCAGATAAATGGCTCGAAACAAAAGATGCCAACAGGAAAAGAGCATCTGTGGTATACATTCCTACTTACAAGAAGTCCAGGAGGTGGCTTTGCCTATCAGCTGCCTCTTCCTCAGTCTCAGTGATGCCCCTTATAGAACTCGGCAGAGAGGAGGATGGGAGGGTGAATTAGTTGTCTGCACCTGTCAGAGTGGCTGTTTATTCAGCCAGATAGGCGGCCTAAAAATAAAATTTTATTATTATTATTATTGGCTCTGGCACCACCTACTGTTGGCCTCCCTGCTTTCTGCCCCGTCAGTCTCAAGGGGCACCAGCCACCACTGCTAACCACTCTACAGTTCCCAGGATTCTCTGGGGGAATCCATGTCTGTGTAAAGTGGTGTGAAATGTATCATGCAGATGGGGCCATTGCCCATCTCCACTGACCAGCAGCAACTCTCTGGGGATTCACACAGGAAACTCTTCCTTAGCTCTACTTGGGAGATGCCAGGGATTGGATAGGGGACTTTTTGTATGCAATGGACATTCCCTACTATTGAGCTTGTGTCTTTCCCTATGGCTACTTCAATACCCTGAGACTAGCCCTTTGCGTCATAAAGAGCTTGAATCTGAGATGGAAGATAAACTTTTGCATGCACAGACCATTCTCTCATCCCATTAAGTGTATTTGTTTAAATTAGCCACTTGATCTTCAAAATCCCATCATTGTGAACATCCATCTCAATTTAATTAACACTGTCCTCGACAGTAAATGTACAAGGACGGATTGTAGCCAATTATGTATAATAAAATTATACACTGAAAGAACAGTGGAGTTGGCTAACACCAGGAGCAGATTGGACAACAGGGAACTGCAATAAAACGTTGCAACGTGGAATGCTTCCTGTTTGGGATGCCAGCCACTCCACTCCATTCCAATCAAGGCCGGCTCCAGGTTTCTGGGGGCCCTCGGGCACAGGGTATCAATGGGCCCTTGTCCCCTCCCTTTCCTCCTCAGTCCACATTCCTCCTCCTTTGTGGCCCCACTCCTTTCAAAGAAAACAAATCTTTGCCAATATTGCAACCCTCTCTTATAAAATAAAAATACAGACTTTTGATTTATTTTAATTTGTTGGGGTAAGTTTACCTATTTTGTAGGCCTTCACTCCTAAGAATTTATTCTGATTTACCATGTTAATGAGAGGCAGATTATATGAATAATATCAGAACCTGGGATCTTCCACAAAATGTACTGAGAAATAATTACCATTTTTTGCTGTTTCTGTTGGCTTCCCTACTTTAGACAAAAAAGTATGTGTGTAGGGGGGGTTGAAGCCATCCTTTCTTGTCATTTTCAAAGATCTTTGAAAAAAGCACTTCAAATAAACATTCCAGTTCTCCACCAAAATTTTCTACTCACATAGGAAGCTGCCTTATACTGAGTCAGACCATTGGTCCATCTAGACCAGTACTGTCTACACTGACTGGCAACAGCTCTCCAGAGTTTCAGGCAGGAGTCTCTCCCAGAAGGTCTCACAAGTTCAGTCCCTGAGGGCACCTCTCCTACCTGGAGATGCCAGTGGGGACTGAACCTGAGGGACCTTCTGCATGCAAGGCAGATTCTGCAATGGCCCTTTCCCTGCACTTACAACTTAGTCAACTTTGCTGAGATATTAGGAGACATTCTAGAATTAATCTTAAAACTCCTTCTTACCACGTGACACTGTTATATTAGAGCACCAGGGCAAGCCAGGGACAGAACAGTAGATTAAAGCCTGCCCTTTTAAGCAAATACTATTTTAGCAAAGTTAAAATTCCATTTCTCAAAAAAAAAAAGGCATTCACAATAATTCAGCTACAATTCATCTATACGTTAAGAAGTGTGTATAGTGTACAAAAATGACACTAAAGGATATCTCCACATCATAGGGCTTACATGCAGAGAAACCTTCAGATACTGTAGACCCATATAAACACAGATGCAACACAATGTTCCAGCAGGCCTCAGTCCATCAGAAACCCTCATAAAAATGTCTAATAAGAGGAGTCACCTTTGATGTCTAGTGCAGAATAAACACACAACACTGGTGGAGATTTAATGCTATTAGCATAACTAATATAGCTCGTATGAAGGACTGAAAAAAGGGGCTTTCTAGGGGCAAACTATTAGTCTCTGATAGGGATGGGTGAGAATTTCGATTCAGTTCGCATTTCAAGCAGAATTTATCAAATTCGCACTTTCTGAAACAACATGAGAACCGAAACACAGCCGTCCTTTGAAATTCGCATTTCTTAGCATTTTGGGATGCCATTCTCCAACTTAACATTTACAAAAATGCATATGTCAGGGGAAAGTGTGCCTAAAAGTCAATACATGAATGAAAATAATATGCAAAAAGGCATGAAACTGTAAGAAATGGCTTGCAAAAATGTGTACCTTTATCGAAACTGCCTACAAAAATGTGATTATTTGGAGAAATTCTCACTAAAATGGTGGAGAATTTTCATGAGGATTTAAAAAAAAATCGCAGATTGCTGTAGAAATGTAGAGAACTGAATTTAACATTGGAAAAATGAGAGACCGAGAGGACCGAAACAGACAGATCTTTCCATCCCTACTCTCTTAACGGCTTGTGGTGCTGGGGGACTTCAACATCCATGCCGAGGCCGCCCTGTCTGGAGTGGCTCAGGACTATATGGCCTCCATGACAGCCATGGGTCTGTCCCAAGTAATATCTGGCCCCACTCATGTTGCTGGCCACACCCTGGACCTTGTTTTCTGTGTGGAGGGGGATTATGGTGATCTTGGTGTGGAGGAACTTTCTGTAGTTCCATTGTCATGGACAGACCGCTACCTGGTTGGGTTTAGACTCACTGGGACTCAGAACCTCTGCAGGGGTGGGGGACCGATTAGGATGGTCCGCCCCACGAGGCTGATGGATCCGGATGGTTTCCTGATGGCTCTTGGGGATTTTCCTGTCACCTCGGCAGGCGATTCTGTCGAAGCTCTGGTTGACCTCTGGAATGGGGAAATGGCCAGGGCGGTGGACACGATCGCTCCTGAGCGTCCCCTCTCACGAAGTGGAGCCAGACCAGCCCCTTGGTTTACCAAGGAGCTGGAGGTGATGAAATGAATGAGACGGAGACTAGAGCAACGTTGGCAGAAGACTCGGAGCGAGTCTGATCGAACACGGGCTAGAGCCTATTTGGCCTACTCCATGGCAGTACGGGCAGCAAAGAAAGCATTCTTTTCTGCCACTATGGTGTCTTCAGGGAGCCGTCCAGCGGATCTGTTTCGAGTGGTCAGAGGTCTTCTACATCTTGGCCCCCATAGGCATAATATAGACCATTCAACAGGCCACTGCCAAGAATTTGCACGGCACTTTGCAGATAAAATCACTCAGATTCGTTCCGACTTGGATGCTATAGTTGATACAGTCTCAGTGGATGTAACTTTGGCTCCTGCCTGTCCAATAATAATGGATTCTTTTCAATTTGTACAGCCCGAGGATGTGGACAGGATCCTTGGAGAGGTGAGAGCCACCACATGTCTTCTAGACCCCTGCCCTTCCTGGCTCAATAAATGCGCCAGAGAGGGACTGGCTGAGTGAGTGAAGGGAGTGATCAATGCCTCCTTACAACAAGGCAGAGTTCCAGTGTGCCTAAAGGACGCAGCTGTAAGGCCTTTGTTGAAAAAGCCATCCCTGGATCCCTCCATAATGGATAATTATGGGCCAGTGTCCAATATCCCATTTTTGGGTAAGGTAATAGAGCGTGTGGTGGCCTCCCAGCTCCAGGGATTCTTGGATGAAACGGAGTATCTAGATCCATTTCAGTCTGGTTTCAGGCCTGGTTATGGGACAGAGACGGCTTTGGTCACCTTGGTGGACAACCTACACAGAGAACTGGACAGGGGGAGTGTGTCCCTGTTGGTCCTGCTGGACCTCTCAGCGGCTTTCGATACCATCGACCATGGTATTCTTCTGGGCCGCCTTGCTGGGATGGGACTTGGGGGCACTGTTTTACAGTGGCTCCATTCCTTCCTGGAGGGACGAACCCAGAAAGTGGTGCTGGGGGATTCTTGTTCGACTCCTTGGCCGTTGGCCTGTGAGGTCCCTCAGGGCTCAGTTTTGTCCCCCATGCTATTTAACATCTACATGAAACCACTGGGAGAGGTTGTCCGGGGGTTTGGGGTTCGGTGCCATCAGTATGCTGATGACACCCAACTCTACTTCTCCTTTCCACCTAACTCCAAGGAAGCTGTCTTGGTTTTAAACCGGTGTCTGTCATCAGTGGTGGACTGGATGAGGGCGAACAAATTGAAGCTTAATCCAGACAAGACAGAGGTGCTCCTGGTCAGTCGAAAGGCAAATCAGGGAATAGGGATTCAGCCTGTGCTGGATGGGGTTACACTCCCCCTGAAGACGCAGGTTCACAGTTTGGGTGTGCTCCTGGACTCAGCTTTAAATTTGGAGGCCCAGGTTTCTGTGGTGGCCAGGAGTGCTTTTGCACAATTAAGATTAGTGCGCCAACTGCGCCCGTTCCTTGAGCCATCTGATCTGGCCACGGTGACACATGCCTTAGTTACATCCCGTTTAGATTACTGTAACGCACTCTACTTGGGGCTGCCTCTGAAGACTGTTCGGAAACTTCAGTTGGTGCAACGTGCTGCAGCCAGAATGTTAACTGGGGCTGGTTACAGGGACCATACGACTCCCCTGTTACAAAAGCTCCACTGGTTGCCACTCTGTTTCCAGACACAATTCAAAGTGCTGGTGATGACCTATAAAGCCCTATATGGCTTTGGTCCAGGCTATCTGTCAGACCGTATCTCACTATATGAGCCTGCCCGGGCCCTGAGATCCTCAGGAGAGGCCCTTCTCTCAATACCTATGTCCTCACAAGCACGACTAGTGGGGATGCGAGATAGGGCCTTTTCAGTGGCTGCCCCAAGGCTTTGGAACTCCCTTCCTAGGGAAGCAAGAATGGCCCCCTTCTTGCAGTCCTTCCGTTGGCAAGCAAAGACTTTTTTATTTCAACAAGCCTTTGGAACTGAAAGCTGTTAAGGACAGGTCTTGAAGGGTGCTGCATTGCTGTTGCCTAACTGTATTATTTTAAACTGAGTTTGAATTATTTTAACTGTATGTATGAATGGTTTTAATACTGTAAATTGTTTAATTTGATTTTAATCTAGACTTTTGTATGTTTTTAATTATATGTGTGCTTTTATCTGGAAGCCGCCGTGAGTTCCAGTTTTGGGAAAAGGGCGGGGTAAAAACAATGATAATATATAAATAAAATAAATAAATAAGCATGCCGTGTTACCACCAAGCATAATACATGTACAAGTTTCCCACTTAAAGAGAACACATGATAATTAGGGCCTCCTTCCAGACCGGGTTTCAAATCCCTGCTCAGCCATGAAGCTCACGGCGTGGCCTTGGGCCAATAACTGTCTCCCAGTCTAACCTACCTCACAGGGGTGCTGAGAGGATAAAATGGGAAGGGAAGAACCATCTTTCAGCTCTTTATAGAAAAAGCAAGAAATAATAACAGCTTCACAGCTACAGCTGGGGTAGTGGGGAGGCAGGGGGAGGAGAGAGAGGGAATTCATGTACAAAAGCCCCAGAACAGACCTAAACAATGGACATTTGCCTGCAAAGGGAGTGGGAAGCTGTTAACTCTCTCTCTCTCTCTCTCTCTCTGATCAGTGGGGCATAGGGAATAAGGGGTTGGGGAGGCAATAATTATTATGTAACTTAGGCTGCAATCCCATGCATTTACCTAGGATTAAGTCCCATTGAACCCAATGGAGCTTACTTCTGAGTAGACATAGTCCCAGGCTATGGTCTGAAGGCACATGAGGCCAACTCCCTGCTAAAGCTAAGCAGGGTCAGGTCTGGTCAGCGCCTGGATGGGAGACCGCTTGGGAACCGTATGCAAGTTGCCTTGGGTTTCTATCATGAAAAGAAAGGCGGGGTATAGATGTAATAAATAAATAAATGATTGGGTTGCAGCCTAAGAAAACCAGGAAAACCTGCTTACCTTCCTTCCAAGCTCCGCAGCCCACTCTTAGGCTGCAATTCTAACTACATTTACCTTGGAGGAAGCCCTTCTGCATTGGGGTTATTTTGAGCAATTAGAATAGACATAGGTAGGCTCTTTTTCAGCCCCTTCCTCCCCTCAGCATTGCCTCGCTTCTGCTGCTACAGGCCAGCAAGATCCGCCCCTGCTCCCATCACTGAAACTCAGGACAGGCCAGGCACATCCTTAGCAACCGTCCCGGCACTTCTGTTCCCCGGCAGTGGCGTAGCTGAGCAGGACAGACTCTGTCGCTGTAGAGTTGATTCCCTCCCGTGCTGCTGGCCTGCGCTTATCCCAGGAGGGCCCCCTGTGTGAGATCCTGGGGCCCTGGGCCAGTGCCCTATCTGGCCATGTGCTAGCGTGAGCCTGATTCCAATCCTGCTCCAGGTTTTCCATTTTCCCCTCCCAACAGACACTCAGTATTCCAGTGACCAGTGAGCGTGCTCAGTCCTCACTGGGTTGTTAGGCAGTGTTCCCCCCTTAGGGTTTTTTTTCAGGATATATATATATATATTTGCACTTCTTCCTCTCACCTGCACTAATGCCATACTTTGAGGCCTTTACTGTTATGGCCACACCTGAGAGTGATCACATGCCTATCCATTCAATCCTGACCATCCCAACGAATCCTCAAGTTTCTTGTGGCCTTTCTCCGGAAAGCCTTATTCTGTTTGGTTCAAGAAGGATCCAATGGGATGGGAAGCTTCAAGATGATTTGAATCTGTATCTATATTCACCGGATATACTTTCTCTGCGTGGCCAACTCCTATCCTCTGTAGATCCCCTCGATTGTTATAAGACCTTAATTGAGGGTTTAAAGCCTAGACTGACTATTTCATACCCCCCTTCTAGGAGGCAACAAGGGTGTTTGATAGCCAATGCTCAGAATTTAAAAAGAAACTTTCTAGTGCTATAAGATCTTTAAGGAGGGAAGACTCCGCAGAAAACTTTAGATTGTATATACACCTACGCAGGGCCTATAAAAATCTATTACGCGAGAAAAAAGCAAATTTCAATCACCAACAATGGAAGGATTTGGCTCTAGCGCTAGTGGACAAAAATTCAGCCAATTTCTGGGCACTAATTTCTAGAGGGTTTAAGGGAGATCATTTTTGCATAGAAAATCAAATTACGTCGGGTCAATGGTGTTCTTATTTTGAGGACCTGTTTGCTCGGGGCACGGTATCCCCTTTCACTGATACTCGATTCACCTCAAGATCCTTGACCTTACAGACATGTAAAGAGTGGGGGCCCGTGGACCCGCAAGAACTTTGCACTTTGATTAGCTCTCTCCCCATTAAAAAAGCACCGGGAGAGGACATGATCCTGGCTGAATTATTTAAAGCCAACCCCGATTGGTGGGCCCCGGTGTTTGCAAAACTGTTCACTTCTATCAAGCAGCATGGTAATGTGCCGAAGGGATGGGCAGGCAGTATAGTGCTCCCAATTCATAAACAGGGTTCAAAGTCTGACCCAAAAAATTTTTGCCCGATAAGCCTTATTGATGTCGCTGCGAAGTTGTATGCTAAATATTTGCTGGGGAAATTGCACTCTTGGGCTAATGAGAACATGTTTATCGGGGAAGAACAGGCAGGATTCGTTAAGGGAAAGTCAACTATGGACCATTGCTTTACATTGCTCCACTTAATCCAGAAATATTCCTGTCATAAGAGAAGATAATTATTTGTTACTTTCGTCGACTTTACATCTGCCTTTGACCTCATTGACAGAGAGAGGCTTTGGCAAAAAGTTGCCTCCACAAACATCAACCGACGACTCCTTTGCCTGTTACAAATATTTCATACCAACATGTTTCTTAGGGTTAGGTTAGGTGCAAATGGTCTGCTTTCCGACGCAGTTCCAACAAAGAGAGGAGTACGCCAGGGTTGCCTCCTGGCCCCGTTCCTCTTCAATTTTTATATTAACAATATTGTCAATGAACTTACCGGCCCTGCCTTTTTCGCGCCTTCGATTTTAGATTCAAAGCTCTCTGTGCTGCTTTATGCTGACGATTTAGCTCTGATTTCCATCACGCAAATAGGCATGAGGAGGCTATTAAAAAGCCTGGGTGCCTTCTGTATGAAGGAACACGTAGAAATAAACTACTCCAAGACTAAAGTGGTAGTCTTTGGCAGGAAAATTAAGAGTCACATATGGAAATTAAATGAAAAACTTATACAACAACGACGCACCTTTAAGTATTTAGGTCTTACCTTTACTTCCACCCTCTCATGGAAACCACAAGCTGAGTGTTCCAAATTGAGGGCCTCCCATTCCATTCAATTGCTACTGCGCTTTTTTAAATTCAAGGGAGGCAGTTTGGTACCACCTGTACTGGAAGTGTTCCAAAGGAAAATAATACCTATGTTGCTTTATGGTGCAAAGATCTGGGGCTATACCAATATGAACACATTAGAGAAAGTTCAAAATGCTTTCCTTCGCACGGTATTGGCAACCCCAAAAGGCACGCCTGTCTCTTTCTTGAGGTTAGAGACAGGTTTGTATCCCTTAGAAGCTTCGGCTCATGCAGCTCTGGCCTTTTTTTGGCTAAGACTAGTCTCCATGGATGACACTCGGTTACCAATAAAATGCCTGCTTGAACAACTACAAACCCCCTTGCAAAATAATTGGCTAAACAGGACTAAATCAACACTGGCTTTCTATGGGATTATAGAGTCCCCCCCTTCCCATGTTTCCACTTGTGCTAAATTGTTATTGAAGGATAGAATATTTCTTTACTCTAAAAGATGGGATCTTCATGCTTCTGCGCAATCGTCTTTTTCTTATTGGTTCCCTATGTATAAATCTTCTTTTATTATGGAACCATATTTTTTCTTCCTAGATGCGCCATGGCTGAGGAGAGCCTTTACTGCTTTACACTTCCAAACAACACCCACAGCACTCCTCGCAGGGAGATATGATAACTTCCCTATTTACCTCCGCTGCTGTATATGTAACTCAGGCGAAGTGGAGGATATTGTCCACTATTTGTTGAACTGCCCTCTTTACAAAGATCTGAGGGCTAAGTTCTTTGCCCCTATCACCCATCTGATTGATAACAGACCTACTTTGGAACAAGTCTGTGTCCTTTTAGCGGGCACAGATATTTTTATAACTAGACAAGTGGCAAACTTCGCTTTTGCAGCTGGGAAAATTAGAACCAAGTTTCAAAAGAATATAGGGTCCTGAATAGTGGTTGTTAGTGTACAAATGTTTCATTTGGCCGGTCTCCACCTATCCTTGATTGTATAGGACTGTATGAATATTGGTTTTTAGTGTAAACTTTTAATCCTTTTAATCCCTAACCCTTTCATATTTACTATTAATATTTGTATTCTATTTTGTTATTTGTCTTTGTATTTGTATATCATTGCGGCGGCCTTTGGTCATGAGCGATAAAATATTACCTACCTTACCTTTGCACTGCTACATATATTGCGCAATAGGACTCACATCCTGAACTACAGAGATTGATTGGATGATTGGACGGGAAGCAAGTTCACATTTTCTCTGAGAAGCTTTAAGCTGAAAAGAGCTGCCATGGTTTATCATCAGGATACCTGGACAATAGTGATACATGATTGATAATATGGAAATATAATCTTTTGCAACTGATGAAAGCTTTGATGCCCTCTCTTAGACTTAGAATTAATACCACCCATCTAACAAGTCATGCTGCAGCCTAACATGTTAGAAATGTGTTCTTTTCCTTTTGCTCCAACAAAAGCTTGTGTTTCTTTCTGATAATAAAACATTTCTTAGAGTGTAGTAATGCTCTCTGCTCTGGATTTGAACTGTAATTTTATATATGTAAAACATTCTGAAACTACCTTTCCAAACAGGAAAGTCCAAGTGGTGTGTGTATATATAATAGAAAAAAAAATAGAACTAAATATTCTGCCAAAGTATGAAGACCCTTGCTCTGTTATTAAGCTGATAGAGTTATAGGGCCTGGATCAACTATGCATACTTGCAGTAACCAAGGCTGCATGCATGTAGCCTGTCAAAAATAAATATATAATTTGCTGTTTGGGAAAGAACCTGGGATTTAAATCCAACCCCCCACACACACACACCCTTCACAAACAGCTGATTATAACATCATTTATTTATTTATTAAATTTATTAGTCGCCCATCAGGCTGGCAATCCAGCCACTCTGGGCGACGTACACAATTAAAACATATAGTTACATTAAAATATTAAAATCTCAACCAGTAATAATAAAACCTAACCCACCCCAAATGCCTGTTTGAAGATCCAGGTCTTCAAGGCCTGGCGAAAGCTCATCATAGAGGGGGCATGATGGAGATCATTTGGGAGGGAATTCCACAGAGTGGGGGCCACAATTGAAAAAGCCCTCTCCCTAGTCCTCACCAGTCTAGCTGTTTTAACTGGTGGGATGGAGAGAAGGTCTTTCGAGGCTGATCTAGTTAAGAACATAAGAACATAAGAAGAGCCTGCTGGATCAGGCCAGTGGCCCATCTAGTCCAGCATCCTGTTCTCACAGTGGCCAACCAGGTGCCTGGGGGAAGCCCGCAAGCAGGACCCGAGTGCAAGAACACTCTCCCCTCCTGAGGCTTCCGGCAACTGGTTTTCAGAAGCATGCTGCCTCTGACTAGGGTGACAGAGCACAGCCATCATGGCTAGTAGCCACTGATAGCCCTGTCCTCCATGAATTTGTCTAATCTTCTTTTAAAGCCATCCAAGCTGGTGGCCATTACTGCATCTTGTGGGAGCAAATTCCATAGTTTAACTATGCGCTGAGTAAAGAAGTACTTCCTTTTGTCTGTCCTGAATCTTCCAACATTCAGCTTCTTTGAATGTCCACGAGTTCTAGTATTATGAGAGAGGGAGAAGAACTTTTCTCTATCCACTTTCTCAATGCCATGCATAATTTTATACACTTCTATCATGTCTCCTCTGACCCGCCTTTTCTCTAAACTAAAAAGCCCCAAATGCTGCAACCTTTCCTCGTAACGGAGTCGCTCCATCCCCTTGATCATTCTGGTTGCCCTCTTCTGAACCTTTTCCAACTCTATAATATCCTTTTTGAGATGAGGCGACCAGAACTGTACACAGTATTCCAAATGCGGCCGCACCATAGATTTATACAATGGCATTATATCGGCTGTTTTATTTTCAATACCTTTCCTAATGATCCCTAGCATGGAATTTGCCTTTTTCACAGCTGCCGCACACTGGGTTGACATTTTCATTGTGCTGTCCACTACAACCCCGAGGTCTCTCTCCTGGTCGGTCACCGCCAGTTCAGACCCCATGAGCGTATATGTGAAACTAAGATTTTTTGCTCCAATATGCATAATTTTACACTTGTTTATATTGAATTGCATTTGCCATTTTTCCGCCCATTCACTCAGTTTGGAGAGGTCTTTTTGGAGCTCTTCGCAATCCCTTTTTGTTTTAACAACCCTGAACAATTTAGTGTCATCAGCAAACTTGGCCACTTCACTGCTCACTCCTAATTCTAGGTCATTAATGAACAAGTTGAAAAGTACAGGTCCCAATACCGATCCTTGAGGGACTCCACTTTCTACAGCCCTCCATTGGGAGAACTGTCCGTTTATTCCTACTCTCTGCTTTCTGCTTCTTAACCAATTCCTTATCCACAAGAGGACCTCTCCTCTTATTCCATGACTGCTAAGCTTCCTCAGAAGCCTTTGGTGACGTACCTTGTCAAACGCTTTTGGAAAGTCTAAGTACACTATGTCCACTGGATCACCTCTATCTATATGCTTGTTGACACTCTCAAAGAATTCTAATAGGTTACTGAGACAGGACTTTCCCTTGCAGAAGCCATGCTGGCTCTGCTTCAGCAAGGCTTGTTCTTCTATGTGCTTGGTTAATCTAGCTTTAATAATACTTTCTACCAGTTTTCCAGGGACAGAAGTTAAGCTAACTGGCCTGTAATTTCCAGGATCCCCTCTGGATCCCTTTTTGAAGATTGGTGTTACATTTGCCACTTTCCAGTCCTCAGGCACGGAGGAGGACCCGAGGGACAAGTTACATATTTTAGTTAGCAGATCAGCAATTTCACCTTTGAGTTCTTTGAGAACTCTCGGGTGGATGCCATCCGGGCCCGGTGATTTGTCAGTTTTTATATTGTCCATTAAGCTTAGAACTTCCTCTCTCGTTACCACTATTTGTCTTAGTTCCTCAGAATCCCTTCCTGCAAATGTTAGTTCAGGTTCAGGGATCTGCCCTATATCTTCCACTGTGAAGACAGATGCAAAGAATTCATTTAGCTTCTCTGCAATCTCCTTATCGTTCTTTAGTACACCTTTGACTCCCTTATCATCCAAGGGTCCAATTGTCTCCCTAGATGGTCTCCTGCTTTGAATGTATTTATAGAATTTTTTGTTGTTGGTTTTTATGTTCTTAGCAATGTGCTCCTCAAATTCTTTTTTAGCATCCCTTATTGTCTTCTTGCATTTCTTTTGCCAGAGTTTGTGTTCTTTTTTATTTTCTTCATTCGGACAAGACTTCCATTTTCTGAAGGAAGACTTTTTGCCTCTAAGAGCTTCCTTGACTTTGCTCGTTAACCATGCTGGCATCTTCTTGGCCCTGGCTGAAACCGTGCAGGGTTTTAAAGGTCAAAACCTTTAAACTGGGCTCAGAAAACAACTGGTAACCAGTGCAACTCCTTCAGCACTGGAGTGATATGATCTCACCAGCAGCTGCCTTTAATCAGGCACGCATCCGCATTCTGTACCAGTTGCAGCTTCCAGACCGTTTTTGAGGGTAACCCCACATAGATCACATTACAGTAGTCTAGGCAAGAGGAGACCAGGGCATGTACCACCAATGGGAGCAGATGGTTGGGAAGGTAGGGGCACAGCCTCCGTATCAGATGGAGTTGATACAGCGCTGCCCGGCTCACAGCTGAAACCTGAGCTTCCATGGACAGCTGGGAGTCAAGAATGACCCTCAGGCTGTGGACCTGGTCTTTCAGGGGCAATTGTACCCCATTGAGTACCAGGTCAACATCCCCCAGCCTCCTCTTGTCTCCCACGAACAGTACCTCGGTTTTGTCAGGGTTACGTTTCAGCTTATTCCTTCCCATCCAGCCACTCACCGACTCCAGGCACTTGGACAGGGTTTCTACAGCCAACCTTGGTGAAGATTTAAATGAGAGATAGAGCTGCGTGTCATCCGCATACTGATGACACTGCAGCCCAGATCTCCTAATGATAGCCCCCAGCAGCTTTATATAGATGTTAAACAGCATTGGGGAGAGAATGGAGCCCTGTGGCACCCCACAAGCGAGAGGCCAAGGATCTGAAACCTCATCCCCCAGTGCCACTCTCTGGTATTTCCCAGACAGGAAGGAGCGGAACCACTGTAATACAGTTCCCCCTATGCCTAACCTCTCCAGGCGGTCCAGGAGGATACCGTGGTCAACAGTATCAAAAGCCGCTGAGAGGTCCAGGAGGACAAGGAAGGTGCATTCGCCCCTATCCAACGCCCTCCTCATATCATCTACCAAGGCAACCAAGGCCGTTTCAGTCCCATGTCCAGGCCTGAAGCTGATTGAAATGGATCCAGATAATCCGCTTCCTCCAAATGTGCTTGCAACTGGTTCACCACCACCCGCTCAGCTGCCAGAAATGGTAAATTCGAAATTCATAAGAAGAGCCTGGCTGCTGGCTCAGATCAAAGGCCCATCTAGTCCAGCATCCAGTTCTCATGTGGCCAAGCAGGCTCAGAAAACAGCAAGCAAAACAGACAAGGGGTTGGACCAACTCCTCTCTGACAAAAGGTGACGATGTTTGGGGGTTTTAGTTTAGAGAAAAGTCATGTAAGAGGGGACATGATAGGGAAGTATAAAATGATGCATGGTATGGAGAAAGTGGCCAGAGAAAGGTTTCTCCTCCTCTTGCATAACACTAGCACTCGTGGACATCCAATGAAGGTGAATGTTGGGAGATTCAGGACAGACAAAAGAAAGTGCTTCCTCCATACAACACATAAGCAATGATGGCCACCAATTTGAATGGCTATAAAAAAGGATTAGACAAATACGTGGGCAAATACATGGAGGATAAGACTACTAGCCATGATGGGTATGTTCTGCCTTTGTCACACAGAGGAGGTAAGATCTCTTCTTGGTCACGGAATCATGGGCTCAAGTTACAGGAAGCCAGATTTTGGCTGAACATCAGAAAAAATTTCCTAACTGTTACAGCGGTATGATAATGGAACCAATTACCTAGGGAGGTAGTGGACTCTCCTACACTATAGGCATTCAAGAGGCAGCTGGACAGCCACCTGTCAGGTGTGCTTTAACTTGGATTTCTGCATTGAGCAGGGGGTTGGACTTGATGGCCTTATAGGCTCCTTCCAAAGCTACTATTCTATGATTCTATACCTCCACTACATTATGCTTCTGAATTCCAGCTACTAGAAATTGCAGGAGGGGAGAGAACATCTGCACTCAAGACCTGCTGTGGGCTTCCCACAGACATCTCATTGGCCACTGTGGGAGCAGAATGCTGGACTAGATGTGCCGCTGGCCTGATCCATACTTTATATTCTTATAATCTACACTCAACAGATGCAGAAATCTTGCTTTCACATGCACATAACTGCTTTGCTTGTGCAGAAAGATCATATTTTAGGATCACATATAACATACAGGAATCTGCCTTATACCAGTCCATTTGGCACAGTATTGTCTACACTTAGGATGGAGGACCTAGGTCCCTCTAGATGATGTAGGACAACAATTGCTATCATCTCTAACTATCAACAACATCTGGAAGGCCACAGGTTCCTGGTCTATACACTGATCAATAGCAGCATCCCAGGATTTCAGCAGAAGGACATCCCCAGTCCTACCTGGAGATGCTGGAGATGGAACCTTGAACCTCCTGCATGCAACACATGTGCTCTATCACTCAGCTATGACCCTTCTCCTGAGATGAAGAAAAGAAAGACTAGAAAGCCAAGTATGAAGATGCTAGGACTGGGAACCAATACAGGATCTCGCTTGTGTCCTCCCGCAAGGTTAGATGTGTTGAAGGTGCCAGTCTGATCCCTTAGATCAGAGTTGTAAGTAGTTGTCCAAAGGGATACAGAAAAGCCACACAGGGAATTTGAGGCTGGGGGACTTCTTCCAGGGGCATCCAGTGAGTTCAAGGCAGAGGCATTTAAACCCAGGTCCATATGGAAGAACAGTGTTTTGTTTCCATTCCTGCACACACATACCATTTGTCTCCTAAAATGTACCAAGTTAGTCTTGTTTATTGAATGAAACAGAAGAACTACACCCCTGTAATGTCAACACTGGCATTCCACACTCAATTAAAATGATGAAAAGACTCCTCAGGAGGGCTAAAATCTTCCTTAGATAAGTCACCTCCAAATGACATTCATTAGCTAATTTGAGTTTCTGAAAAGATCGAGGTAGAATCAAGCAAACACCTTTCTAAATAATGAATACACACACTGGCCTTCTCCACCACCACCCTCCCTCCAAGCTGTCAACCTCAGAGAGACTTGCTGGCTCCGAAGACATCCTTCCCCCGCAACTGATCTTGGGTGATGAATCATCCAGGCGACTGGATTATCTGTGCCGCTTTGCAGGAGGCAAAGAGTACAACTGGTTCAAAAAGGCAGGATTCTGCAACTAATTCCTTGTACCATTTTTTGCAAGTCCAGGCAAAACGAAAAAACAAAAAAAGGAAGTCCTTTTCCAGTTGATCTGACACACACTTCTTGTGCTTATTTGAAAGTTGGCAAGCTGCACTCAATTAAATATGAATAAAGTTTTAATGGCTAATTAAAATTCACCCCCTTCACCAAGATTAACTGGGAGTTGACAACAAGCAATGATTCAGAGAGTAAGTGCTGTTAGTAGGAATGTGGGAGAAATTCAATTCAGTTCTCATTTGCAGGTGAACTTACATGATGTGCACTTCTTGAAATAATATGCGAAACCAAAATACAGCCATCCTGTGAAATTCACACTGCTCTAAATTTTGCAGTGCAATTCTCCAGCCAAGAAACATGTACAAAACTGCATTTACTAGGATAAGATTTGCATTTAAATATGCATATATTCATGACAATACTGTGTGATCACCTGAATTCTCAGAAGCCAGTCAGGCCTCTGTGCCTCTTTCATGCTCAGTTCCAAGAACACCAGTCTATTCTTCTCTTGCACACACAGAGATACCTTGATGATATCCAACTAGAGGAGGAGGGAAGAAAGGCATGCCTCATTCCAGAAGAATCTGCAACTATAAGCTTCTGCGCAACACATCACCTGTACGTGGCCACCTTTTCAGTTATCCAGAGGCCCATATTCGCAACAACAGGGAATCTCCAAGCTAAGCTTCTCCAACCTGTTTGATCTCTTTAGCAACCTCTTTTCCTGTAGCATCCATTCTTACAGCTATAAAATCATTGGGGTGGAGAGGACCCCAAGAGTGATTTTGTCAAAACACCCAATTTCACTACAATAGATCACAAAGATGCCATCAGTCTCCACTGCTATCACATCCCAGAGGAACTAAATCCTGTACTTCTTGAAACTTCTTGGGGAAGTGCATCATACTACAAACTTCCACCACTCCAGTCTGACCATGGGGCCAGTCTAATGTCTGCCCTACATGTTCCCGGGGCTGGAAAACTACACTGGAAGCTTCCTTATAGGAAGTCCAGAAGGATGGCCCATCCAGCTCAAGAATGTCTACCGTGACTAGGTGTGGTTCTTCAGGGTTTGGGGTAGGGATCTTTTTCAGACCTACCTAGAAATGCTGGGGATTGAACATGGGACCTTCTGCATGCAAGGCAGATGCTCCACTACTGAGCCATGGCTCTCCCACCTAATTTCGTATGGCCATTGTATGATGGACGATTCACTGCTGAATGTGTGAACCGATTCAGTTGAAAAGCATCGTGTTTGGGGTGATGAAAGCTCTTTTGCTGATGTGTGATGTGTGTTGACTCCTTCACTCAATCAAGTCATCACTTGATGCTGCATGTGTGAACAAGCCCCAAAGGAACAGAAAATGGGAAGGGGAGAATATTTCACACAACATTTTCATTTTTATTTATTCAAAATGTTTTTATCCTACTTAAAAAAAGATGCTCAAAGACAGCTTACAAGCTAATAGACATATTAGAACAGCCATAAAATGCAAAATCATACCTGCTTTTAGCTTCAAATAGTCTGCTACAACAAGATACAGTTACAGCCAAATATCATGTTTACAGCTTACGATCTAGGTTGTAGGGTATATATTGATCGAAAAAGTATTAGAAGCACACAATCCTCAGGAATCCAACACCAGCAGTGAGTCTAACCAGATTTATCTATCTACAGGCACCGCAACATAATAAAACTACTCTTTGTAGAGTTAGTGCAGGGAATTTGGACCTAGGAAGTCACTGCTACAATATTTGCTCAGGCATCCAGCAAATATCACCAACAGCGAGATATTTTGGCAGATAAAAACCAAACTGAATGCCATTTGGAGGTTGTGAAAGGAGATGCATCACATGCAAATGGGAGGGCGTAAAAGCTCAGTTGTGTGTCTTCTACTGCTGGCTGGGCCGCAGGTGCTGATCCTCGATTTCCATGTTTTTAGAACAATGTAGCTCAGGCTTGTGCCCCTTGTGAGCCAAGCACAGCCCACCAGCCATCTATTGTGGCCTACCAAGTCTTTGACAACCTCTTGGTGTTACAGTCTCAGCATGCTACTATACATGGATTCTGGGTTACTTTCGACATGGGTAGGTCGGACGCTGAACATAGGATTAAGCCAAAATGCCCCTTTCTGCTCTCACCACCCTTTTCATAGGCTGTCCCTTTCCAGTGGTAGCTTGGTATTGATTTATTTTTAGGTGGGTGAAGAGTAGAGTAAGTTTACTAAGGCAGGAATCACAGTTCTGGTTGCTTTCCCCCCCCCCCACAAGAGTGTGTGGGGAAGTGAGGTAAGGAAGCATTCCCCCCACTCTGATTGGGCTTTATGATGATATCCTGCCCTTAGTCTGATTCTGCTTCATGATAATATCAGGTGGTGACACAGTGTTGTCATAAAGCCAAATCAGAGTGAGGGCAGTGCATCCTCCTCTCTGAAATCTTGTAGAGGGGAAATGGCCCTGCCACCAATCAAGAGAGCAATCACTACCACTCGAACAGTGAAACATGTGGTGGTGTGAAAACGTTGAGTGGGGGAGCAGATTTTGTGAACGCTTTCACTCACTCCTGACACCAACCTCATTCACCACTGTGAGAACAGGATGCTGGACTAGATGGGTCATTGGCCTGATCTAGCAGGCTCTTCTTATGTTCTTAAAGCAAAAATGTTCTGAAAATAATTTTCAGCTCAGTCCTTGTTTCTCAGGATGAATAGGATGTTTTGAAAAGGAGTACAAAATAGCTGTCTTTGGGTGGGTAGACATGGATGAACTGGCAAAATTTTGCTTGGAGAACTGGCAGTATTTCACCTGGAGAACTAATCCTGAGTCAGTCCTAAACAAGGCTGGTTCTAAAGGGTGGCCAGATGGTGCACTGGCCCAAGGGCCCCTGGAGTTACAGGGGCCCCACTGCTCACCGGACAGGAGCTTCCGAGCCGCTCGCCATCCCCCCGGTTCACCTACCTTTCTGTCTGCTGTTTTTTGTGGTTTGCCATCAGTCAAGATGGCGGCCGAGGTTTCCCTAAGGGGCTGAAGCCTCTGCCGCCATCTTGGTTGATGGCACACATGTGTGCTACACGCGCGCATTGCTGCCATCAACCAAGATGGCGGTAGAGGCTGGCAACCAAGAGGTCTTCTGTGTCTTTAAAAGTTGTGGGGGGCGGTGGGATAATTCCACCTTGTGGTTTTTCCCATTACAGAATTGCAAGAACACCTGCACTTGGCTGACCTTCTCTTCTCCTAAAGATACAGGATCAGTCTCAGGCCAAGAACCTGGCAACCCTAGTTTCAGTGTTCCCTGCTCAGCTCCTCTGTCTGCTTGTCAGGCCTTACGTGTTGGGTGACTCCTAAATTGCAGGTGCATTTAATTGCAGGGGGGACTAGCAGTGCGAGGAGTACTTTAGTGTGAGAAGCGACAGGAATTCCCCAGAAATAACTGGAAAGGACAAATCGATGCTGATGGCTTTCTCGCCACATCACATGGCAACATGAAAATAAAAAGAGCAATGTTGCCGGGAGTTGGGGGTGTCCTCCCAAACACCCTGAAGTCAGTTACGAACGAAGAGCTGTGCTTTCCTTTAATAGGTTTATTGAGAGAGTTCAGTTCAGAGAGCTTCATGAATCAGCTTACAGGGTTCAGCAACATTACTAGGTTTGACTAGACACAACTACACTGCATTAAGAAGTTGTTGCAGCATCTAGTCTCACCCCCTCACCCGGCTTAAGTTAGGTTGGACAGGCACCCTACTTGCGTGAACTGAGTGCCACAGCTAGGAGCACATGCGCACCCGAGAGGTCCGTCTCAGGGGAGCTGTTGGCACACATTGTTCTTGCCGGTGCTGGTGCCTCGATGAGCGAGGTGAGAGAGGCAGGACCCTCCTTGTCAGAGGGAGGCGTGTTGCACTGGGTAGGTGGCAGATTGGGCGTGGGTAGTGGAGGTGCTTCAGGCAGGATGGCAACTGCCTGACTGGGTTGGGCCTCCTTGTGGGTAACCAGAGCTTCTGGGGAGAACTGTCACTGTCCAGAGCAAGAGAGTTCTCAGAGTCCTGTGCGCCCAGCAGCTCAACATGGGAAGCATTAGTCCATTCAAAGTCCTCCTCCTCTTCTGCCGTCTTGCCGCTCCACCTCCATTCTGCCAGGCCCATGACGGGGGGGGGGGGGATAATCCCAATTAATTTGTACTGACCACAGGAATGAGACCCTATTCTCAGGAAATGTCATTTAAGTAGGGACCAAAGCCTCCAACACAGGTTACCAATTTATTTCAGACCACTTTTTTTTTATTTATTATATTACATGCATACCCCGCCTTTCTTTCCATAAGAGAAACCCAAGGCGGCTTACATATGGTTCCCAGGTGGTCTCCCATCCAGGGACTGACCAGACCTGACCCTGCTTAGCTTCAGCAGGGAGCTGGTCTCATGTGCCTTCAGACCATAGCCTGGGACCATGAAATAGACTATTGTGTGAGGTACCATATCCAATCACAGCGCTATACAAACAAGCTATGACAGTTACATCGTCATGATAATATTATCACTAAAAGACTTCCAATTGTCATGGTACCCATGCCATTGGATCAAAGCCTTTTTCTGTCAAGATTGTGTGTTGATCGTCATGCACCAATCTCCCCACATAAAACAAATTCACCCACAGGTGTCTTCCAACCAAACCAAAAAAATGAATGAATGATTATCACTGCCGCCCTGGGATCCTCATGGGAGGAAAGGTGAGATATTAATAATAGCAATAACAACAACAATCTAAATTATCAGTTATAGGTATGAAAATTGACATTATTTGTAATAGTGCCATCATTAGATGCTTTAGAGCACAGGATCCCAAACTGTGGTCTGTGGGCCATCAGTGGCCCGCAGGCTTCACTCAGGCGGTCTACAGCATGTCTGCATTAAATGTTCATACTGATGTTTTTAATTGTATTTTTGTTGTTTATTTCTTTTATTGGATTTGAATTCTATGGAATGCAGACTGTAATACAACAACATGCAATATAAGAAATAAAAGAAATAAAAATGAAAATAAAAATCATCCAGCATCCAGGACTGTGCATTACAATTGCTATGTTAATATATGTCTTCAAGTCGATTACAACTTATGGCAACCCTATGAATCTTTGGATATATTCATAGGGTTTTCATGGTAAGGGGTATTCAGAGGTGCCTTACCATTGCCTTCCTCTACAATTGCTACAACAGGCTGAAAAATAATTAAGTACTTCACCAAGACCATCAACAATTTTCAAATGGTCTGTGGGGAGAAACGTTTGGGACCCACTAACTTATTGGAAGTTGCTTCTTTGTTCACTGTGCATTTAGACACTTCTTGAGATTTTATAACTAAATTGTGCTCAGTGATTTCTGAGATTAAGGAGCAGGTTTTCACCTATGGTTACAATTGGACACCATTTTGAATCGAGATGGTGGACTGAATCCTTTGAAACTGCACTGATTTTTAACCACCGATTTCAAAACTGCACTGATTTTTGGCTTCTTAGAATTCCCAAGCAACACCAGGTACTAGCACGCTAGTAAACAATAAAGACAAACTCTGCCCCAAGGATTTTCCAATATAAGTGACACCAGAATCAGGGATGCTGACAGCCAATCATTCCTGTTTAAAGAAGAACCACTGGTTGAACTGCCATTCTTTTAGGTGTGAGCCCACCCCTTCCCAAAAAACAGAACTCTGATCCTGGCTCTACATTATCCTCACCCCATGATAAGTAGCCACTTATAAACCCCTACAGTTCTATTGTGAGCACTGACCTCATCAGAGAGGACCACAGATCACTCCATGAAGAACTCAAACTGAAGACCTCATGACAGCATAACTCAGATGTTGCTTCAGCAGCAGTCCTCCACAGAATGTGCCTTAAATAGTTGCTGCAGCTCTGTCTCAATAGCAAGGTCTGCCTTCACTGAGAGCTTCTTCATTTAGAACCTGCTTTTGTAACTGCTGATTCTGACCAAGCGGAGGGAAAACTGTGGTTCACTAGGGCTTCTGAGTTGGAGTCCTCTGAATTAGACAAGGGCAAACAGTGCCCTTCAGGCCAGCCCAGTATTAGCACAATGGGCTTGCCTTGCACAAGTGCTTCTGGTTGGTTATGTACATCTGGGGCTGGCCTTGAAGGTAACTCCATCTCCCCCTCTGAATCCTCAAATCTTAATTGTTTGCTTCTTGAAAAAGAAACCCAACGCTGCCCCACAGATCTCCCAACCAGGCCTTTCCCTAAGTCAGGTTCTACTTTACCCTGAGGGCCAAACTATACCTGATGTGTGACATCCATGATCAGAGATCCTGTTTTCCCCCCCTTTTTCTTCTTTTGGGCTTCAAAGCAGCCATGGAGCAATAGCATGGGGGGGAGGATATTGAACCCTTCCCCATGCAGTTTTCCCAATCATCCTCCTCCCTCCCCCTTCTAAAAGCCTCGCTGGGAGGCAAAAGGCAGGCACAGAATGTACCTGTCTTCTCCTCCCCTGAGTTATTAACAGCTTGGAGGACAACAATTTTGATCGGAAAAAATGGCAAGGGATAAAGGGCTAAGCATCGCCTCTCCTGAATCTGATTTCAGGGGCCCAAGAGCTGCTTTTAAGGTTTTAAAAGATCTTGGGAGATCTGATCATCGGTGGCTCTTAGGAGAACTGGTCCTGAGCTGTCGATACACATTGGCACATCAGAGTGAATGGATTTTTGACTTATGCAAAAAGTGATCCCTAGTTTTCTGTTGACAATGACTGGCATCCACTTGAAAAGCTGGGCATTAGTTCCAACAACCACAGGAGCAGCTGAAATCCTTTTTCCCAGTCGGAGTAAACAAATGTCCTCATGCACAGCACTTCTCTCGGGCTCAAATCACACATTAAGCACGAGAACCTAGGAAGCGGGCTTATATTGAGTCAGACCATTGGTCCATCTAGCTCAGTACTGTCCACACTGACTGGCAGTGGCTTTCCAGGATGTCAGGCAGGGAATCTGTCCCAGGCCTGCCTGGAGATGCCAGGGATTGAACCTGGGACCATCTGCATGCCAAGCAGATGCTCTACCATTGCGCTCCAGCTTTTCCCCTAAGCAGAAGTCCATGATCCTTCCCTCCACATTTGATTTAATCCAGGGTGGGGAACTTCTCTATCTGGCCTTCAAGACTCTTCCCAGGCCACACCCCCTTCCTAGACTCACACCCTCTCCCCAGGATACAGTCTCCGCCAGCGTTGCTTTGCTACCTCCTTGAATGTTTTTGCTTGGCTAGAATGTGTTCGTGAATGCTGATAATATCTCTTGTTTCTCTGGCTGGAGATTTAAGAGTATGTTTATAAACTAGCCTATGGCACAATGCTAAACATTTTCATTCATTGCTCCGCCCTCTGTTGCCTCTGCCCTGCCAACCGCCTGCATGTGGCCCTCAGAAGCTTGCCCAGAAGATAATGTGGCCCTTGGGCTGGAAAAGGGTCCCTACCCCTGCTGTAACAGATTGACTGAAACTGTAGGGACCTTGAGCATGAAACTAAGCATAACAGGTTTTTAATGTCTGAGAGAACCTGGAAGTATTTTGGGCAAAAGGAATCCATGCCATATATTCTAGTCAAAACACTGATATCTCAAACATACTTTGTGCTCGAACCACCATTTCCAAGAGATTACAAACTGATTGCATATTCCGTAATAAATTCTTATCTTATTTAGCCTTATACTTCCTTCGTGAGAGCTTATTTGTTTATTTCTTAAATTTATATCCCATCCTTCTTCCCAAAAGGAGCCCAGGGTGGCAAGCAACAAGTGACAACACAATAAAAACATCTTAAAGGCAATTCCAGGTGCAGATGCAGACTGTGATAAAGGTATCATCTTAAGAGCCTCGTTGAAAGAGGAGAGTCTTCAGTAGGCCGTGGAAAGACAGCAGATACTTTTTGAGCTTATGTGATGTGTAGGCCTAATTATTGTTATTATTATTAGATTTATTATTAGATTTATTTCCCGCCCTTCCTCCCAGTAGGAGCCCGGGGCAGCAAACAAAAGCCCTAAAAGATCATATCATATTTTAGGAGGTATCCCAAGACATTTTTAACCATTCTACTGAAGGATGACCTTCAATTTCTTTCCAATTTACTGGCAAACTCAATTCCTGTTGTTATTAAATTACTAGCAATCTCTTCGATGTTCCCTTCCCACCAGATCCTCAGCATACCCCAGAACAAACCTTACTGGAGACAGAAGTAACAAATATGAGGACATCTCCTTGATTCATAATTGGGAGGCATAATGAGAGCTAATGCTAGCCAAGGGAAGGGTGAATCTGTCGATTTTGGTTTGTCTCAGTTCCTCTTTTCCAATCTTAAATGCAATTCTCCACACTTCCACATTAGCTTGTGAATATATATATATATAATCCTCATGAAAATTCATCACCATGTTAGTGTAAACCTCTCCTAATATAATATTCACATGCTCGTATGAAATTTCCTCCAATACATCCATTTTTGCAAGGCAATTTTGCCTAATGCAATGCATTTTATTATTTTCACTAATCTATGTATTTTTATTGCACAGCTTACCTCAGTATATGCATTTTTTTTACATATTACTTGGATGGAGAACTGCACTGCAAAAGCTGGAGAAGTGCAAATTTCAAAGACTGGCTGTGTTTTGGTTCATGCATTGTTTGGGGAAGTGCAAATTGGGTAGATTCGCCTTTAAATGCAAACAGAATCAAATTTCTCCTACATCCCTAATTCTAAATTATGCTGTCTGAATGCCTCCCCATTAAATTAGAATAGTCAATGTCCATCAAATGAAGAGAAGAGGCATGTTCAGGCATTTGCTCAAAGTGTGGGCTGGAAAGGACATGCATGCATTCCCTACCCCCAGTGTCTTTGCACATGTGACTGTGTGTGCACACTCACACACACACACATACACACACACAAAATCCCCAACCTTCCCCATATTGTATGAACAAGGATCTTCCACGTGATCAGGGACCCTAGAGCTAGTGTGGTGGAGTGGTTAAGGTGTTGGACTATGACCTGTGAGACCACGGTTTGAATCCCCACATAGCCATGAAGCTCACTGGGTGACCTTGGGCCAGTCGCTGCCTCTCAGCCTCATGAAAACCCTAGTCATAGGGTCGCCATAAGTCGGAATCGACTTGAAGGCAGCACATTTACATTTTAGTATTACAAGAGAGTGAAGGGAGGGACCCTGTCCCTATTCACTTCCTCCACACTCTGCACCCAAAAGTTGGCTATTGCAAGCATGTGAACCACTGCTTGAATCATGGGGAGGAACCTAGGAAGCTGCCTTATACTGAGTCAGACCATTGGTCCATCTAGCTCAGTTCTGTCTACACTGACTGGCAGGGGCTCTCCAGGGTCCCAGACAGGAATCTCTCCCAGCCCTACCTGGGGATTGAACCTGGGACCTCCTGCATGCCAGGCAGATGCTCCACCACTAAGCTAGGGCCCTCCCTCGAAGGAGGGGGAAGGCTTAATGAAATCCATAAGCTCCCCATCTCCCAATTATAGCTAAATCATTTTAGCTAACAGTAACCAAGGGGGCCATCGCCACAGCAGTGTAGTGGCAAATTCAGAAGTGCAGGGTCCCTCCATGATAGTCACAACCTCGCCTCTTCCATCCTGTTGTTTTGCTGCTGGGTTGAGAATGAAATCCTTGTTAATGCCTTCTTCCACGACAACAGACATCCCTAGGAGCCACTCAGCATGAAAGGAGAGAGTGTTAGCTACTGAGAAAGTGGCTGACTCACCTCCTTTCACTCTGACTGGCTTCAATCAACAGGAGAGAACAAGGAAGCATGTTAGGTTATTCTTCTCAGTGGCTAAGACACTCCCCCGTCATGCTGATTGGCTTGTAGGATGCTGGAGACATAGGGGCTCTGCTGGGACCCTGTTCCCAAATAAGTAAGGGGTGTAAGACACATACCCCTGAGACCCCGGATGACTACATTCCTGAATGTATGTATATGTGTGTGAGAGAGAGAGAGACAGAGAGACAGAGGGAAGCAAAAGTGTTATTCCAAGGGCAACATTTAAAGAACAAGAGTGTGGGAGATTCCCCCACACCCTTTTCAGACAGCATACAATGATAAGAGGCTGACCTGAGAAGATGCAAACGAGGAATGCACACGCTGTGCCTTTTATTAGCTTTCACTTGCCCTTAATATTCTTAATACCCCAAATAGCAATCTCCCCAAAAAGCAGCCAAAAAAGTAAAGGGTCTAAGACACCCCTCGCAAGTCCCTGTACAACTACACCCCTGCATCACTGAAAACCCACTTCTGCCTTCCTTCTGTTCGGTATTATAAAAAATACACACAGAAATAGGAACTAATGTGGTTGGTCCTATTTCTTAGCAGAGATATAAAAATACAAGCAGCAGAATGAGAATGTAAACCAGGCCCACCTTTCTCTATATAAATAACAACAGACACAATCCTTTAGGTAAAAGAAAAGTAGTTTACTCACAATCTGTTCACATGTTCAGAAGAAGATAGGCTCTAGCTTAGAAGAAAGAAAAAATATAGAAGTCTCAGTCCATCTTGGTGTTTGTATTGATGCTCTTAGCAGAGAGCATCATGCCATGCGGCCTCCAAAGGTAGGAAGATCAGCACTGGAGAATATTCAAAAATCCCCCAGTACAAAGGAGGAGGAAGTCAGGTAAGTAACCCCCACCCATTAGGAAGTTACATCATGGTAAAACAGGCACATGGGATATTTCCCAAATATCCCTTAAAGTGACCATGCAACATCTGCCTATTCCAACACCTTCCTCCCCTAATTCAGGGACTGAGCATGGGTGGATCTGGATAGACAGCCCTACCCATCAGCCTGTACCAACCTGGCACCCTCGGACCAGTCTGCCCTCATCAAGCAGACATGGAGAGAGATGCTTTGGACAGAGATAAGGGGGGGTCAGATCATGCCCCCTGTATCCTTCTAAAATAGCATCTTGGGGTACCCCAAAAAGTGTGAGGGGTGCCCACACACAGGCACACACACCTGTAATTCAGCACTGGTGTAAGCCAACCTTGTGTGCTGCTGTGATCACAGAATGAGGTATCCCAATGCCCCTTGTTTTGGCTTTTGGTATATATTGCAGCGGAGTCTGGTAAGATGCCTGGTTGAAAGAATAAAGAAACGTAAGGTTTATTACGACTGGGAGATGAAGCCATTCTGGGTACAAGCACGCATGTGGCCATTGTAGAGTCATGAGGCTACCACTCTCACACACTACCTGTCTAACGAGATGAAGAAGGAAAGCCTGAGAAATAACAATCTGCATATCAAGAAGTGGCTACTTTTAAAGGAGGATTCAAGAGAGAAGAATAGGTTGTGTTTCCATCTATCCCCCCCTCCTGGTTCAGGTTACTTGTTAGAAGCAACCAAAATGAGCAAGGGGACAGAGCAACTCCCCTATGAGGAAAAGTTGCAGCACTTGGAGCTTTCTCGTCTAGAGAAAAGGTAAGAGGTGACATGACCGAAGTATATAAAATTATCCATGGCATGGAGAAAGTGAATAGAGGGGGGGAACTTCTCCCTCTCTCATAACATCATAACTCATTGACATCCGAGGAAGCTGAAATTCAGGACAGATGCAAGGAAGTGCTTCTTTACTCAGCACATACTTAAACTATGGAATTCACTCCCACAGGAGGCAGCGATGGCCGCCAGGTTGGATGGCTTTAAAAGAGGATCAGGCAAACGCATGGAGGATACTCAATGGCTACTAGCCACGATGGCTATGCTGTCCTTTCACAGTCGAAGGCAGCATGCTTCTGAATGCCGTCACTGGAAACTGCAGGAGGGCAGAGTGCTCTTGCGCATAGGTCCTGCCTGCGGTTTCCCATAGGCCACTGTGAAAACAGGCTGCTGGACTAGATGGGCCACTGGCCTGAACAAGGAAGCTTTTCTTGTGTTCCTCTGTTCTTGTGCTTGAGCCCAGCCTGCCAGTTCAAATCCTTTTTGTCTTGAAACTCAGAGGCACCTTGGTGTGTGCTTCACCCACAGCAGTCATCTGAAAACAAACTAAGGTCCATTATTCCCCTTGAAGTTATCAAAAGGTCCAGGATATTAACTCTGCGGAGAAAATTGCCTGTCAGACAAAGTGACAAAAATATATTGGACTTTGGCAGGAAGTGTGCTTGCTTTTACACACCAGAAACAAATTTCAAGCTACAACAGGATGCCTAGTCTCCCCCCGGGCACAATTCAAAATTCTCCGGCTGTGACTGAAATGAGTTCATGCCAAATCTTCAGCTGGTAGAAATTGGTGTAACTTTTTTTTTCTGTAGATGGACAACACTGAGGGCTGCTTCTGTTTTAATAGTGTGTATTTATTCCAATACAAAAACTCTTCACTGCACTCTCATCCATCAGGTTACCCCAGAATGAAAGAAGTTAGGAGAAATAAAGCATTAAACCAGATTCATGTGCAGAGGTATATTGATGACTGTAAGTAATGACGTTTGGATAGATGAATCTGGCAGAATACTCATTCTGTGGTATTTAGAACTAGGCTGCTTTCACACTTGGGGCTTATTGCATTAGTTATTTTGTGCTAAAATGGTACCGCTTCTGTCCCGATTTCTAAAATTTCTTTCAAACTGCAGTACCTGTTGTGTTAAGGAAACGTGGCTTTGGGGGCCGATATACCAGCATTTCGCACAAATGTCTTTCACCCTGCTGCAACGAACAATGTCTTGTTTTCATCCCTCACCCATTATACACATGTGGACTGTGGTTCCCCCATACTGTAATTCACTGTGTACGTTAGTGTCTGGACACTGAGGTCTGTGTGGGGAAAGGAGGAAAGTGAAGCTGCTACCCACGCCTACCCCAGAATACTAGTACAGTTTTCATCAGGCAAAACACATTGACATGCACCTAAAGGGTGGGAATGCATTGCATGCCAGGATGCCTGTCACGTGAGTGGCTGCAGCTGGCACACAACTGCCCTGGTTTTCCAGGTTCCCAAGGTTGCAAATTATTGGAATATTTCTGGAATCATTTATCATGGAAATGAGCTGTTTCCACTATATTTCTGGAAAGAGCTTTTACGTCATATGAGAGATCAAATAAAATGCGCAAATTACCAGGTAAGAAATCATTAGACAGGCAGAATAAAGTGCCACATGAAAGCAGCCCTACTGTGGCCGTGCAACTTGTCATTTGAGGTATTCCCCTGGAGACACGAATACTTACAATGTGGACAGGAGTGGGGGCATGTACATAGCATCCCCTTGCACATTGTCTCACCTCCTTGGTCCCATGTTGAGCAGGAAAGACCTGCGGCAGTGGTCAGGGACCCTGCTTGATCACACAGAGAGTTCTACTCACTTTCAAGCAAATGCAAGTAGAAGCCCCCTGAAGACCTTCCCCACTCAACCTAAGGATGGGCAGAGACTAAGGGTGTGGGGTGACGCTAGGAACAGCAGACAAATTTGATTCAGTACTGACCGAGAGACTAAACTACCTAATTTTCACTTTCTGAAACAATATGAGAACCATAACACAGCCATTCTTCACAGTTCTTCAGCGAAATAACGTGTACAAAAATGCATATTCTGAGGTAAAGAGTCCATAAAAATGCATATATTATTGAAAATAACATGCAAATATCCATTTTAGGGGGAATTGTTTTGCAAAAAAGTGTATATATCACACAAAATTACATTAAAACAAGTGTATATTAGGGAAAATGCACATTAAAATGCCAATAAATTTTCATTTTCATAAAAAATCATAAACTGATTTGAAAATGTGGAGAACCAAACTTAAGCTAGGAAAAATGTGAAATCAAAATTGGCAGATTTGCCCATCTCCAGATGCTACACATGGAGATACTGGAGGTGCAGGTTGTGTGGGAATCTCTGCCGCCATCCATGGATACAGAGTTTCCATGTTCAGGCAAACAGCTGGACATACTGTCCTGCCCAGAGTGCAAGACACGAGACAGAGGCGAGACTGGAAGTAATTCTTGTTTTATTAAAGCAATGGTTACATCAAAAGCAGTGTGCTTCATAGACCTAACTATGGTGACTCACTAATGACCCTAACTAGGCTAACTAGACATTCTCTGCAGCGTATGGAGTATGTTGACTCAGCACTCCAACCAGGGGGTGCCGCCTTAAATAGAGAAGGTCTTAGCCCGTAATCTCTGACTCCTGCGAAGTATCACCTTCTGACCGTCCCGCTTTTCGCGTCGTCTTGTGCGGGGCGAAAGGGGGCAAGCCTCCGTCTGCTCATCTGATAGCAAAGGCTCGCTAGGTGCCAGCTCAATCTCGGGGGCGGGGTGCAGGGAAGCATTTGAAGTGCCAGGCGGGGAATCCAGGGAGGGGGTGGAATTGGCGCGTGCAAGAGATTGCTTGCCAATGGCTCTGTTGGAGTGCTTGCAGCTGGAGCATGAGCCGCGTCAACGGGAGGGCTGTCCGTGGGATCTTGCAGGCTGTCAACATCTTCCCCTCCCTCAATGTCCTCAAAAACCTTCTCCTCCTCCTCCGATACCTCTCCCTGATCTATCTGGGGGAACTGGGGCTCAGCACATACCTTTGATGTACCCAGTGTTCCAGTGATGAGAACTCATGAGCTGGTGGAGAGTTATGTCTATATGAAAAAGAAGTGCTGCTGGTTTTAATTGATGCACCCATCAATTAATGGCTGATGGCTAGATTTGTTAGCCATACTGTTCCCTCTTTCTGCAGGGGTGCGCTTGCCCCCACCCCTCCTATTCAAAGAGGACTCAGGTGGTTCCTTCCCGAGGGAAGGGGGAGGCCCACGTGGGCCTTCGGGCCTATCTGGTGGAGGGGGCATAGGACAGGGCTTATAAGCCAGCCCCACCTCCAGTTCCACCTCTTCGCCTTTTTGCAACCCTCCAACCCTTCCAGTAAGACCTTGTCTAGTCATCGTTTAGGGGCTGAGTAGGAATGATTTTGGAGGAATGCACAGTTTGATCCCTCTAGTTTTGCCTACAGCATATTGAGGGGTTCAATTCCATTGGGTGAAAGATGATGTGGTTGCTCGCCTGTTGGTGTGGAGTCCAGGCAGAAGATGAGGTCGGAGGGTAAAAAGTAGGTATACTGATGCTTTCTGGGTTTAGGGACACCCAATAGGAATCTCCCTGTGCTCAATGCCTGGGCAGACCTGGGGGGTACCCCTTGTGGCCTGGTTTGCGCATTTGGGTGAACGCAGGTACACCGGGCCCTGATGTGCAGGTTGGGTGCACACTCAAGGCACGCCTAGCAAGGAAGGCGATTGTCCTCCTGTCTGGGAGTCACAGCTGGTAGATGTCTACAAGCCCAGGGGAAGGCTTCCCCACTAGACTTAGTCAAAACCTCACCTGCCTAGACAGTTTGAATTTCATTAATTTGGTTGATCTGGTCTGCCTGTTCTCCAAAATTAGTTATATTTTAAAAAAATATAACATTATTCCAATGTCTGTGTCCTGAGTCTGCTTTCTGGGGTTGGAGGCAAATGCTTATTTGAACCAGTGAGGGACAGTTCAATTGGGTGAGGTTGAGAGTCGAAGGTGAACTTCTTCTGGTGTGTTCCTGTTATAAGAAATGAATCATTTGATTAGTTACTTTCTTACTTCCAATAATTTGACTCAAAATGGAAATAGACTGCCTTCAAGTCGATCCCAGCTTATGGCAACCCTACGAGCAGGGTTTCCATGGTAAGCGGTATTCAGAGGTGGTTTACTATTGCCTTCCTCTGAGGCTGAAAGGCAGTGACTGGCCCAAGGTCACCCAGTGAGCTTCATGGCTGTGTGGAGATTCGAACCCTGGGCTCCCAGGTCATAGTCCAACACTCTAACAGCTGCACCACACTGGCTTTCATTTGACCCAAATGGATCCACAAAGTAACTTCAAAACTACAACAATATGATTGGTAATATCGATTAAAATAATAAATCAAAACTTGGTGACCCTTCTGCCTCAAACAACCTCCCAGGGCACCTCTAATTTCTCTAATTTCACGTACATTTCTCCTCAGGACTTTCCTTTCTCATGAAGCCAGAGCCGGCCCTACCATTAGGCAGTAACTGCCTCAGGCCGGAAATGCTGGAGAGCGGCAGGGGCACCTTCTCGTGGCTGCCCCTCCTGAGCTGCCTGCCTGTACCCTTCTGTGTGTGCCACGTGGCCTGTCCTGCACCCTCATAACCAGCCTGCTGCCCTCAGGTACACTGCTGGACGCTGTCCCACTAGACGGGCAATTGAATGGGGAAAAGGGGTGCCATCTTGTCGTTGGGGAAGGGCCGTAGCTCAGTGGTAGAGCACCTGCTTTGCATGCAAAAGGTCCCAGATTCAGCCCTTGGCATCTCCAGGTAGTGCTGGAAGAGAACCCAGTCTGAAATTCTGGAGAGCCACAGCCAGTCATGTAGACAATACTGAAGTAGATGGAGTAGATGCCCTTTGCCTCAGGCATGATGCCCCTTCCTTTTCCCATTCCCTTCTTTGTTTCGTTGTTGTTATATGCCTTCGATCACGACTCATGGCGACCCTACGAATCTTTTTATATATTCGTAGGGTTTTCATGGTAAGAGGTATTCAGAGGTGGTTCACCATTGCCTTCCTCTAAGCCTACGGCACCTGGTATTCCCAGGCGGTCTCCCATCCAAGTACCAACCAGGCCTGACCCTGCTTCCGAGATTGGACGAGATCGGGCTTGTTCAGGGTAGTATGGCCGTAGTCCCTTCTTTGTAATTACACCTAAGTATGTGTAAGTGAAATAATCACACATTTCCCCGTTTGTCCCTCTGCCTACAATTTCCTTCCCCATGCTATTTCCTATGGTGAATTTTAGATTTCAAACCACTGGGACCAGGATCAGCCCTCTCATTCTTTATAATGTTCCAGAGCACGTTGACGTTAAAGAAAGGTTTAAAATGCAAGATGCAAGAAAAGCACCAGCAATTAACACAACCAGGAACGTACCATTTCTGTACACAAATGGTTGAGCTGTATAGCTGTGTGGGGGAGGGGGGGTTCAATGGGAAAGGTTTTTGTCTTCATGCCCTGTTGTGGTCTTCCTGCGAGAATCAGGATTCTGCACTTCTTAAGATGTTTTTTAAATATGTTTTTAAGATGTGCTTTAACGTGTTCTAGAAATGCTGTTCTCTTGGGGAAGGGCTGCAGCTCAGTGGCAGATCATCTGCCTTGCATGCAGAAGGCCCCACATTCAATCCCTGGCATCTCCAGATAGGGCTGGCACAAGACTGCTCTCTGAAACCCTGGAGGGCCACTGCCAGCCAGTGTAAACACTAATGGGCTAGATGGACCAAAGGTCCAACTCAGTAAACAGCAGCTTCCTATCTTCATGTGTACTTATGTACTTATGTTTTCTAACAGTAGGTGAATGCAGCTCCCATCATCCCTGGGGTTGAGGGGAATTGGAGTCCAACAGCATCAGGAGGGCCACAGGTTCCCCCTCCTTTTAAGATCAGGAGTGTAGTTGTCTGGGGGCTTGGAGGGTCTTAGACCCTTTAGGTTTTTATGAGCAGGGTCCCTATATTCCAGCATGCTATGAGCCTATCAGCATGAAAGGGGAGTGTGTTAGCCACTGAGAAGAGTCTTGTAACATGCTTCCTTATTTTTTTCCTGCTGACTGCAGCCAATCAGAGTGAAAGGAGATGAGTCAGCCACTGAGAAGACTCTTCTCAGTAGCTAACACTCTCCTCTTTCCTGCTTATTGGCTTCTAGGAGTGTCTGTTGTTGTGGGAAAAGGCATTCACAAGGATCTCATTTTCAACCCCACAACAAAAAAGGGGGGAGGGGGCGTGGCTGTGACTAACATGAAGGGACCCCTGCACTTCTGAATTTGCCACTATGCTACTGTTTAAGATGGACCCGGAATCCCCTCTGTTCACCATCTATGGAAGGACCACAAAGGCATACACAGGGGTGTTCTCAGGAGCTCTCTCTCAACTCTGGAATTTCCTTCCCATGGAGATCCACTAAAGCACAAGCCTAAGTGATTTCTGGAACTGGTGGGAGATCTTTGTAAAATTGGGAGGGGGTTTAGCTAAGCATAGGAAGAGATAGGGCAGAACAAATAGCACACTGATTCTTAGCTCCAGACCCACAAATAAAATAAAAAATAAAATAAAATAATTGATTTTATGATTAATCAGCTCAAAATTCTTCAGTTCTCTAGCTTGTGGACTTCCCTTACTATTTTATTTGTAGTCATAAATAGTCAACTTGCCAACGGGAGTGGTCATTTGGACATTTGTCAGTGGCAGTGTGCCTCTGAATACCAGTCGTTGGGAATCGGTGGTGCCTGGTGCCCACTGGGACCGGTAGGGCAGACAGCAGGGAGCCCAACAGCAGGTGGCACCAGAGGAAGTGTCAGTCAGAGCCACCTAACTCCACTTTTGTCCCCATCCTGTTCTACAAGGGCAACACTGAGGCTAACGAGGAGGAGGAAGCGGACAGCCGGGGGCCACTACATGGATGTTAATTGTGCAAGTGGGGGCAGGCTGGGGGCAGACTGAGGTTGGTTGGGCAGTGCCCCATGTGCCCTAATAAATCAGTCTCCACTGCAGGAAATCACAGGAGAGAGGGAGAGAGAGAGAGAGAGCGCTACTGCACTCAGGGGCTGCTTTCAGGCTTCCCATAGGCATCTGGATGGCCACTGTGAAAAAAGAATGCTGGACTAGATGGGCCCTTGGCCTTATCCAGCAGCCAGACTTTCTTGTGTTCTTCTTGTGTCCAAGGATCAAGCTTGTTTCTCATTACAGAAATTACCAGTTAAAGGGACAGACTCTTCATAAGACAAAGAAGCAGAAGCAGAAGCAGAAGAAGAAGACAAGCAGCTACCCCTGAAATCAAATCAAACTGGCCCCTCCAATTCTGATATTTCATCACCTGCTGGAAACATTTTTGTTTGGCCAAGCCTTTTTAGAGAATTAATTTGATTCAGTGTCAGCCATTTGTTCTGTATTTTATGATTGTATAATTTTACTATGTTTTAATAGTTTCATTTCAAGGAGCTGGCAGCTTATAAATACTCTGAGAAATAAAAAGCCATAAATTAGGGCTTCCTGACCTTATTAAGAAGCGATTAACATTCACATCAGAGAAGCTGACTTGTGGGAAAGGAGGAAAACTGAGGAGAGGAGCAGCACATAAACGGATTAGACTTCATAACCAATGTGTTCAGCGTGTCTGTGAGATGGAGCTATAATTTTGCCTTCTGAAAAGAGCAAAGAATGGGACGGAAGGAGCCATCGACAGGGCCGTTATTCCCTTTAAATACCGACCATCATTTAGCTCTGTACCAAAGGCTGCAATTTCCTTGACGTCAAAGTCAGTTTTAAAAAGCCTTGCTGGTTTGTTTCAATTTTCCTTTTAAAATAAAAGAAGAGAAAAGAAAAACTTTAATCGAGCTGGCTGGAAATGGCAAACTGTAATAAAGAGCTGTTCAGCCCGATTACTGTGAGCTTTAGCACCTTCTGCTTCTGAAGATTATTCAAAGAATCTTGCTGGAAAGAAAGAAACAATAGCGAAAGATTAGGATGTGGCCAACTATTATTATTATTATTATTATTATTATTATTATTATTAGATTTATATCCCACCCTTCCTCCCAGCAGGAGCCCAGGGCAGCAAACAAAAGCACTAAAAACATTAAAACATCATAAAAACAAACTTTAAAACACATTAAAACAAAACATCTTCAAAAATGCTACTTTAAAAAGCTATGAAACCATTCCAACGCAGATGCAGACTGGGATAGGTCTGAAAAGGCTTGTTGAAAGAGGAAAGTCTTCAATAGGCGCCAAAAAGATAACAGAGACTAAGTTCTAAGATAACAACTAAGTTCTATGCAGAGCAGATCCATTGAAATCAATGAACCTATCATGTTATTTATTTTATTAAATTTATATCCTGCCCTTCCTCCCAGAAGGAGCCCGGGTCAGCAAACAAAAACACTAAAAGCACTTTAAAACATCTTAAAAACAAAAAGACTTTAAAACACAAGCAGAAAAAGAAGAAGGCCAAACAAGAGATGGATTGAATCCATCAAGGAAGCCACAGACGTGAACTTACAAGATCTGAGCAGGATGGTTCATGACAGATGCTCTTGGAGGTCGCTGATTCATAGGGTCGCCATAAGTCGTAATCGACTTGAAGGCACATAACAACATCATAATTCAGAAAAGTTCTTCCCAACATCCCTAAAAAGTTGTAGACCAAACTTTTTCCACATCCAAAAATGTGCCTTCTCTGGCTGGAAGCACACACTCAGAACCACGTGGTGTCCATTCTGTTGAGTCTGATCTGGCGCTGCACATAGGAACAGGGAAATCTGCCTTACACTGAGTCAGACCAACCTACCAGTTTCAGGCAGGTGTCTCCCAACCCTACTTGGAGATGTCAGGGATTGATGCATGCAAAACAGATGATGTACCACTCAGCTACAAACTTTCCCCAAACATAGGATGCTGCCTCATACCAAATCAGATCATTGCCCCATCTAACTCAGTACTGGTTACACTGACTGACAGCGGCTCTCCAGGGTTTCGGACAGGGTCTCTCCCAAACCTTTCTAGAGATGCCTGGAGTTGAACCTGGAACCTTCTGGATGCAGAGGTGGCAATGGTGCCAAATAATGTTATTTGCTAGCTTGGACTGGTGTAATAGCTGTTCTCTTTCCTGGAAAACTCCAGTCTAGAAGCCACAGTCATGGTCTTACCACACCTACAGAGGTGCAAGCTATGCCAGGCTGCCATTGAAAACAGCAGGGAAACTTTAATTGGCCCAAAAAGCAGCAGCTAGACTTTGGACTGGCACTTCCTAGACAGAGCCTATAACTGCTATGTTTCCAATTGTGCAGGAGGACCCAAAGTGCAGGATGTTGAATACTGTAAATCAATAATCGGACACTTCATCCTAGTCAAGGATGCCTTGGGCGGTATGTCTGTCATCACTTAAAGATATCCCCCTAATCTAAATCAGGTGCTAAGTAACAGAGACAGGTAACCTAATGGTAGAGATGATGGAGCATGGGGAGGACAGAGATTAATGGGACAGTGGTGGAGAAAGGGAGCAAAATTATTACCGAAAGAGTTTGTGCAAGCGGATCAAGCATTATTGGGTTGGGTGAAGGGTTGCCAGGTCCATGGCCTGAGACTGATCCTGTATCTTTAGGAGAAAAGAAAGTCAACCAAGTGCAGGTGTTCTTGCAACACTGTAATGGGAAAAGCACAAGGTGGAATTCTCCCTTCCCCCCTACAACTTTTAAAGACACAGAAGAACTCTTGGTTGCCAGGCCCAGCCTCCAAGAGGTCTTCTGTATCTTTAAAAGTTGTGCAGGGGGAAGGGAGAATTCCACCTTGTGGTTTTTTCCATTAAAGAGTTGCAAGAACACCTGCACTTGGCTGACTTGCTCTTCTCCTAAAGATACAGGATCAGTCTCAGGCCAAGAACCTGGCAACCCTAGCTAGGTGTAATATGTAAGGTGAGGAGAAGAACACAGCACTTCTGCTTGAAGTTTATTGACACACAGACGTCCCCTAGGCCCCTGCTCAACATCTCAGGCTCATACACTTACAGAGAGAGAGAGAGAGAATAGGTTAAGGGGCACCCAAAATAAGGTCATGCAGACAATATCCTAAATCTGACAGTTTACGAGAACATATACATACTAAAAGAAAAAAGGTGCTCCGGCTGCATGCGAAAGCTTAATCTAACCATGAAAACTGATAAGCCTGATGACTACTTGAAGATTCGTAAAGTAGTCATAGCCAATTTATTTATATACCGCATTTTCCACAAATACACCTGTGCTCAAAGCAGTTCAGATAAACAGCAGACAGCCCAAATACAGTAGTACTGCAACAGTACATACTAAGAAGCACAATATCATTACAACACTTTTTAAAAAAGCAATTTAATATACATCAAAATGTAAATGAGCATAAAGCTCACAAAGCAGCATAAACGAAGAAAACTTATTGGTTCCGTAAGGGGCATCCGTGTCCTCCACAAAGTGAAATGAAGCCAATTATGAAATCTTCTCAAGGTCCAGCAACCAGAACGAAAAAGCCATACAATTACGAAACATGAACAGCTATGGACAAGGATCTACTGAAGACCAGCGAATGAAAAGGGACACAATAGCAAATCACATTCCTACCTAACAGAGACACAAACATAGATATCAGGCCCTGCAATAAACTTAAGGGGCCGATGCTGTCTCCATAGGCATACAGGTAACACTATTATTGCACACAGCATCATCAGCCATTGCTGAATCATTCACTTGTTCATCCTCCAGTATGATATATACCATTAGCTACCAACAATGTCTTTCTACAAGGACAAGGTCTGTCTCTATAAAAAATTATGTGTGGGCATAAATCTGACATTCAGAAATTAGTAGGAGAACATTACGATTGCCCGTGACGTTCTGCTGGGGATCAGAAAGTCACAATTCTTCAAGAAGAGAACTTCAAAACGAGATTCCATCACAAAATAGGTAAGTCAGAATTTATCAATACTTTTGATTCTGTTCATTCAGAACTCAGTGGAGACTAAGATTTTCACTCCCATTACTGGTTTTTAAATTAGATTAGCTAAATTAGGAAGAACACAAGAAGAGCCCTGCTGGATCAGATGAATGATCCATCTAGTCTAGCATCCTGTTTTGACAGTGGCCAACTAGATGCCCATGGGAAGCCCACAAGCAGGATCTGAATGCAAGAGCGCTCTCACCACTTGTGATTCTCAGAAATGGCATTCAGAGGCACTCTGACTCCAACAGTGGGGGCAGAAGATAGCCATCATGGCAAGATTATATCATCTTCAATTACTGCGGTTTTGAATTAGTAGCGTGCTTATCTTGTCACAAATTTTTGTCACTGACAATAATTCTTTCTTTTGGGCACCAATGTTTATCATCTCCCCCACATTTTTTCTTTTTAACTTTTTTGCTATACTTCTGTGTGTGTGTCCCCACTAGGGATGGAGACCACTGTCAGTTTTTGTTCCCTCCGTTTCTTATTTTTCCAGTCTGAAATGTGGTTCTCCACATATCTACAGCAATTTACAAATTTTTGTTTAAAAAATCCTCTTGAAAATTCTTCAACATTTTAGTGTAAATGTCTCCTAGCATGCATTTATATATATTTTTGACTAATGTACACATTTTGTAAGCAAATTTTCCTAATATAATGTATGAAAATTTCACACAAATAATCATTTTCATGCACACTTTCCCCTAATATATTCATTTTTGTAAACATTGGTGGGAGAACTCCATCACAAAATTCAGATAAGTGAGGGATTTGAAGGATGGCTGTGTCTCGGTTCTCAAATTGTTTCAGAAAGTGCAAATCTGATAGATTCATCTTTAAATGTGAACCAAATAGAATTTCTCAATTTGGAACCAATGGACAATGGAACCAATTACCTTGGGAGGTAGTGGGCTCTCTAACACTGGAGGCATTAGAGAGGCAACTGGACAGCCACCTGTTGGGTATGCTTGAAGTTGTATTCCTGCACTAAGCAAGGGGTTGGACCCGACAGCCTTATGGGCCCCTTCCAACTCTACAATTCTATGATTCTCTTCCCATACCTAGTGTCTGCACGCATGCAAGTATATTTAATAAGATACTTCCTACATCTAATTAAATGGGCTGTAGTCCATAAAAGCTTACGCCACAATAAATCTGTTAGTCTTTAAGGCACCAGAAGACTCTGAAAGTGTAGCAAACACAGCTGCCCCTAGAAACTCCTGTGTTCATGTTATATATATTCTTGTTTGGCCATTATAGCGCCGGTGGTTTCTTAGCGCTTTGAGCCAAACCTATGCCTGCATGTTATTAATATGATATGCATTATTAATATCCACATTCTGAAATGTTCTTAATATAACTTGAACTAGAAGGCTCCCCTGAGTTCTAACATTTTCTGTAATGCAGACTCGCTAAGAGGAAAAAATAATAATGCTTTTGTATTGCAGTATTGCTTATTAGGTTTTGAAACCACATTGAATTATGTGTAGTTTAGGAAGCCACCTTGGACTGAATCTGTCTAGCTCAGTATTGTCTGCACTGACTGACAGCAGCTCTCCAGGGTTTCAGACAGGAGTCTCTTTCTCAGGCCTATCTGGACATGCTGGCGATTGATCCAGGGATCTTTTGCATGCTGAGCCACACCCCTTCCCAAAAGAAACATAGGAAGATGTCTTATATCGAGTCAGACCATTAGACCATCTAGCTGAGTATGGCACTGACTGGCTGTCCCGTTCAGAGTGGGAACCACGAGGCTGAGACACAGGTGTAATTAATTCTTGTTTTATTAAAGTAATGGATACATCAAAAGCAGTGCGTTTCATAGAGAACACTAAACTAACTCACTGGAATTCCCTAGCTGCATTCTAGACATGCTCTGCAACATAGAAAGAAAGATGACTCAGCAGCTCCTCCCCTGGAGCTGTAGGCTTAAGTAGGGAAAGTTTGTGATCTTAATCTCTGACTCCTTCTCAAGTCCTGCCTCTGACCGGTCCGTTTCTCGTGACGCCAAGCACGGGGTGACGGGGGGGCGTGCGTCCAATGGCTCATCCAAAAGGGCCTCGGCAACAGGCTCGAGGTCAGGGGGAGGAGGCTCTCCTGGCGCATCCTGTGAACCGCTGGGCAGAGGGGAAGGGAGCGCGCCCTCCTGAGTAGCTTCCAATGGCTCTGCGTCTTGGTCTGGGGGTGGGGCACGCCCCTCTTCGGAGAGCACACCATCCATGGGAACTGACCCTGGCTCAGACTCACTCCCATGTCCCAAGTCCTGCGGAGACGCAACAGCTCCTGGATCTACCACTCCTTCTGACAGCTGGGGAACTTGAAACTCATGCCTTCCCCCTCTCTCGCCCTCATGGAGGAGCTAAGGCTCAACACCAGCAGCAGCTTTCCAGGGTTTCAGACAGGGTCTCTCCCAGTCCTACCTGAAGATGCTGGAGATTGAGCCTGGGACTTTCTGCATGCAAAGGGAATGCTCTACCCCTGAGCTATGGCTCTTCCCCAGTATTGGAATTAGTTTTCTACCTGGGGGAGGGTGGAAGCAAAAATATTGATGGAAGTGTGCATTTATGGCAGCCATCCAATATGGCATCTGCATTGTTTAACAGATTGGCAACATGACTCTTCCAACAGAGGTGAGCCATTCCAACTTTTTTAACTGATGGCAATGAGTTGATTATGGAATGACCCCTTTATTACGAAGGGTGCCACCACAAAGACAGAGATATTCAGATATAGGAACCCAATTATTTATATGCTGGATCAGGCCAACCCACCATCCTGTTTTCATGAGAAGCCAGCCAGATGCCTCTTGAACTCTGAAGGGCACAAAGATAGTAAATAGTTGTGTTACCCAATGTCACCAAAAGCTAAAAAATGGAAATGGACTGCCTTCAAATCGCTCCTGACTTATGGCGACCCTTCGAATAGGGTTTTCATGGTAAAGTATATTCAGAGGTGGGTTTACCATTGCCTTCCTCTGAGGCTGAGAGGCAGTGACTGGCCCAAGATCACCCAGTGAGCTTCAGGGCTGTGTGGGGATTTGAACCCTGGTCTCCCAGGTCATAGTCCAGCACCTTAACCACTACACCACACTGGCTCTCCAAAAGCTAAATAAGGAGGTTTCTGTACTCAAGAGAAATATCTTGAAGATTCCAAGGAAAGTTCAAAGAAGGTTATTTTTACAACCTCTGCCTATGTGGCTCCTATTGCTGGAATAAAATTTGCAAAATTTATATAGGAATTGCTCACACGAAGCTGCATACATAATGCTATCTATTTAACCCAAGAACAATGCAGCCAATGGTCCATCTTAGCACAAAGGGCGGGGGAGTGCAATTCTTGCTTGCCACATTTTATAGTCAGCCAGTCCAAATCTCATTCACCAAGGTGCTGGACACTGGAGTTACTTTATCTTAGAATGGCTTTAAGTCCCAAAGTGCAACAGTGGCAAATAGCAGACTTACAAATTATAGCTTGAAGGTCATAGCCTTGCAATAATACACATAGAACAACTAAAATCCAACATAGAATAATAGAGTTGGAAGGGGCCTATAAGGCCATCGAGTCCAACCCTCTGCTCAATGCAGGAATCCAAATTAAAGCATACCCAACAGGTGGCTGTCCAGTTGACTCTTGAATGCCTTCAGTGTTGGAGAGCCCACCACCTCCCTATGTAATTGGTTTCATTGCCATACTGCTCTAACAGTTAGGAAGTTTTTCCTGATGTCCAGTCGAAATCTGTGTTCCTGCAACTTGAGCCCATTATTCCGTGTCCTGCACTCTGGGACGACCCAGAAGAGATCCTGGCCCTCCACTATGTGACAACCTTTCATGTACTTGAACAATGCTATCACATCTCCACTCTGTCTTCTCTTCTCGAGGCAAAACATGCCCAGTTTTGTCCCCCATGTTATTTAACATCTACATGAAACCGCTGGGTGAGGTTGTCCGGGGGTTGGGGGTTCGGTGTCATCAGTTTGCGGATGACACCCAGCTCTATTTTTCCTTTCCACCTAAAGCCAAGGAAGCTGTCCTGGTCCTGAACCGGTGCCTGGCATCCGTGATGGACTGGATGAGGGCAAACAAATTGAAATTAAATCCAGACAAGACAGAGGTGCTCCTGGTTAGTCAAAAGGCAAATCAGGGAATAGAGATTCAGCCTGTGCTGGATGGGGTTACACTCCCCCTGAAGACACAGGTTCACAGTTTGGGTGTGCTCCAGGACTCAGCTTTGAACTTGGAGGCCCAGGTCTCTGCAGTGGCCAGGAGTGCTTTTGCCCAGCTAAGACTGGTGCGCCAGCTGCGCCCATTCCTGGAGACGCCTGATTTGACTACAGTGATGCATGCCTTAGTTACATCCCGTTTAGATTACTGTAACGCGCTCTACGTGGGGCTGCCTTTGAAGACTGTCCGGAAACTTAAACTGGTACAAAGAGCCGCAGCCAGAGTGCTAACTGGGGCTGGTTACAGGGACCATACAACCCCCTTGTTACGACAGCTCCACTGGCTGCCAGTTTGTTTCTGATCACAATTCAAAGTGCTGGTTTTAACCTATAAAGCTCTATACGGCCTAGGTCCAGGCTATTTGTCAGACCATATCTCCCCATATGAGCCTGCCCAGGAGTTGAGATCCTCAGGAGAGGCCCTTCTCTCAGTCCCAACACCTTCGCAAGCGCGATTGGTGGGAACGTGAGATAGGGCCTTCTCGGTGGCTGCCCCCAGGTTCTGGAACTCTCTTCCTAGGGAAGCACGAATGGCCCCTTCCTTGCTATCCTTCTGGCGGCAGGCAAAGACTTTTTTATTCCGACAGGCTTTTGGACTAGAAGATGTTTAAGATAGGGCCTCATAAGGTCTGTTGTATTGTTCTATGGTCCTATTCTTAATGTTTTAAATTGTCTTAGTATCTTAAGTGTATGTTTCATGGTTTTAATGTTATGAATAGTTTAATTCTATTTTAATGATATATTTATGTATGTTTTTTACCTATGTGTAGTTTTTATTTGTAAGCAGCCCTGAGTTCCAGTTTTGGAAAAAGGGCGGGGTAAAAATAAAGATTCATTCATTCAGTTCTTTCAGTTTCTCCTCATAAGGCTTTGTTTCCAGTACCCGATCATCCTTTTTGCCCTTCTCTGAAACCATTCCAATTCGTCTGCATCCTTCTTAAAATGTGGTGTCCAGAACTAGATGCAGTACTCAAAATGAAGCCCAAACATTGCCAAATAGAGGGGAACCAATACTTCACGCGATTTGGAAACTATACTTTTGTTAATGCAGGCTAAAATAGCATTTGCCTTTTTTGCAGCCACATCACACTGTTGGCTCATATTCAGCTTGTGATTAACAACAATCCCAATATCCTTCTCACTGAGTCAAGTATCCCCCATCTTATAACTCTGCATTTGCTTTCTTTTTCCTAGGTACTTCGCACTTATCCCTGTTAAATTTCATTCCGTTGTTTTCAGCCCAGTGCTCCAGCCTATCAAGATCGCTTTGAATGTTGTTTCTGTCCTCCAGGGTATTAGCTATCCCTCCCAATTTTGTATCACCTGCAAATATCAAATTCCCTGCACATCCTCATCCTAGTCAATAAAAATGTTGAAGAGCACTGGGCCCAGGACCAAGCCCTGCAGTACCCCGTTCATTGCTTCCCCCCACTTTGAGAAGGAACCATTGCTGAGCACTCTTTGAGTATGACTCTGTAGGTAACCATGGATCCACTTGACAGTTGTTCCATCAGGCCCACATGTAGCTATCTTGCTAATCAGAATATCAGGGGGACTTTGTCAAAAGCTTTGCTGAAGCAGAGATACATTATGTCCACAGCATTCCCACAGTCTACCAAGAAGGTTACTCGATACACCTGTTGATTCCCCAACCCCCTTGCTAATTAACCATGTATATACATCAATTTTAAATTCTTTATACCAGGTGATAAAAAGCCCAGAAATGTCATTCAGTTCCTCTCCGCAGCAGTAAAAAGCTCTCTCTCTCTCTCTCTCTCTCCTTCCAGAGTGGTGCTGTACCCACGAGGATAAACCAGACAGTCCATGGGAGCTGCAGTCTGACAAGTAAAATTATTTCTCACATGAGTCCTGTAGGCAGGATGGAGGAGAGGCTGCCATCAGTGAAGAAGGTCAGGTCGGGTGGTTTAATAAAAGCATTGTGAAGAGCTTAGGCTTGAAAAGGGTCTTGAAAGATGAGAGGAAGGAGGTCTACGAAATAGCAAAAACTATGCTGTTTTCCAGGGACAGGGAACCTGTGATCTGCCAGATGTTGTTGAAAGCCTGCCCCTGTCCAACCTAGCCAGCATGGCCAATGGCAGGAGTGATCATTGGCAGGGATACAGGAATACCTCAGTTAACAAAGTAGATGCTTTCCTGGACATCACTTCTTTAACAGAAACGTTGGTACCAGAGGTAGGAATAACATGGAAAGAATAGGGATAGGTTCCTACACCCACTCATAGATGGTGGGGGCAGCTTCTACAGGGGCTTTAAAGGTATGGTGTAGTGGTTAGAGTGTTAGACTACAACCTGGGAGACCAGGGTTTGAATCCCCACATAGCCATGAAGCTCACTGGGTGACCTTGGGCCAGTCACTGCCTCTCAGCCTCAGAAGAAGGCAACGGTACACCACCTCTGAATACCACTTACCATGAAAACGCTATTCATAGGGTTGCCATAAGTCAGGATAGACTTGAAGGCAATCCATCATCCAGTACACACTCCTTCCCCCTCCTTCCCCCTCCACTCCTCCTCCTCTGAATCACATTGGATCCTTTCCTCTACAGCCCTGGGAGAAAACAAGAGATCTCTTCAATGCAAAGCAAAGACGTGGACTGGTCAGTTTCACCTTAAAGCAAAGGCACAGTCTTGAAAGTTTATCCATAGCAAAGCAGAGCTAGTCAGTTTCACCTCTTAAAAAGCCTTCTTTGAAAGGAGCTGCCTTCCTGGAGGATTCATTAACTGAGGTATCTGATGGGAGTTGTGTTCAAAAAAGTAACTTTTCCAAGCTCTGGGTATTACTGTATTGTCCAACAACATCTGGAAGGCCACTGGTTTCCCACCCTTGCCTAGGCTTAGACAGACTTCCACTTAGGGACCATGCTGGCATGCAGTGAGAAATGAACCACATCCCTATTTGCATAACTCCACCTCTTCTTTTGCATATCCCTACCCAGGGTTCCATTTCATAGTAAAACACAAGAGTGTGACAGGCCCCTGAACAATGGTTTGTTTTATATAAAGAGCCAGTGTGGTGTAATGGTTAGGGTGTTGGACGAAGACCTGGGAGACCAGGGTTTGAATCCCCACTCAGCCATGAAGCTCACTAACCTTCCTCCCAGGGTTGTTGTGAGAATAAAATGGGAAGGGGAGAACCACCTAGATCTCCTTGAAGGAAAGGTGGGATATGAATGTAAGAATAAAATAATAAAACAAATATAGGATAATATAGGGTCTGCATTCTTTACTTAATTTGTCCAACTACAAGATATTATCGACAAGCATCTTTTATGGCCCCAATCACCATTCTAGAAGGGAACAATTCTCATGCAGTCATTCTATCTGAACTATTTATTCTCCTTCCTAATGGATTTTATTAAGGCAAAATGCACCCCCTGCCCTCCACCCCTTTGTTATGTTCTAACTATAGAAGCTGCTAAAACACTCAACTCTTCAACCACAGCCTTATGTAAGAGCAGAAATTACATGTTCTGATGTAAAACAGATGTTTTCTGCATTGCGTAAGGGGAAAATGTTATTGACACATTGTTAAAAAAATGCACATGCTTTGAACATATCTCCCTAAAAGATTAATGGACTTTTTTTTATCTTTATCATTTAAACAGCCTAGTGACAGTAACCTGCCGGTGTTCAAAAAGCTTTGCAAATCAAAAGAGGGAGAGAGAAAAGCAGCGAAAACAAACTTGATCCAGGTACAACTGTTGTAAAATTCAGTGTTTTAACAAAATGATTGAAGTGCGTGAACAATTCGATCCTGTGAAAGAACGGGGGAGGGGAGAGGTGACAGCTTGTTGAAAGCTGTATCTCAGCGAAAGAAAGAGAACTTCTGAAGTTATGCAAAAGCTGGATCTGCTCACAATATAATTGCAAGGAGATGTTGGGTTTAATTTTTCACATTTCCACAATCACAGGGAGACAACTATTGTGTTCATAAAATAATGACTATGCCTGCCAACGAGGAAAGTGGGGGGAGAGATGTTTAATTGCAATTGCCATTTTTATCACTTCGGCCTGAATTTAATTGGCTATTTTGCATACTTGTTTACCTGTCCCGAAGCTTCGGGATAACTTATTCCCAACAACTCTCTGGGAGAATTTAATTGCAGGTTTTCTTTGTATTATTCTTAGTAGCAGAAAATCGTCAAAGGCTGTGGGGAATGGGAAGGGGAGCACATCCCTCAGTCTAGAGAAGGAGAGATGGACGCATACCAGATGCAGGAATGCAGAGAAGAAACCTTAAAGGTGTGCAGAAGTCTTGCTCACGTGTTACACATATACAAGCTGTCTCTGTAAATGAGCTCGTGCTTGTTTGAAGCAGTGTACATGTGTTTTGACCTGTACAGCTCACCTGTTGTACACAGGACACCGACTGTATACTTGGTGAACATTCCCTGTGAATAACTGCCCGAATATACAGTTCAAATATTTATGTACACAGATTGCACATTTGTTGAATGTAACATGTCTACACCCCAATTGTGTTAACTGCTTCTCTTGCATTTTGCATTTCAAAGCTTTCCTTGGCTTCATCACCGTGCATTGGAACATGAGAAAGAATGAGAGGACACATCCTTGTCCCAAGGGTTTCAAATCTAAATTTCACGATGGGAAATAACAAAGGGAAGGAAATTGGAGGGGGAAATATGTAATTATTTCAGTTACACGTATTTAAGCTTAGCTACAGAGAAGATTTGGGAAGGGGGGGAATTGTGCCAAAGGTTTAATGCAGATTTCCAAGACATTTTCTGCCTGATGCAAATGGCATAGGAAGCTGTTTTATCCTGAACCGGACTATTGCTACATCTAATTCAGTATTGTCTACACTGACTGGCAGCACCTCTCTAGAACTTTAGGCAGTGGTGCCTCCTAGCCTTACCTGGAGATACTGGGGGTTGAACCTGGGACCTTTTGCATGCAAAGCAGATGCTCTGTTACTGACCTACAGCCCTTTCCCAAGGACAATGTTGCATGTCAATAACTGTATAGGTGTACAGCTCAGCTATTGGTGTTTGCTTCTGGAATGTAACCCGGGAACCCCTCTAGAGAATGCTCCTTTAGTCAAGGTAAGTCTTGTCTCACTAATCATTTAGAGTTCTTTAAGGAAGCCATAGTCCTGAACTTATGAGATCTGAACAGGGTGCTTTATAACAGATGCTATTGGAGCTCCCTGATGCATAGGGTCACCATGAGTTGTAATCGACTTGAAGGCACAGAAAGACAACAAAAGAGTATTAAACAGCATGTGCATTGGACTGACCCAGCAGATATTGTGTACTTGGGCTTGCAAAAAGGCTTTGATAAAGTTCTCATTAAAGAACAGGAAGCAGAGAGTTGGAATAAATGGACAATTTTCACAGTGGAAGGATGTAAGAATTACCCCCCCCCTCCCAGCAACTGGTTCTGTATTGGGACCAATGCTTTTTAAACTTTTTAATATAGAACCTGCAGTTATTTATGTAAATAACATTCAATTATTCAGGGTGGTAAAAAACAAGAGAGAATTGTAAAGAGATCCAAAAGAATGTTTCCAAACTGGGCGAATAGTCATTTAAAAGGCAAATGCAATTAAGAACATAAGAACTTGCTGGATCAAGCCATCAAGTCCAGCAACCTGTTCTCACAGTGGCCAACCAGATGTCTTTTCTGGGAAGTCCGCAAGCGGGACCAGAGTGCAACAACTTTCTCCTCTCCTGCAATTTCTGGCAACTGGAATTCAGAAGCACACTGCAGTGGGAGTAGAACGCAGTCATCATCATTAGTAGCCACTGATTTCCTTCTCCTCCATGAATGTGTCTAATCCTCTTTTAAAGTCATCCACATTGGTGGCCATCACTGCCTGCTCTGGGAGTAAATTCCATAGTTTAACTATGCACTGAGTGAAGAACTTTCTTTTGTCTGTCCTGAACCTTCCAACATTCAGCTTCAATGGATGTCCACGAGTTCTCGTGTTATGAGAGAGGGGGAAAAAACTTTTCTGTTTCCACTCTCTCCATGCCTTGCATAATTTTATACACTTCTGTTGCCTCTGACTCACCTTTTCTCTGAACTAAAAAGCCTCAAATGCTGCAACCTTTTCTCATAAGGAAGTCATGATTGCCTTTTATGGAACCCTTTCAAGCTCTACAATATCCCTTTCGGGGTGAGGCGACCAGAACTGTACACAGTACAAGTGCTGTTGCAGTATAGATCTATAGTACAGCATGATGATATTGGCCATTTTACTTTGAGTTCCTTTCCTAATGATTCCTAACAGGGATCAGCGTAAGCAAGTGTACAGTGACAGATCCTGGTATCAAGGAGCTTTCGGAGAAAACAAAAGAAAAGATCTACTGGCCTCTGAGAGTATAAGGTATGGCCAACCCTACAAATCCAAGTAGCCCTGAGAGGACTTGGAGATATGTGAGTGTAAATCATTGAAACTTCTGCTATTTTTTAATATATATATATATTACTAGAGATTACTCATCCCTGATTAAACTTCTCCTGGACGCTGGTCATGTGGGGAATGCATGTAATCCCATTTGTCTAGCAATTTCAGTTGTTTGTTCACAGATGGAACAGCCTGCAGTTATTCTGGCTTTTCTCCCACATTCCCTTTGCCAACATGCCTACCCTCAACTCCAAAATGCAAATCCACCATATGACAAGCGTTCCAAGAATGGAGGGGACTCTGCTTTGGTTGCAGGAGGCCTCGCAGTGTATGCTGGGATGTCCCTTGGGAATACATGCGCGTGCAATCCCATCTTTGGTGGTTAACCATCAAAACTGTCTAACTCGTTGCCAGATCAAAAGTATGTCTAGATCAGGCCATGTGAAGGGCTTCTGCAGCACCAAATAATCTTTTTAAAATAATGTTACAATGAAAAGGTTTTTAGGGTTCATGAAATGGCACAGGCATAGGGAGACAGGAGACGCATCACTCGTCGTTATGGCCCAGGACTGAAAGCTCTGCCCATGCCAACCAAGTGCCTGAAGTGGACTGTTATCTTTGACAAGGGTAGCCCTCTAGATATTGCTGATCTTCCACACCCATCATCTCTGACCATTGGCTATGCTGGCTGATGGGAATCTAACATCTCAAGTGTACCATGTTGGCTACAGTCACTTCAAGATTGCATGCATGTATGTATGTATGTACTATTTCTGACCTGCCTTTCACCATAAAGTTCCAGGGTACCTTACAACAATTTAAAATTCAATGTTTAAAATGGTTGAAAAGAAATCACAATCACAGGGGAAATGTGGGCCTGAATACAAACAACTTAGTTGTCAAAGGTCAGGGCAAAAAGATGCATCTTCAGCGTTCGACGAAAACTATATAATGAAGTTGGCAGATGCACCTCTGTGGAGATGGTGCTCCTCAGGTTAGGAGCTGCCACAGAGAATGCCCTCTCCCAGTGGTGGCCTGTGACTCCATGTCCGTGGGACAATGGAATGTGCTTTGGGTTTTAGTCCAAGCTTTCAAGGAGGGGCCCAAGGTGCAGAAGTTCAGGCTAAAACCTGGAGCAGATCCAACTGCCCTACTGACATGGAGCCACCAGCCACTGCTGTCGTCTCCCAGGCCACCACCCCCTGAACTTCTGAGGGCAGCAGAACTACCAAGAGGCTCCCCTCTGCTGATTTTAACACCAGAAAGCATTTGTACGTGGCCTTTCAGATATCTGGGGCCTAAATCATTAAGACCTTTCAATACTAATGCGGGGACCTTAAAATGGGCACAGTAACAAACTGACAACCAATGTTGTACTAACATTGCAATGTTGTATTGATGCACATGTGCACACTAGTGTCACAGAGGGAGAGTTGCAAATTTTAAAAATGACCCTGACAGTGACATGGCCACCAACACAGAGGGTTGGGGACAGAGAGCATGGATTGGATCTGGATCCTGAAACTGAGCTGAAGCTCCACTGCGCAGGCTTTGGTGACCCAGGGGAAAGGGGGGGTTGGTGATGGTAGGGGGGGGTTGATGAGCCAACCAAGTAGAGGAGGAGGCCCTGGCGAGCATAATAATATCAAAGAGAAATTAGCAGCACATTACACATGAAGGAATCCTTGGGAAGGGGGAAAAGGGCCAGTATAATGAATGCACCATGAATATGCAACTTTTAAATTACTCAGAAGAACAATATGCAAGATTTAAATTAACTACAGCTTTACAATTGCCAAACCCTACATGGTCCCATGAGAACTCCACCAGCACTCTCTTTAAAGTTTGCTACATTATCCCAGCTGCCCTTACGACATGGCCTTTTAGCTTAAGAGAAGAATCTAGCTACCAGTCCAGAGTGAAATTCCAGGAAACAGCCTCCTGTGGTCTTAGATGCATGTTACAAAAGATCAACTTGGTGTCCAGGATATAGGATCCAGGAAAATCTAGACAAAAAATTAGTTCAGGTAAAAATTTAAAATGATCAAAAACAGAATAAGGAAGTCTGAACCTCACCCGGGATAATCAGAGCTGTACAAACAGTATGTGGAAAGCTCAGCACAGAAAAACTTCACCCAGTGTAAAATTATGACAAACAGCAAGAATGGAATCTAAAAGCAAAGCGCTCTCTCTCGCTCGCTTTGTGTGTGTGTGTGTGTGTTCTAGAGAGCACATAAATTACAAGAGAAAAAGGCAATAGAAAAAGTTAGATGTATAGCAAAGAAATGAAGCTAAGATGGAGTCCAGAGAAAGAAATTGCCATTTGTTTCTGTTCCCCAACATCCCAGCAATTTTCCCCTCATTGCTGATTGGTTCCTTTAATTCCCCCCCCCCGCTCACAACTAAAATGTGCTCTGTATTGGTAAACGACAGGCCATGGAGTAAATGCCTGCAGAAACAGTTTTCCATTGTTGTAGGGAAGGGGTGCTGGAGCTTTTTTTAGGCAAGGGTGGGCCAGATTTATATCTCACTCACCACCCCATAGACCACCTTTTGACAGGTGGGCAGGGGCAGCCCACCTGTCCATCCCTTAAAATCACGATGGCACCAGGTGGACCACCCACCTGTCAAAGTTGGCCTGCGGGGGTGGGTGAAACAGCACCCACCAAGATGAACCCTCCGCTCATCAGCTGGTGAGCAGATGATTCAATCCTGATAGCTGCAGGGTTCTGCTTTGCCAGAGCATTTCCTGTGAAGAACGCACTGTCAAAACAGCACCCGGCAGGACTGAACTCATCCCATTAGTGGTCATCACCTAGTGACATTGGCTGATGGACAGGTGGGCATAGCTTGGAGGGAAATGGTCTTGTAGGCCAATTTGAACCTCCTGGTGGGCTGAGACTGGCCCATGGGACAGAGGTGCTCCACACCTGCTTTAGGAGTTGGCATGATCCTAAGCCTTATTGGGGGTTAGGAGTCTCATGAAGGTCCCTTGGAGCTGCTAGCAAGCTTTCTCTCTTCGTCACTGATGCAGGATCTCCGTTTGACTAAAGCATTGCCAGATCTTCTGTTTCTTAGATTCCGGCAGGTTCCAGGCAGGCAGAGACATTTCTGTCTTAAGATAGACTTTCAGCCCTGCTTAAACCATTCTTGACGAAAGCTTGCTTCCATTTCACATTTCATTGCTTCCAGGGTGATCACCTGCACCATGCATGCAGAACCGCCCCCCAAATGAGCTGTACTTGACTGCCTACCACTGACCCTCCACCTCCCCCATGCCCCAGAACCTCCTTTCTTCCTCCTCTCTCACTGGGGGCTCCTCCTTCCAGTTAGAACAGGGCAAGAGGGAAGTGAAAGCTGTGTTGAGCTGTGCATACTCCTAGAATTAATTTTGGAAGTCCCCCTGGTAAATCCTTATACCTTTGTATACCAATTGCTGGGGATCAGAAGTGGAGAGGGAGCTGTTACTGGCTTCTCAGAGGCATTTGGGTGGCTGCTGTGAGAATAGGATGCTGCATTAGGTGAGTCTTTGACAGAGCTTGGAAAAGTTACTTTTTTGAACTACAACTCCCATCAGCCCAATCCAGTGCCCATGCTGGCTGGGGCTGATGGGAGTCGTAGTTTAAAAAAGTAACTTTTCCAAGCTCTGGTCTTTGGCCTGATCCAGTTACAGGGCATGTCTTACACTCTTATTAAGTGTATGACTTGAAATGAAATACCCCAGCAACATAGGAGCAGATCGGTGGGGATTTGCTCATCCCTCAGAGGCGCTGCCAATGGTTTATTGCCCCTTGAACCACATGCTCCAGTCGCAGTTCTGTTCCTTTATTACTGCAGGATTTCATTCTGCCCTGGATCAAACGCCTCCTTAATTCCAGGTTAACGAAGAGAATTTCCAAAATTATTTCCAAACTGTAATATGCAATGAGATGGACTGCCTTCAAGTCGATTTCGACTTATGGGCAACCCTATGAATAGGGTTTTCATGGTAAGCGGTATTCAGAGGTGGCTTACCATTGCCTCCTTCTGAGATTGAGAGGCAGTGACTGGCCCAGGGTCACCCAGTGAGCTTCATGGCTATGTGGCGATTCAAACCCTGGTCTCCCAGGTCGTAGTCCAACACCTTAACTATCAGGTTACAAATTGCGATGATTTGATGCCAGAGTAAGCCCAAGAGTGTCAGAGAGTCTGCCTGGCGCTTAGCATAAGATATGATCAGCTGAAATGAAGGATCTTCTGTTTAGCAGAATTAAGTAAACTGCCATTTGTGGAAGGTGATTACAGAGCATTCTACCGGGAGGAATTTCTAACTTTAAAAATGCCATTAAAAATAATGCCTTAATTTCACGTTGGTGTGTTTACAGCTCCACTTAACTGAAGGCTGCAAGGAAAACAGAGGCTTCCCTGCCTGTCTTTTCCTTTACCCAAACCTTTTGTCAGCTCTTGTTCCTGTCACTCACGGGCAGGGTGCTGACAACTGTGCTCTCGTGCAGTTACAGTGAACAAAATGACTCACTGAATACTAAATCAAATCAAAACGGCAAGGAGCAAGAGCTCACAGAAGCTGATCAAGAAACAGCTGCAATCTCTGTTACAGCTGCTTTCAACACCCAGGGGCTGCCTTGACAATGTTCTTGACATGTGGAAAGATTTTAAAACACACACACACACACACTATGGACATTTCAGTAAGCTCTCCAGGAGCAAAGTGCTGCTGTCGAGGTTGGACCATGTGGCCTGGTTGTCCCTATTATCCAAGCAACCCAAGATATGGCACCCACCGCCCCAGAAGAGATGCAAGACCACAAGTCCTGGGAGCTACCGCTGCAGTGTCAGAGGGCCCGCGGGCCAGACCAGTTGGTTGGCCTGCCGGTTGCCGCCGCCCTGCTTCCAATCTACCAGCAGCATTGTCGGCATCATCCTGGGCCAGGGCATGTAGACGGAGACCCCCAGGGTTAAGCTGCACTACTCCTGGCCTGAGCCGCAGGCCATCGTTGTTTTTAAGATATTTTAGTGTGCTTTTAGTGGGCTCCTTCTAGTAGGACGGGTGAGATATAAATTTAATAAACAAATAAATAATAATAAATGAAATGAATAAATACTGTCAGTCGGTTTCTTTTAACGATGTGCTGTTGACCCGTTGTCTGAATTTCACAGTTTTATGGACAAGATACCAGCTGGGATCTGTATTGGATTTGAATTGGTTTTATGTATAGTATATGACCTTTTCCAAATATTCATTGGTTGGTTGAGGGTAAAATAAAGCCCTCCTCAAAAATGGGTGGTGGTGGTGGTGGCAGAGAGATAAAAAAAATTCTGAATTTTTGGGGAGAGGGCTGCCACTTGCCTTACTAAAGGTGAGGTGACATGGGGTTTTCCAATTGTATTCTTGCTTTTCAAAATTTGCACACAAAGCCCCATGCTGATCACATCTGTGCAAAGGCCCCTCTGCAGCTTCCTGTCATCCATACTTCCTGGGAAGCTTTGATGAAATGCCACCTCACGTCACATCACATGGCTCCCAAAGCATTCTGGGAAGTGTCATTAGCAGGAAGTAGCTCAAGGCTCTCTCTGCCACTTCCCACAGACCCCACTTCCTGGCAAGACCCAGTAAAGCAAGCAGCAACCCACTCTGAAAAAATTCAGATAAATTCCACCCCCCCAAACTAGGGATGGGGAAGAAATTCAATTCAGTTCGCATTTAAAGCCAAATTTGTCAAATTTGCACTTTCTGAAACAATATGAGACCGAAAACAGTGCCGTCCTTCAAAATTCACACCAAGCAATGTTCACAAAAATGCATATATTAGGGGAAACTGGGCACAAAATGAATATATGAGTGAAAATGACATACAAAATACATTATATTAGGATTAATTGCTTGCAAAAAATTGTACATTAGTCAAAACTGCATACAAAAATGTACTTTTTGTATGAGTATCTACTGGGAGGAAGGGCAGATGATGATGATGATGATGATTTATTAGGAGAAATTGGCACTAAAATGCTGAAGAACTTTCATGAAGATTTTTTTTAAAAAATGCAAATTCCTGCAGAAATGTGGAGAACCAAATTTATTAGAAAAATAAGAAACTGAAATAACTGAAATTGACAGATCATTCCATCCCTACCCTCAGTAGCAGAAAATTTGCTGCTCTTTCCACAGGGCAAGAATATTTGCAGAAAACAGGGAATGTTAAGTCAGTCTTAGCCCCACCTAAGACTTTTATTATTCCACCCTTCCTCCCATACTGCTTGGAGCAAAATACAGGGTTCTCCTCCTGATCAATGTATCCTCACAACAACCCTGTGAGGTGGGTAAGTCTGAGAGAGATCAATTGCCAAAGGCTGTCCAGGGAGCTTTATAGTTAAGAAGGGATTTGAACCTGGATCTCCCCAATTTGAACCCAATACAAGACTGACTCAGGTGGATTCCTGATGCATCCAGAATAAAGTTGTTATGCAATGCCTTTGATTAAAATGTCTAGCAAGTATTTTTAAACAACCACAATGTTCTTTGCTTTTCAAGGAATTTCACTTCTCTGATGTTTAGGAAAAACTCATCCATCTGTTCTTCTCTTCTGCACTTAAAGAAAAAGGACGTCTGGAGTGAGAAGAGAGCTCCTCCGCACAATCAACTGTACTCACAATCACAAGGATGCAATCCGAGGCTGTGCAACATATGGCCGGCCACCACCTGCTAAGTCTACATGTAGTTTACTGTGATTAGGCACAAAGTGAAGCCTTTTACTACAATCTGCAGTCCTTAGGATTACCTCATCCTTCCTCCAACCTTCTGTTGCATCCCCCCACATCAAGTTATAGCATCTTTCCAAATCCTACTGAAATAGAAATGGACTGCCTTCAAGTCGATCCCGACTTATGGCAACCCTATGAATAGGGTTTTCATGGTAAAATATATTCAGAGGTGGGTTTACCATTGCCTTCCTCTGAGGCCGAGAGGCAGTGACTGGCCCAAGGTCACCCAGTGACCTTCATGGCTGTGTGTGGATTCGAACCCTGGTCTCCCAGGTCATAGTCCAACACCTTATCCACTACACCACACTGGCTCTCTACAACACACTGGCTCTCTACACACCATCATACATTTATTCCATCCATCCATCAATCAGTAAATGTAAATGTACTGCCTTCAAGTCAATCCCGACTTATGGCGACCCTACGAATAGGGTTTTCATGGTAAGCGGCATTCAGAGGGGGTTTACCATTGCCTCCCTCTGAGGCTGAGAGGCAGTGACTGGCCCAAGGTCACCCAGTGCACTTCATGGCTGTGTGGAGATTTGAACCCTGGTCTCCCAGGCAGTAGTCCTAGGATAGGTAAACTGACCATGGGGGAGGGGAGAGTAGAGGGAAGGAAGAAGGGGGGAGAGGGGAGCAGAAGGAGTGGAAGGGGGAAGGAGGGAATTGGAAGGGGAAGGGGAGGGGTGAAGGAAGGGGAAGGGAAGGGCAAAAGGGAGGTGATGGGAGGGAGGAGGAGGTGAGGGCAGGTTTGATCATTTGCATGCTTATTGAGTGCAGTGGGATTTACTCCTGTGCAATCATTGTTGAAATGGAAATGGACTGCCTTCAAGTCGATCCCGACTTACGGCGACCCTATGAACAGGGTTTTCATGGTAAGAAGTATTCAGAGGGGTTTTTACCATTGCCTCCCTCTGAGGCTCAGAGGCAGTGACTGGCCCAAAGTCACCCAGGGAGCTTCATGGCTGTGTGGAGATTCGAACCCTGGTCTCCCAGGTCATAGTTCAACACTCTAACCACTACACCACACTGGCTCTACTAGGTCAACCCTACTAGGTCTTGGGAATTCCAGAACTGCATTTTTTCACTTCTGCTGGCATTGCTGTACACCAACCTTCCCCTGGTTCGCTTTCTCCGGAGGCTGCTGGACGACAGCTCCCATCATTCCTGACTATTGGCCATGCTGAATAGGGCAGATAGTCCACAACAGCTTTAGATGTTATGGACTACAGCTCCCAATACCTGAAGGCTGTTTTGCCCATTGGGGCTATGCTCCTTGGTCAGTCTTTGCAGACTCTGCATTAATGCATTTTTTTTCACTTGATAGCCATCAACTGAATGTCACCAATTTCACAGGACTGCAGAGTCATGGACTCAGTTCAGGCCTTCAGCTGCAACCTTTTCATGGGGTTGAACAGGAATGGGATGTAGGCATGTGTACCCAACCAGCACCAGAGTAATACATGTGAGCTCACCTGTATGAATGGCCTAGGGAGGCAAAAAGGCATCACTTTCCATTCCACCCTGTACTCATCACATGCAGCACTGTTTCCATCCCACTGCAGTTCATCTTCCACTGAAAACTATTTGACTCTCTGTCCACGGTGGCAAAGTTACATAACCTATGAATAAACATCATAAATTATGTTGTCATTACACTATTCCACCCCTCTCATTTCAATGCAAAGGAAATACAATGCAAATGAAGGGTGGGAGACAATGTAATCAGTTACATACTGTCTGCAAACTGCCAGCAACAACAGTGAACACCGATCGTATCTGCTGGACTGATTTCTGCTCTGGACATGGGACAAATAAGTGAACACTGGCAACTTCCCCTCCCATTTCTGTTTTTGTCAGAATACTCTGACATCCCTAGAATGGACATATGATCATCTGACTCATACAAGACATCCTCTGCATGGTACTAGATGTGTAAGCCTTGAAGCCCTGCTGAGGTCTCCCCACCATGAGAAAGGTGTTTCTACATCCTGAATAACTGAACAAGACCACAAGTAGGGAGAGTGATTTCTGCTCAGGACCTGCTTGCAGGCTTCACATAGGCACCGTTGCAAAAACAAACAATGCAACAAAAAGAGAAAGCTGGCCTTGATGGGCCTTTGGTCTGATCCAGCAGGGCTCTTCTTATGTTCTTCTACCTTGTCTTTCTATTTAAATTATAGTAACTGAATTTGCAGCTATGCATGTAAATTAGCACATAGAGTTGGAAGGGGGCCTGTTAGGTCATCGAGTCCAGCCCCTTGCTCAATGCAGGAATGTGTGCAAACTTGTGTCCTCTTTCATCCTCTTTTTGATGATGCATAGATGGCCATCCAACTTTTGTCCCACCTTTCCATTTTAAAAGAATAATCTATTCAATAAACTATCATAAAACCACGCAGGGCAACCAAAAAGAGGAGCAGGAAAGCCAACAAGGGATACCTGTGGTGGGCCAGAAGGAGATCAGGTGGAAGTCAGGCTACACAAGTCTCCAGGTGGTGATGGGAGGCCAAAACAGAGTGGGTTAGAGATGGATCTTCCAGGACAAGGAGTTCCACATCTTGGGTGCCACAGCAGAGAAGGGCCTATGTCGTGTTCCCACCAACCATAGCTGAGTTGATAGTGGAACAGGCAAAAAGGCCTCTTCTGCTGACCTCAATGAATTAGGGTTGCCAGGTGTCCAATTTTTGCCTGGAGACTCCAGATTTTGGGGATCCCCTCTGGGTCTCTGGGTAAGTCACCTTAATCTCCAGAGTCTCAGCTTTCATTTTTTTAAAAAAATTAAGTTTCTAGGTGGTCTGGTTCACAAGATATACACCCAAACATCAGCTTTCTCCCCACACACACACACACAACTTCTGTTAATTCAGCTCAGAGCAGGCTGATCTATCCCCGCCCTTTCAGGTTTGCAGCAAATAAGTGAAGTCAGGGTTGTGATTTGTTGACCTCCAGGCAGTGCCTCGACACCATTGGAAAGCCAGAAAATGATAATTTTTTCCTGTTTATCTGAAAATCTCATAAATTGAATAAGTATATAGCTTTCAGGGTTTTTTTCTCCCGTGTGTGCAGGAGTCAAACAAGTTTAAATTTTCCTGGGCTATTGAAGAGGGCAGAGTTTTGACAACCTTCCCAATATGAAGCTTTAATCCAATAATTGCTTTTCTGAGTGTAAAGCTGCAATATTAATCCTACATACCTGAAGTAAACCCCATTAAATTCAATAGGACTCACTTTTGAGTAGACATGGTTAGGATTGTGCTGTAAATCAATGGGACTTTTGAGTGAACATAGCAAAGAATTGTCTTTGGGTTGTAAATCTTTCTCTCCCCCTCCAATTGTATTTTTAAAGCAATTAGGCCGGGCTTACTTAGTTATCATAGTTTATTTTATCACTAATACTGATTTTTTTAAAAAATGTTTTGCAATGACCACCCTGGTTTGACAATAAACTTATTATATGGGGTGCATGTATTTTTACATCTGCAGTGTGTTTGTGTATATGGAGTCTTTCCAACAACTCTGTGAAGTAGGGTTGGTGATTGGAAACCAAGGCAGCTCACAATAAATCCCTTTAAAATCCAATAAACATAAAAACAAGTACAAACAGTTGCAAAACAGCTTAAAGTGGCATGATTCTGAATTTTGGGTTGGGTGAATGAAGTTCCTTGTCACTTGAGATTGCAGTTCTCTGCACGCTTCCCTGTTTGAGTAAGTCCCAGTGAATACATTGGGACCTGCTTCTGAGTAAAGAAACATAGGGTTGCACTATAAATGTCTTTACAGGTAGTGTAAATAATAAACATCTTTGACAGTCATGCTCATATAAATATTTCTTCATACTGTCTCCTAATAACTATACGATTTCACACTATTGTTGTAGATTATTATTTCCTCTACATTTTAATTGTGCCCTTCTTCCTTGGGGTGGTCATGGTTCCCGTCTGTTGTTGTCATCCTGAGGGGCAGATAGGCTGAGAGATGGTGAGTAGCCCATGGTTACCCAGTAACTTTATAGCTCATTTCCATTTTGAAAAATTAATTAAAACGATTTACATGCAGGCAAAGTTTATTAAGTAGATCCACACTATACATTTAAAGCACATCCAACTCGCATTTAAAGTGCATGACTTCCCCTAAAGAATCCTGGGAAGTGTAGCTTCCCCCTCACAGTTATAGTTCCCACCATACTTAACAAACTACAGATCCCATGATTCTGTGGTGGGATTCATGTGCTTTAAATGTGTGTTGAATGTGCTTTATATGCATAGTGTGTATCTGCACTAGGTATGATGTGCATTCATTAGTGAATTGAAAAGAACAATTTTAAAAGATTTTTTTTAAATAGGGGAAGGGTTGTAGCTCAGTGGTAGAGAATATGCATTGCATGCAAAGATCCAAAATTCAATTTCTGGAAAAGACTATTGCCTGGAATCCTGGAGAGCCAATGCTAGTCCATGTCATCAGTACTGAGCTAGATGGTACCAAATGGTCTGAGTCGGTATAAGGCAGATTCCTTTGTTCCTAAAAGTGGGAAGAGACTCAAGGGCCACAGTGACTCCAACATTTATTTATGTATTTTATTTACAACATTTATATACCGCTTTATTGTAAAAAATCTCAAAGCAGTTTACAGAAGGAATTAAAACAATAAAATTATTGGCAAAAACAGTTAAAGACAGGTATTTAAAACATTCAAAATAATAAAACCAACAATGAGTTAAAAACAAATAAAAAACACAATAACGTCTGATGCCTGGGTAGGCTTGCCTAAACAAAAATGTTTTTAGCAGGTGCTGAAAAGAGTACAATGAATGTGTCTGCTGCCTAATGTCAATAGGCAGGGAGTTCCAAAGTGTAGGTGCTGCCACACTAAAGGACTGGTTTCTTACAACAGCAGAGCAAGTACTATGTGGCACCCGTAACATGGAAAGCACAACTTGAACTTGGCCTGGTAGCAAATCGGCAACCAGTGCAGATTTCAGAGGAGGGGTATTATGTGCTGATAGGATCTCACTCATGTCAACAATCATGCCACAGCATTCTGCACTAACTGCAGCCCCCGGGTCAGGTTGTGCTACAAAGGGATTTCTGTGACCTTGGCTGACTGGCTGCCAGGATTTTTTTAGTTTTGGTTTTTGGTTAGGAATTCTGACTGGTTGTGGGATTCTGAGTTTTCTGCCTTACTCATAGGAATCTTGTTGTGGTTGGTATGGTATTGCATTTAGGAAATCATCACTGTCTTTTGTTTTTCTTTTCTATTTGCATTTCATTTACCTTTAATCTCACTCCCTTACATCCATAAAAGCAACAACAGTGGTTCCATGCGCTCAGCTCAGCCCCCTTAAACCCACTGATGATGCACCTTATTGGTTGCATGATGGTTTTTTTCTTGCCCAACAGTGGTAAAAGAGAATTCACATATTTGGAAGTGTGGCTGCAATTGTTGTTCCCAAGCTGCTGCCTATGAAATTAGACCAAACCATGTGTGCTTTCTCTCTGTCAATTATTACTCACTGGAATTGGGTTGGCTGTCAAAGTGAGTTTATACCAGCCCACAGGGTACAGAGAAAAGGGTAGAGAATCTTCTTACTCTTACTCATTTCTCAGACCTCTTTCTGAAGTGAAGGGTCAAATCTGTAAAGAAGTTGGAGCAGTCATGTTAAAAGGTAGGGGCAGGGCATTCCAGGCAGGGGGTTGCCAACCCTGCTTGGATATGAATATCTTTGCAGAGGATCCCTAGTCAAGCTTTACCAACAGCACAATCCTAACAATAACTACTCAGAAGTAAGTCCTGTTGAGTTCTATGGGGGCTTAGTCCCTTAATAAGTGTGTTTACAATTGCAGCCTTTAGGGAGATCCATCTTTACTCTTGAGTGCTCCCATCTAACATCTCCACAACACTAGGCTCCTTTCTTTCTACAGTGGCCTTCTGGTGACTGGCCTGACCTGAGGGCACTTAAACCCTTCTTGCCGAAAGCAAGTAGGCTAGATTAAATGTTCCCTACCCAGGCTCCATCTTTTAGCTAAGATGTCTATCTTAATTTCCAATCAGAGAAATGTTTTTGTTTGAACTGTATGCTCCCAGCAACTGTGGCTGATGCTTAATGTATCATGCTTAATGACATCACTCGGGCCCGCCCCTGAAATCTCAGGGTTTGAGATGCTGCTGACCTGGCAACCTGACTGGATGGAGTTGTTTCTGTTTCTGTTTGTATTTTAAGTCTATGTTATCCGCCTTGGAACCCATATTCTGGGTGAGAGGCAGGCAACAAAAATGTAGTAGTAGTAGTAGTAGTAGTAGTAGTAGTGGTAGTAGTAGTAGTAGTAGTAGTAGTAGTAGTAGTAGTAGTAGTAGTAGTAGTGGTAGTAGTAGTAAGATGGTCTATTAACATCCTGCTCCCAAGCTGTTTATGAGGGCTTTAAAAGTAATAACTGCCAGCACAATTGCAGTCCATTCCCTAGCCCAAACTAGCGATTGCTCATTAGTCAGTTCATCATCCTTCGCAGCATCAGGACCCACAAGAACCACAAAAGAGATGTGGAATGTCAAAAGCAACAGTGTGATTATGGCTTCCTGCCGAATGACCTCCTGGCAGGCAAAGCAGGCTTCTGTGGTCTGTCATTAGACCATCAGCTAAGACGGATTCCTGCTATTGCATTACTATATTTGGCAGTCAATAAAAACAATGGCCTAAGACATACTATTCAGTAAAAAGATTGGGAATGCACAGGTTACCTTAATGAGGTTGGAGGTTTTCGTAGCTGCAGAAACTCTGAAAATAAATTGTTTTTAAGAGAATTCAAAGTGACATTATTTCCTGCGGAGTACACACTTGTTCCTTTGTTCCACTGCTGTCTCTGAGCAAACAGGCTTTTGAAGCACAACAAAAATGTACAAAACTGAGACTGCAGAAGAGATAAAATAAAAGTTCATGCAAACAAACTGAAATAATAGTGTGGTGTAAATGCACACCATATCATCCCATCTTTACTCTTGGGGAAACCCAAATAATTGACTTCAGACTCTGAACGTCCAAGGCATTATATGTTAAGTCTTTACAAGAGAGAGGTGGCAATGGTGCCTGGTGTCCATCGGAACTGAGAAGGTGGAAAGCAGGAGCCCAAACCTAGATGGAGGCAAGGCCAATGACAGGCAGAGCCAACGCATTCTAGCTTTGCCCCCATCCTCCTCTTCCTTGCTGAGTTCTACAAGGGCAACACTGAGGCCAAGGAGGAGGAATGGGATCCGTTGGTTTGAAAGCACTCCATGGACCTAACAGACCAGTATTCGGGAGAGTTTGTTCTTTGTTGGCTAGCCACTGCTTTTACCAATCTGTTTTTTCCCCTTGCAAAAAATATTGATATTAATATCAATTTTTGAAAAGAAATATCAATGTTTTTGAAATGAAATATTGATAAATGAAAGGAAATAGCTGTAGAATTATCATTCTTCACACTGATACTTTAGAGGTGGATTTTTTAAAAAAATCTTTTTTTTAAATAGCCATGGCAAATCACTTCATAAAAATCCGATCCACAACGACAGAGAATAAGCGAATTAATGGGAAATTTGGTGGCAAATCCAAATTGGCTGGAATTCTAGCACATCCCTACTAAAGAGGAGAAGCTGTCATGTAGTTCTGCCTCCTGAACTGGTTGCAAGAAGACAGGCGGAAAGGTGTGGCAGAAGGCAGGCTGAAGTTGGTGCAGCAGCACCTCCACTAAAGGGCAGGGAACATTTTTCAGCCCAACTATCATGTTCCCTTCTGAACAACCTTCCAAGGGTAGCATGTCAGTGATGGGAGGGGCCAGAGGCAAAAGTGGGTGGTGCAACAAGTGGAACCTTTCCTGTTGTACAGTAGGCTAGTTGCTACTTCCACTCAGGGCTGGTTCTAAAGGGCGGCCAGGTGGGGCACTGGCCCGAGAGCCCCTGGAGCTACAGGGGCCCCCTCAGCCACCCCGCTCCCCTTCTGCGATCTGCACCCCCCCGCACCTACCTGTCTCCTGTCTTTTACCATTGCCCCTGAAGCCCCTGCCGCTATCTTAGTTGATGGCAGAGATGTGCACACACAGCACACATGCGTGCCATCAACAAAGATGGCGGCGGAGGCGTCATCCCCTTAGGGAAACCGCGGATGCCATCTTCGTTAAGGGCAATGGTAAAATACAGGAGACAGGTAGGGGGTATGGGGGGCATGCACGCATACATACGCCGGGGCCCAGGGCAAGCTGATGCCCAAGGGCCCCGGCATGCCTGGAGCCGACCCTGCTTCCACTTGTACATCCCTCTGTATCCTCCAGGGCACATTTTAGCCAGGCAAAAATATTTGGAGTGCAAAGCCAGGAGTGCTTGTGGCCAACTCAAACTGGTCTACCAGCTGCGTCCGTTCCTGGAGGCAGTTGACTTGGCCACAGTGACACATGCATTGATGACATCAAGGCTTGATTACTGTGACACACTCTAGGTGGGCTGCCTTTGGAAATGGTTTGGAAATTGCAGTTGGTTCAAAATGCAGCAGCCAGAATGTTAACTGGTGCACGGCGCAGGGAGCATATCATCCCCGTGCTTTATCGTCTCCACTGGCTCCCAATTTGCTTCCGGGCCCAATTCAAAGTGCTGGTTCTGACCTTTAAAGCCCTAAACAGCCTTGGACCAATATACCTGAGGGACTGCTTATGCCCATATGTACCTACCCGGGATTTAAGATCATCTGCCTCTGGTCTCCTCTGCATGCCTGGAATGAAAGACATTAGACTGACAGGCATGCAGGAGAGAGCTTTTTCAGCTGTGGCCCCCAAGCTTTGGAACACACTACCTCTGGTTTCCCGGAGACTTCTGAAAACAATCTTGTTCCGGAGAGCCTTTGGGAGGGACTGAAGGTAGAGCGTGACACTGATTTTATGATTTTATGCCTTCTATGTTAAATTTTACCTTTGTAGTCCCCTTTAGTACCACTCCCTGTGTGTGTGTGTGTGTGTGTGTGTGTTGTATTTTATGTATTTTAATTGTATTTTATGTTTTAATTTATTTTAATGTTTTTGTGATTTTATTGTTTACAGTTTTATTATGTACGTGCTTGATTTTATTTTTGTAAGCCACCCTGAGTGCCCTATTACAGGGTAGAAGGGCGGGATAGACATATTTTAAATAAATAAATAAATAAAAGCAGGGAGTGGCGTAGTCTGGGGAGAGTTCTGAGGGCCAGAGAAAGAGGCCTGGAGGATCGCATTTGGCCCCTGGGGTTGAGAATCCCCCCCCCCTGCATTACAACAACTCCTCAGAATTATTATCAACATATTGCAGATAAGAGGGAGAAAGACTGAGGCTGAAAAGTGAGGCTTGCCTAAGGTCACCAAATGTTGACTATTGATGGTGGGGGGGGGAATTCTCATTTATTGCTTGGAGTCATAGGGCTAAACTAGCCAGGACAGGGAGGTCTACAATCAGATCTCGTAAGCGTGTGAGCTGAAAGCTTGGTGAGAATACCCTTTACCATGGGAAGTCTTCCTTGTGGTCCTCCTGTGTTGTGAAATCTGCTTTTTTATACCATTTTCCTTGCCGATTGATTTATGGCATTTTATTGCACTCTGCTGTATATTTTATTGATTCAAGATACTGTTCACCACTTTAGACCAAAAAGTGACATATAAATAAATGGCCACAATCATCGTCATCTCCTCTGCTGGATGTTTTTAAAAACAGCTGTGAGGTACGGGCCCAATTAGATTGGGGCTGCAGAACTGGGGGAATGGGGAGTTAATCCTTTTTCCTTGTACTTCTTCTCTGACCTTAATTCCTCCTCTTCCCCTCCCCCCCAATTGTTATTGTTAATGTTTTTGGTAGATACATATTGCAGCAGCATACAGAAATAACTGGTCCGTTAAGACTGGTTGTTGAAAGAATAAAAAAGCTTAAGGGTTATTCCTACAAAGAGGAAAAGTCATACATGCTGAAGCAGCCATGCAGCTTCCACTAAGGGAGCCATTACTAACTAACTGTGAACAAAGACAGGAAGAGAAGGGAGGAAGGAGAGGAGCAAAGCCTGCAAAAATAACAAACACTTTAGAGGAGGAATCAGCAGAGGCAATAAAAGATTGCCTATTCCAATGGACTGGTTCAGGTCATGCATTGGTCCTTTACTCCCAACAGTTATTATCAGCTGGGGGAGAGAGAAAGTTGCCCATATTGTACCTGTCTTTCACCTTTTTGGAGCGGAACTATAGTTCAGTGGAAGGGCACATGATTTGCATGCAGAAATTCCCAGGTTCAATCCTCAGCATCTCCAGTTAAAAAAACACAGAACAAAGGAACATACCGAATTAGACTATTGGTCTGTATAGCTCAGTATTGTCTACTCTGACTAGCAGCAGCTCTCCAGAGTTTCAGATGGGGGACATTCTCAGCCCTACCTGGAGATGCTGGGGATTGAAACTGGGACCTTCTACATGCAAAGCACATGCTCTACCACTGAGCCAAAGCCTTCCCTACAGATCATAGGTAATGTGAAGGACCTCTTTCATCCTGCGACTCTGTCTGGAGAGCTGCTGCCAGTCAGAGCAGGCAATACAGGGTGGCATGTAGTCTGATCTGATATAAGGCCATGGCACAGTAGTAGAGCGGCTGCCTTAAATGGAGAAGGTTCCAGGTCCGATTCCTGGTTATCTCCAGGTAGGACTGGAAATGTCCCCTGTCTGAAACACTGGGGAACTGCTGCTAATCACTGAGGACAATACAGAGCTGGATGGATGAATGGTCTGGCTCAGTATAAGGCAGATTCCTTTGTTCCTATGAAGCTGCCATCTTTTTTCAGCTTCTAGCAGCTTGGTGGAAATTTAACACTGAGGAATTTAAATTGGGGAAGGCACAAAAGGGGGCTGTAGATCTCCTCCTCCAGAGCTGCAATCCCAGCCTAACTGACATGCACACATTGCTGCTTTTAAGCAAAAGAAACACAGGACCAGAACACTCTGTTGTGATTCTGCAGTGGCATGCGGAATATGGACCTTGCCCACAACACTAGCCCTCTTTGCCACAGCCCTGTAAGAGCGGCTGGTATCATTATCCCTAATGTTGCATATGGAGGGGGCTGGGGCGGTCACTTGCACATTGCCAGAAAAAAGGAAACACATCGACCCCCCCCCAACAAAAGGACAAAAGAGAAAACTTATTTGCGTAAAATGTGCAGATTGTGTGTTTGTGTGCGTGTGTGTAATTTAAATAGAAATACTGTACATTCCTTTGGACTTCTCCTGTGCCCATTCTTTTCTTTTCACCCAGATTTATTTATTTATGTATTGCCTATTATAAATTGTATTTGTTTTTATTGATGTATTTTTATATTTGTGTTTTTGTAAGCTGCCTTGAGGGCCTTTTGGCCAAAAGGCGAGGTAGAAATAATAATAATAATAATAATAATAATAATAATAATAATAATAATAATAATAATAATAATAATAATAATAATAATAATAATAGTAAATCTCACCAAATGGTGCAAGCAGGTGGCCCGTTGGCCTGCTCCCCAGGTGTGAACAGTGGGGACTTAATCTGAGGGTCCTTAATCTTTCAGCCAGATTTGAACCAGGCAGCTCCTCAGAGGACTTGTCATCAGTAAAGGAGAAGGAAGGTCTTAATGGAAAAGCACCTGCTTTGTTTGCAAAAGAGTCCAACTTCTGTCCCCAGAATTCCCAGCAAGGGCTGGAAATGTCCCCTATCTCAGGCTCTGAAGACCCACTACCAGTCAGTGTAGACAGTCAAGGATTGGGGGGGGATTCTATCCAGTTTCCTCCTCAGGGTGGGTTATAAATTTAATAAATCAATCAATAAATTTAAAAGCAAACCTACCAAATTTTCACTTTCAGAAACAATCTGTAAACTGAAACTCATGCATCTTTCAAAATCTGTAGGAACACACTTATACTGAGTCAGACCATTGGGACACCTCAGTGTCATCTACACTGACTGGCAGCATCTCTCCAGCGTTTCAGGCTGGGGACATTTCCAGCCCTACCTAGAGATGCCATTGGGAGTGAACCTGGGTCCTTCTGCATGCAAAGCAAATGCGCTGCCACTGAGCTGTGGTCCCTTTGCTACCACCACCCCAGCCACGTTAATGTGTAACCAATGCATATGCTAGGGTGAAGTGTGGATATAAATACATACATTAGCGAAAATAATCTGGGCTCCTACTGGGAGGAAGGGTGGGATATAAATCAAAATAATAAACACATAATAAATAAATAAAACAGCATACAAAATGCATGGTATTAGGCAAAATTTCTTTGCAAAAATGGGTATATTAAGAGAAATTCACAATCAAATGCTGATGAATTTTCATGGGAACTTTTTTTAAAAAAAGCAATCAAATGTGGAGAACTGAACTTGAGATAGGAAGAATGAGAAAAACCAAAACTGACAGATTTGCCCATCCCTATAGACAATAAACCTTAACCACTACACCAGGGTTCGAATCCCCACACAGCCATGAAGCTTACTGGGTGACCTTGGGCCAGTCACTGCCTCTCAGCCTCAGAGGAAGGCAATGGTAAACCCCCTCTGAATACCACTTGCCATGAAAACCCTATTCATAGGGTCGCCATAAGTCGGGATCGACTCGAAGGCAGTCCATTTCCATTATGAGAGCCAGTGTGGTATAGTGGTTAGGGTGTTGGGCTATGACCTGGGAGACCAGGGTTCAAATCCCCACACAGCTATGAAGCTCACTGGGTGAGCCATGGACAGCCATTTGTCGTGAATGCTTTGATTTGGATTCTGGCATTGTGCATGGGGTTGGACTTGATGGCCTTATAGGCCCCTTCCAACTCTACTATTCTATGATTCTATGATTCTGTGACCTTGGGCCAGTCACTGCCTCTCAGCCTCAGAGGGAGGCAATGGTAAACTCCCTCTGAAAACTGCTTACAATGAAAACCCTATTCACAGGGTCCCATAAGTCGGGATCAACTTGAAGGCAGCCCATTTCCATAGGCAATACTGAGCTAGATGGGCCAATGGTATGACTCAGCTTAAGACAGCTTCCTATGTTGCTGCTTAACCCAGCCCTTTATTTTATAATCATGAGGACTTGAATCTTGCTGTATTTTTAGGAGAAGGGCACACTAGAGGATCTTGGATCTGAAAGTTATGACTTGTCTATAGGCATCTAGTACGTTAGTGGCCAACTTAGAGGCTTCATGCTTAGCTGCTTGTCTCCCTCTAGCTAGTGAGAATCAATGAATGTATATTACAGAACAATGTTCATCCTCACTAACTAGAGGAGATTTGGATTTTCCCATCCCAGTGCTGGAGGGACAGAGAAAAAAGCAGAAAGTCTCTGCTGAACCAAAGGGCAGGATAAACATCTGGGACTATATAAAGCGCTTCTTTGGTGTAAGTGCTACAGTGGCAACTCCTCCCCAGGCACTGTTGCTTATCTCCCAGCTCGTATTTTGGAGAAATGCTGCCTTGTGATCTCTTTGAGCCTTGCGTGGCTCTTTTCTCCCTCTTTGCCAGCCCAAGGAACTTTAGAAGCGCAAGAAGATGAAAACTCTCCTGCTGGGAGATGACGCCTAGGGGGGATGAAAGGCTCATAAATTGACACTCTCTGAATGCTGGCTGCTGCTTGGCTAATGGCTGATTCGCTCAGACCAGGCAATATGCTTTTGCAGGGGTTCACAATAGTCAAAGGCAACTTTCCCTCATTTCAAATTAGGGATGTCAGAGAATTCTGATGAAAACAGAAACAGAAGTGAAAATTGCTGGTGTTTATTTATTCATCCCATGGCTAGAATGGAAATTATTCCAGAGAATACTAATCTGTATTCGCTGTTGTTGTTACTTTCAGTCTACAAATGATACGTAATGTACACACACACACACACACACACACACACCTATTTGCACTGTGTTTCCTTTGCATTGAAATGAATGGGATAAAATAACAAAATGGCAATGTTAACTTATGCCTAATTTATGCAATTAATTATTTAAATTACATAAATTACATAATTATGCCACAGTGTAGAGTGAGACAAATAATGTGGTTTTTGGCAGGAGATGAACTGCAGCGGTATGGAAACAGTGCTGCATGCATCAGATACATGCCTTTCGACCTCTTTAGTTCAAATATAATTTGGAAGTGACATTTCCTTCCGTATACAGATGATTTGGCTGTTTTAGATCAGCATTCACCAACCTGTCACCCTTCAGATGTTGTGGACTTCAACACCCATCCAGGGGTGTAGTCCTCCAGAGTCTCCGGATGTCTTAGACCCCCTTACTTTTTTTGGAGCAGGATCCCAGCAGGGTTCCTATGTCTCCAGAGTCCTATGACCCAATCAGCATGAAAAGGAAGTGGGTTAGCCACTGAGAAGAGTCTTCTAACATGTTTCCTTGTCCTTTCCTGCCGATTGGAGCCAATCAAAGAAAAAGGTGGTGAGTCAGCCACTGAGAAGACTCTTTTCAGTAGCTAACACTCTTCCCATTCATGCTTATTGGCTTCTAGGGACATCTGTTGTTGTGGGAGAAGGCATTAACAAGGATCTCATTCTCAACCCAGCAGCAAAAAAAAGGGGGGGAGAAGAGGCACGGCTGTGACTATCATGAAGGGCCCTGCACTTCTGAATTTGCCATTACACTACTGGTCCCATCAGCCCCTGCCCGCATGTCCATAGAATGCTGAGGCTAAGGAGCACAATTTGGCTAGTTTGGCTGATGGGAGTTGTAGTCCAAAACCTCTGGAGGGCACCAGGTTGGGGAAGACTGTCTTAGATATTCAGTTGACATAATTAAAATACAAATAATAATCATCAAGTTTATTTTTATAGTTTACGTAGTTTATTTAGATCATGATTGTTGAGTATTATTTAGATGTTGCTCTTGACATAACATTACCGACACTTTGATTTATGAATTCATACATTTGAGTTATGAAAATAGAGTTGAATAAAAAATATAGTTGAGCCACAATGAAAATAATAAATAGATATAGGACAAAATAAGGGTTATACAATCTAACACAGTACTCATGGATATGATGAATAGCTCTATACATCCTAAGCATATCCAAATAGCTTGCCTGATAGACATTATGAAGGTTGTATTTCAATAATCTATTCTGTTTCCTGAAATCTTCAGTTCATTGAATAAACTGTTGTAATAAACAGTGTAATAAACTCCATTTATTAACTGTATTTATGTATCTTTCTTTATCTTTAATTAGTGCTGCTAAGTTTGCATAATAAGAAAATGCAAAAGCAATTAAAATAAATTACCATCATCATCAACTTTGTTTATATACCACTTTTTTCCAAATTATGTTCAAAACAACACAACAGAACAGTAAGCAAATCATTAATATATAGGTACCAGAAAAATATCCACATTAGCGAGCGAGCAAAAAATATTAATAAACCCAAACCTAGAAAAATACTTTTTTTAAAAAAATAGAAGTGCTTTTTTTACCCCAAGCAACAACTCAATGCACCTTGGGGTACCAATGAGGTGTCTGCTATCCTGTGCCTGTTTCTGTTTGAAAAGGCATGAGACATTCGCTTTTTATCCCAACATTTGTCATTGGCCAAGACAAAAAAGGACCCCAAAGGCAACAATCAATAGATGGCAAGTTGCTTTGGTATCTATATATAGTGTTTCTATAGATTTAAAACTAAGATTGTTTCAGCCAGAATTGATGTTCCAGGTATGTTGGACTTCACTGCCTTTAAAGGAAGGAAGTGGCTAGATGCTGGCAATGTAACGCTGATCACTTTTCCTCAAGGCATATGATGTGGACGTGCCCTGTTGTGTCTTCTTCCTGCTCAGCAAATGTTTGTATTAATAGTGTTTTGGAAAAATCCTTGATATTTGAAGATGTTCACACATTTTTATATTCCTGTGAGGTGGGGACTGACAGACGGTCAGTGAAAATTGATCTTGCGAGGTCTTCCAGTTGCAAAGAGACTTATACTTCAAGGTTGAAAGGATACGCTACTCAGCGGTCAGAAGATATCATTGACCTTTCTACATTTGAAATTATTATTAATAATTATTATTATTTATTCATCAGTCACATAAACACAGCGTTCTCCAAATGAGTGGCAGAAGCAGACTTATCTATCTTGCAATGTGATATAAACATATTTGGAAACAACCAGGCGGCAGCCCTGCAGATCTCAACAAGGGAGCATTGACAGCAAAAGCAGCTGAGGCTGTCACAGCCCTGGTGGAGTAGGCCATAACATGTGAAGGTGCAGGGAGGTGCAAGCACCCATAGGCCAACTAATGCATGCCTTCAGCCAACCAGCTTAACAAAATAAAATATAGTACATAAAAACAAGACTGTAGGTTAGGTTTTATTATCATTGGTTGAGATTTTTTAATGCTTTAATGTAAATTGTATGTTTTTATGTTGTACGTCACCCAGAGTGGCTGGATAACCAGCCAGATGGGTGACTAATAAATTTAATAAATAAATAAATAAATAAAATGTAAAACACTATCAATACAAAATCCATAACATGCCTATCCAGCAATGTGTTAATAAGGACCAGGTCTTACCCACCTCACAAAAAGACAAGCACTAATGAAGGAGGTGACATTAACTGAAGGCCTGGGTGAATAGAAAGATCTTAGCCTGGAACCTAAAGACTGCCAAGGATGGCACCAGACATGTGTCCTTGAGGAGTGCATTCCACAGAAGGGGGACTACCACAGAAAAGGCACATTCTCATGTGGCTACCGAACCAGGGCTGATTCCAGTCTTCTGGCTGCCCTTGGGCACAGTGGGCCGCTCACCACCGGCAGCACCAGGCCTGGTCACCTCCTCCCACTGCCCGTTTTCATTGCTTCAGGGGCCCACCAGCGCTGATGCAACCACCACCTCCTCCTCCTCCTCCTCCTCAACACCTCACCTATCTCTTCAGTGGCTGGAGGCTCCAGGTGCTCTTCCATGAGCCTTTCTGCAGCCACCACTGCCAGAAGCACATGGTGCCTCCATGGTGTGGGAAACTTTGCCTCAGAGACACCATAACCACAGCGGTGTCCATGAGGTGACATTTCCCGCACCATGAAGGCTGCTTCCAAACGGGCAGGGCCAAATGTGCTTCTGGTGGGGGTGGCTACAGAAGGGCTTGCAGTGCACAGCCCAGAGCCTCCAGCTGCCAAAGAGATGAGAGAGTGCTGAGGAGGAGGTGGCAGTGGCAGTAGAGCCCAGGTGACCAGGCCCAAGTGCTGGTGGAGGTGAGGGGCCCCTGTGAGCTTCTGGGGCCTCAGGCCAGTGCCCAACCTGGCTGCCTATTGGCGCCAGGCCTGCTCTGCACCTCTCTCAAATAGGGCACACAGAGAAGGGCCTCCACCGAGGACCGCAGGGTCCAGGATGGTTCATATGGGGAGAAGAGGCTCTTGAGGTATTGTGGTCCTGAGCCATATAGAGCTTTAAAAGTCAAAACCAGCACTTTGAATTGAGTCTGGAAACTAATTGATAGTTTAAAATCATCAATCTCATTTGAATATATATATTCCCCGTGGGATCCCTGTGGGTCCCCTTCCAACCTCTGATTTGGCATCCTGTGCCTTGGAATGAGGAACTCGCTCTTCAGATCAGATGAATCTCTTTTGTTAAGCTAATAGAGTGGCCATGGGTCTATCAGTTGCCCAGCAACTGGTGAATGGGCCAGGAAGAACCTTTTGTCATTGAAACTCTTTAGGAGAGCCTTCCCCCCCCCCAGCTGCTAGGAGAGGCTTGTGTTTTTAGTTGTGAGCAAGAATTGCTGGGAACTGGAGGCAGGCAGAGAGGCTGGCTCTTTGTACCATGGCATTTGGAGTGCCTCCTGTAACACTGATGGGAAAACTGGATATAGGACTGCTGATGCCTTGAACCCCTCCATCCTAAACTCAGGTTGAAATGTGTGTAAATAAATAAACCATATTTCATAAAGACACCGCAGTCTCCGCTGACCTTCTTCCCAAAGGAAACCAAACCCTGGATCAGCGCAGGGTCACCAGAAATCTCACCGCTCGGAGATTGGGGAGGGTTAATCTCACAGCTTCCTAATGACCACACCCTCTTAAGGTCAGACTATATTCCCCTGGTTACCTTGGCAACCAAGCATGCTCAGTTTGTTCCAGAGTTAAAAAAAACAGGTGGGCGTGGACTCACCAAAGCATTGGAGCTATGCGTCTACAAGCCTCTAGAGATGCGAAGCACAGACTGTTTTTCCTTCCCTTTTCGGATTAAAATTGGATTGATTTGCTTTGGATTAAGGGAGAAAGCAGCAACTTGCCTTCTCATGGGCTGAAACATCATGTAAACTCAGTGAATTTAACAGGCATATGAGTAGTACTGATCTCGGAGTAAGTCCCCATGTGAATGAGCCCAAAGGTAAAATATGACACATTCACCGCAATGAAATATAACATGAAATATTACAGAGTTTAATATTGGAACCATCATTTATAAATCAGAGAAGTACTCTTGACAGGACAGGTGAGGGCACAGAAGAATTTCTCAGTCATCTTGGCAAGATGCATTTGTAGAGAAGTAGGATTTTCAGAACCCTTCTTTAGAGACAAGTGATTATCCATTAAAGTTGGCCACGTGGAGATGTCCTGACCTCAGCAGCTGAAGGTTAAACTGTCCTCTCAGTCAGATTGACACAATTTACTGAAAAAAATTCAGAGCCAGAAAGTGCATTGCTTTGGGCAGGAGAAAATTCATTTCAGGTCTTGACAGACGCTTAAATACCAAGTCTTGTTATTGGCTGAAGAGGCCACTTGAGAGTAAAGGAAAACTCACAGCCTACCTGCAGATTCTCCTTTTCCCTCGTCCACCATTTTTTAAATAAATGCTTTGTTTCCAGTCCAGAGATGGGCAAGCAGAGAGAGAGGGGCTGAGTACCAATGAATGAGCAAGCTGTTCAAGAGAGATCAGACCAGATGTCTTGAAAAGCCTTGATCAGCCTGCAGTAGAGCAGGAGTCAGAAGAAGGAGAACGACTGAAAATGGAATCCACCTTTCAAGATGAGCACAGATGGAAACAGTCGGCCTCAAACTTCCAAGTATCTTTCCTCCGCTTTTCAGTGAGCACTGATGTATGTTTTTTTAATCAGACAGCCTATTAATCTGGACTCTTTTTCCACAAATGAAAAGAAGCAAAGAGCAGGCAGGTCAAGCATCTTCATACATCACGCTACATATCATGTGCATGATTTGACAGCAGCAATCTCTCTTTCCTGGTAGAACACAAACCAATTCCACAGGTTTTCCCCCAGTTGTTCCAGAAATGAAACAAAGAATTCCTCTTTTTTTTCTTCAAGTGCACTCAGTTGCACAAAACCGTATGGCCAACGGGTATCATAATTCAGGCAAGCTCCCACGCTGTTAACATCCAAATTTCAATTATCTGCAACACATTCATCTCTCGCGGTGTATGTGTGTGTGGAAGAGAGAGAGAGAGAGGTCAGCAAACTTGTAGGCAGCTCTTGTTGCATCCGAGGAACCATTTTGTTGGGGAACTTCTATAAAACTATTTACATCCCTATGGGCAATTCCACCCAAATTATCCTAGCAATTTAGGAAGGTGCCTTATACTGAGTCCATTTAGCTCACTGTTATCTACCCTGGCTGGCAGTGGCTCTCCAGAGTATCGGGTGGGGGTGCACTCCCAGCCCTCCCTGGAGATGCTGGGGATTGAACCTGGGGCCTTCTGCATGCAAAGCAGATGTTTCACACCTGAGGCACAGCTCTTCCCCAGCTTAAGCCTGCCTTATCCTTCCAGAATTCTTTAATTCTTAGGCAAGACTATCACATATATTTGCATGTGTCAGGAACCAGAATCAGGTGCCCCTTAACCTCTTTTTGGATGTTCAGTCTGTGTAGAATGAAGAGTGGCAGGTTCTATCCTCAACTTGTGCATGTTCATTTGAACATCCTGAGGCATTCAGCATATCCACGGAGGGAACTCTGACAAAATAGATGCCTTGTGTGAGGCATTATTACATTTAAGAAGCATGTTGTTGTTGTTTTTAGAAAGAGAAATACAAATAGCATCTGTTGGAAAGGGAGGAGGCATGTAACCCTTTCTGCCACTGCTACAGACCTGACAAAAACTGCTCTTCTCAGGAAGTGAGGTGACAAGTCTGTCGGAGTTGGTTTCTCTCAGTTCTCCACATTTCCACTCTGAAGTTCAGCTTGCCATATTTCCTCATCAGTTTGCAATTTGTTTTTTTAAAAGTCTGCATGAAAATTCACCAGCATTTTAGTGTGCATTTGTCCTAACGGACCACATTTTATTTGCAATTTTGCCTAGTATACACAGTTTTGCAAGCAGCTTCCCCTAATATAAGACACTTTTTATGCACACTTTCACCTATTTGTACACTTCTTGTTGGACGACTGCCCAGCAAATGGTGGAGAAGTGCACATTTTGGAGGATAGCTGTGTTTCAGATTACGTATTGTTTGGGGGAATTAAAAATGAAAACTGAACCAAATTTCCATACTCTGAAGCTAATATTCAGAGAAAATCTCCCTTTGCTGGCAAGCAGAAGCAGCAAAGATGGAATTTTCTCCGAGAGGGGAGGAAACAGGAAACTGTAGTAGATGTAGCTGTTGCTGTTATTTCTTAGATTTTTTAACTGCCCTTCACCATGAGGTCCCAGAGGCATTCCAACAATTAAAAAATACAGCATTAAAAACAGTTATAATCATGGCAACCAAGAGAATGGGGTGGGTTATAAATTGTGTGTGTGTGTGTATTAGAGTTATTTTGTTGTTATATGTCTTCAAGCTGATTACGACTCATGGCAACCCTATAAATCTTTCAGATATATTCACAGGGTTCTCATGGTAAGCGGTATTCAGAGGTGGTTTACCGTTGCCTTCCTCTAAGCCTATGGCACCCGGTATTCCCAGGCGGTCTCCCATCCAAGTAAGAGGTATTCAGAGGTGGTTTACCGTTGCCTTCCTCTAAGCCTATGGCACCCGGTATTCCCAGGCGGTCTCCCATCCAAGTAAGAGGTATTCAGAGGTGGTTTACCGTTGCCTTCCTCTAAGCCTATGGCACCCGGTATTCCCAGGCGGTCTCCCATCCAAGTAAGAGGTATTCAGAGGTGGTTTACCGTTGCCTTCCTCTAAGCCTATGGCACCCGGTATTCCCAGGCGGTCTCCCATCCAAGTAAGAGGTATTCAGAGGTGGTTTACCGTTGCCTTCCTCTAAGCCTATGGCACCCGGTATTCCCAGGCGGTCTCCCATCCAAGTAAGAGGTATTCAGAGGTGGTTTACCGTTGCCTTCCTCTAAGCCTATGGCACCCAGTATTCCCAGGTGGTCTCCCATCCAAGTAAGAGGTATTCAGAGGTGGTTTACCGTTGCCTTCCTCTAAGCCTATGGCACCTGGTATTCCCAGGCGGTCTCCCATCCAAGTACTAACCAGGCCTGACCCTGCTTAGCTTCCGAGATCAGGTGTGTTCAGGGCAGTATGGCCGTATGTGTGTATTAGGGATGGGGGAGAAATTCAATTCTGTTTGCATTAAAGCCAAATCTATCAAATTCTCACTTTCCAAAACAATAAGAGAACTGAAACATAGCCATCCTTCAAAATTTGCACTTATCTGAATTTTGTGATATAGTTCTCCAAGCAACCAATGTTCACAAAAGTGCATATATTAGGGGGAAATGTACATAAAAAATTATTTATTTATTTATTACATTTATATACCGCACCACAGCCGAAGCTCTCTGGGCAGTTTACAACAATTAAAAACATTAAAAAACATATAAAAATTTTAAAACACAAAAAACAATTAAAAAACACAATTAAAAAAAATTAAAAACAATTTAAAAATACATTTTAAAATGCCTGGGAGAAGAGGAAAGTCTTGACCTGGCATTGAAAAGATAACAGTGTTGGCGCCAGGCACACCTCGTTAGGAGAATCATTCTATGATTTGGGGCCCACCACTGAGAAGGCCCTCTCCCTTGTTGTCAGACTCCCAGCTTCCCTCCGAGTAGGCACCCAGAGGAGGGCCTTGGATGCTCAGCGTAGTGGATGGGTGGGTTCATGTCGGGAGAGGCATTCCATCAGGTAGTGTGGTCCTAAGCCATGTAAGGCTTTATAGGTTAAAACCAGCACCTTGAATCGAGCTCGGAAACATACAGGCAGCCAATGCAAGCAGGCCAGAATTGGTTTTATATGTTCGAACCGTCTGGTCCCTGTTACCAATCGGACCGCTGCATTTTGCACAAGCTGCAGCTTCCGAACCATCTTCAAAGGCAGCCTCACGTAGAGCACATTGCAGTAATCTAACTTGGAGGTTACCAGAGCATGGACAACTGAAGCCAGGTTATCCCTGTCCAGATAGGGGATGAATATGTTAGTGAAAGTAACATTCAAAAATGAATGATACTGGGAGAAATGGCCTGCAAAAATGTGTACATTAGTCAAAAGTGCATTCAGAAATGTAGTAATAGTATTTATTTATTACAGTCACAGACCAGCAAAGTTATATAAAAGATATAAAGCATAAACAATGACATAAGAGCAAAATACATTTTTATAAAATTCCCTCTCTCAGGAGGATAACAACATTTTTTCCTGATTTACACTGAAATCATAATAAACTTAGAAACCCTTTCAGTGATATAAGAGGACACATCCCTTAAACAGTTTAGGACCAAGGTTGTGGAGTCACTTCCAGAAAAGGCTGTTAATAATGGAAAAATTATCTTCTTTCTGCATTCCTTATACATGTTACAATATAAAAGAATATGTTCAACAGATTCTACTGTTCCAGCACCACAGGAACTTCTCCGTTAGTTAACCGGGATCTTACTAAATTGTCCTTCCAATAGTGCTGATTGGAAGCAGTAAGATTCCCAGAAGCTAAACTTCCTCTTGGAGAAAGAGAGACTAAGGGCTGATTCACACGGAGGATTAATGGGAATCTGTTGCTACTTGCGTCCCCATTTAATTTGCATGGTTCACATGACGTTGCAGGCAATCAGCAGCTAGAATGCCATTTTCCCCTTTAAATCGTAACTCAATTCTCTTTTAAAACGACTCCACTTTGTACCTCTAGTGCTTGCAGACGCTGTGCTCCGATGCTTTTAGGAGGGTGTATCAATCATCCCCCTCTCCACTCCCTCCTCCTCCTGCTGGCTCCCCTTCTGCAAGCCTGCTGCAAATGGTGCTTTATTTTTCTTTCCCCCTTAACCTGTGCAAAAAAGCATGACACTGTTCAAACAAATATTTGTGTTTCAGCCAGAGCTTGGAAAAGTTACTTTTTTGAACTACAACTCCCATCAGCCCAATCCAGTGGCCACGCTGGCTGGGGCTGATGGGAGTTGTAGTCTAAAAAAGTAACTTTTCCAAGCTCTGGTTTTCAGCTGGATTGTAGCAGTGAAAATACAAATAATCGCACTTCAGGGTTTTTTTTATGAAACTCTGGAACAAACTGAGCATGCTCAGTTGCCAAGGTAACCAGAGGAAGTGGTATTTTGACCATAAGAGGGCGTGGTCATTAGGAAGCTCCGTGATTGATCCTTTCCCTTCAGTATGAATGGAAAAGAGCGATTGGAAGGTAGGAAGTGAGAACCTTGCAAATCGATTGTGATGGCAAAAGCTTCATCTTTAATACCTCTCTTGTGAATCAGCCCTAAGTGGGTAAAATCTTCACTATTTCTCCTAACTGGGAATAAATATTTTGTGTCGTATTAGCCACCAAAAAACACTGGTTTGCCAAAAGTTCTATAAAAGGTAAGTCAAAGGAAAAAGGCTCAGGCTTAGAGAAATTTAAGCTAAAATGCTGAAGAATTTTCATGTGCATTTTAAAACATGTTTGCCAAAATTCACAGGACTGTAGAGAACTGACTGAGGCACTGAGAGAACAGAAACTGATAGACCCATCCCTAACTGTAATTTCAAAAATGTAAATGTGCTGCCTTCAAGTCGATTCCGACTTATGGCGACCCTACGCATAGGGTTTTCATGAGGCTGAGAGGCAGCGACTGGCCCAAGGTCACCCAGGGAGCTTCATGGCTATGTGGGGATTCGAACCCTGGACTCCCAGGTCGTAGTCCTAGGATAGGTAAAACTGACCATGGGGGAGGAGGAGGGGAGGGGAGAGTAGAGGGAAGGGGGGAGAGGGGAGCAGAAGGAGTGGGAGGGGGAAGAAAAGGATTGGAAGTGGAGGGGTGAAGGAAGGGGGCGGGAAGGAGCAAAAGGGAGGTGATGGGAAGGAAGAGGAGGGGAGGGCAGATTTCATCATTTGCATGCTTATTGAGTTCGATGGGATTTACTCCCATGCAATCATGCTTGAAAATGAAATGGACTGCCTTCAAGTTGATCCTGACTTATGACAACCCTATGAATAGGGTTTTCATGGTAAGCGGCATTCAGAGGTAGTTTACCATTGCCTTCCTCTGAGGCTGAGAGGCAGCAACTGGCCCAAGGTCACCCAGTGCGCTTCATGGCTGTGTGGGGATTCGAACCCCGGTCTCCCAGGTCATAGTCCAACACCTTAACCACTACACCACACTGTAATTAAGCGGTATACAAATTGTCAAAATAATAACAAATATTAAGAAATACCAAACATGCACTCTTGCCAACACAGCAATACTCTAATTGGATTCTGCAGGGGGGAAAGTAGACCACACTACAAGCGTCTAACAGTTAAAGAACTGTTTTATAACTTTTTAAATGTCCTGTTGTGTTTCCCCCCAAAGAATCCTGGGAACTGCAGTTTGAAGAGGTTGCTGAGAACTCTGCTAGAGCTTCCTCCTATCCTACAGCTCCCTGGGGAGAAGGAATAACAGCAATTATACCACTTTCATTCTGTAGTATGGCTATGACCACATACATTCAGCATTTTCTTTCCTGTGAGCATTTCATTTATGTTGTTTGGGTGTGTCTTTAGCCACTCACAAAGTCAGACTCACAGAAAGGGCGAGGCCCCAAACACAACTTGAGCTTCAACACAAAAAGTGGGCTTAGATTGCAAGATTTCACTCTGTGGGTCCTTTCCCCCCCCCATCTCTCCGGAGTCCCTTTCCCTCTGGCTTGCTGCTAATTCCTTACAGCATCACTTTTCCAGCACAATGGACTCCTACGAGGATGTGCAAATGATGTAACAGACTGTTGGCATACCAAAGAACTCTCTCTTCAGGTGATGAACGAACACAAAAATAAAAACCAGAATTTTATCCTTTGCTAGGAAAAGGAAAGAGAGGGTGAAAAAGGAAGCAAGGATAAGATCAGGTATATGTCCTTATTTTTTTACAATATTTTGGGGTGGTTTACAAGAGTAAAACAACTGCATCTACATACAAGAAAATATAAAGCTGCAAATGAAATCGATATAACAACAACAGCAACTTGTCAGCAACACCAGGAAATATTTTCACCACGGTTTAGATTTTAAAATTAAGAGTTTAAAAGGCCTGGGGGAGGGAAATCACCTGGCTCTGAGAAAAAACACAAATTGGGTACCAGGAAAACCTCTCTGAGGAGGGCATTCCACATTAAGGAAAAATGGAAATGGACTGCCTTCAAGTCGATTCCGACTTATGAGTGACCCTATGAATAGGGTTTTCATGGTGAGCGGCATTCAGAGGGGGTTTCCCATTGCCTTCCTCTGAGGCTAAGAGGCAGTGACTGGCCCAAGGTCACCCAGTGAGCTTCATGGCTGTGTGGGGATTCGAACCGTGGTCTCCCAGGTCGTAGTCCAACACCTTAACCACTACACCACCTTTCCCCAGCAGAAGTGCAGTAGCAAATTCAGAAATGGAGGCTCCCTTCATGACAGTCACAGTCACACTCCCTCCCATCCTTTGTTTTTTCTCCTGCTGGGTTGAGAATGAGATCCTTACGAATGCCTTCTCCCATAACAATAATCCCTCTGAGCTAATAGGCATGAAAGGGGAGGGTGTTAGCTATTGAGAAGAGTCTTCTAAGAGGCTGACTCGCGTCCTTTCACTCTGATTGGCTCCAAGCAGCAGAAAAGAAAAAAGAAACACATTAGAAGATTCTTCTGTGTGGCTGACATGCTCCCCTTTCACGCTGATTTGCTCATAGTATGCTGGAGACAGAGGGACCCTGCTGGGACCCTGATCTCCAAAAAGTAAAGGGTGTAAGACTCCCCAAGTCCCCAGACGATTACACTCCTGTTCCCCAGTAGACTCCTGCAACCTCAACTTTTTGCAGTACCCAGAGAAGGGTAGCAAAAGATATCTCGGAGTCTGGGTTGTTGAGTTCTCCAATGTCTGGTAGACCATTCAGAGATGTAGTAAATTAGAGCTTCGTTAAGTGTATCTTGCTCAGCGCTCTGTGCTGCATGGGTGTGATTTTGCCTGAAAGAAAGCGAGCTTTTACCTTGCTTTAAATCACTCCGACTTGGTTTCAAAATCAGAAAAGATGACTTTATTAATAGCAATGCATACTGGATAATAATAATAATAATAATAATAATAATAATAATAATAATAAATTTAATTTCTGTGTCGCCTATCTGGCCAATGGCCACTCTAGGCGACGTACAAAATCGTTAAAACACAATATAATAAAATACAGTAATACAATATAAAAACAGTATAAAAGCAATACAGCTGCAACAACAATATTAAAACAGGGCAGGAGGCATTTCAGTTATAACAATTAACCCTCCCCGGAGATAGGGAAGGTGGTCCCATCTAGCAAAGTTGGAGGCTGCAATGACCATGCCTGGACATTGCACCTCATGCTAGAGGAGAGGAGACAAACAGGACATGGCTCCTTATTTATTATTATTATTAGTTTGTTTGTTTGTTTGTTTGTTTGTTATTTGATTTATATCCCGCCCTTCCTCCCAGCAGGGCAGCAAACAAAAGCACTAAAAACACATCAAAACATCATAAAAACAGACTTCTCCTCCGGTGGTCAGCAGAGAAGAAACAGGCGAGTGAGCCAGAGGTCAGAATAGCTCCCTGAGACATATTAGTTTACACAGAAGGAAGACAGACAGAAAAGTTGAGCACAGGTCAGTGGCAGCCAGCCAGCCAGCTAGGACGACTATCTCTCTGTCTCTCTCCCCATGCAAAGAGGACCAAATGGGAGTTGCTCTTGTCACACTTCTAACCTGGGGAAGTACTTGGGGGAAAAGATGGTCCTTCAGATTACCTGGCCCCATACCATACAGCACACTGCTCAGTGGCAGAGCAGAACCTTCACATGTAGAAGGTCCCAGGTCCATCCCCACGGTCTCCAGAGTAGTCGGTGATATGAAAACCCCTTTCTTGCCTGAGACCTTGGAGAGCTGCTGCGAGTCAGAGTAGACAGTACTGGGCTAGACAGAGTCAAGTCAAAGTCTGAGATCTGGCAATCCTAGGTACAATCCTGGGCAGTTGGAGACCTTCTCTCAGTGCCAAGGCTCTTAAGAATGCATTCAGCTTGGAACTCCAAAGCGCTAGAAGATAGCAAAGGCTTGTTCTGGGCTACTCCAGTGGGCAGGATTAGAGTTAAAAGGCTTGAGTTATAGGAGAGTAGATTTCAGCTGAACATCAGAAGAAGCTTCTCAACAGGAAGAGTAGCTTGACAGTGGAACCAATGACCAATGCGGGGTGAGTTCTGTATCTCTCTCTGGAGCTCTTTATTGCACAAACAGCTATCTGTTGAGGATGCCCTGATTCTGCATATCCTGCATCAAACAGGGGGGTTGGCTATATGACCTCCCAGGACCCCTCCAGCTCTGTGTCTCTATAACTACACTATATTCCTGACCTTCCATTTTTTAATTTTCTGCACTGTCATCATTTCCATTCTTAATTTGTTATCTCTCCAAGTTCAAATTAGTACAGGAGACTCCTTTAATTACTATTTGTAGCTTCCTCTCTCTCTTTTTAAATTATATCTCACTGATTCCATCTTGGAATAAGCAATGGGATTATCCAACCACCCTGGGAGAGGAAAGGCAGGCGGGTGGAGGGGGGGGGAGAGAATATGATTCTAAATGCCTTTGCCAGCTAATTTATGGACTTAAAAAGCAGAAGCAGCAAAATCTTTTGGAAGCTTAACTCAGTTGAAGCATTTCAGGTTCATTTGACACTAATGCATTGGAAAAGAAAACCAGACCACTAATTTTTCCACTGAGTAGCAGCTGTTAAGTAGGATTTAGAGCTTTTCTTGCTTATATGCACATTTTTCCAGTCTTAATTAGCTTAATTTAATTAGCTTAATCTTAATTAGCCCTTGGGACAGTGTTAAAGGGTGGCCCATTGGGCCCAGATCCCAAGTATTTGGGGCGGCCCCAGATTCTCCAGCCCCTTTCACTTAAAAAGAACTTTAAAATTTATTTTGTTCACTGCGTACACTGCAAAATGGAGTGCTACTGGGACCTAGCCACCCACTGTCTTAATTTGTCATCACATACCAGTGGGATGGGAAGTTCTTCTCCCTCTCTCATAATACTAGAACTCGTAGACATTCAAAGAAGCTGATTCAGGACAGACAAAAGGAAGTACTTCTTTACTCAGCACATAGTTAAACTATGGAATTTGCTCCCACAAGACGCAGTAATGGCCACCAGCTTGGATGGCTTTAAAAGAAGATTAGACCAATTCATGGAGGACAGGGCTATCAATGGCTACTAGCCGTGATGGCTGTGCTCTGCCACCCTAGTCAGAGGCAGCATGCTTCTGAAAACCAGTTGCCGGAAGCCTCAGGAAGGGAGAGTGTTCTTGCACTCAGGTCCTGCTTGCGGGCTTCCCCCAGGCACCTGGTTGGCCACTGTGAGAACAGGATGCTGGACTAGATGGGCCACTGGCCTGATCCAGCAGGCTCTTCTTTTGTTAACCTTCAAGGAGGACAGGATAAAGTACAGGCCATTCCAATACAAGTAGAAAAAAAGGAGACAGCGATGATGGATGGAAATGACACTCTAGAGACAAGATTTGGGCATGGGTAGAGATCAAGGATCTCCTTCCTAAAAACTGTGGTTGCTCCATAAGCACCGTTTCATTTATTTTCTCATCAGATCATGTCTTTTCAAAGCCTTAAGGGGAAACTTCCATATTTTTAAAGCATTTATCTATGAGCCCAGAGACTATTTACTCTTCTGACACACATTTTTCATTGCATAGGATTTGTCCTTCTGAGCAGTACTTCTACTTCTGTGCAGGGGGGGGGAAGGGATTAATTGGGGTCTTTTTCTAGCAGTTTGCCAAGCAAACAGCTGGATTTTAAACAAGCATCTGAGCTGTCCAAAAGCTAGGGTGCTCATCCTAATGTATGCATAAAACAGCAGGGTGGCTGGAAGGCAGGATCCACTGACAGATTGTTGGATGCTTTGCAATTTAACAAGGATTTCTGTCTCTCAATCAGTTAAAAATAGCAACAAAAAGCACACACACAGCGAGAGCAGTGCAATTCTGTATGGGCTTCTCAGATGTAAGCTCATTGAGTTCAATGAGTTTTGCTCCTGGGTATGTGTGTATAGGATTGCAGCCTTATAAATAACTAAATTGGGATATTAGAATCCCCAATCTGTAGTAACTCCAGGAACTTTCAGACCCATTTTTCAGGTGGGAATCCTGGCAAATTCAGCTTGTGCAATTATCATTGAGCAGTCTTACACAACAAACCTGCTTCCCAAACAGATCAGGCTTTTTGTGATCAGGAGATAATGGTAGTGGTGATGGTAATGATCATTTTAATTTATTACCCACCTTCACTCTAAAGTCCCAGGGCAAGTTACAACAGTTTAAAATACATAATTAAAAACCATTTTAAAATACTTAAAATCACATCACAAAAAACTAGGATGGGTCCTAAAAATATACATCTCAGGTATCAAAGGCCAGGGTAAATGCACAGTGATGGGAAAATGCATCAAAAAGTGTGGATAACACTTGCTTTGATTCAACATCATCAAACCACCCTGCCAACAAATCAGAATAAATGCTCATTTAATAGGCAGTGGTATCAAATCTCCATGCAAACAGATCAGGATGAAAGTTTAATAAACAGATCATCTGCAAGGGCTCTCCTCTATAGATTTTGATTTGCATCTGCTGGTCATCATAGTATATTTGGCTATGACACACAGTAGCAAGCCAGGGCTGAAGAACCTACGACTCTTCAGAAGTAGCTGGGCTCCAACTCCTCTGTCAGCATGGCCAATGGTCAGGGATTATGGGAACTGTAATCCAAAAACAGCTGGAGATCCACAGGTTTCCCAGCCTTGCACTAGACATTTGGCTCCGCCCCAAATCACTATTTTACACCTGGCTCCATATAGCTCTCGCTCTCACACACACACTCACACACGCACACTCTCTCTCACTCAATTTGGAACCTGACCCAAGTTTATGGACCACTGATACTAGTAAAAAAAAGCAATGAAGTAGATCCTGCAGGCCTGCCCACACCTAGTATAGAATCCATGACACTGGCTCTCCAAAGTCTCACACAAAGAGCTTTCCAGCCCTGCTAGCTGAAATCTTTTAACTGGATACAAGCTAGCCGCAGTCCAACACTCTAACCACTAGTACACCACACTCTCCCTCAGGCCAGTCAGCTTTATCACTACCTTTTTCAACAAGCCTTTTAAGTAGAGACCTTATCCTAGTTTGCATTTGTATTAGAATTGTTTTTAAGTTGTCTTGCAAGATGTTTTGAAAGATGGAGGCGGAAAAGCTGAAGGGGTTCATAGCAGCTTGAGTGGGAGGGGAGTGGCCTGATAGGTGTCTTATTTATTCAGTTAAAATATTTCTATCTCACCCTTCTACCCTCAAATAGGGCACTCAGAGTGGCTCACAATAAAAAAAAAATAGATAAAATGCATAAAATACCATTAAGAAATCTTGAGGAGTGATATTAAAAGGGGGCTAAATAGGTAAAATTAAAAAGGGGGAGGGAAATAAAATCAGTTTCAGGCTCAGCCTTCAAACCCTCCCAAAGACTCTCTGGAACAAGTGGGTTTCCATAAGTCTCTGGAACACCGTCAGGAAAGGAGCAGAGTGGGCTTCTTGGGGTATGTGTTGACTGAAGGGGTGTGGCCTAATAACTGCTGAGGGCAACTAGCAGCAGTTGTGTGTGCTGGGTGGTTCATTCTGTTTCCTGACTCTTAACTGAGCAGAGCAGAGTGAGCTGTCTCAGCTGGGCTAGAGGATATACAAACAAGCTAGCTCTCAGAGAGCAAGTGAACAGAGATAGTTAACAGGAGTTTGGCAATAGAGGTTAGTGGGAGAGGTGCATAACAAAAAATCTTTAGTGCACACCACATACTAGTGGGACTCTCTTGTTAACCTTCCAGGAAGATAGGACAAAGCACAGGCCATTCCAATGCATGTAGAAAGAAAAGAAACAAAAGGTAATAGAGATTATGGACAGAAATGACACTCCAATGATAATTACCTACAAGGTGTGAGTAATATATGTTTTCTTGCCTGAGAACAACATGGTATATGCATGCAACCAGAGCAAGCTGGTTGCACTGTTGGAAGAAAAACTGAGAGGCCTGGAGCAGAGCTTGGAAATGTTACTTTTTTGAACTACAACTCCCATCAGCCCAATCCAGTGGCCATGCTGGCTGGAGCTGATGGGAGTCGTAGTTCAAAAAAGTAACATTTCCAAGCTCTGGCCTGGAGTAGCAGATGGCCACAATCAAAAGTAAAAGAAAAGACGAAAACTTCTTAGACAGAACGCTAGAACAACAATAGCAAAGAGAAGAAAGGTGGAAGACGAAAGCATGTTGCAGCAGAACAGCAGAGTGCTGAGGAGAAGAATGACGAAGTGGAGGAAACTCAGTGGGAAAGGGTGACAGTTAGGAGCAGAAGACACCATGCACCAGTGGAACAATGGAACCGCTTTCAGGTACTTGAGGATGAGACTGGAGGACAGCCTGGAGAGGAAGAATTACAGGAGACCCCATGCAACAGCAAGTGAGAGGCTGAAGTTCAGTCAACCATGCCCCACAACAACAAGAAGAGTAGTACAGTAGTAGTAGTAGTAGTAGTAGTAATGGGAGACTCCCTGCTGTTTGGGATTGAAACCCAAGTATGCTGGTCCTGGGCCCAGTGCTCTTCAACATTTTTATTAATGACCTGGATGAGGAGGTACAGGGAATGCTTATCAGATTTGCAGATGATACAAAATTGGGAGGAATAGCTAATACTTTGGAGGGCAGAAACAAAATTTAAAATGATCTTGATAGGCTGGAGCATTGGGCTGAAAACAACAGAATGAAATTTAAGAGGGATAAGTGCAAAGTTCTACACCTAGGAAAAAGAAACCAAATGCACAAGTATAAGATGGGGGATACTTGGCTCGGCAACACTACATGAGAGAAGGATCTTGGGATTGTTGTTGATCACAAGCTGAATATCAGCCAACAGTGTGATGCGGCTGCAAAAAAGGCAACTGCTATTTTAGACTGCATTAACAGAAGTATAGTTTCCAAATCATGTGAAGTACTAGTTCCCCTCTGTTTCTCACTGGTTAGGCCTCATCTTGAGTACTGCATCCAGTTCTGGACACCATATTTTAAGATGGATGCAGACATACTGGAATAGGTTCAGAGGAGGGCAACAAGGATGATCAGGGGACTGGAAACAAAGCCCTAGGAGGAGAGACTGAAAGAACTGGGCATGTTTAGCCTGGAGAAGAGAAGACTGAGGGGAGATATGATAGCACTATTCAAGTACATGAAAGGCTGTCACACAGAGGCTGGCCAGAATCTCTTCTCGATCATCCCAGAGTACAGGACACGGAATAATGGGCTCAAGTTGCAGTAAACCAGATTTCGACTAAACATCAGGAAAAACCTCCTAACTGTTAGAGTAGTACAACAATGGAACCAATGAGCTAGGGCAGTGGTGGGCTCTCCAACACTGGAGGCATGCAAAAGGCAGCTGGACAGCCATCTGTCGGAGATGCTTTAAGTTGGATTCCTGCATTGAGCAGAGGGTTGGACTCAATGGCCTTATAGGCCCCTTCCAATTCTACTATTCTGTTTTTAAGATGTTCTTAAAAAAATTAAGATGTTTTGTTTTAAAGATGTTTCTTAAAAATGTTTTTAAGATCTTTTTAAATATATATTTTAGTGTTTTATTACTTGGTTACTGCCATGGGCCCCTTCTGAGAGGAAGGGCAGGATATAAATTTAGTAAATAAATAAATCTGTCTGATTGCTGGGGTTCCTTACTCATGCAAGCAGCTACACAGAAATTTAAAAATATATATGCATGTTGGGGGTTGCATACATGGCTATAGCGACTGGCCCAAAGTCAGCCAGTGAATTCCACAGCTGAGTGGGGATTAGAAGTTGGAGCTTCCCAGCCCTTGTCCAGCACTCTGTTGCAGGGGTAGCCAACATGGTGCCCATCAGATGTTGCTGGACTCCAACTCCCATCAGCCCCAGCCAGCATGGCCAATCATCAGAGATGATGAGAACTGTAGCCCAGCAACATTTGGCAAGCGCTATGTTAGCTAGCCCTGTTTTATTTATTTATTAAATTTATTTATTTAATTAATTAATTAATATCCTGCCCTTCCTACCAGAAGAAGCCCACTACACCACACTGCTCTTCCAGGCAAGTCGATACTATTCCTGTGATGTGGTTGTTGGGTTTCCCTTGCTCATGCAAGCAGCTACATAAACATTACTATACACCATGGCAGGATCCAACCGTTTGGCTTCCATTATCATTTCTTTTAATCCTGCGTGGCGCTGTCTAGACACCCTTGGCATAGGCTCGATTCCTTCCAGCGTGTGTTTGGTTTGGGTCATGCCAGTTAAAATAAAAGTGGTTACCTTATTATCCAAACAACTCTTAATTGTGAAAATCCGGCAGTGATAGCAAGCCTGAAAAATATTGACTTGAATTCTTTTCTTTATTTTTAAAAGGATTAAAGGCTCAGATGCACTTGACCGCTCAACCACTTTAAAATAAGGGTCTTAGCACCAAGCTCAAACCTTAGTCAAAAACTCTCCAGGTGGCCTTAGGCAAGCCATTGTGCACTTTGCTTCAGGGCAGCGGGCAGCCTTCTCCAAACCAGACCATCTGTTCTCCAACTTAGGATCCCTGATTGGCTGGGAGCTTTCAACAACTGGCTGGGGGCTTTGTTGACCAGGTAAGAAAAGAAAGCTGTGTTTCTAGAGCTCGCCAATCCCAAGGCTTTATACTGCCTACCAATTACAGATGCTAAAGGCACCCATCCCTGTTCTATTCTCTACAGCAACTTTAATTAAACAGACATTACATAACTGTGTTAATAAGAGTAGCTGCAGCAGCAGAGAAGAGGTTCCTTCCAAAGTGTCATCAAATATTCAAATGCCATTGAATGGCTGTGTGCAACTGCCAAAACACCTGAGGGGAAAGCATTTAACATACAAATCCAGAATCTTTGCATTATTAGTGCTGAGTTTTATGAGATTGTTGACTTTTAGGCTGTGTAGCAACAGAGAAGTTATTCTCCTTCAGTTCCTTCCCAGCTGCAATAAATGCCATCACCTTAACAAGTCGAAATGGCTCACGGGAACTGCAGGCTGCAGTAAGTTCAAGGCTGCACTAAAATTTAGAGACTCTGCTGGTTCAAGTCCTGGCATAGGCCTGTTTTAATTTGCATCACTCTCTGTATATTAGTTTCTTTTGCTGGGAGCTTACTAGCGGCTGTGCAGCTCGGTGTTCTGGGAGAATACAAGACAAGCCCCGCTGGATCAGACCAAAGGCCTATCTAGTCCAGCATTCTGTTCCCACAATGGCCAATCAGATGCCTCTGGGATAGGGTTGCCAGGTTCTTGGCCTGAGACTGATCCTGTATCTTTAGAAGAAGAGAAAGTCAGCCAAGTGCAGGTGTTCTTGCAACCCTCTAATGGGAAAAACCACAAGGTGGAATTCTCCCTTCCCCCTGCACAATTTTTAAAGATACAGAAGACCTCTTGGTTGCCAGCCACGGCCTCCAGGAGGTCTTCTGTATCTTTCAAAGTTGTGCAGGGGGAAGGGAGAATTCCACCTTGTGGTTTTTCTCATTACAGGGTTGCAAGAACACCTGTCCTTGGCTGACTTCTCCTAAAGATACAGGATCAGTCTCAGGCCATGGACCTGGCAACCCTACTCTGGGAAGCCCATAAGCAGATTGTAAGCTCAGTAGCCCTTTCCCACTATAATGACTGAGCAATGGCTAATTTGGAGGCACCCTGTATTCTATCCAATTTGTTGTTGTTAAATATATTACCTACTTTTCACCAGTAGGTCCCAGGGCACGTTATAACAAATTAAAATTCAGGATTAAAAACAGTAGAAAACAAACTACAGTCACAGAAATTGGGTGGGTCCTACTCAAAATAAAATCCATTGAAGTTAATAGACGTGACTAACTTGTTCATTAATGTCAATGGGTCTACTCTGAATAGGAACCACTACCTACCCTCAGGTAGCATATAGCCATCATGATTTGTAGCCATTGGTAGCCTTACTCTCCAGTTACAGAAGAGATCCATCTATAAACCTCCGTGTTGATGACTCCCTTCCAGGAGAGATGACAGCCATCATACCTTGTTTCATGGCTGAGTACTTGAGGACCAGATTCACACCATACATTTATTCCACTATTACTCCACTTTAAACAGTCCTGGCTTCCCCCAAAGAATTATGGGAAGGTTAGTTTGTGCAGGGGTGCTGAGAGCTGTTACGAGACTCCTGTTCCTACCATTCCCAGAATTTTCTGGAAAGAGGGACTGACCATTAAACTACACTAGCAACTGTAGCTCTGTGAGGGGAATAGGGGGTCTCCTAACAACTCTCAACAACCTTCACAAACTACCCTTCCCAGGATTCTTTGGTGGAAGTCATGACTGTTTAAAGTGGAATAATAGTGGAATAAATGTATGGTGTGAATGTGGCCTGGGAGTAGTGCCTTCCCTGTCCTGTTTGCCAATATGCCTGGGATTCAGCCACTAGCTCCACGTGCCCTGGGTTTACCTTCTATGTGGCCTAAAAAAGAGAGTTTCTTTCCTACTCACCCTTTCATATCCAGTGGCAAAGTTCTGCCTCCACTGTGCATTTTCATACTGCATTCTAAATTCACCCGAAATGCCTCATGGTGAGTGTATAAGTACTGAAATGAATTTGACCCTCATTCTGGATTTGGCAAAAATCCAGGATTTAAATTAAGGGTAGGGCCCAAGGACCACATTTATTCTGAAGGCATAGTTGACCCTCAAGAATTCAGTCCACCTCCAGCCTTGGTTGGAGCAAGTTGCTCACTCCATGGGCTCCTCTGCAATATCAGAATGGGACATCAGCCATGCAGATCACTGAGGGATGATAGTTTAGGATGGGAAACGATGACTGTAATTGTGCGGGTATAACATGGTATACCGTACACACCATCCCAAGATCTGGCAGTAGGGTGGAATAAAAAATGTAACAAGTCAATAAAATCCAAGAGGGAAGGGTCATTAAATAGAAAGTGTAGGCAAACTGTTTTTGAATCATATTATTAAAATTGGGGAAGTTGCCAGGGGACAGATACAAGAGCATTCTGTAGCTCATCCACATGAGAGCGGGCCTTTTCAGTGATGGATCCCCATCTATGGAATGCTCTCCAGAGAGGCCCACCTGGCACCATCCTTGACAGTCTTTAGGCGCCAGGTAAGACTGTTCTGTTTAGTCAGGCCTTTGCAGCCTAAGCTGATGCTCATCTTGTAGTGGGCTCATTGGGACTTCATCCTTATGAAAAAACATTTTATGGATATGTATTGTCATTGTTTTACATTTTTCTGGTTTTAAATTGCTTTTGTGTATTGTATTGTATTGTATTTTGACAAGTGACTGATAAATCATCATCAAGTGGCCATGCCTACTTTTGAAGAAAATGGAATGGAGTAGCCTTGTGTTGCCATGAGCTTCTCCCATAGACCGATACTAGAAATCGTAAAAACTTTGACTTGGACCGCTGAGCTCTTTTCTTTCCATCTCTCCATCCTGCCTGCACTGCATGTTATTAACCGTCTTCTTGCCAGCGGTTTCCATGACTCATTTGAGAGTAGGACTGTGTCAGACTGACTCATTAGTTCTCAGGATCCGTATCAGTGGAAATTAGAAAGATTGATTCAAATAAGGGATTCAAGAAGGGCTTGTTAATGACTTAACATGTCATCTCTGCTGACAGATAGTAAACAACACAGGCAAGTGATGCCACAACGGACCCCAGCCTTGCACTTGTGCACGATGAGTCTATCAGTGCCTTGGTTTCCATCGTCAATCGTCATTCAGAGTTCTGACTGGCCAAGCCCTGTTCTTCTTCTCTGTCTAATGGCATCCTTATATCAATCAAACAAGTAACTTTGCAGAAAGCTGAAGCCAAGATATGAAAGAGAGAGGTTAACCATCAAAGGATGTGATAACTATTCTTTCCCCAGGTCTGGCTGGGGGGTAAGACGGATGAGCTGGAAAGGAGCGAGAGGGGAAGGGATCCAGAAGGGAACTGATGTGAGGAAAAGCTGCTTAAAGTAGGTATGGTTAGGCCCAGTGACGGCTGGTGGCTCCGTGTCAGTGGGCAGTGGAATAATAATAATTATAATTATAATAATTATAATAATTATAATAATAATAATAATAATAATAATAATAATAATAATAAAATTAATTTATGTGTCGCCTATCTGGCCATTGGCCACTCTAGGCGACGTACATGTAAATAATTAGAACACAATACAATAAATACAATAATACAATGTAAAAACAATACAGCAGCAAAAACAATACTAGTACAGGGTTAGAGGCATTTCAGTCATAACAGTTAACCCTCCCTGGAAATCCCAAAGCCCTGTTGAAAGAGCCAGGTCTTTAAGGCTTTACGGAATACATTTAGGGAAGAGGCGTGCCGTAGATCTTGTGGGAGGGAGTTCCATAAGGTGGGGGCCACCACTGAGAATGCCCTCTCTCTAGTTCCCGCCAATCTAGCTGTTTTTGTCGGCGGGATTGAGAGAAGGCCCTGTGTGGCTGATCGTGTCGGGCGGCATAATTGGTGGCGTTGAAGGCGCTCCTTTAGATAAACTGGGCCGATACCGTATAGGGATTTAAAGGTTAATACCAACACCTTGAATTGGGCCCAGAAAGCAACTGGAAGCCAGTGTAGATCGAACAACACTGGGGTGATGTGATCCCGGCGGCGACTATTCGTAAGTAGTCGAGCCGCCGCGTTTTGTATAAGTTGTAATTTCCGGACCGTTTTCAAGGGTAACCCCCCATAGTGCGCATTACAATAATCCAATCGAGAGGTGACCAGGGCGTGTACCACTAGTGGGAGCTGATGAACAGGAAGGTAGGGTTGCAGTCTTCGTATGAGGTGTAGTTGATACCAGGCTGCCCGGCTCACTGCCAAAATCTGAGCCTCCATGGACAGCCTGGAATCAAGTACAACCCCAAGGCTGCGGACCTGGTCCTTCAGGGGCAGACTCACCCCATTGAACTTCAGATCAACATCTCCCAACCTTCTCTTGTCCCCCACGAGTAGCACCTCGGTCTTATCAGGGTTCAACTTCAGCTTGTTCCTTCCCATCCATCCACTCACGGATTCCAGGCACTTGGACAAGGTCTCCACAGCCAACTCTGGTGAAGATTTAAACGAGAGATAGAGCTGAGTGTCATCCGCATATTGGTGACACTGCAGCCCAAATCTCCTAATGATTGTCCCCAGCAGCTTCATATAGATATTAAATAGCATGGGAGAGAGGATAGAGACCTGTGGCACACCACAATTGAGAGGCCAAGGGTCTGAAACCTCCTCCCCCAATGCTACCTGTTGGTACCTATCGGAGAGAAAGGAACGGAACCACCGTAATACAGTGCCTCCAATTCCCAATCCCTCCAGGCGATGTAAAAGGATACTGTGGTCGACAGTATCAAAAGCCGCTGAGAGATCGAGGAGGACAAGAAAGGTGAATTCTCCCCTATCTAATGCCCTCCTCATATCATCTACCAGAGCGACCAAGGCTGTTTCAGTTCCGTGACCAGTCCTGAAACCCGATTGGTATGGATCCAAGTAATCCGTTTCATCCAAGTGTGTTGTCAACTGGTTGGCCACCACTCACTCAATGACCTTGCCCAAGAATGGTAGGTTCGAAATTGGGCAAAAGTTATTAAAAACTTGGGGATCCAAGGAGGGCTTCTTTAAGATGGGCTTTACAATTGCCTCCTTGAAAGCTAATGGCATCACACCCTCCTGCAAGGATGCGTTAACCACCGCTGTAATCCCCAGGCCCAGTTTCTCTCTGCAGCTCACAAGGAGCCACGATGGGCAAGGGTCAGTTAGGCAAGTGGTAGGCTTCACAGTCGAAAGCACCTTGTCCACATCCTCAGAAGGGAGAAGCCGAAACCGATCCCAACTTACCGGCATGCAACTGGCCAACTCTGGTTCACTTACTGTATCCACGGCGCACGGGATCGAGCTCCGTAAGTGTTCGATTTTATCGGCGAAGTGCTTTGCCAATATGTCACAAGAGGCCTTTGACTGTTCCAAGGGTTCCTGAGCAACTGGACTGACCAGGCTTCAGACCACCTGGAACAGCCTCCTGGGACAGCACTCCGCAGACGCAATAGAGGCAGCAAAGAAAGCCTTCTTTCCTGCCTTTATTGCCACTTGGTAGGCAGCTACTGCTGCTCTAACCTGTGTCCGGACATATTCGGAGCGGGATTTCCGCCACCGGCATTCTAGTCGTCTCACCTCCTGTCTCAGAGTACGCAACCGTGGTGTATACCACAGTGCTAACTGAGTTCTATTCAGGGGGAGAGGACGTTTTGGAGCCACCCGGTCTAATGCCCTGGTGATCTCATCATTCCACTCCTTCACCAGGGTTTCGACTGGGCGACCTTCAGCAGGTTCCAATTCCCCTAGCACAGTTAGGAATCCACCCGGATCCATCAGGCACCTGGGGCGGACCATTCTAATGGGGGCGCGGCATTGAGAAGTCCATGTTTACCAGGTAGTGGTCTGACCATGACACAGGAGTGGAATAAGCCACTCCCAACTTCAGAGCACTGCTCTCCTCTTCCAGGACAAACACAAGGTCGAGAGCATGACCGGCTACATGGGTGGGCCCATTGTTACTAAAGCGCAGATCCCAGGAAGCCATGGTTTCCAGGAAATCCCGAGGGGCTCCAGTGAGAGTGGTCTCGGCATGCACGTTGAAGTCACCCAGCACTAACAATTCTGGGGACAACACCCGTACAGCCGTGACCACCTCCAGCACCTCGGCCAGGGAGTCTGCTGTGCAGCGGGGTGGGCGGTACACCAGCAGGATCCCTAAACTGCCCTTCGGGCCCAACCTCCAGTACATACAATCAACAAATTGAGTCCTATGGAGAGGGAGTCTGGCAAAAACCAAGGACTCTTGATAGATGACTGCCATGCCCCCTCCCCGCCTTCCCACCCTTGGCTGCTGTGTGCAACGGAAGCCTGGTGGACACATGGCCTCAAGAATGGGAGCAGAGGCCTCGTCCAACCAAGTCTCCGTAATACATGCCAGGTCTGCCCGCTCATCCAAGATCATATCATGGATGAGCGAAGTTTTTTATACCACAGACCTGGCATTGCACAACAACAGTCGAAGGTCGGTAGGAACCTTGCGTCCCCCAGTTTTTGTCTAGAGCTGAGCCGACCCGGAACAGGGGATGGGTATAATGCATCCATCCCCTGTTCCCCTATTCTGGCGTGGTCTGCTAGCAGCACCCTTCCAGCGCCTGCCGCCCAATCTTTCAATAACTTGGCCCCCCACCTCCCTCCCTGACTTGCACATGTCTCTATCCCTATTCACCAGTCAACAGGCCACCCACCCTAAAATAATATCAGTCCGGAGACCTGCCTCTGTACCCTATAGCAATTATAAAAATAATTAAATTCAATTCAATTAATAAATTAAACTAATCAATATAAATACCACCCCATTTACACTCCACTCCAGGTTTTAGTCTGAACTTTCAAGGAGCTGTCCAAGGTGCTGAAGCACCCAACACGGAGTCAACAGCCACCTGTTAGCCCAGCAATGTGATAATTCAGGAGGAATGGCTATTACCCACAGTGACTACCTTCACTGCCAGAGGCAGTCTGACTCTGAATGCCACTTGCTGGGAATCACAAGTGGGGAGAGTGCTGTTGCACTCAGATCCTGCTTGCAGGCTTCCCAAAAGCATCTGGTAGGCACTGTGAGAACAGGATGCTGGACTATGATGGGCCTTTGGCCTGATCCAGCGGGGCTCTTTGTATGTTCTTAAGGAGTGTGTTTTGGTTATACACATTGTAGAAGATGTATGGAAGAAGAGGGAGGGTGACCCTTTTCATGAAATAGATGTTGGTGCCATGGAAAGGTCAGCCGCAATGGAGGATGTGGAAAGAGCCCAGTTGAAAGAACGCCCCACAGCCAGGAGCAGCAGAGGGGTTGGGCTGGAGCATGAGACATGCATCCGAGATGTACAGAACTCCTTGTGAGCTCAGGAGGCAGTCCTATTGATTATTGATCTTCCTTGAAACAAATGCCCCCAGGGTCAAGCAGCAAACTTAGAATGTGTAGAATACAGAATATCTAGGTTTGAACTAGATCAGCCTTCTAACAGGATATTGTGATGCAGCATGGGAGTGGGCATTCTCTCTCTCCCTCTCTCTCTCTCTCTCACACACACACACACACAGACAAACTTACTGAAAAAATAGTAACAAAGACCATGTAGGTCAAATGCCACAATGCCATTGCTTCTCAGTCCTGATCTAAAAATTTGGGTAGCCATTCTGGATTCCAGCCCTGCTTTCTATGAGTCTGATTCCATGAAGCAAGCATTATGTACTCTTCACTATCTGTGATCCTGTGAGAGTTGCCAGACCATCTGTATTCTCACGATATTTCAACACTTTCCCACCGAAGCATCTTTAGAGAAGTGTTCATGCACCGGGGCCAAGCCGCCTGCTTCCTCACACCATTATAATGCGTGCACGCCAGCCCAACTTCTTTCCTTGTTAGCAAAACAGGTACGTGAGGAAAGAGCCTTGGGAACTAGAAAACCCATGATGCAGTGTGACTTTGAGGAACAGTCTCATGTGGTCAAGCAGCCAGACTTAAAGTTGGGATAGCTAGTTTTAAGCAGGGATCATTAAAAGCCTCTATGGCAGTGGATCCCAAACTTTGTTCCCCGTGGACTACTTGAATACTTGGTGGACCACTAAATGGATTGTTCTGCCTGTTGCAGCAATTGTAAGGCACTGTGCTAGATGCTGTATGGTTTTTAATTGTATTTTTATTGCTGCTTCTATTTCTTATACTGCATTTTTATTTGTGTTCCTACCTGCATTCCATAGAATTCAAATTGTAATACAATAAAATACCCATAAAGGAAGCAATAAATATGCTATTAAAATCAGTATGAATATTTAATATGGACATGCCACGGACCACCTGAATGAAGCTCATGGACCCTGGTGATCCACGGACCACAGTATAGCTCTATGGCATTTGTGTCACTTCATGCAGGGTACATCAGAAGCTATGGTGAGCTTTGCTCACCCTCCTTTTAGACTGGGCAAGACTTTGTGAGGAGCAGCACAGCCTTGCCAAAAACAGACTGATGGGTACTTTGCCCTAGACACTCTTTTTCACTTTTGCATGCTGTTTCTTTCTCATCTATGCCTTCCCCTGCATGAAACCAGCCCCTGAGCATCTGGCCTCCAGGTATAAACATCTCACCACCCTCGGCTTAAAATAACAGAGTGTATTGAATTTGATCCTGCCGACTTTCCACACAAGCAGCTGGATGTGCAGAAATGGAGAGCCTTCCCACAGCATCTTTTAGTGGCACCAGTGCAATGAAGCTGCTTGAGCAAGGACTCTGGCGATGGCACGGTGGCCGGCCTTGCACATAGCGCTAGCATGTTGGACTCTCACCAGAGATACCCGCCAAGCTGTGAGGCTGCCCCACACACCAGAAGAGAGGGCAGAATCTGAGCCCTGTCGGGGAATCGAGTCAAACTGCCAGCAGCTGTGCAAGGCTGGTTTGCAGCTGATATATTTGACAGCTCGGAAGGCAAAGAGTGCCATGGTTTGAAATGGGGGAGGGAGTGGGAGAGGGAGAGAGACGGCCTGATAAGCCTGTTGCTCTACAGTCCTGCTACTATTTACCTTCATGCAGCGTTGTCTATTATTTCCCTTCAGATGCCTAATCGCTCTGATCAAGCCGCACAGAGCTTCTCTTGTACTGATTTGTCAATTCCACTCTGCAGGAAGCAATCGGCAAAGCTTTTCAACATCGTCCTGGCGCGTGACTTCTGTACATTCCCTTTGTCAGGGGATCTCCAGCTAAGCAACCTCTGCATTAGCAGAAGAACCCAAGAAGAGCTCTGATGCATCAGGCCAAAGGTCCATTTGGTCCAGTGTTCTGTTTCCCACATGGGCCAAGGAGATTCAAAAGGGAAACTCGCAAGCAGGTCGTAGCCTCAATAACCCTCTCCCACTCTTCTTCCCCAGCAGTTGGGATTCAAAGACATGCTGCCTCTGACCCCTAGAAGCAGCAAATTGACATCATAGTCTGCTGCCATTGATAGACTTAAGGCTTATCCACATGGGAGCATAACTTTGTGCTAATGGTGTTCCCGCCTTGAGCGGGGGCATGTTTGCTGCCACCCACCTTCTGGAATGCTCGGGAACCTTTTTGAAGGTTTCTAAGAAGGTCAGCTGAAGGTTGCTGACCAATGAGACACGAGCCAGGAGTGGAGTTTAAAAGCCCACTCCTCCCTCTAAACTTGCCTCCTTTTGCCTTGCAGCACCCACCACCCTCCCTTGTCATCATGGGCTTTGCTAGTTGCCAGTTGGGGCTGAGAAGGAATTTTTTTGGGGGGGGGGATATTGATTTCAGAATCCCTTTGGTTTTGCCTACTCCATACTGCTGGGTTGATTCGATTGGCTCAGGGGGGGGGGGTTGTGGATGACTTGCTATGGCTGGCTTGGAATTCGGGCAGCTGAGGAAGGTGGGGACAAAGGTGGAGAAGGAGGCATGTTGTTAAAGGGCACTCCCTAGGGAACTATCAGTGCTGAATGGCTGGTGGGGATCTGGGGGTGTCCTTGTGGGACCAGCTTGCACAACATGGTGAACGCCTGTACGGTGGGGCCAGGCTGCAGAGGTTGGAAACACATACTTGGCTCTGCTAGCAAGGAGGAACATGTTTTCCCACATCCTTATTTACTGTAAACAGCCCAGAGAACTTCGGCTATGAGGCAGTATATAAGTACCATAAATAAATAAATAAATCCTTGGCTGAGGAGTCCATTGAGACTGACATGCCCAGGGGACTGGAGGGAATATTCCCCTTCAGTCAGGTTTATCCTCACCTGCCCGAAGTAAGTTCAATTTGGTTATTTGGTTGTAATTGGCTGAAGTTTAATATTTGTTATATTTCAATAAATATAACATTATTCCATTATGGTGTCACGAGTCTTCTTTGGTGTGGGGGAAACTGTATGATCGCTTCTGCTTGCCAGTAATGTCATGTGAACCATGCAAATTAAAAGGGGGTGTGAGTAGCACCAGACACACAGCAAACCCCTGTGTAGCTGAGCCCTTGTTCTCCATGACGTCAGGGACATAGGAAGCTGCTTGATGCTGAGCCAAAATATGAGCAATAACAAGATCCAAAGTATATGAAAAGGTTGTTGGTCCAAACTAAGGCGTGGCACATTGGTATCAGTATTGTCTGCACTGACTGGCAGAGACCCTCAGACCTTCTGCATGCAAAGCAGGTGCTCTACCACTGCAAACTTGGTCATGGGGTGGCATTTATTTATTTATTCATTTATTTTGTTGCTTTTTTTAAAAAAAATGCATACCCCACTTTTTGAGACTCTTCCTCCACAAAGCAGCTTAGATTCTCCAGTAAAAACCAACTCCGCCTGGCAATCAAATATATATATATATAAATACAAAATACAGTGCAACTGTAGAAGAAAGCAGCATAAAAAGGTGTAGTGCAGCAATAGGTTATTAGAAACATAACGCAGGTCGTAAAACAGTGTGAAGACATAAAAAGCAAGAAGTTTAAAATGGGGGGAAATAAATGTTTTCAGCAAATATGGAAAGTGTAAGGGTGTTGGGCTTGCCGTGCTTCTAAGTAAGAATGGGGGAGAAATTTGAGTCAGCTCACATTGAAAGCCAAATCTATCAAATTCACACTTTCTGAAACAATATGAGAACCAAAACCACAGTCATCCTAAATTTGCACTTATGTGAATTTGACGATACAGTTCTCCAACCAACGTTTACAAAAACGTATTAGTGAAAGTAACACAAAAATGCATTGCATTAGGAGAATTTGCTTGCAAAATATGTGTACATTAACACTGCATACAAAGATGTGTTCCTTAGGAGCAATTCACGCTAAAATGCTGAGGAATTCTCATGAGGATTTTTTTTTTTAATGGCAAATGGCTGCAGAAAAATGAGGAACTGAATTTAAGACTGGAAAGACGATAGACCAAGAGAAGCAAAACTGACACGTCCTTCTGTTCCTACTTCTGAGGGAAGAGAATCTCAGAGAACTGGTTCCACAGTGTTAAAAGCATGTCCTTAAGTCGCAGCATGCTTTACTGAGGAGGCAAGTGGCCACATCTTAAGGAAGCGAATTCCATCGCTTATGTGCTGTGTGAGGAACTCCTTCCTTTGGTCTGTCCTGAACTTTCCGACATTCAGCATCAGTGGATGGCTTTGGGTTCTAGTGTTATGTGGGGGGGGGGGCTCTCTTGCAGCTTTCTCCACGTCAGGCTTACTTTTGTATACATCAGTCATGTCCCTCCTTACACCTTTTTTCTAAACTTAATAGCTCCCAAATATTATAAACTAGCTACTGATGTAACTTTGTAGTTATACCTTTCAACATCTTAAAAGATTAGACCTGAAATACTCTTTTGCACAAATTCATATGCAGATGGTTTTGCTTTTGCTTTTTAAAAAACACATTCTAGTTTGCCTTTGTTCCAAGTACTTCTGGTGTGAGTGTGAAGGACTATAATAACAGCTGGCAGGGAAGGGAAGGGGTTAAAGCCTTCCTCTTTGGGCACTGCAGTCTCAATAAAAGCCATCCTCTCCCAACAGCTGTTTAATTTTCATTTTTATTTCAATGCATATTGATTGCTTTCATATTATTAACACCATATCGAATTTGACCCTTAAAAGGCTAAGTTGGGACTTAGCTAGCAAGTAGAAGGAACCAACTGCTCTTCTGCAATCACACCTTGTGCCCCCATAGTTCAGTGGTAGAGCACATTCTCTTCAGGCAGGCTTTTGGGGTGGGCTAGATTTTATCTTCATATTTTTAGATTTTCAGTGTCTAGGTATTATACGCCTATGTTGTACGTCGCCCCAAGTGGCTGGACAGCCAGCCAGATGGGCGACTTATAAATTCTATAAATAAATAAATAAAATATGCAAAAGGTCCCAGGTTCAGTCACCACCATCTCCACATAGGGCTGGGAATGCCCTGTGTCTGTCTGAACTCCTGGAGAGTTGCTGCCAATCAGTGTTGGCAATCCTGAGCTAGATGGAGCAATGGTTTGGCCATTGATGGTAACCTGCACCCCAATTAAAAGTAGAATCCTTGGATTTCAGCTGGTCTAATCCCTCTAGTGATGTTGGGAGGAGTAAAATCCTTAGCCGACATCGTGCTTGTTGGCATTGATGACAAAGTACACATTGTATAAAAATAATCATTCCTGTCAACATCCTGCGGTTCTGTGTTCCATTACTTATGCACGAACATATGGAGACTTCAGATGGTGGCTCTTTGATCAAATGCAAACACACATGCATTAAACCAATGGGCTGGAAAAGGGATGGGACAGACCAAGTCTAAAATTAAACCAAGCAATCCAGCGCCTATGCTCTCACACTTTGTCTGTCTCAGTAGAAAAAGGATGGAAATGGAAATGGACTGCCTTCAAGTCGATCCCAACTTATGGCGACCCTATGAATAGGGTTTTCATGGTAAGTGGTATTCAGAGGGGGTTTACCATTGCCTTCCTCTGAGGCTGAGAGGCAGCGACTGGCCCAAGGTCATCCAGTGAGCTTCATGGCTGTGTGGGGATTCAAAACCTGTATCCCAGAAATACTTCTAACAAGTTAAACTAGGATGTTTTTTTTTAAAAAAAAAAAGCAAAACAAATACACCTGAATTTGTGCAAAAGGTTATTTCAGGTTTAATCTTTTAAGATGTTTTAAAAATATAGCTGCAAAGTTACATTGGTAGCTGGTTTATCCTGAGCCAGAGCAACGGTCTATCTAATGACAGAGTTAGTGGGACTGTTGGTCTGTATAAAGCAACTTCCTGTGACTGCAGCAGGGATAGCCCACGTGGTGTCCTCCTGATGCTGTTGAACTCCAGCTTTCATAAGGCCCAACAAGCATGGCCGTTGCTCAGTGGGGAACTCCTTCCTGCTTACAAGGATCCAATGGCCAGCCTGGGCAGACAGAGTCAGTCCCAGGCAGGAAGTTTCTTCACAGAGAAGCTGTTCCCTGCAGTTCAGTGGCTCACCAGATGGGGCAGCTGTACACAGCCTCCGGCATCCTCCAACAATAGGCCTTCTCTTTTGAAGCTAAGTTGGGCTCCAGCTGTTGTTGGAAGAGCCACTGTTGCGCAGAGGAGCTCTCCGTGGTCCTGAAGAAACTGACCCACACTTACTGGGCTCTTACTGGGAGGAAGGGCGGGATATCAATCAATCAATCAATCAATCAATCAATCAATCAATACTATCTTCTGTCAACCTACCTGCAATAGGTTGCCAGTTAGCCCTCCTCTAGGCTAGTTCCCCTTCAGGCATGGCTCAGCAGCACCCCATGGGCTCTCTACCTATCTGGAACAGGACAGCCAGTCCCTCATTAAAACAGAAAGTAAAACATGCCCAGAATCCCCTACATTGCACTGTGTTTACTTGTTTATTTGGGCTCTGTGTTTCTGGGTGGGTTGGTGGGTGATTTGTAGCCTTTTCTGTGCACTGGAAAACAGCAAGATTAATTTCTTTAAGGGAGGTTTGAATTTGTTACGGTTTACTGTGTTCGCTTGTGGTCTTGGACTGTGTGTGTTAACCTTCTCTGTGCAGGGAAAACTGCAGGGTTTTTAACTTTTGTTTTTATCCGCTTACTGATAAGCTGCAGGATTGTTCTTTTTTTAAAGTGGTTTGAATATTTTGTGGCTTACTGTGTTCAGTTGTGTTTTGTGCGTGTGCATGTGTTTAACCTTGCCTGTGCATGGGAAGTAACATAATTTTTTTTATTAGGTGTGTTTACTAAAGAGCCTGTGTGACTATGACCTGGGAGACCAGGGTTCAAATCCCCACACAGCCATGAAGCTCACGGGGTGACCTTGGGCCAGTTGCTGCCTCTCAGCCTCAGAGGAAGGCAATGGTAAACCACCTCTGAATACCGTTTACCATGAAAACCCTATTCGTAGGGTCAACATAAGTCGGAATCGACTTGAAGGCAGTCCATTTATGTAAGCCCTGCCCACTTTGCCTCTGGCCCCACCCATTAGGCCCTTGGACGGTTGACCGGGTACAAATCCACCCTCTGGGTTGAAAGAAGTTCCCCATCTGTGCTTTACAATGTTCAGAGTTCCCAGAGCAGACGGATCAATGTGCAGAAGGTTTTTGGATATCAGGGGTCTGCCGTACGCAACCCTGTCATAGTAACAGCAGAATCGGGCGGACTGAACTAGCCTTCCTCCTCCTAGCTGTATGATAGGCTGCACTGATAGATTGACTCTTGATATTTTACATCAGGGAAGGGCTGTAGCTCAATGGTTAGAGCTTTGCATTCAGAAGGTCCCAGGTTCCCCAACAGCTCTAAGTGGAGCCGGGAATGTCTCCCTGCCTGAAACCTGGGGAGCTGCTGCCAGTCAGTGTATTAAATATTGAGCAAAACACAGATCTAGATGGAGTGATGATCTGACTTGGTGGATGGCAATTTCCTATGTTCCTATATTGATACATTAATTAACAGGGCTTCACAACAACCCAATTAGTGAAATTTTCATCCATTAATTCATGATTAAACAGAGCCTTCTTGGTAGTGGCTCCGTTTGTGCAATGCCCTCCCTGCTGAGATACATCTATCTCCCTCAGTATTGACTTTCAGGAGAAACTTAAAGGCATTCCTGTTTACCCAGGCATTTGACAGCTGATAGATAATCCCCATGGCAACCTTTAAATTAGTAACTGAATGGGGATGTGATTGTTTTTAAATGGTTTTAGATGATTTTATTGTTTTTAAATATGTTTTATTTTAGTTTTAAATTGTATTGTTTTAACATTTTTATGTTTGCCACTCTGAGCTCCTTTGGGAGGAAGGGTAGAATTCGTATTTAATAAATAGATGATAAATAAATAAATATGTTTTAATTGATTATCAATTAAATTAGCACATAAGGAAAAACAATATTTCTGAAGCAAAAAGCATTCTCCTTTCTTCATTTTCCGATGATCCCTATGTGTGTTGTAGCAGGCAACATCTTAGAAGAGACATTCCTTATGTGCAAGAGAAGAGAGAATGCTTCTTTTGCATCTTTTAATTATAAGCACTTGCATTAAAAATAGTTTTTTAAGAAAAAAATCCACTGCCTGTTTAAATCCTGGTCACCTAGCCAATTCATAAATTATGCACTGCAGCCCTAATATTTCAATCACCATTGTCTTGGCAAATAATTGTAATAATGCCAATCTTGTGCTATGAGATATGGTGTCAGTCAGCAGAGTCCTAACCTAGCAGATATAGGAGGGCTCTGGAGTAACTTGCCTACCTGCTACCGAGAAGGGGGAGAGAAAGATTTACCTCATTATCAACCAATGGTTAGTTTCAGCTAGGGCCTGCTTAAGATCTTGGGTCTGTTCAGACTGGCATGCCCAGGGGGAAAACGTTATTTCCCACTACCCCATGAATAAGCCAGGGATGAGAAACTTGCAGCCCTCCAGATATACCAAGACTATAATTCCCATCAACCCACTACACTCCTCCTGAGCCTGATGAATCAAAGGGCTGACTTTACAAAGCAGCTTCATAGCTGTTGCTGTGTGTGTTTGCTAAATTTGTTTAAAGCAGCACAACAGCAGCAGAGAGTAATAGCGGATGTTGAAATGCAAGTGTGCCAGCGTGTGTGTGCATTTACCTAAGAAAGCAGGCTTTTACCTTGCATCAGGATCACTGAGACTTGAGACTTAGTAAAATAAGAAAAGCTACTTTATTTATAGAAATACATTGTAGATAGAAAGGCATCCCTAGTTCTAGCTAACTAGCTAAGTTGGAGGTGTAACGCCCAGGTGTGGGAGTTAGCCTCATGGCTAGGAGAGAGCAGAGACAAAGGGTGTCTCCTCTCTCCCGGACAGTCGGAGAAGAAGGAAGAGAGAGGGCAGAAGGAGGAGGGGCAGGTAAGCTTCCCTAAAGATGCAACAGTCTAGCACAGCCTTTCCCAACCAGTGTGCCTCCAGATGTTGTTGGACCACAACTCCCATCAGCCTCAGCCAGCATTCCCAATGGTCAGGAAAGATGGGAGTTGTGGTCCAACAACATCTGAAGGCACACTGGTTGGGAAAGGCTGGTCTAGCAACAGGAGGAAGTCAGTCAGAGCATCACAGGTAAAAGTAAACAAGCCATCTGAAGGACCCTAACTCTATCTTCCTTCTGGAACATAGACAAAAGAACAAAACAGGAGTTGCTCTTGCCCCACTTCCAACAATAGCCAGATAGCTTTGCCTATTGTGCCAGGCTGGTGCCGCCAATACTGTCCCACATCACTTTGGGACAATTACGCACTACAGCAAGCGATAGGGAAGGGACCGTAGCTCAGTGGTAGCGTATCTGCATTGCATGCAGAAGGTCCCAAGGCTGGGAAAGACTCCTTGTCTGATTTTGACCCAGATTCCAAGAGGGGCAGAATTTGTCACTGTTCCTGTCCCATCCATCAGCAAGGGAAAAGACCCTCTTGGTGTGTCTGTGTGTGTTTGCTTTCTGTCCATCTTTGACTTTCGACACAAAGAATGACCACCTTCCCTTCCCTGTTGTGTCTTCTCAAGCCCTTGACAGTTGAGAACTGGCTGCAAGTCTTCATAACAACAGATTGGGGCGGAACTGGTTAGGCATTTAATCTGAGCCTTGTTTACACAAACAGCTGCTTTTCCCACAGATTGAGGCCGAAGGAAGCAACCATGATTTCTAATGAGGCATTTTATTTATTTGTTTGCTTGTTTTCCTGTGGCTGTGGAGCTGTCCCTTTGGGCTTGCATTCAGCACTGGGGCTTCTAAGCCCACTTCCAGCACTCCAAGTGCTCCTATTAATGCTTCTTGCCAGGGGGTACCCACACCATGAATCACAGCCCTTGCCAAATCTTGATTGTGAACCAAGATCATCTCAAATTCCATAGTTAAAAGGCATGATGCACTTCCAGAATAATTATGCACATTTACTTTGCATAGACTGTTGTGGGCTTTTCTTGGGGGGGAGGGTTCAGAATCTAACCCCTGTATTTTTGCAGAAGTGGGATTCTTTGGGGAAAGAGAAAAGAAAGACCATGAGAACAGAAGAATGACAGGCATGTCAGGAGACACCCGGCTGAGGGGCCTGTGACACCTGTGCAGCATGGCTGGCCCAGCGGCATGTAGAACAATGGAATCATAGAATCATAGACTTGGAAGAGGCCAATAAGGCCATGGCATCCAACCCCCTGCTCAGTGCAGGAATCCAAATTAAAGGATAACTAGCTGTCCAGCTGCTTGTTAAACGCCTCTAGTGTTGGAGAGCCCACCACCTCCCTAGGTCATTGGTTCCATTGTCGTACCGCTCTGGCAGCTAGGAAGTTTTTCCTGATGTTCAGCCGAAATCTGGCTTCCTGTAACTGGAGCCCATGATTCCATGTCCTGCACTCTGGGATGACTGAGAAGAGATCCTGGCCCTCCTCTGCGTGACACCATTAAAAGAAGCGCCAGGATACAGAGAGTGTGATGCTGTCTCAAGGGCCCTTTAAATCCCAGCTGGTGAGAGATGGGAAGAATGAATGCTTGGTCAGCCCTGGAAGAACGGTGCTTCAAGGGATGCGTTGCTGGGAGGAAAGCGGCTGGAAAAGAGGTGAGGGAGCAGAACCTAGACTGGAACACAGTTGTACAGGGGAGGGAGGAGGGGATTATGGTAGGAACAGGGAACCTGTGGCCCTCTAGATGTTGTTAGATTCCAACAACAGACTTTCCCTTAGGGGTGATCCTACTGATGTATTAAGCAGCTGTATTAATTAATTAATTAATTAATTAATTATTAATTATTAATTAATTAATTAATACTGATGTATTAAGCAGATGTATTAAGCCATGGCCTTATTGGCCCCTTCCAAGTCTATGATTCTATGATTCCATTGTTCTACATGCAGCTGGATCAGCCATGCTGCACAGATGGATGAGCAGCTATCCTCTCGTGCCGAGGATATATCTCCAGGGGGTGGAGGGATCCTTGTAGTGGGTGATTCGATCATTAGGAACATAGACAGTGGGGTGTGTGATGGGCGTGTAGACCGCAAGGTGTTTTGCCTGCCTGGTGCGAAGGTTGCGGATATCGCCCGTCGTTTAGATAGTTTGGTAGACAGTGCTGGGAAGGAGTCAGTGGTCGTGGTGCACGTTGGTACCAACGACATGGGGAAATGCAGCCGTGAGGTCCTGGAAGCAAAATTTAGGTTGCTAGGTAGGATGCTGAAAGCCAGGACCTCCAAGGTGGCTTTCTCTGAAATGCTACCAGTTCCACGCGCAGGACCAGCCAGACAGGCCCAGCTTCGCAGTCTCAATGCGTGGATGAGACGATGGTGTCGGGTGGAAGGGTTTGGATTTGTTAGGCACTGGGGAACATTTTGGGACAAGCTGGGCCTGTACAAAAGGGACGGGCTCCACTTGAACCAGAATGGAACCAGACTGCTGGCACTTAAAATTAAAAAGGTGGCAGAGCAACTTTTAAACTGACTGAGGGGGGAAACCCGACAGGAGCTGAGAAAGGTCCGGTTCGGAATAAACCTCCCCCCTGGGATAAAAACCAAAGAAATGATGAAATTTTAAAAGGGGTAGGCCTAGAAGTAGGCATTGTGAGAGCAGGGGCACAGGATATCAATTCAGAAGAGCAAAATTACCACAGGCCTAACCACAAGTGCCAAAGACACTTGAAGAGAGACACTGCTTACAAGTGCCTGTACGCTAATGCTAGGAGCCTGCGAAACAAGATGGGAGAACTGGAGTGCTTGGTCTTAGAGGAGAGCATTGATATAGTGAGCATAACGGAGACCTGGTGGAATGGAGAAAACCAGTGGGATACGGTTATCCCTGGATATAAACTATATCAGAAAGACAGGGAAGGACGTATTGGTGGAAGAGTCGCTCTATACGTGAAAGAAGGCATTGAATCCAGCAAGCTCAAGACCCCAAAAGAGGCAGACTCCTCCACAGAATCGTTGTGGGTGGTGATACCATGCCCCAGGAGGGACTTAATACTGGGAACGATCTATCGTCCCCCTGATCAAAATGCTCAGGGAGACCTTGAGATGAGATATGAAATTGAGGAAGCATCCAAACTAGGAAATGTGGTAGTAATGGGTGACTTCAACTACCCGGACATAGACTGGCTGCATATGTGTTCCAGTCATGACAAAGAAGCAAAGTTTCTAGATATTCTAAATGACTATTCCCTAGACCAGTTGGTCATGGAACCGACCAGAGGGACGGCAACCCTGGACAATCCTCAGAGGGGACCGGGACCTGGTGTGAGATGTAAGTGTTGTTGAACCGATTGGGAGCAGTGACCACAGTGCTATTAAATTAAACATACATGTAAATGGCCAATTGCCAAGAAAATCCAACACGGTCACATTTGACTTCAAAAGAGGAAACTTCACAAAAATGAGGGGATTGGTAAAAAGAAAGCTGAAAAACAAAGTCCAGAGGGTCACATCACTCGAAAATGCTTGGAAGTTGTTTAAAAACACTATATTAGAAGCTCAACTGGAGTGCATACCGCAGATCAGAAAAGGTACCGCCAGGGCCAAGAAGATGCCAGCATGGTTAACGAGCAAAGTCAAGGAAGCTCTTAGAGGCAAAAAGTCTTCCTTCAAAAAATGGAAGTCTTGTCCGAATGAAGAAAATAAAAAAGAACACAAACTCTGGCAAAAGAAATGCAAAAAGACAATAAGGGATGCTAAAAAAGAATTTGAGGAGCACATTGCTAAGAACATAAAAACCAACAACAAAAAATTCTATAAATACATTCAAAGCAGGAGACCATCTAGGGAGACGATTGGACCCTTGGATGATAAGGGAGTCAAAGGTGTACTAAAGAATGATAAGGAGATTGCAGAGAAGCTAAATGAATTCTTTGCATCTGTCTTCACAGTGGAAGATATAGGGCAGATCCCTGAACCTGAACTAACATTTGCACGAAGGGATTCTGAGGAACTAAGACAAATAGTGGTAATGAGAGAGGAAGTTCTAAGCTTAATGGACAATATAAAAACTGACAAATCACCGGGCCCGGATGACATCCACCCGAGAGTTCTCAAAGAACTCAAAGGTGAAATTGCTGATCTGCTAACTAAAATATGTAACTTGTCCCTTGGGTCCTCCTCCGTGCCTGAGGACTGGAAAGTGGCAAATGTAACGCCAATCTTCAAAAAGGGATCCAGAGGGGATCCCGGAAATTACAGGCCAGTTAGCTTAACTTCTGTCCCTGGAAAACTGGTAGAAAGTATTATTAAAGCTAGATTAACTAAGCACATAGAAGAACAAGCCTTGCTGAAGCAGAGCCAGCATGGCTTCTGCAAGGGAAAGTCCTGTCTCAGTAATCTATTAGAATTCTTTGAGAGTGTCAACAAGCATATAGATAGAGGTGATCCAGTGGACATAGTGTACTTAGACTTTGAAAAAGCGTTTGACAAGGTACCTCACCAAAGGCTTCTGAGGAAGCTTAGCAGTCATGGAATAAGAGGAGAGGTCCTCTTGTGGATAAGGAATTGGTTAAGAAGCAGAAAGCAGAGAGTAGGAATAAACGGACAGTTCTCCCAATGGAGGGCTGTAGAAAGTGGAGGCCCTCAAGGATCGGTATTGGGACCTGTACTTTTCAACTTGTTCATTAATGACCTAGAATTAGGAGTGAGCAGTGAAGTGGCCAAGTTTGCTGATGACACTAAATTGTTCAGGGTTGTTAAAACAAAAAGGGATTGCGAAGAGCTCCAAAAAGATCTCTCCAAACTGAGTGAATGGGCGGAAAAATTGCAAATGCAATTCAATATAAACAAGTGTAAAATTATGCATATTGGAGCAAAAAATCTTAATTTCACATATACGCTCATGGGGTCTGAACTGGCGGTGACCGACCAGGAGAGAGACCTCGGGGTTGTAGTGGACAGCACGATGAAAATGTCGACCCAGTGTGCGGCAGCTGTGAAAAAGGCAAATTCCATGCTAGCGATAATTAGGAAAGGTATTGAAAATAAAACAGCCGATATCATAATGCTGTTGTATAAATCTATGGTGCGGCCGCATTTGGAATACTGTGTACAGTTCTGGTCGCCTCATCTCAAAAAGGATATTATAGAGTTGGAAAAGGTTCAGAAGAGGGCAACCAGAATGATCAAGGGGATGGAGCGACTCCGTTATGAGGAAAGGTTGCAGCATTTGGGGCTTTTTAGTTTAGAGAAAAGGCGGGTCAGAGGAGACATGATAGAAGTGTATAAAATTATGCATGGCATTGAGAAAGTGGATAGAGAAAAGTTCTTCTCCCTCTCTCATAATACTAGAACTCGTGGACATTCAAAGAAGCTGAATGTTGGAAGATTCAGGACAGACAAAAGGAAGTACTTCTTTACTCAGCGCATAGTTAAACTATGGAATTTGCTCCCACAAGATGCAGTAATGGCCACCAGCTTGGACGGCTTTAAAAGAAGATTAGACAAATTCATGGAGGACAGGGCTATCAATGGCTACTAGCCATGATGGCTGTGCTCTGCCACCCTAGTCAGAGGCAGCATGCTTCTGAAAACCAGTTGCCGGAAGCCTCAGGAGGGGAGAGTGTTCTTGCACTCGGGTCCTGCTTTCGGGCTTCCCCCAGGCACCTGGTTGGTCACTGTGAGAACAGGATGCTGGACTAGATGGGCCACTGGCCTGATCCAGCAGGCTCTTCTTATGTTCTTATGTTCTTAAGCTGATCTGCTGTTTTGTGGCATGTTCTGCACTCATTTTGTGAATGAAATTTTATTGTTGACTTTATGCTATTCATTGCTGTAACACAGCAATGTTTTCAAATAAATCAATGCAATGAATAATTATATCATTGGCCCCTAGTGTGCCAACAACCTCAGTGCACATGCCCCCAGAGAAAATTCCAAGCTCTATTTTCACTGAAGCCCAGATTGCACAGTGGAACCAGCTTATTCTGGGATCCAAAACGATTTTTTAGAGGGGAACCCAGTGATCCTTAGCAAAGCAGGGGGAGGGGGGGGAGGATTAGCATCATGCTAGATGAAGGTCATAAGCAGTAAAGGAAAACCTCACTATATGCCAGGGACTTTTTAGGGCTTTTTAGTTGAGAGTAGAGGGGGATTCAAACCCTGGTCTCCCACGTCGTAGTCCAACACCTTAACCACTACATCACACTGGCTCTCAATTTAGAGGAAAGGCAAGTAACAGGTGACATGATAGAAATGTATAAAACTATGTGTGACATGGAGAAAGTAGATGGAGAAAAGTGTCTCTCCCTTTCTTCTTACCCTAGAACTCGTGGACATCCCATGGAATGCTGGAAGATTCAGGGCAGGCAATAGGAAGCCCACAGTGCAAAGTTAAACCATGGAATTCGTTCCCCACAGGAGGCAGTGATGGCCACCAACTTGGATGGCCTTAAAAGAGGATTAGACAAATGCATGGAGGAGAAGGCTATCAATGGCTACTAGCCATGGCAGTTATGCTGTGCCGTCACAGTCACAGGCAGCATGCTCCTGAATGCCACTTGGAGAGTGCTCTTGCACTCAGGTCCTGCTTGTGGGACTTTCCTTTTTCGGGCATCTGGTTGGCCACTGCGAGAACAGGATGCTGGACTAGCTGGTGTGTCTTACACAAAGTTAGGGTATGTGGTCATTACAATTACAATTTATACAAGATTTTTAAAGGTTTTTTAATACAAACAATAGCAAACATTAATACATACATATGAATTTTTTAAAAAAACAGAATTGTCTCCTGAATCAAAAGTGCCTATAGTATGTGTTTGAAAGGCTATTGATAAAGACACACAAGTCGAAACGCGTCTGGCCACAATATACGCATCTTGCTCCATTGAGGCACAGATTTAAAATCTACAAGCAAGATAACCAGCAGCTTTTACAAAAGCACTATAGTAGAAGTGTGTATTCATTCATTAGTATGGACTAAATACGTAGGCACTTTTGATTCAGGAGACAACTCTGTTTTTTAAAAAAATTCATATGTATGTATTAATGTTTGCTGTTGTTTGTATTAAAAGACCTTTAAAAATCTTGTATAAATTGTAATTATAATGACTACATACCCTAACTTTGTGTAAGACACATTTGCATCTGTTACGGTTGATTTTGAACTTTAGATCTTAACTGCTGGACTAGCTGGGTCATTGGCCTGATCCAGCAGGCACTTCTTACTTTCTTACTTTCTTATTGCACCATCACAGCTATGCAAGGCAAGCCACAATATTGTAATAAGAAGACAGGCTGAAGACACACCAAAACAAATCTATGATGGGGAGGGAGGCGGGGAAACTCAGAGCAAAACAGTATCAAATGTGGCTTTAATATCAGAAAGCCTTGTTTACACAGAGTACCTCGACACGCTGAAGTCTCATGACTCCTTTGTCAGGGCTTAATGTAACAGGAATAGTCCCAAGAGCTTTGTTCACCCCCCACTTTTCAAAATGAAAGATACACAAATCATTAATCCCCTTCTAAATGGTTTATAAGTTACAGCGCAAAGCTCGGCTTTTGATTTTCCACAAAACCTTCTTCTTAAGCAAAAACGGACTCCTCCACGACAACGCCCCTCGCAAGCAGATACATGATATAACCAACTCTTATCTCTTTGTCAAAGTGTGCCTGTGAGATCCGACTTTGGGAAAGAGACGGCGGAGGCAACGTGGAAGAGACTGCATTGCCTCCCGCTCAGTTCTTGGATTGGGAGTACCAGCCACAAGTTGTTAGAACAGGGTTGGGGGAACTTTTTCAGCCCAAAGGCCGCATTCCATTCTGGTGCACCTTCCAGGGGTCACATGTCAGTGGTGGGCAGGGCCAGAGGCCCAAGTGGGCAGAGCAATGAATGTCCATTTACATTCATTGCCCAGAAGGGTCGTTTCTACACACACTCACCATGAACCCCTCTGTCTTCCATCCAAGGAAGGAAGCAGTGTTGTCAGAGTTTAAGGACACATCCGAGCCAGGCAAAAGCATTCAAGGGGGGTGCAAAGTAGGGCCAGCAGATAGGGAGAGGTAGGCTTGGAGGGCCACATTCAGCCCCCAGGGCCTGAGGTTCCCCACCCCTATCTCAAGCAACCCTTATTAACTGGGGCTGATGGGAACTGTAGTTCAAAACATCTGGAGGGCACCAGGTTGGGGGAGGCTGTGTTAGACCAGAGAGAAAACGTTCTCAAAGTGCCCAAGCCATTTTGTTGTGGCCCGATGCAGTTTAAAGACAAATGTTCAAGTGGGACGTGAAGGTCATAGGAACAGTGAATGGAGGTGCAAGGGAGCTTTCGTTGTTCCAGTGCAAAACTGGTGGTTCTTACCTGTTCTTTTATTTTAAAACATTGTTTTGTCAGTGTTTAAATTCTGCTTCCAGGTACACTTTTGTGTCTCACTAGATTGCTGCTGAGGAAACAGTTTTTGTTTCTGAAACGTGATGGGCAGCAATAAAAGATTTTGGGCCCTTTGAGAATTTATTTATTTATTCTCTTTCCATTTATTTATTCATGGGTTTATTCAGTGATGGCTGGGAGGGGGGGCTGATGCCTTTAGCGTGGGGGCAAGGGCACATGATGCAACAACCTTGCTGATGCTGCATAGGGCATAGGAAGATGCCTTATACCAAGTCAGACCCTTTGGTCCATCTAGGTTAGTACTGTCTACACTGACTGGCAGCAGCTCTCCATGAGTTTAGGCAGGAGTCTCTCCTGGAGATGCCAGGGATTGAACCTGGGACCTTCTGCATGCAAGGTGGATGCTGTACCCCTGAGCTACAACCCTCCACCTTTACATTCAAAGGATCTCCCTGGGTGGTGGTCTTCAAGCAGAGGCTGGACAGCAACCTGCTCAGGATGCTCTTACTCTTAAATATCCTGCATTGCTAATAGGGCTGGACTAGATGACCTCCAAGCACACCTCTCCAACTTTAGGTTCCTATGTTTGCTTGGAAGTAAGAGCAATTGATAACAAGGCAACTCACTTTCAGGACATTTCAAACATTGGACTGGTTGTGTACAGGGTAAAAGAAAGTGCATGTTTGGGGAGAGGGGAGAGAGATCTCCACCGGACCACTGTCACATTTAAATCCTTTACGGATTTAAATTTAAAGGAGAGGCTGAGGTCAGTTGAAAGAGGATCAGAGGCCCCTAGTAAAAACCAGCACTTCTGGACTCCAGAATATATATTAACTATCCCTGAATAAAGGCACATTCACACAACCATCTGAATGATTGTGGGAGTGCGGGTCAGCTGGACACGGTGAGCTGGCGACAAGAAGGACCCACTTGGGCTGTAATCCAATACACAATTACCGGGGAGCAAGTCCCATTGAACTCAATGGAGCTTACTTCTGAGTAGACATGAATCGGATTGCAGCCTTACAGGATCTGCCTTTTGCAATGCGCACACATGTCTGTTTGTTAGCGAAGCCGCCGACAGGCTTAAATCGGCCCGATTCGTCCCGCGTAAAGCAACTCAAAACAGGTTGGAGGGGGCCGCGAGGAGGCGATCAGCATCCCAGGATAAGGGCTCCTCGGATAAACACCGCGAGGCCGCGACTGACTAGCGGGAGCGCCACACGCGCTTTTGCGCAGCTCCGTCTTCGAAGGAATTCCAGCCCTTTGCTGCCCCCTAGCGCCTCTCCGGCGCCTTGCTAAGGAACTGGGAATCCTTCAATGGAGCTATTTTAGGTAGCAGTTAAAAAAAAAAAAAAGACCTCCCTTCCCTCGACGACGATCCAGAGCGCTCTCTTCTCCGTCCCTCCAAAGAAGAACGAGGATGCCCCGCTTCGCGTCCGCGACGGCTCCCTCCCGCGCGGCCGTTTTGCGCCGCTCGCCCGGCCAACCTTTTCCTCCCAGCCGCCGCCACTTCTCGTTGCCAAACTTGCAAAGCCCCTCCGGCCCCCGCCGCAGGCCGAAGAATGTCCCCAACCCTCTAGGAGGAGTCTGAGAAGGCGCCTTGGTGCTTTCGGCTGCGGCGGCCGTAGATCGCGCTCGGGAGGCGAGCCCGGCGACGGGGTAGCGCGCAGCTCTTCCGCTCCTCCGCCGCTTTTGCCGGCGCAACTGGAGGCAAAGTTTACACTCCTGCACGGCAGCTACTTTTCTTTCTCCTTCCGCCGCCGCCGCCCCCCTCCCGCCACTTCTTCTTCTTCTCTCTCCTTCCTATTGGAGGGCTTGGATCTCGTTGCAGAGGCACCGGCGTCTCTTCCGCACGTCCCCCCCCCCGTGCCGCCTCACCTTCCCCTGCGTCGCGTCCGTCCGGACTGACAAGCTGGAAGGATGTCCGTGAAATTGACAAGCCGGCTTCTGAAACTGACGAGGCAAGGCTGGCGGCTAACTCGGTCTTCCTTCCCGAAGCAGCCGCGGCCAACCCATCTTCCCGGATGAAGGACGCCTGCTTGAAAGACAGAAAAGGGAAAGGGCTTCTTGAAAGGAAGAGGAGGAATTTCTTTCTTGCCCCGTCCCCAGCCCCGATTTTTGTTTTATTGTTGTTGTTATTATTTTCATTTTCTCGGGGCGGGGGAGTGAGTGTTTGGTTTTGTTCGACCTTTTTGTAAAGGACTTTTTTTAAAACACACACCAACAACATTTGGAGAGGTACAAGAACTGGAGAGCTCGGCTGTCATAATACTTTTTGCTGAGGGGGCGTGGGAGTCGCCTGAAGAGGAGTCCGGCGCACGCACCCCTCATGGACCCAGAGGTGGGAGAGAAAAGGAAGGGGGGAGAGATGAAAGAGGGCACCCCCTGAACCCCAAGAAGCTTTGTGCGTCTGTTGAGGGAGGAGAGGCAGAGAAAGTGGGCTCCAGCACCTTTGCGTGAGCATTCTGCTGTCTCGCTCTCTCGCTCTCGCTCTGTGTGTAGTGGGGGGGGGAGTCAATCCATCCATCAATCTTTGATTAAGGTCAATGATCAGCATAGTGGGGAAGAGGGGTAGCTGCTGAACAGCATCCCTGATGGTGATGGGTGACGTTGAGGTCCACCTTTGCAGGGATAGACTGTGTGTGTTGTTGTTTCATTTTAAAAGCCAGGATTGCAGAGGAGGAGAGCCGTAAGTGGGAGGAAACTCCTCCTGGTGTGCAAAAGAAACCCAGCGAGACTTTTCTCTTGAGAGGGTGGAGATCCCAGGGGGGCAGCCAAAAAAAAAGAAATCCTGATAGGAGCTGAGGTGGTGTTGGCCATAGGAAGTGAAGCAAAATTCCTGTGGCTCCTCTCCTCCTCAGCATCCCTGTCACACTGAGCCCATCCCCAATGGAGGCTGGCCCTTTTTAAAAAAGAATGACTTTCTCTGACCGGATTAATGCCACCTTGAATGGGAACAACACGGGCGAGGGCGAGGGAGACGATGGGTCCTGGGCAGGAGGGGATGATGATTCCAACAGCACTTCCGTGGCCCTGGGGCTGAGCCTGCAGTCGGTGGGGGTGGGGGTCTTCCTTGCCATCTTCATCCTCTCGGCCATTGTGGGCAACATCTTGGTCATTCTCTCGGTGGCCTGCAACCGTCACTTGCAGACGGTGACCAATTACTTCATCATCAACCTGGCCATTGCTGACCTGCTCCTCAGCACCACCGTGTTGCCCTTCTCGGCCACTTTGGAGGTTTTGGACCTCTGGATCTTCGGACGCATCTTCTGCGACATCTGGGCAGCGGTGGACGTCCTCTGCTGCTCCGCTTCCATCATGAGCCTCTGCATCATCTCCGTGGATAGGTACATTGGGGTCAAATACTCACTCAAATACCCCACCATTATGACCGAGAAGAAAGCTGTTGTCATCCTGGTGGTGGTCTGGCTCTCTTCGATGGTCATATCCATCGGGCCCCTCTTGGGCTGGAAGGAGGAGCCGCCTGAAAATGATCAAACCTGTAGCATAACTATGGAGCCCGGCTATGCCATCTTCTCCTCCCTTTTCTCCTTCTACTTGCCTCTCATGGTCATCCTGGTGATGTACTTCAACATCTACGTGGTGGCAAGGAGGACCACCAAGAGCTTAGAGGCCGGGGTCAAGAAAGAGCGGAACAAGTCCATGGAAGTGGTGCTCAGGATCCACTGCCGCAGTGTCCTTGAGGACTCCCTTGCCAGCACTAAGGGCAAAGGGCACACTTTCAGGAGTTCTCTCTCCGTACGCCTCTTGAAGTTCTCCAGGGAGAAGAAAGCTGCCAAAACTCTGGCAATCGTTGTTGGGGTTTTCATCCTCTGCTGGCTGCCATTCTTTTTCGTACTGTCTTTTGGTAAGTATAACATCTTGGTATCACTTGTGTGATTTTCATATGATGCAATTCTCTTTTTATATTACGTCTGTGGTACAAGTTCTCTTTTTATATTACATCTGTCTTCACACTTAAGCATGTGGTGCAAGTTTTCTTTTTATATTACATCTGTCTTCATTTTTATATTTCTATATACGGTGTGTTTTCATGGTTCTGAGTTTTATAGATTTATATTTTCAAGTATGTTAGTTATTGTTAGGCCTTATTTATAATATATATGTTTGTTGCATTTTATTGTACATTGGTCTGGGCTCCATTGGGAGGAAGGGCAATCTACATATGCAGCTAATAAATGGTGAATTCTAATTATTCATCAAGGTAATTGGATCAGCTTTACACCTAATTGAGAAGGGTCAGCTTTACAACCTCATTAAGACTACTGTTCCAGGTTTGCTTAGAAATAAAATCCTCAGCAACTTAAATTGTCTGGCAGTGGGGATGATGGTCAGTCAATATGGGCCACCCAGTTAACCTGACAGATCTGGCATTGAATCCCAATTCAGCTATGGATACCCTGAACAGCTTCTGAAGAGTCGTTATCATTTTATATCTTGCCACTTCATCTGTTGAATGAGACTAGGAATGCTCTGCCTTGCAAAGTTGTTGTGACCCTACCGAACATCATTGCTCAGAGTCTGGATGAGATTTTGTTGTTGTTATGTGCCTTCAAGTCGATTATGACTTATGGAGACCCTATGAATCAGTGACGTCCAAGAGCATCTGAACATAAGAACATAAGAAGAGCCTGCTGGATCAGGCCAGTGGCCCATCTAGTCCAGCATCCTGTTCTCACAGTGGCCTACCAGGTGCCTGGGGGAAGCCCGCAAGCAGGACCCGAGTGCAAGAACACTCTCCCCTCCTGAGGCTTCCGGCAACTGGTTTTCAGAAGCATGCTGCCTCTGACTAGGGTGGCAGAGCACAGCCATCATGGCTAGTAGCCATTGATAGCCCTGTCCTCCATGAATTTGTCTAATCTTCTTTTAAAGCCATCCAAGCTGGTAGCCATTACTGCATCTTGTGGGAGCAAATTCCATAGTTTAACTATGCATTGAGTAAAGAAGTACTTCCTTTTGTCTGTCCTGAATCTTCCAACATTCAGCTTCTTTGAATGTCCACGAGTTCTAGTATTATGAGAGAGGGAGAAGAACTTTTCTCTATCCACTTTCTCAATGCCATGCATAATTTTATACACTTCTATCATGTCTCCTCTGACCCGCCTTTTGTCTAAACTAAAAAGCCCCAAATGCTGCAACCTTTCCTCGTAAGGGAGTTGCTCCATCCCCTTGATCATTCTGGTTGCCCTCTTCTGAACCTTTTCCAACTCTATAATATCCTTTCTGAGATGAGGCGACCAGAACTGTACACAGTATTCCAAATGCGGCCGCACCATAGATTTATACAACGGCATTATGATATCGGCTGTTTTATTTTCAATACCTTTCCTAATTATTGCTAGCATGGAATTTGCCTTTTTCACAGCTGCCGCACACTGGGTCGACATTTTCATCGTGCTGTCCACCACAACCCCGAGGTCTCTCTCCTGGTCGGTCACCGCCAGTTCAGACCCCATGAGCGTATATGTGAAATTAAGATTTTTTGCTCCAATATGCATAATTTTACACTTGTTTATATTGAATTTCATTTGCCATTTTTCCGCCCATTCACTCAGTTTGGAGAGATCTTTTTGGAGCTCTTCGCAATCCCTCTTTGTTTTAACAACCCTGAACAATTTAGTGTCGTCAGCAAACTTGGCCACTTCACTGCTCACTCCTAATTCTAGGTCATTAATGAACAAGTTGAAAAGTTGGTCATCTGTCATGACCATCCTGTTCAGATCTTGTAAGTTTAGGTCTGTGGCTTCCATTATGTAATCAATCCATCTCTTGTTTGGCATTCCTCTTTTTCTACTCCCTTCTGTTTTTCCCAGCATTATTGTCTTTTCTAGTGAATCATGTCTTCTATTGTGTGTCCAAAGTATGATAACATCAGTTTCATCGTTTTAGCTTCTAGTGACAGTTCTGGTTTACTTTGTTATAACACCGAATTATTTGTCTTTTTCACAGTCCATGGTATCCGCAATTTATTTAAAATGTTTGTATGAGGTTGCAAGTAAACAAGGCAAGCAACACCAAGCCCCAATTGCTTATAAAAATGTATATTGATTTCTCATAGTAACAATGCACCATACAAACATAAATAAACATACAAATTTATATCTATTTTTCTGATGTTACAATGCACCATATATTTGAGAAAAGGAAAGCCAAGCACTCTAGGATTCTGTGACATGAATGGTAAATGTACTACAGAGTACCAGTGACTGTCAACTAACTGACTACAAGTGCAGATTTTAAGCCTGATCATATAGCTAAGGGAAGACTAAAGTGGCATCCAACCTCTAACTTCCAGCCTCTATTTGAAAAGCACTTAGGAAGCTGCCTTAAACTGAGTCAACCCATTGGTCCATTTAACTCAGTATTGTCTACACTGACGGGCAGCAACCCTCCAGGGTTTCAGGCAGGGAAACTTTCCCAGTCCTACCTGGAGATTGCAGGGATGGACTGGGACCTTCTGCATGCAAAGCAAGCTACTGCTACTGAGCTCTATCTCTTCCTCTCATTTGTGTGGCAGAACCGTGATACAGACAGGAGATGATGCTCTGTCTGGAGCAAAGCATTCTTGTGCAGCATTGGTCAGAAGCCTCCGGCTGACCACATTTATTTGGAAACAGCCCCAACCAAATCTGCATTGGAGCTGGAACCCCTTGATGTTTTAACCACATGAGGAAAGGGGAGTGGACCACAGCAGTTTGCTGACCCAAGCGGCTGCACTGCACAGCAGAAGGTGGGTCTCCCAAGATCCTTCGCAGTGATCCAAAGGACGCTGGGACACAAGGCACTCAGTTGCAAGAAGATCCAAGAGGGTGCCCAGAGTTCCCCTTTGCAAAGGATCCACTGGGATGCACCTCTTGGATTGCAACCGGGTTTTTTGTACCTCCGCAAGTATTCGCTGCCCCCTTCCCAAACAGCTATTTGAGCTGCTTGTGTGGAGGTGGGCTGGCCCTGTGGAAGACGGCAGTGAGGCATTTCCCTCTTCCTGTTTAGCAAAGTGGTGATCGTACATTCTTACTCAGGGCAGTTTGGTACAGAGACAGGCTGCTGATTTGTTGATATGAATCATAAACATTCACTCCGCAAAGCTACAACAGTTTGGAGCTGGTTTCAACTGTCAGGACGATGCCTCCAAAAACCCGGCCAAGCCAGGCCCATACCTGCCACCAGATCCACCTGTGCAAAGCTCTGCCTACCAGATCCACCCTTGCTACACCCACAGAAGCTTCTTGATAGCTAAATGGAATTTCCATGACCAAAGCTGGCATGCCTCTAGAGACAGGAACACTCTCAGTGGCCCTTACTCCTAAGCTTCCCAGAGGCATCTGTCTGGACTAGGGACTTCTCCAAACAACCTGCTTATTGAGCATTCACCTTAATTTGCTTATGCAATGGTTAGATAATGTCCAGTTTTTATTGAGCATTTATTACAATTTATATGATTATTTATATGATTTATATGATATGAATTTATATGATTCACTAGAAAAGCAATAATGCTGGGAAAAACAGAAGGAAGTAGAAAAAGAGGAAGGCCAAACAAGAGATGGATTGATTCCATAAAGTAAGCCACAGATCTGAACTTATGGTCTTCCCTCCCTTTAAATATTAAGACAGACACCATCCCTGTTATCTTTTTGGCACCTGCTGAAGACCTTCCTCTGTCAACAAGCCTTTTAAGTAGAGACCTTATCCCAGTCTGTGTCTGTGTTGGAATTGCTTTTTAAGATGTTTCTAAAGCTATTTATATATATATATATAAGTTTTTAAAGATGTTTTGTTTTAATATTTTTTAAAATATGTTTTGTTTTAATATATTTTAATTTATGTTTGTATGATGTTTTATAGTGTTTTTAGCGTTTTTGTTTGCTGCCCTGGGCTCCTACTGGGTGGGATATAACTACTACTACTACTACTACTACTTATCATTATCATTATTATTTACCCTTCATGTCCTTTCTCAGAGACTTCCTGGGGGTACCTAATTGGCCAACATAGGATCAAGAATACTGGGCAAATTGATCTTTGCTCTGAATCCACCAGGACTGTTTTTACACTCTTAGATTCTAAAGTGATGTACATGGTGAAGAAAAGGGCAACCAAAATGAACCAGGGACTGGAGCAACTCCCTTAGGAGGAACAAGATCCAGAGCTATTAAGTTTAGAAAAAACATACGAGTAAGGAAGGGATGAGAGCCAGTGTGGTGTAGTGGTTAAGGTGTTGGACTACAACCTGGGAGACCAGGGTTCAAATCCCCACATAGCCATGAAGCTCACTGGGTGACCTTGGGCCAGTCACTGCTTCTCAGCCTCATGAAAACCCTATTCACAGGGTCGCCATAAGTCTGAATCGACTTGAAGGCAGTACATTTACATTTTAAGGAAGGGATGTGATCAAAGTGTATAAAATTTGCACTGCATAGAAAAGTGGATAAGGAAAAGTTTAAGTTCTCTTATAAAACTAGAACTTGGGGTCATCCAATGAAGCTGAATGTTGGAAGGATCAGGACAAACAAAAGAAAATACTTCTTCACGCAATGCATGGTTAAACTATGGAATTTGCTCCCACAAGAAGCAGTGATGGACTCCAGCTTGGAAGGCTTTAAGAGAAGATTAGACAAATTCATGGAGTACAGGGCTATCAATGGCTACTAGCCATGAGAGTATGTTCTACCTTCAGTGTCAGAGGCTAGGGTTGCCAGGCTCAGGGCCTGAGACTGATCCTGTATCTTTAGGACAGTGGTTCCCAACCTTTATGAGTACGGGACCCCCTTTATAAGCTTAAAATGTTTTGTGACCCCCTCCCCCCAGGGAGGCAGGCTGGCTGCCAGGAAGGAAAGGGGAAAGCAGCCTTTCTTTGCAGGCTTGCTTCTTTTTGCTTCACAAGAAGCCCTCTCCTCTCATTCTAAGCAAGGGCGTTGCCAGTAGCGGCAGTGCAAGGAGACGGGAATCAGTGATAGTAATCCCCTCTTCTTCCTGGTAGCTCCATCCTCAGCCTCCTTTGGCATCTGCCATGTATTTTATAGGCAGATGCCTGCCCTTAGTGTGCCTGAAAGACGCTCTGGAGCTTCAGAAAAGGCCTCCCCTCTTGTTTGAAGCTAGGGGGAGGTGTCATCTGCAGCGGCAGTAGGGACCAGATAGCATCCAGGGAGTGCAGATCTTTTTTAAAAAATTAATAAATAACTCATTTCTTTACTGTTCACGGCCCCCTCTGGATTACTTCACGGACCCCCTGGGGGTCCTGGCCCCCAGGTTGGGAACCACTGCTTTAGGAGAAGAGAAAGTCAGCCAAGTGCAGGTGTTCTTGCAACACTGTAACGGGAAAACCCACAAGGTGGAATTCTCCCTTCCCCTGCACAACTTTTAAAGATACAGAAGACCTCTTGGTAGGCCCGGCCTCCAAGAGGTCTTCTGTATCTTTCAAGGCCCTGAACCTGGCAACCCCATCAGAGGCAGTATGTCCTCTGAATACCAGTGTCTGGGGAACATAAGCGGCGTGAGTGCTGCCCTGTTTGTGGACTTCCCAGAATAGACTTCTGGATGGCTACTGTGAGAACAGGATGCTGGATTAGATAGGCCTCTGGCTATTCTTATGTTTGAATCTTTATATACTATTCATTTCCAGCATTTCTACCCTGTATTTCTAGATAAAATGTAATCAGGGTAATTTCCTTATGAATGTCTCCATTGTGCAATTTAATCTTGGGGAGAGCCAAAAGGTATGCACTGTACTGAGACTCTGCTCCGACGACTAGAAATCCTGTGCAGCATTTCTTCTGGCTTGTGAGATTTCACCAGGCATTACCCACACAGATTTGAACCTATCCCCCTCAGTCAACCCTCATCTTCACAGTTTTTGTTTGTTTGTTTTTGCATCTACAGGGGCTACAAACTTGAGGGGGTTAAAAAAATTAAAGTGAAGGTTCTTTAGATGCTGAATTCTGCACCCAATGCAAAACTGTTTTGCTTCTATAGAGTATTGTGATGAATCCTGTAAAAGCTGTAGAAGCAGGCTGGAAAAAACATGATGATGATGATGATGATGATGAACATTTACCCACCCTTCACCTGGAGTTCCCAGGGCAGGTTACAACAAATTTGAAATACAGCATTAAAAACAATTAAAAACAACCTAAAATCACAAAATAGGATAGGTCCTAAAAATGTACCTCTCAGGTGTCAAAGGCCAGGGTGAAGAGGTGCATTCACCTAAAACTATACAGCAAAGTTGTTGAATGCACCTTGGTGGGGAAGGAGTTCCACAACTTAGGGGCCACCACAGGGAATGCCCTCTCCCAGGCCACTACCTCCTGAGCTTCTGAGATCTGGCCTCTCTTTCTTTCAATTTTTCTTTTTTTGTATGCAAGATTCTAATCCTCATGGTTTGTTGATAGAAAAGGGGCAACGATTATTCATCTTGTCCATTGATGATAGTAAAAGCAGCAATAGGTTTAAAGGATAAAAATATAAGGATTGGGTTAAGCAGGAGGGGAGAGGACTATCTATAAAAGAAGCCTGAACCCAACAAAGTGTTGCTCATCATGAAGTGGTAGACACTGATGGTAGAAATTTTGGAATATTCCACTTCAGATTGCAGGTGAGTGGTCAATATTGCCGCCCTGGGCTCCTGCTGGGAGGAAGGGCAGGATATAAATCAAATAATAAATAAATAAATAAATAAAATATTGGAATGATCCCTGCATGTAGTAAACTAGCACCAACTGTCATTTTGGAATGATCCCTGCATGTAGTAAACTAGCACTTCTTCTGGGCATATATTTCAGTTTTCTGCATGCAGAGAGTTTTTTTATGCACAGAAGCATTCATAGATGCTACATTTATTATTTGTATATTTACTTATTAGATTTATATCCCACCCTTCCTCCCAGTAGAAGCCCAGGTTGGCAAACAAAAGCACTAAAAACACTCTAAAACAGACTTTAAAATATATTACAACAAAACATCCTTAAAAACCTAGTAAAACAAAGCATCTTCAAAAGCATCTTTTAAGAAAAAGCTTTAAAAACATTTTTTTATTTTTTTAAAAAAGCTTTAAAAACATATTAAAAAGCAATTCCAACACAGGCATAAACTGGTAAAAGGTCTCTACTTAAAAGGCTTGTTGAAAGAGGAAGCACTCACCCACTTCAGTCTATGCAATGAGCAAATAGACCTCGAGAAGATTTCCTGATTAGGTCACACAGGCAATGTAGGGGCACTGAAGGACCAGACCTCTTCCCATCACCAGGGATAACATGACAAGTTGTAAGCCTGTGGAAAGGGGTGTAGCTCAGTGGCCGAGCATCTGCCTTGCACGCAGAAGGTCCCAGGTTCAATCCCTGATATCTCCAGGTAGGGCTGGGACTTTCCCATCTGAAACCCTGGAGAGCCTCTGTAGGTCACTGGAGACATACTCAGCTAGATGAACCAATGGACTGATTCGGTATGAGGCAGCTTCATATGTTCTTAAGCCAGGAGGGTGGGGTCTATGCTGAGGCTCCTCCCCTTACCAGCCACATCCCAGTTTCTGGGAGGAGCCACAACATGGAGCTCTCTCCGCTGACCCAGGGCTTGGCATGCGCTGCCTAGCAGGTGCAGGAAAGAAGACGGACTGCAACAACTACCACATAGCAAAAGAATAAAGGGGGGTGAGAGAAGGAGGGAGAACTGAGCTATTTGGAAAGTTTGCAGAATATTTTGGGGTGTTTTTCATGGAAAGGTTAGTACTACCACCTGTGAAGGCTAAGTCAGCATCATCAGCCACCCTGCTTTGAAGGAAGGGGTGTGGGTGCTAGTACTAAGCAGGCACCTTGCTCCCAACTCTGCAGATGCCCATGCGTCATGATGCAGTCGTCAAGAAGTACCTATGCGATTAATCAGAACAAGTTTGTGTGGCTAATGAGGCAATTTGGAAAAACTGTTTGCTCAACAAGGGAGGAAATGCTGATTAAACGGCAATCTCTTTTTCCCTTCCTGGTATAGGGGTTAAATATTTCTGTCCTTGCACGGGAAGGAATGCTCAGCGTACCTGTGAAACAATGCGTGTAACAATCATCATTCAGATTAACCCTGAATGGAGTCACGTAATGAGCTGGTTGCCTGTGCTGTATGACTCTTGACACACCCAGTCTCACGCCTTTGTGTTTTGGAGCCACACGTTGATATCAGCCTTACAAAGAATCAGAGCTTGGAAAAGTTACTTTTTTGAACTACAGTTCCCATCAGCCCAATCCAGTGGCCATGCTGGCTGGGGCTGATGGGAGTTGTAGTTCAAAAAAGTAACTTTTCCAAGCTCTGCAAAGAAGTCCCTTAGCCTATAAAAGGGAAATGTGACCCCAGCCACCTGCTTATCTGTAACAATATGGCCTGAAGAAAAGTGAGACAATCTATATCAAACTCAGACAAGGGGATAGAGTTTCAGACCATAGCACTTCAAATTGCAGGTGGGTGGTAGTATTTGAATGATCCTGGCATGTAATAAGCTAGCATTTCAGGGCTAAACCTTTCTCCCTGCTGTTCTAGTTGTCTGCATTCAGGGAGTTTCTCCATTCAAAAATGCAATGCCCTAACTGCTTTCTGAACTGGTACAGTTCATAGAATTCATCCACCTCACTTGGGAAGGGCCGTAGCTCAGTGGCAGATCATCTGCTTTGCATGCAGAAGGTCCCAGGTTCAGTCCCCGGCATCTCCAGGTAGGGCTTGAAAATGCTCAAGAAAGCCACTGCCAGTCAGTGTAGACAATCCTGGTCTAGAGGGACCACTGGTCTGACTCAGCTTCCTATGTTCCTATGTATAGGTACAGGGGATGGGTGAGATTTTTTAATTCAGTTTGCATTTCAAGCAGAATTGATCAAATTCTCAATTTCCGAATCAATATGAGAACCGAACCACAGCTATCCTTAGAAATTCGCATTTATTAGAATTTTGTGATGCAGATCGCCAATGCAACAATATTTACAAAAATGCATATATTAGGAGAAAATATACATACAAATGAATATATGAGTGAAAATAGCATACAGAAATGCTTTAGATGATGAGGAATGGCTTGCAAAAACGGTGTGTCTTTGTCAAAACTGCCTACAAAACTACCTGTTAGGAGATATTCACACTAAAATGCTGGAGAATTTTCATGGATTGTTTTTTTTTTAAATTGCAAATTGCTGCAGAAGTGGGAAGAACTGAATTTAAGATTGGAAAAATGAGAAACTGAGAGAACCAAAGTGGACAGATCTTTCCGTTCCTAATAGGTACCTACCCTGCATGAAGCAAACCAGCACATCAGGGACAGGATTACCTTTCTCCTGGATTCAGTGTTTTTCATCCAGTTTACAGAAGCTTCCATGTCTGTTTTACCAATAGGCAATTCCAATTCCTTTACAAGCCAGATATATATAATCACCAGTGGCAGGGCGAGCATGGTTAGGGTGCTTGAGTGTTAGAGTTGATCTATACCTTAAGCAGAAGAAGATGCAAACTGAGGCTCTAGACTTCTGGACTGCATGATTTCAGACTGCAAAAGAGATGTATCATAATTTTGCTTAACTTTCTCCCCGTTGCACAATTTTTCTAGCTGCAAGGGAGCTTTGAGAACATCAGAAGAGCTTGCTGGATCAGGCCAATAGTCCAGCATCCTGTTCTCACAATGGCCAGCCAGGTTTTAACTTGGAGGAATTAAAGAGAAGGCAGAGGAGATTGGTGGCAAAATTTATAGTGAAGACACACATTAAGCAGATGCAGAGCTTGGAAGTAATTTGTTACAAATAAATTACTTGTAATTCATTATTTTTTTGATGAACAAGTGGGTAATTCCTTTACATTTTGATTGTAACAGGAGTAGTTTTATTACTTTTGAGGTGTAATTGTAATGTTTCCAGCATTACTTTGGGGCATTACTTGGGGGAAAGCAGGTAAGTCTTCTGCTCCTCTGATTTGTGGATGAAAATCATGTGCCTCAAACTGGGCTTCTGTGCAGCGTCGCTCTTCCCTCGTGCTCTGTGGGTGTTGAGGAGCTGATGAGGGGGGAGGGGGAGAGCGAGACGGGTGGAGTGGAGAAAACAATTGTTTAAAAAAATGGATGGTGATGGTAAAGAATGGAGGGGAGGGGAAAAAGGAGCCGGAGGGCAAGAACATGGATAGAGGAGAAGGAAGGGGGCAGCAGAATGGAGATAAAGAAGTGTGGAGGTGAAAGATGACAGTGTGTGTGTGTGTGTGTGTGTGTGTGTGTGTGAATACTGTGCATGCACTTGGCACACAAAGTGGCCTCCACCACCCTGTCTGGCTACAGTGCTGCATTTGCATTTTTTTCTACCTTTTTTGCATCTCAGGGGAAATGTTTGCTTGGGTGAGCGTCCCTTAGTTGGTGGCAGGGCAGAGTCTGGGAGGTGGTTAAGTGAGAGAGATTGTGCTGGCTGGCTGAGTGGGGGGGTTGCACTTGGTTTGACGTGCAAAGATCTGAGTAGTGGCCTCTGCTTCCCTCCCCACCACCCTTACCAGCAGAGAGGCCACCATTGCTATCTTATGGATAAAAGGAATTATCCTACTACCTCTGTATGTGTGTGTTTATTTTTAAAGTTGTTTTAGGCTACTTAGATGTGCAGCAGCCAAGGCCACCACCTTGAGGCTTTTTTTAAAAAAGTAACTGAAATGTAATTGTAGCGATTGCTTTTGAGAAAACATAATCAGTTACTTTCAGAACAATTGCAATTTTAAGAGTAATTACTACTTTTGGGGGGCCATGTAATTGTAACTGTAATTTATTACTTTTTAAAAGTAATCTTCCAAGCTCTGAGCAGATGCCAGTATCAATGGACTGCTCCTTAATTATGCAGATTCCTGTGCTTAAATTCCTAGAAACCCTTGTAAATCTCTGAGGAAGCTATAAGGTGGGCCGTTCCCTACTCTGAACACGGGCAGAGTGTCCACCAAACATCTGGTAACTCCAGGCTATGTAAGCTTTTAGTTAAAAAACAAACTGGGGAAAGCAAGGTTCTCCAGAATCTTTATTGGTTCATTTCACATTCCCTGGGATATATTTAACGGAGACATTTTTATCTGATAGAAAAGAGATAAAAGTGACTTGGCTATTTTTATGCAGTCCAGCTCAGCGGACATGACTCAGCGTTTACCTCTCTGGAATAAAGATTGAGGGATCTGAGCTTGCAGGGGGGGAGGGAACGAGGCTGATACGACTGGCAGTGAGAGAATGGGTATGTGCCAAATCAGTTGTGCCGCTACTTCCCCTCCGGGTCTCTTGGACACTTCTCTTTCTGCATCGCCATGCTAGCACCATCATGGTGGATGGCCAGGAGGTGATATTGCAGCTACGAGCTCAGCAAGGATCAGGTGACACAAACGGCCCAATCAGATTCCACCCAGTCCTATTAAATGGCTGACACCGGCATGTTTCCTCAATTCTCACTGCCAACGCCTCCTTGCTTCCTGGCTCAACCGGTGCACAAGCAACGTTTCTCTGAGTCTGCTACTCAGGCGCGGTGCCAAATGCAATTCTGCTGGATGCATGGAGGTTCAGAGTGATAACAGCAGCCATAATCCCCACACCATGCATGTAGTGAACGTGTCAGGGAAAACATCTGAAGGGGATTCTTCTCTGTCTCTCTTCCAGAGGAACTCACTCTTCGGCATGACGGCCTTTTGCAAACTTTTGTCTCACAGGACTTCCTGGGGGGTTCACAAGATTATGGGGAGCTTCTCAGGAACCGCACACAGTTATCAAGGTCTCCACAGGGAGTGGGGCTTACCAGCTTATATATAAGCACCTGTGGAGACTGGTGGCCCCAAAGTCAGTGGGGCAGCAAATCCACTTTGGGTTTTAGCCCAAACTTTCAAGGAGCTGTCCAAGGCGCTGACATCTATTCCCAAAGCAGGTTCAACACGTTGGGCAGCTCCTTGAAAGTTTGGACTAAAGCCTGGAGTGGATTCACTTCCCCACTGACATTGGAGCCACCAGTCTCCACTGATAGGCACCCTCACTGTGGACCTGCCCCCCCTCCTTCAGTTCAGGTCCTTTACTGTGACCGAGGTGAGAAAAGGAGGGGGGAACCCCAGGATGTCAAAAGGAAAAAATGTAGATGATGAAGTTCCAAATGGATTTAATTTTTTTAAAAAATGTGCCCAACGCGTTTCGGCTAGACAAATCTCAGCCTTCGTCAGGGGGTACCAAATGTGGAATCTATGAAGTCATTCAACAGTCAAAAAATATACAACTGGATGCAGTCAGATATTTTCTGACTATTGAATGACTTCATAGATTCCACATTTGGTACCCCGTGACGAAGGCTGAGATTTGTCTAGCCGAAACGCGTTGGGCACATTTCTTTAAAAAAAAAATTATTAAATCCATTTGGAACTCCATCATCTATGTTTTTTTCCTTTTGACATCCTGGGGTTCCCCCCTTGTTTTCCCACCTCTGCCTCTTTGGATGCCATCCACTCCTGCTAACCCTTACTGTGACCTGCATTGGCCGCTGGTTGAGAGGTCCAGAAAGGAACTTTACTTAGACCCACATTGGCCTAGGGTTGTACGGTTTCTGCCTTTTCCATAGCAAGGGCAAGTGCATTGTTAGGCAGGATGCTGCTGTTGTCACAACTTTGGCAGGCGATGGCACAGGAAAGGATCTCCAGGCTTTGGGAGACTCCCATAGGGAGTCTTGAGGTAGCGATTCATGTCCCAGCTGTAGCTTGGAATGCTGCCTAACTGGGTTATCAACTGGACCCCTGATGCTCAGCCTGTGCAATAGTGGGAACCATTATTTAAATATTTATAGGCCACATTTTCATAAAAAGGTTCACGTTCAGAGGAAGGCAACAAGGATGATCAGGGGGGTGGAAACAAAGCCCTGTGAGGAGAGACTGAAAGAACTGGGCATGTTAGCCTGGAGAAGAGAAGACTAAGGGAGATATGATAGCACTCTTCTAGTACTTGAAAGGTTGCCACACAAAGGAGGGCCGGGATCTCTTCTCGATCGTCCCAGAGTGCAGGACACAGAATAATGGGCTCAAGTTGCAGGAAGCCAGATTTCGGCTGAACATCAGGAAAAGCTTCCAACTGTTAGAGCCATACGACAATGGAACCAATTCCCTAGAGAGATATTGGGCTCTCCGACACTGGAGGCATTCAAGAGGCAGCTGGACAGCCATCTGTCGGGGATGCTTTGATTTGGATTCTTGCATTGAGCAGGGGGTGGGCTTGATGGCCTTATAGACCCCTTCCAACTCTAAGATTCTATGATTCTATGAAAATATAACATACAAAATTACAATAAGATCAAATACGGGTTGACAAAAAGAAATACACACTTATTGGTGTCTGAACTGGCACATTGTAAGATGGTCAGGTGAATGTACCCCGGATGTTGTGAATTACACGATTAGTTCCTGTAGCAGCATTGCCAGAATGGAACACCTGGACAGAGCTGGTATCAGGGCCTGCCACACAGTCTGGTCCCTGTGTCTATCTCTCTGTTGTATGGCCTGTTATTGCTGGTGAGTAGCTGTTTTGCTGCAGCTGTCTGTAAGCAAGTAAAGGCCTACCAAGCAAGGCCTATGAGAGGGGAACAGCATTGTAGATAAGGATGGAAGCATCTGCCAGTTTCATGGGGTTTTTTTTTTTCATTCTTAAATTCAGTTCTCCACATTTCTGCAACAATTTGGGTGGGGTTACAAAAAAATCCTCATGAAAATTCTTCAGCATTTTAGCACAAATTTCCCGTAATCCACAGATTTTTGTATGTACTGTTGACTAATGTGAACACTTCTGGGAGCAATTTCTTCTAATAATACACATTTGCATATGTTATTTTCACTAATATATTCATTTTTATTCACATGTTTACCTAACATATACATTTTTGTAAGCGCTGATTGATTGGAGAACTGCAACACAAAATTCAGATAACTAAATTTCAAAGGATGACTGTGTTTTGGTTCTCATATTGTTTCAAAAAGTGCAAATTTGATAGATTCAGCTTCCAACTGAATTGAATTTCTCCCCTCCCCCATCCCTAGTTGTAGATAACTGGCAATACATTTGAGTGGGCTTTAACCTGGAAGCTGGTAAGCGGCAACAAGTGGTGCTTTTCTATCATTTTCTCTCTTAGGTCTGTCTGTCCTGTTATAGATTTCTCCTGGGTACCAATCTGGCCTTGTTGATCTATCTTTGCACTTCATTGGATGGGTATTGTACTCTGAGGAATGCCTGGGGAATGTTTTTTAGTTGTAAATCTCTGTCTGATGATCAACAGATGCAGTTGTATCGTAGGGCCTGGCTATAGACAATGGATGTTGGGCGGACTCTTGTGATTTATTTATTTATTTATGATTACTTTTTTATCACACCTTTCCTCCAAGGAGCTCAAGGTGGTATGCAAACATGGCTCTCCCCTTCCCAATTTTACCCTCGCAACAACCCTGTGAGGTAGGATAGGCTGGAAGATATAGTGGCTGGCCCAAGGTCATCCAGTGAGCTTCATAGCCAAGTCTGGACTCGCAGGTCCCAGCATGACACTTTAACCACTACACCACACTGTCATCACATGGTGATGGTGTCTGGTATCCTCATGAGTAACACAATGGGCAGCATTTGGGCAAGGAAGGGTGTAAGCAGGCTCTCTTGCCTCTCCCTTCCGTACGGTGTGCATACCACCTTGAATTCTGTGCCCTTCAGCAGTGAGAGGATTCGCTTTTTAAAAACAACCCCATCTTCTTTCCTCTCAAACTCAGTTTATTTATTTAACAAAATGTACATACTGCTTGATTATAATAAAACCTCAATGCACTTTACAAAAAAAATTAAAATTATCAATAAAAGACAGTTAAAAGCAGGTATTTAAAAACATTCAAAACCTGAGATAAACAACTAGCTAAAACAAATTAAAGCATTTGTAACTTCTACATGTCTGGGTAGGCTTGCCTAAACAAAAATGTTTTAAGTAGGCACTGGAAAGAGTACAGCAGAGGTGCCTGCCTGATGTCAATAAGCAGGGAGTTCTAAAGCATAGGTGCTGCCACACTAAAATATAAGTGAGAATATTTAAAGAGGCATCCTACAGTCCCTGGGAGAGAATCCTCGGAGCCACGGGATGTCTTTGAAGCTGGAGACAGAGCTTCAACATCAGAGAAGGAGACCTTGTGTCAGAGTCTCCCTCTCCAACCTTACTGGCCCATCTGGAGCTCTGTCCAACCCTAATCAGAGTTCTGACATTGGTACAGCCAACAAGTAGATGTTGCAGAGGAAGGCCAAGAAAGATCCTAAGCCCTTCCCATCACCAGACCCACCCCCAAACTGGGAGAGATGTTGGACCGGAGATGTTAGAACCTTTTTTCAATGCAAAGACCACCATCCCTTTTAAACAACCTCCCAGGGGTCACATACTTTTGTGACAGGCAGGGCAAGAGGTTTTTTTAAAAAAAAAAAAACCACTCTTGTACAGTAGGCTAGGTTCTATACTCGCACTCTCACACCTCTCTTTGTCCACTGTCGAGGCATTCAAAAAGCACTGTGAGAGCTCAAGGACACATCCTAGCCAAGTGAAAACACTCAAGCATGAAGCAGGATTTGTGAAGGATGTGGCCTGGGGGAGAGGGTGTGGCTAGGCAAGGGGCATGGCTCAGGGAGACCCAAGGGCCAGATTTATTTATTTATTTATATTATTTGATTTATATCCTGTCCTTCCTCCCAGCAGGAGCCTACGGCGGCAAAGAAAGGCACAAAAAACACTTCAAAATATTTTTAAAAAGGTAGAGAGGTATGCGTTTGGCCACCAGTCCTGAGGTTCCCCAACCCTAATTTAGACATTTCCCTCCAAATGGAGAGAAAATGGTGAAAAATAAAAGAATTCTGAGACCTCAAAGAGACAAGAGTGCTTCTCTGCCCTCTGCTCCACCATGCTGGTAAAAGCCCAGCAGGGCCCATCCATCCCCAACCAAGTAATATAATTAATGAGCTGGCCTAACACAAGACAGGTTAATATCCTTTTAAGAAGGGGGCTGTGCCTGGTGATCGAGCTTCTGATCCCTCTCTTGCTTACCTGTCTGCTATTCTGTTTGTTTTTGAATTGACTCTACAGGACCAAATAGAATTGTCCAAAACACTAATTTCTTCCCACCCACCCCAGGAAAAAAAAAAGAAAAGGTCAGGATGATAAACAACACAGCTTCTGAGACATGAAAGTGATTGTGCCTGCAGAGTATTAATTATGAGGCTGTTCTCCACCATGAATATATGCTGTCTCTTAATGCCAAGCATTGTTACAGAAATAGACGGATTTGGGATGGCTAAACAGCCTGAATTTACAGCCTGCCAGCTAAATAGGAACTTTTATTTGATGAAGGCATTGTGCCTGATGAAATATAGCTCTCCATCAAAGCCGTGTGTTGCCATGCGCTTTGGAAACAGAATGTCCCCTTTAAAATGTTTTAACACTGAGCCTTCCACTCTGGCAGGGAGCAATTAAATTAAATCTGGGGACATCGCATGGTGTATTAATTCCTGATTACACCCCAGCGAGCCAAGAAATGGAGAAATATGGTAGAAAGCTTTGGACAGGGAGGCAGTTTTTCAAGGCGCATCTAATAAGGCATGCTACTACTTTTCCTAAGTGCTGGAAGCACCTTAGGCTAGCCTTCCCCAACCTGGTTGTTGTGCTGGCTGAGGCTGATGGGAATCATAGTCCAGAAACATCTGGAGGGCACCAGGCCTTAGGGCAAAATTGTTCCCTGATATAATAGACGAGCTGTGGAGACAGCAGGTTATGGTTTGTGTAAAGCCACCCAAACATGGTAAAGTTCACATTTGAAATGTGTTGTCTGTTGTTTCTGAATTTGCTCCCACAAAAAGCTGTGATGGCGACCAACTTGGATGGCTCTAAGAGAGGATTAAGACAAAATCAGGGAAGAGAAGGGTATCAGTGGCTACTAGAAACAATGGCTATGCTCGGCCTCCACTGTCAGAGTCAGTATACCTCTGAATAGCAGTTGCCGGGAATCACAAATGGGGAAGAACAGTGCTGCACTCAGGTCCTGTTTGCATGCTTCCCCCAGGCACATGGTTGGCCACTGTGAGAACAGGATGCTGGACTAGATGGGCCACTGGCCTGATCCAACAGCCAGGCTGTTCTTATGTTCTTAATTACAATGTGTGTGTGCATGAGAAGGGCAACGGGGATAATAAGGGGACTGGAAATGAAGCCCTATGAGGAGAGACTGAAAGAACTGGGCATGTTTGGCCTGGAGAAGACTGAGGGGTGATACGATACCACTCATCAAGTTCGTGAAAGGTAGTTACACAGAGGAGGGCCAGGTTAGCTTTTTGATCATCCCAGAGTGCTGAACACAGAATAATGGGCTCAAGTTATAGGAAACCAGATTTCGACTGAACATCAGGAAAAACCTCCTAACCGTTAGAGTGGTACAACAATGGAAGCAATGACCTAGGGAGGTGGTGGGCTCTCCAACACTGGAGGCCTTCAAGAGGCATCTGGACAGCCACCTGTCAGGTATGCTTTAAATTGGATTCCTGCATTGAGCAGGGGGTTGGACTCGATGGCCTTATAGGCCCCTTCCAACTCTACTATTCTATGATTCTATGTGTGTAATATTTTTATACAGCCTTTCTGCCAGTCAGTGCGTAGACAATATGGAGCTAGATGGATCAATGGTCTGACTCAGTCAAAGGCAGCTTCTTGTGAATCTTTTTTCAAAACTGGTGACAGCGCAGCATCTTCCACCAAACCTGATGGCAGCAGCCTAGCTTGGAGGGAGGGGGTCCAGGGCAGGCGGTGGTGTGCACACAAAACTGTGTCATCCCACACCTTGTTGCTGCATCTGTCACCTGAGGCAGCCACCTCACTCTGCCTAATGGTAGGACCAGCCCTGATAAAAACATTTAAACAATAAAATATCATTAAAAACATTACAAGAACTAGTACTCCTAAGTAAAAAGCCAAATTAAATTAAAAGCCAAATTAAAAAGATCTCTCTTGACCCCATTTTCTAAAAACAGAGCGAGGGGGAACTGACTATAACTCCGAAGGAAGTGCATCTCATGATCTGGGAGTGACACGGGAGAGCCCTCTCACACAGACCTGCCAAGCGGGCTTTTGCAGGTGATGGTATCCTCAAAAGGGTGTGTCCTGCAGAGCTTAATAAATAGACAGCTTCATAATCAGAGCAGTGGTCCCTTAGATAGCCAGGCCCTCACCTCTTTAGGACTTTAAAAGTTAAAACCCCCTTCTTTTAAACAGCATTCCTGTAGTCTGAGGATTAACGGGACAACAAAAGTGGATTTTGCGAGCCTTTATTGTTGCCAAGGTACTCATACTTCAAGCCTGGAAGGATAAACATCCTCAGTCTATTACACAGTGGTCTGAGGACCTCACTGCCTTGGCTACAATTGAACATACTTCTTAAAAACATCAGTTTCGTGCGGATACTTGTCTGGACATTTGGCTGGCTTACATCAAATGTATAAGTTTAAATTAAGCTGGATGTATATTTATTTATTATTTATTTATTTATTGTACTTATGTACTGCCCCATAGCCAAAGCTCTCTGGGCGGTTTACAGTAACTAAAAACATTAAAACAAATATACAAATTTAGAAACACATCTTTTAAAAACAATTTAAAACACAATTTAAAAATTTAAGACTATTAGATGTTTATAGATGTTTAATGTATCTTAATGTGAACTAATGGGGGGGGTTCTTCCTTTAGCCGCACATTTTTCTTTCTTGGTTTTTCTTTTTCCTTCCCCCCCCTTACTTCATTAAATTTTAATTTAAAAATAACCATTAAAAACCAACTTCTCGAATTGAGTCTGAAAACCAGTTGGCAACCAGTGCAGCTATTTCAGTATCGGAGCAATATGCACCAATTAGCGGCATTGCTGCCACATCTTCCTCCGACTGGAGCTTCCGGATGCTGTTCAATGGTAGCCCCATCTATAGCACATTGGAGTAGTCTAAATGGGATGTGACTAAGGCATACATAACTGCAGCCAAAAAATCTCTTGGTTTTATTCAAAAGTGTTCTTTATTCTTTTCCTTGCAGGGCACTTAGCACAGGCCTGCAGCAGGATTTCTGTAAAGTCCAAAATGCGAGGAGTTTGGGAAGTGGGTTGCACTTAAGAGGACAGTGCACATTTAATTCACCATCCCTGATATAACACAGAGACCAGGCGACCAAGCTAGGAGGGAGGGATTTATCAATCACCTAAAGGCCACAGTGTGTGGCCCAATTTGAATTACTGTAATGTGCTCTGTGGGGCTGCACTTGAGATTGGTCCAGAAGCTGCAGCTAGTGCAAAATGTGGTGGCTCCACCGCTCACTGGTGGAGGAGATTGCCATCATGTTACCCCGCTGTTGAAAGATTGCACTGGCTTGCAAGTTAGCTACTGAGCTGAATTCAAGGTGCTGGTTGTATAAAACTGGGTGTACAAAGCCCTATACAGCTTGGGATCAGAGTACCTGAAAGCAGAGCTTGGAAGATTACTTTTAAAAAGTAATAAATTACAGTTACAGTTGCATGGCCCCCCAGAAGTAGTAATTACCGTTACAATTACAATTGCTCTGAAAGTAACTGATTACTTTACTTTTTCTCAAAAGTAATCACTACAGTTACATTTCAGTTACTTTTTTTAAAAAATGCCTACAAGGTGCTGGCCTTGGCTGCTGCACATCCAAGTAGCCTAAAACAACATTATAAATAAGCGAACACATACAGAGGTAGTAGAATAATTATTTTTATTCATAAGATAGCAATAGTGGTATCTCCACTGGTAAGGGTGGTTGGGAGGGAGGCTGAGGCCACTACTCAGATCTTTGCACGTCAAACCAAGTGCAACCCCCCCACTCAGCCAGCCAGCATAATCTCTCTCACTTAACCACCTCCCAGACCCTGCCCTTCCACCAACTAAAGGACACTCACTCAAGCAAACATTTTCCCCAGAGATGCAAACAAGCACAGTAGCCAGAGAGGATGGTGGAGGCCACTTTGTGTGCCAAGTGAAAGCACAGTATTCTCTCTCTCTCTCTCTCTCTCTCTCTCTCTCTCTCACACACACACACACACACACACACACACACACACACACACACTTGTCGCCTCCTACCCATCCACACAGCATGAGGAAAGAGTGACACTGCACAGAAGCCCAGTTTGAGGCACATGATTTTCATCCACAAATCAGAGGAGCAGAAGACTTCCCCTGCTCCCCCCCAAGTAATGCCCAAAAGTAATTCTGGAAACGTTACAATTACTCCACAAAAGTAGTAAAATTACTCCTAGTTCTATTACAATCAAAATGTAAAGGAATTACCCACTTGTTACTCAAAAAAGTAATGAATTGCAAGTAATTCGTTACTTGTAACTAGTTACTTCCAAGCTCTGCCTGAAAGATCGTGTCACCCTATATATACTGTACCTAGTCAATCACTGTGCTCTGCAGGTGAGGGCTGTGAGGCGTCCTTCCCTGGCTCTCCCTGTCAGGTTCCTACCTGCTCGTGGTTACTGCCTGTCACTAGGCACCACCAGGGACTCCACCAGTCCGGACCGCTCTCTCTTATGGTTTCTCTCCCCGCTCTAGCACAGATCTCAACAGATCCCCCTGCTAGGCAGCACCACCAGTCACGTCTTATAACCAGTATTCCCAGAGACTCTGCCTGAGTCTCCCTCAATCTGGTTACCTCTGTGACTGAGTGCTAAAGCTGTCTCCAATCCCTTTGATTTACTCAGACTGCTTATAATTCTGGTTTGCTCTGAATACTTGTGGTGTTATACTTCCCTTCCCTGCTGCCACCATATTATCCTTCAGCCTTGGTATTTACCTCACCCTCCCTTCTGGTCTGTGAAACCCCAGCCAAGGATCAGGCCTTTGGGAAACCAAATTAAGTATTTATTAAATAACACAGATAACAAGCTAACAAGATTTCTTCATAAGGCACATAAGCATATGGTTTTATCTAATACTAATCCGAACTCCACCCCCCTCCTTCTCCACGCTCTCCTGACAAACCACTCTCTCAAAACCCACTCTTTCTCTTCTCCCCCCCCATTCACCTCACATCCAGCCATTTATTCTGTCAGCCATTTTAAACATTCAGCCAATCATCCAGCATTCTACTGCCCATTCACTCCTCCTTCCTCTTTCATTCCACTTACCATGTATCTCCTATACAAACAACACTTACCCTATTTACACTAATAGAGGAACATCACAAGGGCCTCCTGCAGATACCATCTCATATTGAGGTCCTTTTTGCACAATATAGGAATTGGGCCTTTAGTGTGGTGGCACCTACCCCTTTGGAACTCCCTCCCCTTAAATATTAGACAGGTGCCATCTCTGTTGTCTTTTTGATGCCTGCTGAAGACCTTCTGCTTCCAATAAGCCTTTTAAAGAGAGATTTTTCCCAGTCTGCACTTGTGTGTTTGCCACCCTTGGCTCCTTTGGGAAGAAGAATGGGATATACATTTCATAAATAAATGTGTGTCTGCTTAGCTTAGTGAGCTTGGTCAGCGCCTGCCCTTAAGTGCTATGCTGATCTGACTGGAGGTGAACCTGGATCTGCCACAGGTGGGAAAGAATGAGAATGGTCTGATGTACAGATGGAAATATCTGTCAGCTCTTCAGCGTTTTGGCACAAATTCCTCCTAATAAACACATTTTTCTCTGCAGTTTTGGCTAGCGTACAAATTTTGGCCAACAATTTCTCCTAATATAATGCATTTTTGTATGTTACTTTCACTAATGTATGCATTTTCATGCACACTTTCCCCGAATAGATGCATTTTTAAAAAAACCATTGGTTGGAGAACTGTGCTGCAAAATTCAGAAAAGTGCGAATTTCAAAGGATGGCTGCATCTGGGTTCTCATATTGTGTCAGAAAGTGTGGATTTGATAGATTCAGCTTTAAATGTGAATTGAATTTCTCCTCAGTCCCTAGTCTGATGCCACCAATAGCATCCCCTCACCCACATGCTCAAGTAAAACCTGGAGGGGGGGGGAGAGAGAGAGAGAGATCCACTGTAACAGTTTGTTACAGTTCTCACTTGTTACAATTTTATTCCATTCTTCCTCCAAGGAGGCTAGGGCAGTGCACACTCTTATCCTTACAACAACCCTGTGAGGTAGGTGGATCCTCACAACAACCCTGTGTGAGATAGATTAGTTTGCGAGAGATAGCGACTGCCTCAAGAACACTCAGTGAGCTTCACACAGCCGAGTGCAGATCTGAATCTGGGTCTTCCCGTGTTAATCCGATCCTCTAAGCCAGTTGCTCACAACCCTTGAGGAGCTTCTTATCCTTTGCCTCCTGTTGCCCAGATTGCTGTTCCATCAAGACAAAGGCTGCTACTGCAAAACAGAGAAAATTTCATAATATGCCCCATTTATTATTTATTTATTATGTCCCCATTTATTGGCACAGCAAAGGGCAGGCGCAGCTCTACTGGAGGAAACAGGTCTTCTAATTCTAATCCTTATGGATAGCTCTCTGTTGATACGACCTTTCTCTAACACACACATGGGCATACACAAAATCCCTCTGGATTCTTCCATGCCCTTCAAGAATTCAACTTTGCAGCTGAGAGAGATAGCATACTCTTGAAAAGCATGCTCTTGGAAACCATCTTGCATTGCATGCTAATAGGGTGTGGGAATCATGAGATCTGACGGGTATGGAGAATAGGACTTGGGATGCCAAGTCCTGTTCTTTTTTCTCCACCGCAGAAACGTTGATTCACGTCTCTGGGCCTCAGTTTTCTCTACCTGTAAAATGGCAAGAATCATGCATGCTTTGGGGTGAGTGGTGTAGAATTACTGGTGAGAAAAATTCAAAGGGCCATATCACCACTGTGCCCCAGCTTTTCTTCCAGTTCACACTGCTCACAGAAGTGTGCTAGGTGGGCCGGGGTGCTGTTGTGTGTTGTTGACAGAGCTCTGGTCTTGGGTGAGGGGAAACCTGGTTTCAGTTTTCTGCTTCTCACACAGTTCATTGGATAGCTTGAAGTCATTTTCTTCTGGCTTAACCTATCTCAATTAAAATTGAAAGTTTCTGCAATGAACAAAAAGTATGCAGCTCTGAAGTCTTTGCATGAGGGTTGGGCTATGGATACAATGAATGAATGAATGAATGAATGAATGAATGAATGATATGATGATGGTGATGATATTACCTGCCCTTTGCCACTAGGTCCCAGGATGGGTCACAACAATATAAAATACATTATTAAAAACTGTTTAAAAGACATTAGAGAGAGTCCTAAAAATATCTCTTTCAAGTGTCACAAGCCAGGATGAAGAGGTGTGTCTTCATATATAAATGGTCAAGTCAGGCCGAGGGCCCCTAAACTCAATGTTCTGGCTACCAACAGTGGACAGACACCCTGGGTGTTCACATAGAGAATGAGAGCGATATGTTCCCAAGCACCATATAGTTCCTGGGATATTATTTCTGAAACTCAAGATTGTCCTTTTGGCTCCTCTGGTAAATATCTTCTGAGAGACTTTCCTTCCATATAGTCTTCTAAAGCAAAGGTGGGAAATCTGAGGCCTGGGTGCTGAACATGGCCCTCCAGGCCTCTCTGTCTGGCCCTTGGGACTCTCCCCTGGGCCATACCCCCTCACCAGCCCTGTTTTGCCCTTCCCTTGAGAGTTTTTGCCTGGCGAGAACGTGTCCTTAAACTCCCATGATGCTTCTTGCTTGTTTGGATGGAGCCCACTGTACAAAGGTAAAATTTGCATTCATTGCTCCACCCACTTTTGCCTTTGGATCTCCCCACCAGTGTCATGTGATGACCCCCCAACAAAGATTGCCCAGAAGGGAATGCAGCCCTCTGGTTGAAAAAGGTTTCCCAACCCTGATTTGGGGGCTCTTTGGAGATGGGCCTTTAGAAGCTACATCTCAAAGCAGCATGGCCCAACTTCGCAGCCCCCAAACATTGTTAGACTACAGTTCCCATCACCTCCCCATCCAATGTAGCCAATGGTCAGGCATAATGGAAGTGGTGGTCCAACAAAAACAGGGAACCCAGAGTTGGGGAAGGCTATCTTTGAGGGTGTTGGTAGAATCCCATGGTATGTGTCTGGTCAGCCTGAACCACTTCTAACTGCGGGGGTCGGGGGTCAGGAGAAGCAATCACATCTTATGAAGTTTCCTTGTAGATGCAGATGCGTGTGACCAAGAGTATCCACGTGTCCATTTTACATAGTAACAGTTCTCTAGGTGAAGGGCTGTCTCATCCAAGTCCAGATTAAAGATAAAGTTCTGGTCACAGTCTTCCCCACTATGGCGAGATCTATTGTATTTCTATTTAAATCACAGTAAATATTTCTACATTTGCATCCATTACATATAAATTAGCATGTGCTTTTTTAAGTTGTATAGACACGTGTGTGTTTGTGTGTGAAATCCGCATCTGTGCCAGAATACCGGTATAATTTTCATCAGGCAAAAGAAACCTGGTGCACACCTAAAGGGCGGGAACGCATTGCATGCCAGGATGCCTGTCACATGAGCAGCTGCAGGTAACTCAAAGCCCCCATGATTTTCCAGGTTCCCAGGCTTGCAAATGGATTATTTCTGGTATTATTTATGACAAAAATTAGCTTTAAACTTGCACTTTATTCCACTAGATTTCTGGAACTAGCTTGTACGTCATGTGAAAGATAAATAAAATGCGTAAATTACCAGGTAAGAATCCACTAGAATAATGGGGAAAAGTGCAGTGTGAAAGTAGCCATGTATTGTCCACCTCAGGTCCCAAGACGCCTTGGACCAGCCCTGGTAACCAGTGACAGCTAGTGGTGGCTCTATGTCAATTGGACAGTGGAATCTATTTTTGAAATAGGTTTCAGAACTTTAGACAGCTTCTTGAAAATTTGTATGAAAACCCAGAGAGGATTCCACTGCCCCACTGACATGGAGCAAACCAACCACCGCTGGTGATTCTTACCTTTGTACAGTATTATATATTAGACTTGTTAGTAGCTTGTTACCCAGAGGTCTCCAAGCGACTTACAACACACTGAAAAACATAGGGTGGTATTCAATGCTAGTCCTACTCAGAGTAAACCTATTGGAAATCAACATGACTAACTTGGTTCATTCATTTCAGTGGGTCTACTCTGAGTAGGACTTAGCTGAATACAATCCACAAACATAAATACATTATACCATTAAAACAGCCTACGGATACTACCCTGAACACGCCCGATCTCGTCTGATCTTGAAACCTAAGCAGGGTCAGGCCTGGTTAGTACTTGGATGGGAGACCGCCTGGGAATACTGGATGCCGTAGCCTCAGAGGAAGGCAATGGTGAACCACCTCTGAATACCTCTTACCATGAAAACCCTATGAATATATATATATATAAAAGATACATAGGGTCACCATAAGTCATAATCAACTTGAAGGCATATAACAACAAGCCATTAAAACAGAAATAACACAAGACACATACAATTCATTAAACAACCCCCATAATAGACACAGGAATATTTTGCTGTCACTTTTATGGGCTAGTCTGGTTGCTGTGCACAGTCCTGCCAGTTCACATTTTAGAAATATTTGGTACTGTAATGAAATATCAGGTTTTAACTTGGTCTGCTTTTAACTTTTTTTTTTTTAAAGAATGATGGTTTTAATTGTTTTGTTTAAATGCTGCATCCAGCCATACAGAACCAGAGGGGAATGTGTATGTACAAACACACATGCGCATGCACACATGCACCCATCCATCTAGGCAAGCAAGAGTTATTATCACAGTTCAGCGACATATTCCTCCCAGGCGAAAGCACTTGACGATGGCACCCAGCAGGGTTGTTCACAGGGAGGCATAGTCTGGGAAGACTCCAGCGGGGCTGCTGGACAGAGAGGCCTGGAAGGGCTGCATTTGGCTCCGGAGCCTGAAGTTTCCTACCTCTCCTCTAGGACCATTTGCCTTAGCAAGGTTCCCTGCACTCTTTGCTATTTCTGCTCCTGGGGTCTTTTCCAAGAGAGCTATCATATTGCTTAAGAGGATGACTGTCAGAGAGAGCTGGCAGGGTGCCCCGGCCTGCTTCGATAACAAGAGTGGCCTGGGGTTTTTGAGAAGTATCTTCTTTGCATTACTGTTTTTAGCCTTTGATCTGTTTTCCCATTGGAAATATGCTGGAGTTTTAGGGGGAGGGGTTGGGAGTCAATACTGAGACGAATGAGCCGTGTGGAACATAAGTCATCCAGCAAGAGCTGTGAGTCACGTATAATAACAGAAATGGGTTTTTAATTTTTGAAGGCTTTTCTCGAGAAGGATTGGTCGACCCAAGCTATTTTATTAAAATGCACATTACTGGAGATAATAGACCTGAGTCCTGATCCAGCATTTAATTGTGCAGAGCAGCTAGTCCCTCTGGGTGGGGATCATGTTTGTATATATGCAGAAAAGAGTGATCAAACAGTTCAGTGAGGGCCAAGTAATCATAGAGCTGGGATGAGGAACTGGATCTGACCGACTGATTCTCTGTGCTTGCTTGCAGGCACCAACAATCAGCTGATCAGCAGTGCCTGCAAAGCCCTTTTTGGCCCACCTGCAACTTTACATCATATATGACGTCAGGTGTAGGGTAGGTGGGTGTGGCTTGGCCAAAATTAGACCTGTGGGCCAGACGTTTGCCACCGCTGGCATACAGCATAGATTTGCCCATTCTTGAAATTAAGAATTATGATCCCTATGTGTGGTCTACGTGTGGAGCCAATGGGTGGAGCCCAGCCATTTCTGTTGGTGCCAGCCAGGACTGAAATGCAGCACAAGAGCATAGCATCTAAGCTCATCTGCTCCAATTCCAGAAACAGGGGAGGGTCATTTCTAAGAGTGCACGCACACTAAGACTGAACTCTTATTTCCTGTTGAAATAGGACCATGGGAAGCTGTCTTTTACCAGGGCAGTCTTTCTTAGCCCTACCTGAAGATGCATGCAAACCAAGTGCTCTGCCACAGTGGATAGTCCCCCCCAAAAAAACCACCACTTTGGAAAAGTATTGTGGGGGGGGGAGGTGTGCAGAGCAACAGCCTGGCCCTAAGGGCAAAGCTATCTGGATCTGTGCTTTCAACACAGTAAATTGTCTTATACGAGTCAGGCCACTGCTCCATCTAGGCTAGGGTCAGGCCACCTGCTGCCCTGGGCCTAATTTCAAAAGCCCTCTGCAAGCGTCCTTCGGGCCAGAGTGATCTATCCCTCCCCCTTGCAGCCTGCTTGGCAGGGAAGGGGAGAGGGAGGTGGAGAGGCGGGGATGGTAGAGAGAGGGAAAATGTGAGGGCTGTTGGCAGAGTAGCTGACTGCACAGAGTCTGAGCTGCGAGTGAGTGCATGTGTGTACCTTGCCAGCAGTAGCACACCGTTTTCCTGGATGAAATTACACTTAGACTCTAGGCTTAGGAAAATAAGAGAGCCTGTTTATTATAGGAAATGCATACTTGACAGAGAAGAGTTCCCAGTTCTAACTAACTAAGATGGAGATGCAAAGTGCCATGCTTGATCTTTGCTCTCATGCTGCTAGAGAGGGAGGCAAAAGGCAAGAAGTTTCCTCTCCCTAAGTCAGATGGTGGAGGAACAGGAAATGAGACCAGCAACCCCTAAGAGCATAAGTTTTTACGCCTGAAG